>NW_022631194.1:0-600000 GCF_010015895.1 Lontra canadensis | reverse complement strand
AGCTGTTTTTCCTCCCCTTCTGATGGCTCCCCACCTATTTAAAACATCTGTATTTTTTAAAACCATAAAAAATAATAAAATACAGAGTAAGGAATTCATAAGTTTCCACACGACTTTCATTTTCCCCAAAATGGATTTCTAAAAAGTATGCCATGTAAATACCTTATATAAACCCTCATCTTATAACCGTATCCCTATTTTACCCACAAGCACAGGACCTTTCTGCCTTCAGGGCACACTGTCATCCTGACAAGAGAGGGAAGGAGGATCCAGGCTATACTGCACCTTTGGGAGTCTGGCTTTTGAATCTGTAGAAGACTTTCACATCGTGTGGTCTTCAGTATTTATTAGATGAAAAAGATTCTAGGCTAAGTAAGTTTGGGGGAAGTAGATTTAAAGACTGACCAGCTTTCTTTTTTTACTGCTTAGATTCTTTAATATGCTTCAGTGCATACAGACTCTCCAAAAAGTGATATAATGGGGATTCCAAAACTTTTAGACAACAACCCCCGCTACCCGTCACCCACCCCACCCCTGCCTGCCCAAAATATTCACACTCACATCACCGGTATTCTGGAGAACATGCCTTAAGAAATTCTGGTTTAGAGTTAAATATCCATGCGCCTAACCAAATGAGGACTCCCCCCTGATTGTGGCCTAGCCCTCAGTTCTGACAGCCGTTCCACTTATAAGTCCTACCACAGCAGCCTCCACCCACTCCCCTCTACCCAGTTCTAACTCAGGAGCCAGCCTGCCTAGATGACTATCCCTGACCCCTCCACCCCCAGGGGCTGGAGGAGAACAGTCATCCAACCTGCTCAGCAGCCATATTGTCAAAGAGGCTGAGGAAGTCTACTCCATCGTTACTGGTGATGCACATTCCTTCCTTCACCTTTTGCAAATCCTCTGAGATTCCTGGCTGCAAAGAAGCAGCCTGCCTCCGGCCTCTGCAAAAAAATAAAAAGTAATCCTGTATATTGTAGAGTAATACACAGTTTACAGAGCGTATCTCATTCATCAATTGGGATCTCATTCATTCCTCAATAACAAGACATTGGGGTTAGTTGGTATTCCCATTTTATACGAGTCAACTGGGGCTCTAGGAGTTCACATGACTTATGAAAGTAAGACAGCTGTGGTGCAAAAACAATGAATACTATTACGCTGAAAAGAAAAAGAAAAAAAAAAAAGGTAAGATAGCAGGGACCAGGGCCAGAATAAAAGCCTGAATTTCCAGATTCCACTCTAGCATCTTCTTCCATTCCACCAAAAACAATACAACAGCCTAGGTCCGCTTGCAAACAACCTTCTCTCTCTTCTGTGGAACACATACTTCGTGTGGCCCAGAAATATCTTAACACTGAAAAATGTCATCAGTCCAAACCAAATCTCTTCTGCAAGGCAGCAAATTAGTAAGAGAAGGGAAATCTGTGTCTTCTGCTTGCCCTTCTGGATTTGCAGTTCAACCACTAGCTTAATCACCTTTCACTTAACCTGTTGGTGTTTTCATCTGCCCTCTCTGAGCCCATGATGGTCACAAGGACAATTGTTTCTAAGGCACACCCGGCTCAGGCTGTACATACCATCTCTCCTGCCCAGCATGTGGCTGGAGAGAGCTTGCTGCACCTTCACTATGAGCTTGTCACTGTGAACAAGAGCTTCTTCATTTCCTGGACAGCAAGGTCAAGACTTAATGTAAAGCAATCCTTCCCACCCTTATCCACCAACCTGGCAAGCCTCGGCAGGGCCTCAGTTCAGGCAGAGGCTGCCAGCAAGAATAAAAGGCAGTCTGTCCCCTACTGGTGAGCAAGGTGCCAGGGCAGTTACCTGGTTCTTTCCCGCAGGCTCCAGCAGTTTTGGTAGTTGGGGTACAAGACTTCTGAGCTTGCCTCATCAGCATGGATGATGATGGGTCCTGGAGGGAACATTGGAGCACAGGCAGGAAGAGGCTTTAGCTTGTTCACCCAGCATCCCCATCCCTGTCTTCTCCTCTCTGCTACAGGAGGCAGACCATCAAGGTTACTAATTTCAACATGCCCTGGCCTTGCCAACAGGAGCTCTCCGGTGGTCTGAGAAAGACAGAAAGCAAGTAGCAGCCTGTTCTATCTGGCACAGCCCCTCCTACTGGGCCACATATAGACTAGAGCAGGCACAGACCTGGATCAGACTGGCACTTTCCTGACCCATTCCCAAAGATTCCTGCCTTCAGGCATTCTAACAAAGAACCAGCTGTCCCCAACTCTATCAGAACTAGGTGACTTTCCTGCCTTTCAAAGTCCAATCCTCTAGGCCAATACGATGACTCAGCACATAATAATGTAAGAAAGGTGACCACAAGGCCACAAGAGCCTTGCCCAAAAGGAAAGCCAGGTTTCCAGATGAACTGCCAAGAGACACACATTGGGCCACAAAGTTTCTTATACAGTTGACCCTTGAACAACTGAGGGTTGGGGTCACTGATCTCCCCCTCCAACAGTTGAAAATCCACATATAACTTCTGATTCCCCAAAAACTTAACTACTAACAGCCTACTGTTGACTGAAAGCCTTACTGATAACATAAATAGGTGATTAGCCCATCTTTTGTATATGTATTATATATTGTGTTCTTCCAATCAAGAAAGCTAAAGAAAGTGTGATTAAGAAAAACCTAAGAAAATACATTTGTAGTTCTATACTGTATTTATAAAAAACAAAAAAATTTAAAAATCGTGTGTAAGTGGACTCATGCAGTTTGAATCCATGTTGTTCAAAGGTCAACTGTACACCTTCCAGTAGCTTACTGCTGCTCAGAGCTTACGAGTACATTTATCCCCTCCCACCAAGGTGCTCTAACACCTTCCCATGCTTTGCTCTGTGCCAGATATGGTAAGGGCCTGTGGTAGCTTAGCCTTCCACTCATATCAAGCCTGACTTCTGATGGCAAAAGAAAGAACTTCTATCAGCAGCTCTCTGGAACTCACTGAAGTCAGTATGTGGGGTGATTAGGTGAATCTAAACCCCAAAGAGTTGTTCTCGATTGTTGATAGTCAAAACTCCAGTAGCATATGGTAACTTTACCATAATATCAAAATTCAGACACACTTTGTTGAGCAAATGACCAGAGGCCCTCTCCAAATATGTGTGTCCTCTGAACAGCACAGCATAAAGGTGAAGAGTATGGATTCTGGAACCAGACTGCCAGAGTCTGAATCCCTATTCCACCATTTACCAGCTTTGTGGCCCTGGGAAAGTCATTTAGCCTCTCTGTGCTTTAATTCTCTTATTTGTAAATTAGCAATAATATTACCTACCTCATAGGGTTATTAAAGAGAATTAAACAGATTAGTATATACAAAGCAATAAAAAAAAAAAAAAAGGTTTGGTACACGGTCAAATTAGAGTCCCAGGATGTTTGGGTCCAGTGGCTAGTGACGCTACTACTTCCCTCCCTGTTGGGAATGTGGGGCAGTCTCAGTCTGAGGCCTGCCGGTAAGTCAGGCTGCCTCTAAGAAACAGCTTTGCTACTCCAATCATACTTCCGGTGTTTCTGAGGAGAGGACATTTGCCTTTTAGAAGCTGGGCAAGTGGGCAAGAGAAGAGTTTTCAGAAGGCCAGGCACTGTGGATTATTCCAAAGTCCAGCGGCCTCTAGGAAGTAAGGGCAGCACACTCTGTTTGCTCTATGTTACCCAGACACACGCTATGTTCGGCATCCAACTGCTGCTGGAATTGGCAGCTGTACCCAACCCAGAGTGGGGTAAGTCCAGCCTCCTCTGGCCTAGAGGTTTCTATTATTTTACATAGTTTATTTTTCTAAAAGCTGACAGAAATTTTATATCTATTTGAGATACTGCTAAAGAAGTGAAGCAAGAACCTTTGCCTTATGGCACCATTTTAGTATTTTAATATTGGTGAGGTCATGTTGATATGAAACTCAGACCAGCAATTAAATGTAAATCTGAATCAAGTACAAATGACAAAATGCAGTTCCATTTGCTAGTCGAAGGGCCTCAAGACATGAGATCCATGAGGGAAAATAATAAATGTGGTCCTCAGTGGTGAAAGGTTGAGTACTATTAGCTGTGATCATTCACGGGTTGAACATGTCAAAACCCCAACTCACTAGACCTTCTCAGTGAGGCGAAGCTGAACAGAATACTGTTAATACCATCTGGGTCAGGCTGTGGATTATAACCAAGACCAGAGCAATAGCAGCAGGCTTGGGTCCCAGCTAAGTGTCCCTCCTGTCTGCCTTCCTTTTCAGTAGTGTCTTACCTAAGCAAAAAGCCCCAACACTGTTCACAAGACCTGGCTAGGGCTACCTCATGCAGCCTGTGGAGAAGCTTAAGAGGAGAAGTCAGGAGCCACGGGCACATCAGAGTGGCTGACACATTGCTGTAGGTGTGGAGGACAGGATGGCAAGGGCAGCGGAAGGCCAGACAAGGGACGGCCCACTAGAGTAGGTACAGCATGGAAGCCACATGGGCAGGAGAGAAACCAAAGGAACAGGCACCAAGGAAGAGGGTGGGGAGGGCTTTGGAAGCAAGAAGAAGGGTCCTCTGGGATAGGGGCTGACTTCTAGACTTCAAACTCGAACCTTCTTTCTGACATTGGAAAAGTCCAGCCAGCAAACACCGGGTAGACTCCAGATTTCGATATATATTAGTGGAACGAACACTGGAAGAAAAAAAAAAAAGCAGAGACATTCATAAAAGGAAGATTCAAGTATATATACTACCCTATCCTACAGAGCATCTAGGAGGCTTTAAGATCACATAAGGGGAGCTATCGGGCTGGGAAGAATCCTTTATCTCTCTGTGGGATGGCTGCCCCAAGGGATCCAAAAGCCAATGAATGTCACTTCCATCAACCATATGTTCAAAGGATCCTATTATACAAGGTAACTGCCCCACACTATGTTGGGTGAGAACGGGAACCATCTGGGGGGTCAGTATGGGTTTCCTCATGCTTAAGACCTTAAACTGGGTGCAACACCCCCTTTTTGAGTGACTCACAAGACCTCCATTGGATTGAAGGTTGGCGAAAGAAAGGGGATGTCCTCCACATAGTTCTTCCTCAGCCTCTCTCCTAGGGCAAACATCTGCTGCATGCCCACGTTGGTCAGCTGTCCGGCAAACATGCCCCCCTAATGTGGGGCAGAGACATAGAGAAGAACGAAAATACCTCACAGCCTGCTAAACTCAGCCCAGAGAGAACAATGGAAACTTTATAGTGGGCTTCCCAGAGGAGGGAAGCATTACTCACCTTCAGTTTGGTCTCACGGTACTGAGAGTCGAAAGTAGAATGTGGTTTTGGGCCACCAGTGAGATTGGTGACGGTGTAATCAAACTGAGTTTGGGGTGGGACCTCTAGTAGCTGGAGATTCCACTCTGCCTGCTGTGACCACAAAAAACAACACATTGTTTAGAAGGCTCTTGAAACTTACAGTGGTAATACCCAGCACCACCTGGAAGACATAGCTGGAATCACCCACAACTTTCCCATGGGAAGGAAAGAAACTTAAGCTCCAATTAAGGGAAGAAAAGACTGTAATTGATTATTCCAGCCGTCCCTCGCCCAAGTCCTGTTATTGCTCCACTAGTACTCACTGTTAAGATGTTGCTCTGGCACAAAGCCCAGACTGCAGTAAAGGGGAGAAATGACCAGAATGCCTGGCATGCAAACACTCGGTGAATGAATGAACGAACAAATGAATGAGCATAATATAATCTCAGTGAGCATATACTTGTAAGAATTTTTTAGGAATCAACCCCATGCAGGTTTCCATGCCTCCCTACCCTTAAAGGCTCTACTCAATGTCCCTTCTAACTACCACCTATTTCCTTTCCTTTCATCCAATTTCTCAAACAAGTAGTTGTCCCCAAGAAACCTTCACTTCTTCACCACCTTCCTTTTCTCCTTGCAATGTGGCTCCTGCTCCACTGTACTGTAATGGCTTCCAAACATCACCAGTAGCCACAGGTCTCAGAGCTCCAACTGCCCATGAAACTCTTAAATTCATTGAGTCAGATGTGATGACTTCAATTTTAAAAACAAAAGTCTTTTCTTCTTCCCATATACCAGCTCCTCTTCTCAACATATTATGTCACTCACAATGATACCATAATTCTGCTGGCCCCAAAACTCAAACCTCCAGCTCTCCCCTACTGCTTCACCAGCCATGCACTAAACTCTGTTGATCACTGGCTAGAAAAAAGTCACTCCCAAAGGTCCTTCTTTTTTCTGTCAGGGTGTAAAACCTTATTACACAGATTATCTACCCCCCTCCACGAATCTTGCTAAGCCACTTCCATCATATCAATAGCTTTTTCCCAATGTTTCAAGAGATAAGCACCTGGCCTTCCAGAACTTCTATACCTTGGCCCAGCCCCTGTCCCCAGCTGTACTGTCACTATGCCTCTCTCCTCTCCAAACCAGACCATACTCATTGCTTCCTCTGCATCTTCTTTTAGCTTGCTTCCCTTGCTTGGACAGATTCCTGTCCCTATTGCCCATCCAGCTTCTCTTCAAGGTCCAATGATAGCTCAAGTCTTACTTTCCATCACTGACTACTCCAGCTTTTAGCATGTTGTCTTCTCATCTGAATTACTACAGCACTTAAAATCACAAGAGTAATATTTAACTCTATTCCCCACCACTTTGTTTTGTTTTAAAACTAACATTTGAAAACTTACTCTGTCATGGATCATCATATTTATCTTGGCCCCTCCCAGAAATAGCCCAGGAAAGCACCACTGGGAATCCCAGGTTCCTTTCAGGAAGCCCTCCATTCTTTCAAAAGGCACTGTCTCACTCCCACCTGCAGCCAGGTGTTACAGCAACTGATATCAGAAGCTTGGGTGTTCAGAACACAGACCTTCTTGCCACTGTCTTTTAATCGTGGCTCCTTTCAAAGTTCTGATCTTATAACTTCCCTGCATAAACCCATTAAGGGCTCACAAGGGCCTCTGCCCCTCCCTCTGTCTCCTCCCCATTTCTTCCCAGTCCTAGAGACTTAGTCTCTAGCCATATAACTTTGTCTCTAATTCACCAATCCTCACACTTTCTGGCCTTTCAACCTTGTGTTTCTTCTACATGAAATTTTCTTTTTCCTTTCATCTGGAAAGATTTCTGCTCATTCCACAAGATGGCTTAAATGCTGCCAGAAGCTGTGACCATGTCCCACGCTCTCAACGCAGCCTCAGTGGCCCTTTTTGGTAACCTTTACCAAACTGGATTAGAAAAGCTCCTTTACTACTAGTCTGTCCTGCTCAGTAGTCCTGCTCTGAGAATGGAGATGGGGTTGTCTATTACTCCTGCATTTTGAAAGCCTAGCAAAGGGCTTGGCACACAGTAGGTACAATTAACAACTCCTGACCTTGTGGAAGACACAAAGACAGAGATAATAGGACCCTGCCTTTTCTGGGTTTTCAGGTCAGTAGAGACAGTGAGCTATGAATATAAATGATAGCACTAAAATAAACTATGTGCTACAAGAAACCAGATGAAGGCCACTAGTAGCTCAAAGACAAGAAAGACCTTCTCTCCTGGCTGGGAATTCAAGAAGTTTCACACAGGAATGGCCTTTGAAGTGAAGAGGATTTAGATAAGCAAAGATGTGGACTTGAGAGTGAGAGGTAGGTAAGGAGAAGGTGGTATTCAGAATTCCAAAATCAGTAGAAGTTTGAGCAAAACAGAGATGGTGAAGAATGCATATAGGAAAGAAGTGGTTTGGTTTGCCTCAACCTGGGAGCAGTTTTCAGATTTTTTCATTAGCAAATACCAAAGAGAATTTGACTTTAGCTTTCCATATACAAAGCCAAAAACTGGAGTTCTTCCAGTTGAAGTAGGAGTGGGAGTACAGAGCCCCAGTCACTAGGCATCTCTCTAGATTACAGGCTCCAAAGAACAGTTTGAAAACCAACAGCCTAGATCATTACTGCAATGGGAAGACTGATGCAAAAGCCAATTTCAAGATGTATGCAATGGAGCTGATGAGGGCCTAAGGCCTCATCTAGGGCAGTATGAATAGAAGGGGTAGATGCAAGACATGTGAGTCAAACCTGGCAAGTGAGTCCATGAAACTTTTATCTGGGGCCTATGTTGGTAGGTGAACAAGGAAGAATAAAGAAAAAACTCCCTTTGATTTTGAGCCTGGGTGTCTAAGGTGACAAGACATCCTCCGTGACTAAAAACTAAGACCAACTCAGAAGACAGGTGACATGCTGAGTCCAGTTTTGGACATTTTAAGTTGAGGTACCTCCTTTGTGTTCCCAGGGCTTCCAGCATATTCCCATAATTGGAATCTCTTTTTACTCTCCTTCAGCATATCTCTTTTACAGCCAATGCTGAATTACCCAATCTTGTAAGTCCAGTGTTTAGTCCAGGTCCTCACACCAAGTCCACAAGGCCTAGTCAGCCTCACTGTGAAATCTCCTGGGGCGCCTGGGTGGCTCAGCCAGTTAAGCATCTGAATCTTGACTTCAGCTCAGGTCATGGTCTCAGAATCTGGCTCCTCACTCAGCAGGGAATCTGCTTGAAATTCTTTCTCCCTCTCCCTTTGCCCCTCTCCCTGTTCATACCCTCTCTCAAATAAATAAATAAATCTTTAAAAAAAAAAAAGAAAGAAAGAAAGAAAAAAAAAAGAGAGAGAGAGAGAGAGAGAGAAATCTCCTCTTGTTAAGCACATCAGTCAACAGAGGATCTTTGGTGTTTCCCAGGAGATGACTCCTGGAAATCTAGGTCATGTCAAATCTGCGGTACATTTTCAAAATTTTAACAGATGATACACCAGTTCTATACATGGTGTCTATCCCATATACACACACTCGCTCTTGCTCTGGCTCTTCAGCTTCCAAGTTAGTGGCAAAGGCTAACTTTATAATTTTACTTACTTATTTATGCCCCATTTTTAAAAGAACATAAAGTAGATGATAACAAGACCTAAAATATAGTAAAACAACCAATTCAAGGTAGGCGAGAAAGACCAAAGCAAACAAGCATAGGGACAAAAAAACTGGACACAAGAATAATGTATCTCCAAAACATAGACTATAAAGATCCACAGGCTTAATTGTAGGTGGGCCAAAGATTCAGCACTAAGCCTTCTGGCTTTTATGTAAAGGAGAAACTCGATCAGCTAGACCAGCCTAAAGATAAAAGCAAGACAACTATTTGGGAGAAGCACACCATTTCTAATGCTAACAGACAAATTCCTCCCAAGGGTCCTCATAAAGAGGATAGAGTAATATAATGAACATCTTTTCAGTAGTCATAGCAATGAGTTCTGTGGGATTGTTTCTCAGTTTCCTCAACACAGAATGATGGGATCTCACCAAAGCACATTTCTGTGAAGACAATACTATACTGGGATTGATATGCCACATTCCAAAGGTAAAAGAAAAAAAACCTACATAAAACTAAGCAAAACCCTTCCGGGTGTAGATTTTAGAATAAAGCAATGGTTTTAAACCTTGGCTGCACACTGGCATTATGAAAAAATATTTTAAAAAGAAACTAATCCCTGAGCCCCATCCTGAGCTCATCACATCTGGATCTCCTGGGGTGGGGCTTCAGCTTTTTTAATGCTATCTAGTCCAAGGCTGTTGCCATGTCTGCATGCTCTGGGCAAATTAAATCAGAATCTCTAGGAGGGAGACCTGGGACTTAGCGTTTTAAAGCTCCCCAGTTGAATCCAATGTCCTGCCAAGAACAAGCAGTTAAGAACACTGTTCTAGAGTAATGAATGGACTCACTGGCATATCCTTCACGCACTGCTTCCTGAATACTGCTACTCTTAGCTGAGCTTGGGTAAGTATTAAGTAACAATAAGACTGTCGGTATGTTTCCCACCTTGCCTACATTATCAAGTAAATAGGAACCCAAATTCCTTAATCAAGAGTGGAGTTGACTTTGTTTTATAAAAAACTGAGGAACCCGCCTAAGTTGGAGGCCATGTTGCCTAGAGGTGAGCTGAGGGAACTCTGAAAGCAGGGCCACATTTATCTTGTCAATGTGTACTTGGATCTAACCTAATAATCAGAAAAAAGAGCCAATCAAGTTCCAGAGCTTTATTTCCCAAGCACTGCTAGAGGAAGAAAAGTCAACTGCCACTGAAGCCAAAAGAAAACAACTCAATAAGACATCTAATTTTAGGGACACCTGTCTGGCTAACACCAGACACCAGTGAAGCATTTGCCTTCGGCTCAGGTCATGATCCCAGTGTCCTGGGACTGAGTCCTGTGTCAGGTGCCCTGTTCAGACGGGAGTCTGCTTCTCTCTTTCCCTCTGATCCTCCCCTCTCTATGTGCTCTTTCTCTCTCTCTCAAATGAATAAATTAAAAAATCTTTAAAAAAATCTAATTTTAGACAATGCCACTTTCTGAAGATTTGCGAGATAACTGAATGAAGTGACTTGTCACTTTTGTTCATCTATAAACCAGTCACAAGTCTGGAGACATCTACCAAAGGCAGTTGTAGTTTCGGAATTGTTGCCAGGTAGTCCCTTCTAACTACAGTTAATAGCAGAAGCAGGAAGATTAGAAAATTCCAGTAACAACCTCTACCAAACTGGATCTTGAAAAGGAAACCGGAGAGAAAACATCCAGAAACAAATTACAGGAAGCTGATGACACCTGCTCACAGCCTAAATTGAAAGAGGCTTGGTTCCACCCCCCGCTTTTATGCATACAACTTTTAGGAGATAATCAAAGATGCATTTGCCTGAAGTCTGAGAATGTGAACAGGCAGGAGAGGTAATGCGCCTTCCCTAATTGCAAAGCAAGGCCATGGGCTAAGAGGCTTCTTATTTTGTGGCTACACAGACAGAAGATGAATGAAGATGGCATTCTACCTGAGCTACAGACTGCCCCTTCCAACATAATGGCAGAAGGTACCCATCACACACGTACTGGCTCAGGATAAAGTCCTGTAAGAATCTAAATCTTTCTCAGCCCCTTAAGGGAGTATATATAATGTATATACTAGGTCTAAGCCTAGACAGTCAGACTTTTATTGTCCTGCTACCACTGATAACTTTGTTTTTTAACATGAGTCTTTTACCTCTATATTATTTTCCAGTTTCTGTAACAAAAATGGAGAAGAGAGTGCACATGAGACAAGCTATGTACAAAAATCATAAGGAAAATTTAGTAAGCTAATACAAAAAGGCAGAGTAAGGGATTGAAAAAGCATCAAAAAGAAAGGAAGGAAGAGGGGGTGGGGGAAGGAAGGATGAAGAAGAAAAAAGAAACTCCAATACCAAAAAGTGGATACTAGATACACCAATACCACAAAGTGGTATAGCCATTCAGAAAGACTAACTAGAAATCGGATAATGGAATTAACTGCCTGCCAAAATTTATTTATGTGGTAAGACCTTTACAAGTTTGAGTTCATGTCTGACCAGCTTTAAAAACTGGATTTTCCACTGTACAGTGTGAGGACACAATCCTAAGGGTTTCTGGAAACCAATTAAGATCATGAAAAGTATGCCAAATAACAGGTTTAGACGTCTGTTGAACTTGGAGGACTAATAATGCAAAAGCACTCCACAGTTAAGTGTTACAGCCAGGGGGCCTGAGGATTTCAGGTTGCCTCTTTATTCTCACTGGGAAGCCAGAATTCTTCAATTACAGGCCTGCCTGGTATCAAAGGTCAGAGACCTTCACTGCTTCTCCACAAAAATCAAAACCAGGAAGGTTAATCACTTGAAAAAAACTAATTATTTGTGTTTTAGTCATAATTATCCTGACCAAATCAGGTATATTTTAAGACATTATAGCCACAAGACTAGCCAATCAAAAATGCTTTCCTACCTCAAATCCCTTCCACAAGAGTTTTAGAAACCCAAAATAGAAAAGGGGAGCCCCCAGATATAGCATTTATTACCACAAAAAAAAAAAAAAAAAAGCAGCCTTCAAGGGATCTCAAATGGTCTCCAGCAAACCCTAAGAGAAAGCGGCTGTAAAAATTTGTTTCCAAAGGTGTTGAGCTCTGTTACCCACTGTGACCCCCGCTCCCAGTTACACTGGTTCCTGCCATAAGGGTTCCTGCAATTCTTGACAACCTTCAAAACAGTCACACAGAAACGCACTACACCTTCGTTCTTAAGTTCATCCCAGTATCTGTTAAAATACAGAACCTCAGGCCTACCTCACACCTGCTGAACTGGAATCCTCATTTTAACAAGATCCCTAGGCGCTTTAATAAGCACCTAAGTTCTACCAGCTGTGCTACACCATAGTCATCAAGGGCACAAATGGAAGTTCCAGGGCTGCCTTACACATGGAGGGTCTGAGGAGGAAAGAGGGCTAGAGTACCAGTCCAGCAACGCTTCTGCTCAAGAGCTGAGGGCGGAACTGGCTACAGCAGTTTTCCCTTGGTCTGGACCCTGCCAGAATCCAGCTCAGTGAAGGTAAATCTCCAAAGATGAATGTTCAGGGCGTCTGGTCTGGCCCAGGTCGACCACGAGGTCCTTGGCCCACCAGCCCCTGCCCAGGCCGACCTCTCACCTGCTCCTCCTGCGGGAGAGGCTTGAGAGGGCTCCGAGCCCCGTGTCGGAACACGACCTGCACCATTTTCAACTCCAGCTGACTCCGGTCCACGGGATGCTGGTTCTCCGCCCTGCGCTCCTCGGCGCGGGCCGCCCGCCGCTGGTGAACGCAGTAAGCCAGCGAGGTCAGGAAGCCCACCGGCGCCCACATGCGCACGCTGAACACACCGCGGATCATGGTGGAAGCCCCCGAGCGTGAGGCTGCAGAAGGCGAATACAAACTTTGCGCTCGCGCCGGGGCTCAGCGGCCGCCCCCAAGTTCCCGGGAACCCGCCGGAGCGCACATCCAGCGACTGCAGCGACTCCCGGCCCTAAGGGATAACCCCAAGTGGGAGAGCGGTGGGAGAAGCGGCGGTGGGAGAAGCGAGGACTCTCTGGGAGTTTTAACGCGGGTCTGGGTTGGCCGCTCCCGCCGCAGACCCGGCAGGGGGAAGCTCAGCTCCGAAACTTTCACCTTCTGGGGAACCTTAAACTTGGAATCCAAGTTTGGCCTCCAGGGCTCCGAAGGGACGGGAACCAGACCTGAGTTCCTCGGCCGCAGACTCCACGAACACAGACGACTAGATTCCACTTTTCTGTCCGCAAGCTCCCACACACCTCTTCCCCCGCCCAAGGACTCGTCCCAAGAGGATCCGCGCATAGGAGCATGGGAAAACGAGTGCCGCGGTAACGCCTGTTTGGAGGCTCTGAGTTCTGAGAACTACAACTCCCACAAGGCTGCGCGCGGCGGACCACCACCCGCCCCCCGCGCGCCCCGCCCGGTTAGAGGTGTTTCGCAGCCCGGGGCAGTGGACCACGTTTCTCAGCACCAGCGGGGCAAGTCTCCACGACTGGGTGGCCAATGTAGTAGGAGTGAATCCGCCAGTTTCCCTGGCCCAGAGGGTAGGACAAGTGAAGACTGGGGTAGAAATGGGTGGCAGTGGGGAGTAATTTAAGTCTAAGGTGTGTAGATTTTCTTGAAGTCCTGGAAGGTCGCTGAAGCTAAGAGCCCCAACACCAGCTTACCGAGTGATCATTTGCGAAGGGCAGCACTAGGCATTTTATATTTAATTTTCACTTACTACACCCCTTCTAAGTTTAAAGAGGCCTAAATTGTCGCAAACATGTAGAACTTTAAGCTCATTGATGTGTTCCCTCATCCACAGTATTCCTTGTGGAAAAATCCAGGTCTTGCCTGTGGGTGTCCAGTGACTAAACAACCCATAGGTGCCTGTTGGTCTGGTTTCTCTTGCGTGTAGGCTTGCTTGAAGCCTGCGTTCCAGATCTTTGCAACAAACAGGGCACAGTGGAATCAGCCATGCCTATCTGAAGGCAAAGGTCAGGTTGAGAGGAGGGACATTTGTGAAAAGAGTCTGAATGTATGTCCTCTAACGAGTTCTTAAAACCTTCTAAATTCTAGTCCTGGATCAAACTGGACCAAACTTGAAGACAACTTAAAACATAATTATGGAGGGGCGCCTGGGTGGCTCAGTGGGTTAAAGCCTCTGCCTTCGGCTTAGGTCATGATCCCAGGGTCCTGGGATAGAGCCCTGCATCGGGCTTTCTGCTCAGCAGGGAGCCTGCTTCCCCCTCTCTCTCTCTGCCTGCCTCTCTGCCTACTTGTGATCTCTGTCTGTCAAATAAATAAATAAATAAATAAAATCTTAAAAAAAAAAAAACATAATTATGGAGTATGACTCCTGCCCAGGGTCTAAACTTGTTCACCAAGATAGAATGTTATGAATGCCCTACTGTGGGGGAAGGATCATTTTGGAACACTGCACATTGTAACAGTTTTCCCACTAGCCTAGCCCGTGGATGGACTCACTCTTCAGAGTCTCACTGTGCATCCTGATGTGATTACAAACTGAAAACTTCTTTTCTCTAGCCTAAATAAGGCATCAGGAGTGCCAAACAACAGCGCTTCAGAACCTATGTGATGAAATGTAATCCTGGTGGTTAGAGAGAGCTGTTCTCAACAGTTCAGTAGAAACATGGTACAACTTTTGTGCAGAAGGGCCCCGAGCCCTGGGAGTTTTAGCACATCAGAGCAGCTTCAAGGTGATGTAACATTGGCTTCCAGGGGCCAGTACCTTCGGCAGGAATTGACAGGAAACCCAGGTCCGCACCCTGCACTCTGGCAGCCTCAGCATAGATTTGTCAAGCATTACGAGCAGCACCTCTGACATGTATGAGCAATAGCAGCGGCTTGTCTGGATAGGACACATACGTGTAGTTGGGTAACAGTGCTGGTGATGTCTCAGCAGCAGATCTCTGCAGGAAGCCAGAGCAGGTAAGGTTGGAAAATGACAGATTCCATGTGGTAGTTGAGAGTACTGTTCGTTGGCACATAGAAGACAACCGTTGGGGAGTCCTGTAAATATTGAGTAAGTGGTGTATGGTGGTGCTGGGAGTGTGGGTAAACAGCAGTTTAAAGGAAAGACTAGAAATCCTGAAATTATGCTCCAGGGACAGCCCCAGGAGAGGAGGGAGGAGGTGGAAGAACTGAACTACTGTTTTTGTGCCCCTGGTTTTGCCATCATGCAGGGATATCTTGGGAAACCAGCTTCCTCCCACCAAATTGTGTGCAGAGAGTCGCTTTTAATATGATGCCAAAACTTGGTTTTAATCGTGAGATTAGATAAGAAACAACCACATTCGCTGCTTTATCTGCAGTCGTGAGCTTGGTGCCTGGCTTATAGCAAGTACTGTATAAATACTTGCTGAATGAAATTGTAGGATTTATCACAGGAATGTTGTGGAGGATGTTGTCTGTTTCATTGCTTTTTGCTTCCTATATAAATCTCCTCCTGAAAAATGTCTTTTAGAGAAATGTGTTAGCATTAAAACAAGCATTTAAAAAGATGACGATTACTTTTCCTTCATTTTTGCCTTAGTTGGCAGGAAGCTTGAAGCCTAATTTCAAACCTAACCTATGGCAAATATTTAGGACATAATGGCCGGTATAACTGTGGTCTTCTCTTCCAGGGTATCACCCTGGATTGGAAGGAAGCAAAGGAGGAGAAGGTCAGTTAGGAGGCTGTTGAAGCATTCTGGGTGAGTTAACAAGAGAGAAAAGGAGGAAGGAGTCAAGCGTGACTCTTAAGTTCCCGGCTTGGGCAGCTTGCAGAGGATGCCATTTACCTAGAAGGAGGCTGAGTGGAAGTTACCAAGGTATATATGTTATAAGGGACTTGTGAGGCATCTAAGTAGAAATGCATTCTACATAATTGATTATGTGGGTCAGGAGCTCAGAATGAGTTGGACTAGGAACGTATACTTGGGACTTTTCTGCACTTAGTTATTAATTGAAACAATAGGCATGGATAAGATTCTTGGGATGAGTGGTGAGAGAAAAAGAGGAGGCTAGGACAGGGCAGAGGGAAAGAAACCCAAGAAGGAGAGTGGGAAAGAGCAGCACAGCGATGGGAAGAAAAGAGTTAGATATCAAGGAAGCCAAGAGAAGAAAAGTTCCAAGAAGGAAATAGATATCACTGTCAGATAGGACTGAGAAGTCCAATAATGTATGGATTGAGTGTCCACTGGATTTAACAACAAAGTAATTTTGGATCATTTAATGAGAGCTGTCTCAAGGAAATAGTGGGGTGGAAATTAAATAGAAGTGGGCAGCAAAAGGGCTGTCAGCGTAGACATCTTCAAGAAGCTTAGCTGAGAAGAGGAGGTGAATGAGTATAGTGGCACATGGATTTTTTTTCAGTAAATACAGTACTGAATGTGTTTTCCTTATGATTTTCTTGCCAACATTTTCTTTTTTTCTAGCTTAACTTGATTGTAAGAATATGGTACATAATACACATAACATACAAAATATGTGTTAATTGATTGCTTGTGTTATCAGTAATGGTCCTGGTCAGGAGTAGGCTATTAGAAGTTAAATTCTGAGGGAGTTAAAAAAGTTATACGTGGATTTTCAACTGCGGATGCTAGGAGGGAGGGGCCGGTGCTCCTAACCCCATGTTGTCCAAGGATCAACTGTTCATGTGTTTAAATGTTGATAGAAGGAAGACTCTAGAGAAGGAAAGATTAAAAATATAAGAGACAGGATAAAGAGTGAGTGAAGTGCTTAGAAGGGTAGGAAAAGATGAAAAATGAACTCAGATGTCATAGTTAGCCTCAGAAGGAGAAAGTATTTTCCATGTTGACAGGAGGGAAAGTAGAAAGACTAGGTATGAATGAAGTTACATTTCTAGTGTGGGAATTTTCTCCTTTAATGTTTTCTTTTTTTCTACCAAATCAGTATATGTGTGGGAGGGGTGCTGGGCTTGATGCTTTTGAAGATTTGAGGACTATGGGAAAGTGACACATACACAGTGTATACAAGATTGGGTAATGAATAGGTAACTAAACACTTTTCTCCAACTGTGTGGTGCATCAGAATCACCTGGAGTGTTTTTTAGAGGTCAGGTTCTGGAGAACCAGTGTATCTTACTAGATCAGGGTGGGGCCAGAACTCTGTGTTTTTTTGTTTTTTTAAAGATTTTATTTATTTATTTGACACACAGAGATCACAAGTAGGCAGAGAGGCAGACAGAGAGTGAGGGGGAAGCAGGCTTCCCACTGAGCAGAGAGCCCGATGTGGGGCTCGATTCCAGGACTCTGAGATCATGACCTGAGCTGAAGGCAGAGGCTTAACTCACAGAGCTACCCAGGCACCCCAGGGCTCTGTGTTTTAAAGACACATCCCAGGTGCTTCTGATATAGGAGCTCTTCAGATCACACTTTGAGAACTATTGATGAAGAGTCTAGGAGGGCATTATTTTAGTATGGGGAAATTTTTATAAAGATGGAAGAAAATTGCCAGTGGAGAGGAAACAATTAAGACAAACAGGAATCACTGATAGATCAAAATCCCTCAGGAGGTGGGAGAAGCTGTGATAAAGAAAGGAGGAAGGATCAGCCTTGGACAGAAGTGTCACCACTCCAATTAAGATCAGCAAGAGGGGGCAACTGGGTGGCTCAGTCAGTCAAGTGTCTCCTTTTGATTCAGGTCATGATCTCAAGGTCCTGGCATCAAGGCCCCCTGCCTCGAATCCCTGCTCAGCAGGGAGTCTTCTTTTTCCTCTCCCTCTGCCCCTCCCCCTCACTCATGTGCATACTCTCTTCTCTCTCAAATATATAAATAAAATCTTAAAAAAAAAAAGGTCAGCCTAGACAGAAGGGTTATGTCTTTCATTAAGGGTCACCTGTTCCATTAAGATAGGAAAAGAGGTAAACATACACATCGAGGCAGGTAAGATTGATAGTTTCACCTCCAATGAATTTTTTTCCCTAGTGATCTGTCCAGCAAGCTTGTGAAAGAGAAAAACCATCAGTAATAATAATAATGTCAATTATGTATTATGGGGTAGTTTGAATTACCGACAATATGAGTCACAGATTATACTGCTAAACTTATATTGGGGAGAGGGTTAGTAATTTGTGCTATAGAGCATGTACGATATCCATCCAACATGTGAGACTAGAACATTGGTTTTCCTTCATGACTTCTCACCAATAAGTCTCTTTCTTCTTGTTATTACTTCAGTAATTGATTAACTTATTTTCTCGAATATCATTTAGAACTCTTCCTATTGCAAGTGGCTGAAAATTTGATTCAATCTAGTTTAACAGGAAAAAAGGGAAAAAAAGGAATCAATTAGCCCACATTACGGAAAACTTCAGAACTGCCTCAGGCTTAGCTGGGTAGAAGCACAGATAACATTGGTTTCTAATTAAAGAATGAACAGAAGACATGAATAGACATGTTCCAAAGAAGACATACAGACGGTTTCTGGTTTCTTTCGCAGCTTCCAGCTTCATCTCTCACTCCACTGCTTTTATTTTCAAACTGGTGACTGCTAGGCTACCTCTGGGTGGACAGTGGCCATGGCTGTTTCACTCTTCCCCACTCAGCTTAACCGGAAACAATGTGCTTCTCCCCCGCTCTGTGTGAACAGAAATCCTGGGCCTCAAACTCATTTGCCAGATTTGGAACATATCCTTAATTCCTGAAAAAATCATTTCTGACCTTCCCTGGAGTTGAAGGGGAAATCAAACCCACCCAAACCGTGTGAGCCATGAGGGGTGCACGCAGTTCTTCAAAGGAAACTCAGAGAACACTTCTTAGTAAAAAAGGGAGAATGGGGGTTGGGGGGACACAAGAGATGCCTTCCATGCCTTTCTCCTGTCTTTCCTCTTCTCATGAATCGACCCCCTGTGCACGTTGTCAGGAGGTCCTAGTGAAGTTGCTCACCTTTCAGCAGAGGGAGGTGGCTTAAATACTCTCTGTAACTCTTACAACTCTAATGAAGTATGTCTACCTCTACGTCTACAGTCCTTGTTTAAAACCTTTGTTGGCCCTCCATTGGCCATGGAATGATTCGCAGCATCAGTGTCCAATGGTCCACTACTCTAGTATCTGTGCTGTTTTGTAGTCCTGGAACACTGGCGATTCTGTTGGTGTCATACCATTATTTTGGAGTTAAAAAAAAATCTCAATCATTTGTGTCTTGAGACATACCAGAGATAAGCTTCATTAATTTTGAATCAAAATATAGGTGAGTTTGTTTAGAAGTCTGTCTTCTATACTTCCACAAGCTTCAGGCAAAAGAAGAAAGTAGGAACCACAAAGCAAAGCTTCTAGGGCAGAAATAATTCTTGTCTATTACAATGACTTTCCAACAGATGGAATATGAACAAAGCACTATTAGTATTAATATGGTATCTGCATTAAAATCTCTATTTTTATGATGTTAGCAAGTGATGACAAATGAGAAATACTTTTTTAAAAGATTTTTTTTTTTTTTTTGAGAGAGAGAGAGAGAGCTCGAGCAAACACACATGCCCTCGGGGAGCGTCAGAGGGAGAGGGAGAAGGAGAGGAAGAGACTCCCTGATGAGTAGGGAGTCCCATGAGGGGCTCAGTCTCAGGACCCTGAAATCATGACCTGAGCTGAAATAGATTCAGATGCTTAATCGACTGAGACATCCAGGTGCCCCGAGAAATACTTCCTTATATATTTAATAATTAATATTTTTAATATATATATATATAAATATATATATATATATATATTTATCTTGTTACCAATAAAAGAAATTGTTGTTTCTGCAGGGAAACAAAACATTGCCTCCTGCTCCCAAATTTCCTCAAAGTTATTACCCGAGAGATAGGACTGTTTGAAGATAATAGGCTAGAGAAAAATATTTAAGAACAACTTAACAATTATCTCCTTATCATTCCCTTAACCAGTATAGATTCAGAAAGAAGTTTTCAGGGACTAGAGAGTTTTTCACTATCCAATGATGATATCATTGAGAGACTAAGAACACTTAAAAAAAAATAAGATCTCAATTTTATTTCATTTTTAATCCCAATTAAACTTTCTTTATGTGGGGCACCTGGGTGGCTCAGTGGGTTGAGCTTCTGCCTTTGGCTCAGGTCATGGTCTCAGGGTCCTGGGATCAAGCCCCGCATCAGGCTCTCTGCTCAGCGGGGATCCAGCTTCCCTGTCTCTCTCTGTCTGCCTCTCTGTCTACTTGTGATCTCTCTCTCTGTGAAATAAATAAATAAAATCTTTTTTAAAAAGTTACTTAAACTTTCTTTATTTAATGCTTACTTTAAGCAACATTTTATTTTTATATTGGAAAATGCTTAATATATATTCAGTATATTTATATTTTACTTACAATTATGAATTTTTGCATTTGAAATGTTTTAAATACTTTGTTTTACTGATTTCAAGTGCTTAAAATTCATTATGTAAAATACATACTAAAATACACTGAAATATTTATTTATTTATTTATTTATTTATTTTATTTTTAAAGATTTCTTTAATCTCTACACCCCATGTAGAACTCAAACTCATAACCCTGAGATCAAGAGTTGCAGGCTCTATCAACTGAACTAGCCAGGGGCCCCCTTGACTCTCTAGTTTGCACTGGAGGCCCTTCCAATCAGCCCCCTGTCTATATTTACAGTGTCCCTCACGCTGCCCCCATCCCTGGGATGGATGTGCTTATCTCTGCCTCCTTTTCCAAAGAAAGCTTGGATATGGCTACCTCTGTTCTTTTTCTTGAGGCTCCTTCTGTTTCTGCCTGTAATGTTTTCATTGAACAAGAACAACTGGTAGAATGGAATCTTTTTTTTTTTTTAAGATTTTTATTTATTTATTTGAGAGAAAGCACACAGAGGAAGAGTGAGAGGGAGAAGATGGTAGAATGGAGTCTTAAAGCAAGTTCATTTTTGACCCCCGCTGTCTCTTTACATCTGCACAAAGGGGCTATCTCTTTCTTACCCCTAGAAAAGACAAAGGTGGTCCCTCAGAGGTAATAAAAGTACTCCTTCACTCTTTAAGTCACAAAATAAAATGGCAATCAAAAATTAAAATGGCGGGGCACCTGAGTGGCTCAGTGGGTTAAGCCTCTGCCTTCAGCTCAGGTCATGATCTCGGGGTCCTGGGATCAAGCCCCGCATTGGGCTCTCTGCTCAGCAGGGAGCCTGCCTCCCCCCTGCTCTCTCTCTGCCTGCTTCTCTGCCTACTTGTGATTTCTGTCTGTCAAATAAATAAAATTAAATTTAAAAAAAATTAAAATGGCAGTCCCGGAGAAGAATTAGAACTTGAACCTTGAAATTTCTCCCCTCCTCTGGCTTGGGCTGACTGTGGGCTAGAAGTCTGGCGATTGAAGGTGAAGGAAGAGAAGAGTGCTTGGCTTCTTCTCTTTCTTCCTCTCAACTTCCTTCTTCTCTTCTTCCATCTTCCCAATCTGTTTCTGACCCCTTCAGGGTCTGGAGTTTGGGGAGGGACAATAGTAAAGGGGGATTAGAGAGGGGAATTAGCCCAATTCTGGTTGACCAGTACAGTGGAAATGATCAAACTGGTGCTATCAGGACCTTGCAGCTGGTTAAAGCCAATTGCTCTCTTAGGGACTTCCACGGGTTCCCAAGAGAACTTCCTTTTCCCCACACTTCTGCAGCTGGAGGTATCAAGCAGCAATTTACCTCCAGCTCGATTCTGCTGAGGTCTCCACCCCTGCAGGAGGTCATTTTGAGCAGAGCCTAAGCAATATCACACTGACTCCCTTTCCCTCTGGGACCTTCCCTGGTCCCCTGGAAGGAAGCATCGTTTGCCCAGGTGGACTCCAGGAGAGCAGCTCCTTCCCCACAGATTTATGTTTCCCAGGTGCATGCCTGGCGACAGTCCTGTGTGCTTCAAACTGCCAGAGACACTCATTAGGCTCTGTAGGTGGTTCCCTCAAAGTCCTGCCCTTTAATTTGAGGTAAGGAACAGATCTCCCTGTCTCTCTTCCTTCACCCTTGGGGAAGGATATAGAATGTTTTATACCCTGTAGTTCTCTCCAAGACAATCCTTTTTCAGAAGTCTTCTTTTCTCTGATACAGCGGCCTTGCATGCCATCAATGTGGGTGACAATTTAAGAGTTACCTTCTTCTCTTGCCCCCACTTTTTACCACCTGCTTTGAAGGTGTTTGTAGTTTGGTCCAACACATAGCTCTAGAATGTGCATCTCCCGAGGCTTTCATTTACACATCTTGTTACATCCCTAAAGCTCACTTTCATGCCTCTACCTCAATTAAATTTTCACCATCACCCACAAGGTAGTCCTTTTTTACTTCACTGAGCTGTTTGGTGTGGATCTTCATGCCATTCACATGGCACTATTTTCTACCTTGTATCATAGTTACAGGCATGTTTTAGAGAGATTGCGAGTTCAGTTCCAGACCTCTGCAGTAAAATGAGTCAAACGAATTTTGGGGTTTCCTAGTATGTACAAAAGTTATGTTCACACTCTACCATAGTAAATTGGGCAATAGTATTATATCTTTTAAAATGCACACAGCTCACTTTTAAAATATTGCTAAAAATGTTAACCATCATCTATGCTTTCAGTGAGTTATAATCTTTTTTGCTGGTGAAGGGTCTTTCCTCATTGTTATGGCTGCTGACTGATCGGGGGGTGGTTGCTGAAGGTGGGGTGGCTGTGGCAATTTCGTAAAATAAGCAACACTGGTTTGCCACATTGGTTGACTCTTCCTTTCACAAATGATTTCTTATAGTGTGTGTTGCTCCTTAATAGCATTTTACCCATAGTAGGACTTCTTTCGGAACTGGAGTCAGTCCTCTCAAACTCTGCTGCTGCTTTGTGAATGAAGTTTATGTAATAAATCACAACAATCCTCTGTTGTTGTTTTAACAGTCTTCACAGCATCTTCACCAGGAGTGGACTCTACATCAAGAAACCACTTTCTTTGCGCATCACTAAGAAACAGCTCCCCACCCCTTCAAGTCTGATCATGAGATTATAACAATTTAGTCACATCTTCAGGCTCCACTTCTAATCTCGTTCTCTTGCTGTTTCACCACCCTGTAGTTACTTCCTCTACTGAAGTCTTGAACCCCTCAAGGTCATCTATGAGGGTAGGAATCAACTTCTTCCAAACTCCTGTTAATGTTGACATTTTGACCTCTTACCATGAATCATGAAGGTTCTTAATGGTATCAAGAAGGATGAATCTTTTCCAGAAGATTTTCCTTTGACTTTGCCTAGTTCCATCAGCTATGGTCTTATGAAATGTATTTCCTAAATAATAGGTCTCAAAAGTTGAAATTACTCTTTGACCCATGGGCTGTAGAATGGACATTGTGGTAGCTGTCATGAAAATGGTCTTAATCTTATACATCTTCACTGAAGCTCTTGGGCATTCAGGTGCATTGTCAATAAGCAGTAATATTTTTAAAGGAATCTTTTTTTCTGAGAAGTAGTCAACAGTGGACTTAAAATATTCAATAAACCATGTTGGAAACAGGTATGCTGTCAGCCAGGCTTTGTTTCTCCCTTTATAGTGCATGGGCAGAGCAGATTTACCATAGCTCTTATGGGCCTTAGGATTTTCAGAATGGTAAGTGAGCCTTTGGAAAACAGTGTGGAGATTCCTTAAGAAATTAAAAATAGAGCTTCCCTATGATCCTGCAATTGCACTAATGGGCATTTACCCCAAAGATACAGAGGTCGTGAAAAGAAGGGCCATCCGTACCCCAATGTTCATAGCAGCAATAGTCACAGTCACCAAACTGTGGAAAGAACCAAGATGCCCTTCAATGGACGAGTGGATAGAGAAGATGTGGTCCATATATACTATGGAGAATTATGCCTCCATCAGAAAGGATGAATACCCAACTTTTGTATCAGCATGGACGGGACTGGAAGAGATTATGCTGAGTGAAATAAGTCAAGCAGAGGGAGTCAATTGTCAAATGGTTTCACTTATTTGTGGAGCATAAGGAATAACACGGAGGACATGGGGAGCTGGAGAGGAGAAGGGAGTTGGGGGAAATTGGAGGGGGAGATAAACCATGAGAGACTGTGGACTCTGAGGAACTAACTGAGGGTTTTGGAGGGGAGGGGTGTGGGGGGTTGGGTGAGCCTGGTGGTGGGTATTATGGAGGGCATGTATTGCATGAAGCACTGGGTGTGGTGCGTAAACAATGAATTCTGGAACACTGAAAAGAAATTTAAAAAATAAATAAAAGTTAAAAAAAAAAGAATGGTAAGTGAGCATCACTTTCAACTGAAAGTCACCAGCTGTATTAACCTCTACCAAGAGAGTCCGTTTGTCCTTTGAAACTTTGAAAGCAGAAATTGACTTCGCTCCAGTTACCAAAGTCCTAAATGGCATCTTCTTCTAATATAAGGCTGTTGGTCTACATTGAAAATCTGTTGTTTAGTGTAGCCACCTTTGTTAATTATCTTAGCCGGATCTTCTAGAGAACTTGTTACATCTTCTACATAGCACCTGCTGCTTTATTTGCACTTTTATGTTATGGAGACAGCTTCTTTCCTTAAACCTTATGAACCAATCTCTGCTAGCTTCACACTCTTCTTCTGCAGCTTCCTCACCTCTCTCAGCCTTCATAGAATTGAAGAGAAGCAGGACCTTGCTCTGGATAGGGCTTTGGCTTTCAACATGCCCTCCTTACCAAGCTTAGTCATTTCTAACTTTTTTTTTTTTAATGTGGTTAGAATGTACAACCAACATTTAAAAAAATATTTTATTTATTTATTTGAGAGAGAGAGAGTGAGAGAGAGAATGAGAGGGAAGAAGGTCAGAGGGAGAAGCAGACTCCCCATGGAGCTGGGAGCCCGACGTGGGACTTGATCCCAGGAGTCCGGGATCATGACCTGAGCCGAAGGCAGTTACTTAACCAACTGAGCCATCCAGGTGGCCCCCATTTCTAACTTTTGATTTAAAGTGAGAGACATGTGATTCTTCCTTTCACTTGAACATTGACAAGCCATTGTGGGGTTATTAATTGGCCTAATTTCAATATTGTTGTGTCTCAGGGAATAGTGAGGCCTGAGGAGAGGGAGAAAGATGGGGGAATGCTTAGTAGGTGGAACAGTCAGAACACATACAATATTTATAGATTAAGTTTCCCTTCGTATCTGGGTGTCATTTATGATGCCCCAGAACAATTACAATAATAACACCAAAGATCACTGATGATGGATCACCATAACCAATATAATAGTAATGGAAAAGTTTGAAATATTGCAAGAATTACCACAATGTGACAGAGAAATGAAGCAAATGCTGTTGGAAAAATGACACCAATAGACTTGCTTGATGTAGGGTTGCCACAAACCTTCAGTTTGTAAAAACAAAGTATCTGTGAGACACAATAAAATGAGGTATGTCTATATTTGTGTGTACTTATTTCCACCAAAAATTTATAAGTTCCTTAAGGGTAGAGACCATGCATCTTTCTTGTTTTGTTTTGTTTTGTTTAGATTTTATTTATTATTTGACAGAGAGAAATCACAAATAGGCAGAGAGGCAGGCAGGGGGTGGGGAAGCAGGCTCCTTCCTGAGCAGAGAGTCCAATGTGGGGCTTGATCGCAGGACCCTGAGACCATGACCTGAGCTGAAGACAGAGGCTTTAACCCACTGAGCCACCCAGGTGCTCCACATCTTTTGTTTTTATATCACTGAAGTCTTACACATAATGTGTGGATATTATTTGTTATAAATACAAATGGATTGCTCAATATTGCTTGTATTATAAAGTCTTGGAAAGCAGGCAGTATCTTCAATTCAACCTATTTTTATTGAATATGTGCTGAGTTTCAAGCACTGTGCCCAATAGAGGATACAGGCATAGACAAGACATAGCCCGGTCTAGGAGGAGCTCATAATTATCACAGGAGGCTGGTATATTACAAAAAATTACATGAATCCCCAATAAAGTTGTGCACAGGAAGGTGTAGTTAACTCTAACTAGAAGGTCTGGGGAAGTCTTCATGAAGTTGGAACTATCTGAAAAATTTTTAAATAGAGCTATAATTTACATATCATAAAATTCACCCTTTTAAAGTACACAATTCAGTGATTTTTAGTATGTTCACGAAGTTGTGCAACCATCACTACTAATTCCTGAATATATTCATTACCCCCAAAGGAAATCTCAAACTCATTAGCAGTCATTCTCCATTCCTCCCCTCCCCTAGCCCCTTGCAACAACTGATCTACTTTTTCTATGGATTAACCAATTATAGACATTTCACATAAATAGAATCATATAATATGTAGCCTTTTTGTGTCTGGCTTATTTCACCTAGCATAGTGTCCTTAAGGTTAATTCACACCGTAGCACATAACAGAATTCTCTTCCTTTTAAAGGCATAATAATATTCCATTGTGTGTAAATACCACTTCATCCATCAATAGGTTATTTCCATTTTTTGGCTATTGTTAATAATACTGTTACAAACGTAGGTGCACAAATATCTGTTCAAGTTCTTGCTTTCAGTTCTTTTTGAATGGATACCCAGAAGTAGAATTGCTGGATCCTATGGTAATTATATGTTTAACTTTTTTGAGGAACCACCATAATATTTTCTATAGTACCTACCCCATTTTACATTCCCACCAGCAATGCACAAGTGATCCAATTCTCCACATCCTTGCTAACACTTATATTCTCTTTTGTTTTCATTTTTGTTTATTTATAATAACCATCTTAATGAACGTGAAGTGGTATTTTGTTGTGGTTTTGGTTTGCATTTCCCCAATGACTAGTGATGTTGAGCATCTTTTCATGTGTTTATTGGCCATTTGCATATATTCTTTGAAGAAAAATATATACAAGTCAAAAAGTTCATTTTTGAATTCTTGTTTGGGTTTTTTGTTGCTGAGTTGTAGGAGTTCTTTATATATTCTGGATATCAGTTGCCTTATTAGATATGTGATATGAAAATATTTTCTCACATTCTGTGGGTTATTTTTTCACTCTGTTGATGATGCCTCTTGATATACAAATGTCTTGAATTTTGTGAAGTCCAATTTATTTATTTTTCTTTTGTTGCCTGCACTTTTGGTGTTATATATGGGAATCACTTTGGAAATGCCACTGTGTTTGGGAGAACAGTGATTGCAATTAGTCCTTAGAACATGTGTGCATCAATGTATTGGTCTTTTTCCAGCCTTGGCCAGTTGTAGAAGAGAGAGAGGGAGCTACCTGAAGGAGAGGCCAGGGTCAGGTATTACAATGAGTGAAGGGATATTTGCCAATATTAGACCAACAGCTGTCTGACCGGAACAAGGGGAAGAGCTGCTAGCAGCAGAAACAGATGCATTGAGAAGAGGAAGCACTAACATTACGTAGTTCACAATTTGAACCAAACTTAGGTGAAATGGCTGTACTGAAGTGGGGAAAGCAAATGTCATGAAAAAACTGCACAGTGCTTTTAAATAATATTGCTCACAGTCTTCTCCTTGGCTCTGTTCTGTGAATTAGGGAAGCATGCCATGTGTGAAAGCATTATAAAAGTGCTATATAAGATTGTATTTTGTTTACTAACTAAGTGTGTAAAATGAGAGCATAAGAAGTTGGATGAAGGAGGGAAGTAGTAGATATGGAAATGCATTACTTAGATCTCCCTTCCAGGAAAGACTTACTGCCCAGCTGCAAGAAGTGTCATCAAAAGGAGCCTCCAGCTATTAGGTCCTTCTCATTCTGCCTCAGCTACAGAGACCACTCTTCCCCTGAGGTCGTGCCCTTCTGTGTGCAGCCTCTGTTTGACGACTGAAAGAGATCAGGCCATTTTGACCCAATGTGGGTCCCTCATGTGGATAATGTTTGCTATAAAGCTCTCTAGTGGGGTGGCAAAAGTCTCCTCAGGTCTGTACTGCAGTTTAACTTCTTTTAGTCCCCTTTCTGCTCCCTCCCTTGCCCAAGTGTTGATCCCTGATAATCACCTTATACCTGAACTGCAACTCAACATCTGCTTCTAGAGAACCCAACCTGTGATGAGGGACATTAATGATGATCTAATCTGCACTCTTTTTTAAATAATGGAAGCTATTTTTTTCTAAATTCAAAATTATCCTCAGTTCTTATAGAATGCGGTAAATATTTAAGTAGAAAGAAAAAAAGTCACTCATAATGTTGTCCACTGTCTTTGGAAACCACTTCTCACTGGGTTAAGTAACTATTCTAACATTTGCGTGTATCATAATTACTTATGCCTTGAATGATTATTATAATTTCTTCTTTTTTTTTTAGTTTTTCATCAGCATAAATAATGCTACAATGAATGTCTTTGTGCATAAAGTTTTTATGTGTCCTGAATTGTTTTCTTAGGATAGATTCCCAAAATTACTGAGTTAAAGGGTGTGCCATTTTAAAGGCACTCGTTGGATAGTTTTCCAAGGGGTTGAACGAGCTTTTACTATCATCAACAGAGTACAATAAGGCAATGGGATGCCCATTTCAGTTATTTTTTCCCTCTCATTTCATAGATGAGATAATTACTACTTACATAGCCATTTGTGACAGTACAGAGTCTCCTGAATCTTAAATTAAATTAGTTCTCTTTTGCCCAAATGTCTATAAAACCCCAAAGTGCACAGTAGCTCTTCTCATCAGCTTACCAGTGTTCTTTATTCTCATGCATGGAATGCTAACCCTCAGAGGATGTTTTTGTGGGGAAAGAGGTATAGGTATGATGGTAAATGTGCAAAGCTTCCTCCCTGGGAAGCGATTAGAGACCAATCACAAGGGTGTGGCCTTGAAAAGAACTAGCCAGGCAGACACTGCAGCAGGGGACAGGCATCCCTGGACTAGGTGAGTCCCCTTGTTTCTGTCATGGTGCTGTGTACATGAGGTAACAATGGACCCAAAACAGAAGAAAACTTGGGACACCCGCACAGTGGTGTTATTTCACTTTAAAAAATGGTGATATTCTCGGGGTGTCTGGGTGGCTCAGTGGGTTAAGCCGCTGCCTTCGGCTCAGGTCATGATCTCGGGGTCCTGGGATCGAGTCCCACATCGGGCTCTCTGCTCAGCAGGAAGCCTGCTTCCCTTCCTCTCTCTCTGCCTGCCTCTCCGCCTAGTTGTGATCTCTCTCTGTCAAATAAATAAATAAAAATCTTTAAAAAAAAATGGTGATATTCTCTAACACTGGTCCATAGCCTTTTCTTTTTTACTTACTATATCATAAATTCTCCATGTCATTAAATATGTCCATACATGATTTAATTATGTTTCATCAGGCTAAATAAATTCATGAAGAAACAGATGTGCAGAAAAGTTCTACAAACTTGTACAGGCGCCACAACAAGTAAGTGGAGGAACTCTTATTGAGCTGTCATCGCATCTGACTCCAAAACCCATGATTTTCACTGTACTATGTTAACCCTTCAGGCACAAAAAATTAAGCCCAACACCAACCCTTTTCTTTTGATTCTTGGCAGAAGCTCTGTGGAGTGAGGTGTCTCTATAAGAAAGCAGAGTGATAGAAATGCAGCCCAACCACCATCCCCCTGGAATATTCCTGTCCCTTTGCAGTTAACAAGCTTTAGAGCAATTTAAATTCATTTCAGTCACTTACCTATTAGGCACTGGGAACACAAAGATAAACAGGGATGCCAGTTTAAACAGCTGTGTCTGCCTCAACATATTCCAAAAGTGAGGGCAAAGGGATCACAAGTTCAGGTCTGGCACCCTATGTGCCTATGACACACTCACACCCCAACCAGAGAGCAATACTGATTCCTCCCATGTGTATATACTGCTTCTGCCAGAGATATGGGTCCTAATTAGAGTGGCACACATTTGTTCATATGTTAGATTCCTCGTGATACTAAAGAAAGCCTTTCTGTTTGGTTTTAGTGATGAAGATACCAATTGCATTTCCTCCCCATCATCTGCTAATGTTTTCTGAGTCCCCAGTTCAGACGGACAAAGAATTTGCCTCTCAGAGAGGATGCCTCTGATTCCCACTAGAGGGCACTTGATGCTGATTCTGGGCAAAGGGCCGTTCCTGGGGGATTTGGAATTCCACCTTCTGTGATCACTGGCTGTCAGATTCACAAAAAGCTCCTGGCGCTAGGTTTGTTTGTTCTAGAGAATGGTTGGAGAGTGTTTCCTTGGCCAGCTAGGAGAGGAGGAGAGAGTGGTGGGAGCATTCCCTGCCCGCTTGGCTCTCCTTAACGCCCCTTCCCTTGCCTTCCAGCCAGGACCCATCCTTCAGGGCAGCAGGCCTTCCAGAGAGTGGAGGCAGAAGGGTGTCACCTGCCTTCCAGAGCAATAACTGTGCACAATGCCATTCAGAGCCTGCCGTGTTTGGAGGAGTAGATTAACCATGGAGGGGTTATGAGAACTCCCAGTTCAGAACACAAAAGAAGAAAGAACAGAACATTGAGATGTAAAGATTTATGAGGGAGAAAGATTCACTAAGAAAAGGAAATTGGAAACCAAGGAAGCAGAATATTCAAAAGACAGCCATGCACCACGCATAACAATGAAGTTTCCATGACTCCCTTTGGCTCAGGTCGGTTTCCTTAATAATTTATATAGCAACTCTCCTTCATCTGCCAACAGGTGGGTGTGGGAGCTTTGCAAATGTTTCCTCATTGCTCCTTTTGCTATCTCCAAGAGGAAGGTCAGGGTGTCCAGAAGGCTTTCCTTTGGGTATCCAGATGGAGAAACAGGCTCTGTGTGCCTACCATTTGCATAAGGTAACGGAGTGACACAATGGCAGCTCTGGGACCAGCAGGCAGACTTCTTCATCGGTGCCATATGGACAGTGCCAAGGTCCCTCAGGCACCTCAAGAGGATGGGATGTAGGTGAGGAATGCAGGCAAATGTCAGTAGATGAGTGGACTTTGAAATGGAGGCAGGAACTCAGACTGTACTGGATTCCTTTGCAAAATGGTGCCATGGAGCTTCATCTCTGGTTGGGTCTTGTTCAGTTGATTTGTGATGTGCGGTGTGCTAGGCATGCTCTCACTACTACCAAACCCCCAAGCCCAGATTTGTTCATCTCCATACCTGGGTTTGCAGCTGGTTTTCTCTGCCTTCACCCTCTCCTTGCAGTTGGGACTGTGCACACTGCTGCTGAAAACATCTTCCCCAAACACCATTTCTACCATGCCCCTCCCCAGACAGAAAACCTTCTAGTGGAACTCATAAGCAAGTCATAGCAGTCCTGGAGATGTGCTTTGTTTGACTATGTGATGTTTTAAAAGATATTTTGAATTTGTTTGCAATGTTGAACAGGGAAGATTGTAGATAAAAAAATCCAAATTTCTAGCTGTGGGGAAAAATTAGAATATTTGTCAACGCTCGGCCTGCATCTCCACAGTGCAGTTGACTGAAGCAGAACAGTATCACTGCCCTCAGACAGGGTGTTCTCCAGTTCATTTCTGTCCCTACCTCTCTCTTGTCTACACATCTCCCCAACTTTACTGCTGAGGGTGACCTGCGTTGGTCCTGTAGACCGAATCTATGATTGTTTGTCTATGACAAATCCTGACTCAGAACAGAGGTTTACCAAAGGGGTTCCAGCTTCAGGGTCCTCATGCCCAATGATGATAATTCCATGTCTGGCTTTAAAAGAAAACACACACACACACACACGCACACACACACACACACACACGTGCACGCACTACAAGTGATACTGCTTCTTAGCCAGGCAGTGGCACCAAGGATAGAAGGGAGGGGTCAGTTATGAAGAGAGATTATTGAATGGTATTGTAAAAGCAATGGAGTTTAGTAATTTGATTATGGGGAGTGAGGGAGAAAAAGGACAAGGATGTCTCCAAGATTTCTGGCTCGATAACTAGAAAGGTTGTGGTGGCATTTACTGAGAAGGGACCCCTGGAGGAGGAGCAGGTTTTGGGTTACCACCAGAGGCAGAAATGTAGAAAACAATTGGATCTCTGACTCGCAGGCTCAGTGGTGATGTCTGGGCTGAAAATAGAGTTTGAGCTCTGAGGTGGTTGATGAGGCCATGAGAATGCAGACATTGCCCAGGGAGGGGGTGCAGTCTGAGAAGAGAATAGGGCTTAGGTCAGAATATTAGGGAGCACCAGGCAGAGGCAGAGTCAGTAGAAAGTGAGAAGAGAGTCTTCTTCTCACGGTGGCATGGCAGCTATCAGGAGAAGCTGGGGTCTCAGAAGCCCAGAGAGAAGACAGATTCTGGAAGGGAGTGGTTAAAGAGGCCACATCATATGAGGTGTGAAGAAAGAATCTATCTGATTGGGATTTTGGGAAGAGGTCATTGTTTTGTTTTCAGAGAACAATAGTTGGAGGGGTAGAGGCAAGAAACTTATTGCTGTGAGTTGACATATAAATGGGAGAAATTAGTTGCCAACTATTTTTTTGAGAAGATAGAAAGAAGGAACGAAGATAAAAAGTAGGACAGAGGAATTGGAGAATTGGAGAGGGTGTTTTCTTTTTCTTCAGGTGGAAGAGGTGTGAGCATTTTGACCTGTTGCAGACAGCAGTGGGGAAGGATGACTCTAAAGGGTGGGGAGGAAGCATGGAGAAGAGCCCAGGACAGTGCAGGTGGAATGCAAAGCACGTGGCCAGCTTTGAGATCGGAGAAAGGGACCATTCACCTGCTGGGTGTAGAGAAAAGAGGAGATGAGGGTCAGGAGGTAAAGAGGTGGGGAGTTGGAATTCAGGCTTGATTGCTTCAAATGTCTTTGAAGTTGGAGGAGGGGCAGGTGGCTGGAGGAGAGGATTGGGGTGTGGAATCTGTGATATGGAGAGTGGTCTTGTTTGGGGACTCTATCTGGGCCCCAGGGGTAGAGGCTTCTCCTTATATCCGCTCTTCCTGTATTCTTTAGAGTGTCCTTTACTTCTTTAGAAATTATAGTGTCCATTTTAAATGTACAATTCAGTAATTGTTAGTGCATTTGCAGAGCTGTACAGCCAGAATCACAAGGCAATTTTATCAACATTTCCATCACCTCATAAAAACCCCTCATACCCATTTTTAGCCAATCCCCATTCTCTCCCCCAGCCCCAGGCAACCACTAATCTACTTTCAGTCTCTGCATTTGTCAGTTCTGGAAATTTCATAGAAATGAAATCATACAATATGTGGTCTTCTGCCTCTTGCTTCTTTCACTTAGCATAATGTTTTCAAAGCTCATCCATGTCGAGCATGTTTCAATACTTCATTCCTTTTTATGGCTGAATAATGGCCTACTATATGTATCTATCCCATTTATTTATTTATTCACAATTCATTTGAGCTGTTTCAAGATTTTGGCTGTTATGAATAATACTACTCAGAGCATTCATGTTCATGTCTATATACATGTATATTTTCTTTTCTCTTGTATAAATACGTAGGAGTGGAATCACTGGGTTATATGGTAAGGTTTTTTTGTTTTGTTTTGTTTTTTCACTTTTTAAGAAACTGCCACACTGTTTTTCAAGATAGCTGAACCATTTTACATTCCTACCAACAATGTGTGAGGGTTTGGTTTCTCCACATCTTTGCAGCACTTGGTATTATCTGTCTTTATTATACAAACATTTTAGTGATATGAAGTGATATCTCATTTGTGGTTTCAATTTACATTTTCCTAATGACTAGTGATGTTGAGCATCTTTCCAAGTACTTATTAGCTATGCATATATCTTCTTTGGTAAAATATTTATTCAAATCCTTTGCCCATTGAAAAAAATGAGTTGTTTTTCTTCTTCTTTTTTTTAAGATTTTATTTATTTATTTGACAGAAAGAGAGAGAGAGAGCACAAGTAGGCAGAGAGGCAGGCAGAGGGGCAGGGGCAAGCAGGCTCCCCACTGAGCAGAGAGCCAGATGCAGGGCTGGATCCCAGGACCCTGAGATCATGACCTGAGCTGAAGGCAGAGGCTTAACCCACTAAGCCACCCAGGCGCCCCAAGTTGTTTTTCTTCTTATTATTGAGTTGTAAGAGGGCTTGTTAGGAAATTCCTTGTTATTCCAATCCCTGTATGTTATAGTTAATATTTCCTCATATTAAACTTCCCCTGTTCAAATTACTATGTGATATCTTTCTTTATTGTATTTTGATTTATACACATGCCTACTAACATCTATTTTCCTTTTTTTTTTAAGGTTTTATTTATTTATTTGACAGAGATCACAAGTAGGCAGAGAAGCAGGCAGAGAGAGAGTAGGAAGCAGGCTCCCTGCTGAGCAGAGAGCCCGATGCGGGACTCGATCCCAGGACTCTGGGATCATGACCTGAGCCGAAGGCAGAGGCTTTAACCCACTGAGCCACCCAGGCACCCCTAACATCTATTTTCTAATAGGCTGGTAGGAAAGACTCAGAAAAGGAATAAGAAAAAGAGAAAGCTTTGGAGCTGGACAGATGTTTATTTGGATCCCTGTTTTGCCACTTCAGTATGACCTGAGACAAGACATTTGAACTTCATGAACTTGCAAGTTATCATCTATATAATGGGAAAATAATGCCCCCCCATGGGATTTTCTTAAAGATTAGAGATACATACATAGCTTAGCACAGAAAATGACACTTACAACAACTCAATAATTAATAAAACCTAACCACAACAGCAGCAAGTGGTTAAGAGCTGAAAATAAATCTTAGGGCATTCTGCAACTGGGAATATTATTCAGTCAAACCCCATTTGATGAAAAGGTCCTTGTTATTTTATGAAAAGTATCCTTAACTAGCACCTGAGTGCTCCTATTGTTGAAGAGACGTCAAAGAGAGAGAGGCCAGGTGATGGCTCAGAAAGGTCCTCATGCCATGGCTGCACTGTGCCAGCTCATCAGGAATATGGAGTGTGGTTCTCAGCTTCACAGGGCCCGTTTTAGCAGTACCTTTGGAGTGTTCAAGCTTTCAAAGGCTGACTCATGCCAACGCAACTCACATAGTTATTTTAATCTTTAGGCTAACTAGATTGACTCACTCTTCCGGGGATTGATCCATTACTCAGTCACTAACTGTTATGAAGATTAGAAAACTATTACTTATTTTCATATTCAACTGACTGTACATGGAGACACAACCTTAAGCTAAAACAATCAAGTTTATATTGGGAAAGCATGAGTGACAACACATCACAAGCACGACTGCACTGCTTCTGATGATAATTATTTAGTTTGCAGGTAGACTTGGACATTTCCATATATTCATGTTTTGTGTGTAAGACGTTTTGCTGCCTTGAACAATGTTAGAACCAGAATCAGGAATAGATGCAATAAAGGAGTCATAAAGGGGTAATAGATTGCCAAGTAAAGAACAGATCCTAATGCTGATGGAGCTGGGGACTTGTAGCTGTGTCTGCACTCCTGGGTGGGGGAGCTGGAGTGTTGAGAATACCTACCTCTTCTGAGAAGGACTTCTTAGTGATCAATGTGGTCGAGGAGATGGAAGTATCCACTCATTGTCCGCAGGGAAGCCTGCTTCACACATATTAAGTATCCTGTTTAGATCTATTTTCTGGAGTGTGATCTATTACCTGCAGTACTAGGACATTTTCTTCTACGCTTGCATTCGAGCTGTGCATTCTGAAAATTGTGCGTGTGTGAAAGGCACGGGTGGGGTTTGCTCATGCACCTGCACTCTAAGGCCAAAAGACCAGGTTTTAGCAGGTGTGACACATAGGCCTGATTGTTTCTTTGCTGCACGTCAGACAACAAGCTGGAGAAGGTCTGGACTTGATGGGTGGTGTGCTATTGGTTTTATTTAGTACCAAAAAGGCCATTTTTGGTCACAAACAGGGGCCATGATGTATGAGAATGGAAGACATAGAGACAAGGAGATAAGACGGACTTCACATTGAAGAAGGGAAGAACTTTGGGTCTGCTGGAGGTTCTGAACATGGAGATGTAATGACATCTATTAGCTACTCTCCCTGTTTTATGTTCCTTGTCCCCAGAGCATTTATTACACATTCAGACCAGTGTTAGCCACATTTGGAGGGTTACAGAATATGATTATGCTCACACTTAAGGTACAGGATATGGCATGAGCTGCTACTCCTGGAGAATCTAGTCATAAGATGACAAGAGGTAAAAGCAGGGTCTTAACCCCTTGATAGTCTAGAACAAGGACTTTGGTGAGATGACATACGACAAACAGGATTTACGGAACAAGTAAGCTTTTGTCAGTGACCACTGGAGGTACTTGAGAAGGTGAGACTGAAAAAAGGCTAGAATTTGCAGCCATAGAGGACAGAGCTCAAGCTAATGTTATTTGGGGCTTAAAGGCCAGAAGATTTGAGCATTTCTGGGTTATATAAATATTAATATTTCTATACCATAGGACAAACAAACTCACTGACACTATTACAAGCAGAAGCATAATCCAAGGATAAAACTAGTGATCTGGCATTTCCAAACCATTATTAACAATAAGCAATACAAGAATGACATTTCATGGGGTGCCTGGGTGGCTCAGTGGGTTAAGCCGCTGCCTTCAGCTCAGGTCATGATCTCAGGGTCCTGGGATCGAGTCCCACATCAGGCTCTCTGCTCAGCGGGGAGACTGCTTCCCTCTCTCTCTCTCTCTGCCTGCCTCTCTGCCTACTTGTGATCTCTGTCTGTCAAATAAATAAATAAAATCTTAAAAAAAAATGACATTTCATTTATTTTCCCCTCTTTTCTCTTGTTACAATTTGAAATCTGAGTGGGGTCAAACAGTCCTTGCTCATGGTTCAAACAGACCCTGTGCTCTCTGGAGCTCCTTCAAATTGCCCGTCTTAAAAAAAAAAAAAAAAAAAATTAAAATAAATAAATGCCCATCTTGCTTCATGGCTCCCGCAACTGACTAGCTCTGATGTTGTGCCCTGATTCAGTTTCTATTTTTGACTTTTGCTTTGCTCTACATTATTCACCACTCTGTGATTATTAAGAATTGGCCTTCTATTCTGATTTAGCTTGTCATGGTATCCTTGGACTTTTAGTGGTCTCTGACTATTCTCCTTACCTCACCCTTTCCTCCTCCTCTTCCCTGTTCTAGAAAAGAATTTAAGATGCTGGGGATATAGTTGATCAAGATAATAAATTAATTTAAAATGTTAAATTAAATTAAAAGTAGACAAATAAAAGAAAGGAAAATCAAGGGTAGTAATAAAGGGGATATGAGCATATATCCCTTAGAGTCCCAACTCTTGGTTACTGGTGGGCCCTTAGTTGGTCCAAAATTGTTGGAGATCATTCAGAAAGAGGAGAGCATATCAACTTCCCTAATCACAGGGGTCATGAGATAAAAATAAGAATAACAACCTATTCCTATTACTAAAACCAGAACGAAAAAGTTTCTGAAAGAACGTCCTAAAGAAGATGTAATCAGAGAGGCCATCACCAAGAGCAACAGTTCTTAAGGTAGGCACTGGGATGGAACTCATTAGGGGTAACCACACCAAAGCTCAGTTCAATAAAAGCAGTTCTCCAGGCAGCCAGTTCAATAAGGTCTGACAGTCTAGATTTTAATAGATATTGGATGGTGATGAGTATGAGACTGTATTCCCTCAGGAGTCACAGATCTATTCTCCTGTGTTTCCCAGCAAGCTCAGGACTCTGTCCCATACTGGTTCATTGCATTGTGTGTAGAATGGCTTTTGACTTTGTTCCTTGAGTCCTGCCAGCCCAGACTTCCGCTGCTTCTGGCCTGGCTGCTAGTCTCAACCTGACTTACTCTCCCCTCTCTTCCCTGTTAATTCTTAAAATTCTGGCATATTCATCTATTCTGTATACACTGAAAGTGACCCCTCCTTCTGTATCATCCATGCAGTCTTGGGTGGGTTCCTCATTCTTCCCAAGACTTATTTTCCCTAACTATAAGATGGGCTGTATCTATGACATAGTTTTGATGTGAAGGGTCAATGAAAGAGATAAAGCCTCTAGAGCACAGTGCCTGGCAAATAGGAGGCAAAGGAAAAATCTTGGTTCTCCTCTCCTTCATTATGATACAGCATCTTTTTAAAAAAGTAAAAGCTTGTTAAGTCTAGTACATTACTTATTTTTTGTAAAATTGTTTTCTTCTAAGGAGACTATATGTTTCAATTACTTAAGCCTTTCCTCGCCCCAAATTACAGATTGTAGTGCTTTGAGCATAGTAGGAACTCATTGCATATGGATTGAATGATTCCAATTGGAATGATTTGAAAGGGAGGAGCTGAGCAGGATGGAGGACAAACCCTGCACTCCATCTGAGGGTCCATATGGTGGTCAGTTAAAGCTGTGGCAGGATGTTGTTCCCAAGGTACCCTCATATCATTTTCTAAAGCTATTTCCCCTGTCAGTGTGATTGAGAGACAGAGCAAGACAGAGAGAGTGGGACAGAGATGCAGGAAGAAATGTGGGTGAGGGTAAAAGGCAGGAGGAAACTGGAATAGTCTTTTTTTTTCCCCTCCTCATTCAACTTCGCTGAATAACCCAAATATTATAATAGCCCTATTTTCTCAATTCTCTTGCAATTTAATTTGTGGGCTTTGGTAACGCACAATTGTTAGCACATTAAGGATTTCTTTTCTTAAATAAAGAAAAGCTTTGTGCTTGAATGAAAATCACATACAGAGGAAATCTTTTTTTTTTTTTTAATCTCTATTGTAGAACAATTCTCACACATGAGTCAAACATTCTCCCCACCCCTTTCTCCACCAACCTCCCCCAGTGCCATGTAAGGAGACTTGAAAATAACTCATGGTATTTCAGGGAAAATCAGCAGGCTATTTAACTTATCCTAGATGGGTCTTAATAAAGAATTATCCTCCCCTCAGTTTATAGCACAAAGCAAGTGTAGGAGAGTCCAAGGTGGAGGAGCTGAGCGGGTCTGCCCATTTAAGGAGCTCAAACATATCAGAGCATGTCAGAACTTTGAGGGCAGCTGGTCATGGTTTATGTTTGAGTGTGGGCTTACTGAGCCTCAGGGAAGAGGATAAGAACCAGTTGGAGCTAGTCCTTATTTTAATAACTGCAGCCAGTGAAAGGGATACTTTTGAATGTCCCAAACTGAAACACTTTACCTGGAGAAAAAGGACAGACAAGGGTACCACATCAACCCAAGGATGATGTATAGGGTGAGGGGAGGGAGGGTTTTGAGTATAACATTGCATAACGATGTAGAGTATGATATCCCTGAGAGTAAAACTTCAAGGGGTTCTCTGTCTTTGTCTGGTTTTGACCATTTTGGACACCTGCATATTGATTTCAAAAGTCAGGTAAGGCCCATCCAATCCAGATATTGCTCTATAATAAGAACTAAAAAAGTCTTTTTACCCCAGGACTTTATGAAGATGGAAGAATTAAGAATGACTAAGTTCACATTCTGGAATTAGAATTTCCTACATTTTACCTATGGCTAAAGCACACATAAACGCATACACAAACTGCAAAGGATATAAAGTAGACTTGCTATGGTACTGGTAAAAACCATCAGGTCTGGCTGAGAGAATGACCTGTGTTTTGGTCCAATTCATAATTCTCTTATTCTAGTTCTGTAGATTCTATTCTATGTGCCATGCCATTTTTTCTGAATTAGAGGCCATACTGAGATGTGTCTTTCTTCTCCTGTCTTTATTATATGCTGTTCACTTTATGCACAGATTTGTCATTGTATTGCCAAGAAAATTGCTGACTCACTCTTATGAGCAAAGAGAAACAATCAGACGAGAGTTGCCACCAGAACACTGGCCCACCTTCCCAAATCTATTGCGTATATGCTGCCCTTCTGACTTTGATGTCTCTGTCTTTTCTCCAAGTCCAGCTGCTCCACTTGGACCTTCAATCCTACCCCCTTTCACCTACTCCAGCACAGTGCTCCAGAAGTTCTCCCTGTCCCTGTCTCCCTACCCTCTATTGTCAGCATGCCCACGTATTGTTATTCTCCCATCTAAAAAATAAATCTTTTCTTGAACCCACTTCCTTCTGCAGCTACATCCCATTTCTCTGTTCCCCTTTACAGCAAAACTCCTTGAAAGAGATGCTGCCTCCAATTCCTTTCTCCCATTATCTCATAAACCCACTTCAAGTGGGCGTTCATCTCCATTAGATCACTGAAACTTCTTTCCTCAGGGTCAACAATGACTTCTACGAAGCTATATCCAGTAGTCATTTCTCTTTTCTCATGATCACCTCTTCAAACTAACCTTCAACTTTCTCCCTGTCTGTCCACTCCACACAGAGTCCTCACAGTTCCTCAAATCTTCCAGCACACTCTCTCTGCAGGACTTGGTACTGGCTGTTTCCTCAGCCTGGGGTGCTCTTCCTCCAGCTATATACATTCCTCTCTCCCAGATCTCTCTTAAAGCTCTGCTCAAGTGCTCCCTTTTCAAGGATGCTTACTCCAACCATTCAACTTAAAATTGCAGTACCCACCCCACCTTGCTGTCATACCTGGTTCTCCTTTGTCTTAGTTACTATTGCTTCTTAACACATTACCCCAAACTTAGCATTTTAAAGGAACAATGCAGTATGTCTTATCTCTTATAGTTTCTGTTGGAATGAGGAGTGCTGAGTGGGTCCCAGCTTGGGCTGTTCCATGAGGTTGCAGTCACGCATCACCCTAGGCTGCAGCAGTCATCTGAAGGTTTGACTGGGGCTGGAGGATTTGTTTATTTAATTTTTTTTAAACTTTTTTTTTTTTTCTAATTTATTTGACAGAGATCACAAGTAGGCAGAGAGGCAGGTAGAGAGAGAGGAAGGAAAGCAGGATCCCTGCTGAGCAGAGAGCCCAATGCGGGGCCCGATCCCAGGACCCTGGGATCTGACCTGAGCCAAAAGCAGAGGCTTTAACCCACTGAGCCACCCAGGTGCCCCTGGAGGATTTGTTTCTAATATGGCTTATGCACCTGGCTGTGGGCAGGAGACCTTAGTTTATCTCCACGTGGACATCTCCCAGGGTACTTGAGTATGCCTTATGACATGGCAGCTGGCTTCCCCCAGAACAAGCGATCCAAGGGACAGCCAGCAGAAGCTACATCAGTTTTAACCTAGTCTTGAAAGTCACACACCATCCCTTCTGCAGTATCCTGATGGTCACATAGGCCAGACATATTTAGTGTGGGAAGAAACACAGTGAAGAGAGGTCTCTGGGCACCATTTTGAAGACCGACCACCACACCTCCACTCAATTTCTTTCCGTAGTACTTACCATCTTCAGATAAACTATATCATTTACCCACATATCAGATGTTTACTTTTGGTATCCCCTCACTAGGATGTAATTTTCCCGAGTGGTGGATCTGGTGGTGGATCTATTTCATTGAGTATTAAATCTCTAGTGTCTACACTGTGTCTGGCATATAGTAAGCACCCAGATATTTGTCAAATGAGCAATTGAATATAAAGCTCTGTAAAATTCTGCTCTGTAAAATTCTGGAGCAGCTTCTCTCTCTTAAATTGCAAGGAGCTGCAGCTTCAGCGGACTCTACACTTCTTTGAGCATTTGGTGACCCATCTTTGTTTTCTGACCCAGTCTATTTAGTGCCTTTGCTGGAATGAATAACTTCCTGATTGAGATTTGAGCTAAAAACAAACTCTCTGCCAATGGAAACCACCCCCCCGAACACCACCGCCACTATACACACTCACGCTGTAAGTAAATGTTTTTCTTTGACCATTTCATGCCTAGTAAGTATATACATAAAAGTAATAAGGTTTCACTCAGGATATCTTCTCAGTCAAGCTTAGGTAGCTAAGGAAGGAATGATGGTAAGAAGAAGGAGCAAATCAAAGGAAGAAGCTCTGGGGTTAGGGTAGCTGCAAGAGAACCAAAGCCACATGGTAGCTCTGTTCTGTGGTCTAAGAGAGGAATTATTAGAATCTGGGTGGTGATCCTGTCACCACCAGAGTTCAGGAATTACTGAGAGGAGAAGCAGCATCTGTTTCCTTCCTGCTGGGTCTTGGCAGTGCTGTCAGGCAGCTGAGGTAGTAGGGGACATGCTGGTGCCAGAGGAGGTAGGAATCCCAGCTGAGGATAGTAGTGAAAGAGCAGGTGGCAGTGTGAGCTGGTGAGGAGAGAGCCCTGGCTTCTGCTCCATCCACAGCTGTTCCCTCCACCTGTGCTCTTGGGTCCATCCTGACTTTCTCTCACATGCTCCTGCTTCAGCCATTTCCCCATACACATTCCTTTCTTCTTTCTTTACCACAAACTTTTCCACCTCAGTCTGCAAACATGATTAACTCTCCCCTTTCCTAAAAACCTTTCCTCTCTCCTCAGACCACTTTTTCTCAGGTCTTAGCCACCTCCCAGGTAAAATGAACACACACACAAAACCATGTTCCTTTACCATTTGGTCCCATTTCCAACCACCATTCGTCTTTCCTTAGCAAACTTATTAAATGAGCTGTTCATATGCCTGGCCTTTCTCATCAATTTATTAAGTTATTTATTCATATAAGCAATTTATTGAGGACCTACATTATATAACATACTGGGAATAGAACAATGGAGTATGGTTTAACTTTCAAGGAACTCTATACCTAATAGGGAACACGGATAACTAAATAAATTAATATAATAAATACAACAATATAATATCAGGAGGTAACACAGGAGAGAGAATCATTGGTTAGAGAGGAGAGAGGCAGGAGTCAGAGATTCTTTCCCAGAGATGTGGAGTCTGAACTAGATTATGAATGACAACAGGTAAATCTAGGCCTGGGGAGTGGAGGGAAACAGAGAGAATCTTGGAAGCTGAATAAGAGATACTGGCCAGCTTACATGCACAGAGAGATGATGTAAAATGAGGAAAACATACATGAGTTGGGAGCATGAAGATCATTGGAGGACTTTGCAGACGCAGTTGGAGTGAAGAGCATTCCAATGGCCCAACTCTGGGAGAAATATTAACATAATAGTCACCAGCCTCTTAGGATTGGTATGAGGATTAAATGAGTTAATAGATGTAGAGTGTCAATGCCTGGCACCCACTTGATTAGTAGGTGGTGGAGCCAGAATGTATATTCTCATCCTTGGGTGCCAATCATGTGCTCATTCAATTGCATCAGGAAGGCCTAGAAAAAGGCTTCCACATTCAGAGAGCTCCTAGGTAATGGGGAAAGAAAAGAGAGATTGAGCAGGGCCACCCCAGGCCACTCAGAGGACTCCTAGCCCATTCAGAAGAAGGAGTTTGAGCTTTCTCTCCCCAACAGGGCCATAATCTCCCTCACCAGTTGTCCCCATATGGCTTCCTTCTTTTTCTTAATTAATTAACTAATTAATTAATTAATTTGTTGGAGAGAGAGAGAGCACAAGCAGGGGGAGGAGCAGGCAGAGGGAGAAGCAGGGAGACTGATGCAGAAGCCCGATTGATACCAGGACTCACTTAGCCAACTAAGCCACCCAGGCATCTCCCCATGCTTCCTAATCTGACTTCTTCAAAGAGGTAGATGCCTTCTAGTGTGGGGCTGAGGGAAGACCTTATGTCCTAATAGCTCCAAGATGTCCCTGCTCCCCTCCCCACTGCATATTGCATTGGGGGAGCTCTGCTCCCCCAGGAGAGGACTGAAGTTGCTGAGGATGACTCAGCTGTGGCCACTGCAGTTTCATTGACTGCCCTGTTATGAGAAGGGAGTGTTCTCCAGGAAGAGAACTGTGGGAAGTTCTTTAATATTCTAGAGTAACACTTGATAGTATATCCAAAATCTAGCATCTTTAGTGCTCTCCAATTTCCCTAGCTTCCATCTTTAGATGAGTGGAATGTCTGTCAAAAACAACTTGGAGGTAAAGTTAAAATATTTGGTTTGGGATCTAATGAGTGTCAGCAGTGCAGACAGAGGAAAAGAAACCTCTTATTTGGTGAGGGTCACACAGGGGTGACCAGAAAACTGATGAGTCCTATTAATATAGCATGGTGCTGGACTTTGGGATGAGAGTACCTGGAACGCACTACTGTCCTTCGCTGAGCCTGATTCCTTATCTATAAAATAGAGATAATACCCATCATGAATGGGTATATAGAGGAGTAAGGGCAGTTGGGATGTGTTTGTGCTTAGCACATAGTAAAACAGTGAAATAAATAACTGTAACTATTGTATTTGGGTTCTCCAGAGGAACAGAATCAATAAGATATATGAGATTTATTATTAGGAACTGGCTCACATGGCTGTGTAGGCTATCAAGTCCAAAATATGCAGAATTGATGTCTCAGTTCAAGTCCCAAAGCCAGCAGACTGTTGTAGAACCAAGAAGAACCAATGTCCCAGTTTAAAGGCCATCAAATTCTTCCCTACTCAGGGGAGGGTCAGCCTTTTCTCTTTAAAAATTTTTTTTATTTAAATTCAATTTAGGGTGTGCCTGAGTGGCTCAGCAGGTTAAGCCTCTGCTTTCCGCTCAGGTCATGATTTCAGGGTCCTGGGATCGAGCCCCCACATCGCATCGCATCGGGCTCTGTGCTCAGCAGGGAGCCTGCTTCCTCCTCTCTCTGCCTGCCTCTCTGCGTACTTGTGATCCCTCTCTCTCTCTGTCAAATAAATAAATAAATCTTAAAAAAATAAGTTCAATTTAGTTCACTTGTAGTATATTATTAGTTTCGGGGATAGAATTTTGGTGATTTGTCATTTGCATATAACACCCAATGCTCATTATATCAATTGCCCTCCTTAATATCCATCACCCAGTTACCCCATCCCCCCAACCCCCATTCCCTCCAGCAGCCTTCAGTTTGTTTCCCAGAGTTAAGAGTCTCTCATGTTTTGCCTCTCTCTCTTTTTATCTTATTTTACTTTATTTTACCTTCTCTTCCCCTACGTTTTGTTTCTTAAATTCTACATATGAGTGAAATCATATGGTATTTGTCTCTCTGACTGACTTACTTCATTTAGCATAATACAGTCTAGTTCCATCCATGTCATTGCAAATGGCAAAATTTCATACTTTTTGTTGGCTAATATTCCAGTGTGTGTGTGTGTGTGTGTGTGTGTGTACCACATCTTCTTTATCCATATATCTGTTGATGGACACTTGGGCTCTTTCCACATTTTGGCTATTGTGCACACTGTTGCTATAAACATTCGGGTATATGTGCCCCTTCAAATCACTATGTTTGTATCCTTTTGATAAATATCAATAGTATAATTGCTGGGTCATAATGTAGTTTTATTTTTAACTTTTTGAGGAAACTCCATACTGTTTTCCTGAGTGGTTGCTCCAGCTTGCATTCCCACCAATAGTGTAAGAGGCTTCTCCTTTCTCCCCATCCTCACCAACGTCTATTGTTTCCTGAGTTGTTTATTTAAGCCAATAGGGTCAGCTTTTTTTCTATTCAAAACTTCAACTGACTGGATGAAGCCCATTTACATGAGGAAGAGCAATCTGTTTTACTCAATCTACCAATGTAAATGTTAATTTTATCCCAAAACACCCTCACAAAAACACCCAGAATAAGGTTTGACCAGTTATCTGGGTACCCAGTGGCTGATCGAGTTGAAACATAAAATTAACCGTCATAACCATTATCAGTGATAATAAACTGTGGGCACAGACTGCTATAATGGTAGATCACAGGATATCAATCAGTCAGGGTGGTAGGTGTAGGGTAGGCCTCGGAAGAAAGGACTGATGAAGGCTCCCTGAAAGTTATGGAGTCTAACAGATTATGCATCGATTGAGGGAAGATGTCCATTCAACTTAGAGACCTGGGGCGCAGGGGAACTGCCAGGAGATAATCAAATGAGGGAAGAGAATGGATGAGATTAGTCAGAAGAAGTGTATGAGGGAAAGGAGGGGAACAGAGCCGTAAAGATACCACATTTTACAGACAGCCAACAGAGAAAAGCTACAAGACAACCATACTGAACTGGAATGTTCCCCCAAATCTAAGACTTGAGACAAATAAATGCCTTCTTCTCGATCTGTTCTATCAATTCAAAAATCTGAAAATGAGTTTGCAGACAGTTGGTGCTGCTTGCACTGAAACCATAAGCACGCAAGGGACGGGCCTTTGTGATGCTTGGCTCTGGCTGTGATGATACCTTAACTTATCTGTTACAGGGTCCTCAGCTCTAATCCAGATTTTTAGGAACCACCATTAGGTGCCCTAGGTAGGGGACAGCCTAGTAGGTAGCCACCTACATGGAATGATTTGGGAAGGTCTTTCTATCCCAAACCCACCCTGCTAGTACCTGCAGCAATTCTTCCACCACAAACTTCTTGAAGGGAAGGAACCATTTCCTATCCAACAGTAAAGGCTAAAGGGAACTGGTTCTCCTTCGAACTGGCTATATGATTGAAAACAAGACACTTCCTTCCCCAGGACTCAGATGCCTGCTTTGTAGAATGAGGAGTTTGGACTCAATGAGCTTTAAAGGCTGGTCTTTCTTTAATCTTCCATGAATCAGACTGTAAAGAATTGAATTGTCTCCCTTCATGAATTTGTATTTTTCCACTTGGGCTAGGAAATCCCATCAAGAGAGACAACGTGTTATAAAATACTAATATTTCTGATAGCTGAGTGTAGGATTTTGTCAAATGGTCCTGTAGGATTTTGAGGGGTGGAGGAGAAAGAGAAAGAAATATTCTGAGTAGGGAACACTGCTAATGAGAATAACCTTGTTGGATGATTAGGGTTTGGGGTAGAGATAGTGGGATAAAATCTATCCCAGCTAGTGGAGGCTCCTGAAATCTTAGAAATCTCAAGAGGCAAGTGTGTCCCCTACACAACTGGTAGTCATTCTACACCTTTGTGTTTATTTCTCTTTATATTTTCTGGCTCTCTACCAAACCACATGCCTACTCACCCCACCCCACAGGACCAGTGATTTGCTATCATGAGCCAGCAGAGTATGAGTCTCCCATTTTCAATGCCCCTTTGATGAGGAAGACCTCGCTTTCAGGAAACAGAAGCCATTTTTATTCTTGTCAAGTGTACTTCCTTCAGCCACCTCTGTCAGTCATCTGTACCATCCCTCTGAGATATTTCCCCAGGACACTTGCACTTCTCATCATAGCCTGAGCAGTGGGTGTCGCTGGTCTCCAGCTTTTCCTGCTCTTGGATATCCGCTTCGTTCTCCTTCCCTCTGGGTGTGGTATACTCCTGCTTCTCTGGGCCACACAATGATGTTAGGAAAACCAGGAAGCAAAACCAGATGAAGGGAAGGCAGCTGATAATGTACCAGCGTGGGAGCTTTTAAAAAGCACTGGTTCAGGAAATAGAGGACTGACTCTACCACCAATTAGCCATGTGACCCAGGCAAGTCTCTACCCCAGTGGGTTTCCTTTTCTGGGTTGTGAAGTGAAAGTGTTGGGTGAAGTCAGTAGTTTAAAAACTTTTCACCACCATGGACCTCTTTTATTGTTTCTCTCTGCATGCACTTCATATTTTGAAAGATTAATCTTCCTCCAAAAATCCTCTGCATTTTAAAGAATTTATTTTGCCATCTGTAATTAATCAAAGATTTCAATCATCTAGAGTTTTATAACCTTGAATTCACAAAAGCCTAACTAGAAGCAAATATCAATAGACCAGACTTCTTTAGAGGTTTTGTCATATTATTCCTGGTAAGCACATGGTTTCCACTGGACTTTTTGAAATATTGCAAATAGCCCTGGCTCTACCATTGTCCAGAGTATGTACAGTCTCTGAGCTAGAACAACTTGACTAAGTGATCTCTAAAGCCCCTTCTCCAAATGTGCTTTAAATTTATGACATTCTTATGCTGTTAGTGGGCTAAAATGGGCTAGATACGAGAGGGGCATGTGGGGACTATCTGTGTTTCTATGTACAGTACAATCAACCTTCATCCATTTTGATACAAATGATTCAAAATCGCTGTTATTTTCACATGGGTTGAATGGAAATCCATCTTTGCTACGTTCACGAAACAGGTTTGCTAACCACAATTGCATATGCCAAGTCTCCCAGTAGCTTGTCAGGGTAATGTTAGGGCAGGTACAGAGTTTTCAGGCACTTCATTTCCCCAACCCCACTTACACACCCCACAAAAAATGGTATCCTCATAATGAATCATTTGACTGTCTTAAACATCTTAAGTTCCCTGGAATTATATAGCATTACATAAAACCACGTATTAATTGAGCAAATAGTTTTCGAGGCAAGAACTGTGGTAGGCAGTGCTGTGAGGGCTACAGAAGTATGTAAAATGTAGCTTAATTGCATTTCTACAAAATCATTTTTTAATAGGAAAACCTTTTCAAATAGTGTGCATTTACAGAGGCTTCGCTCATTCTCACTTCTGGGGAAGCACAGAAGAGAGATGAGTAGAAAATAGAATGAAAGAGAAAACTAGGAGAACCCAGTGGCTGTTGCCAAAGAAGCAGACCCAACAAAGGAGTTAGGACATCTGGCTTCTGCTTCTTGAGGTGGGGTTGGCTTTGACCACAGCTGGGCATCATTAGTTAGTAGAGAAATAGAGATGCTGAATGCAGACCCGAAATTCTTCTGTAAGTCTATTCAGCAACTACCTGTTGCCTATCTACCATATGTCAAGCACCATGTGGAAATAAAATGCCAAATAAGTCCCAGTCCTTGTTTTCAAGAATCCTGAAGCCAAAGGAGAAGTCACATAGGAAAATAGACATCCGTGGGTGAAAAGCGCCACAGGAGTACCAAGCAGTACAGAGAAGAGAATGATTTTTACTGTCATGGGTTACTGAGGCCACATTACAAAGGAAGTGACCTTGAGGCCAGCCTTGAAGTAAGTTTCAGTCTAATTACTAAGGGCATTCCAAGCACAGAGAGAACCACATAGACAAAGCTGTGAACATTCATAGACAGAGGTGGCTGGACCTGAAGGGAGAGGGAATGAGGGCAAAAAATTAAAGATGGGATAGGATTAGTCCAGACTAGTGGTAGTAGTCTAGAATCTAGTATTGTTGTAGGCATCACTTTACTTAAAATATTTCAGGGGTATTCCCTCCAGGACTTATTAGGGCATGACTCTCAGTTGACTAATCAAAATAATGAGTTGACAGACATTCAGCAATCATGAAAACTGTAATTTATTTGTTTGTTTGTTTTGGTTTTCAGGGTTTTTTAATGCTAATTTTGTCATTGCATTTTATTTTAATTTTTCAATGTTAATTCCAGTGCAGTCAACATACAGTGTTATATTAGTTTCAGATGTACAGTATAGTAATTCAGCAGTTCCATATATTACTCAGTGCTCACCCCAAGTGCACTCCTTAATCCCCATCACCTGTTTCCCCCATTCTTTTACCCCCTTCCCTCTGGTAACCATCAGTTTGTTCTCTATGGTTAAGGCCTGTTTCTTAGTTTCTCTCTCTCTCTCTCTCTTCTCCCTTTGCTCATCTGTTTTGCTTCTTAAATTCCACATATGAGTGAAATCATATGGTATTTGTCTTTCTCTGACAGACTTATTTTACTTAGCATAATACTCTCTAACTTCATCCATGTTGTGGCAGATGGCAAGATTTTGTTCTTTTTTATGGCTGAATATTTTTCCATTGTGTATACATACTGCCTCTTCTTCATCTATTCATCTATCAACTCTCAATGGACTCTTGGGCTTCTTCCATAATTTGGGTATTGGCATGTATCCCTTTGAATTAGTGTTTTTGTATTCTTTGGTTAAATACACAGTAGAGTGATTACTGGATTGTAGGGTAGTTCTATTTTTAACTTTTTGAGGAAGCTCCACAGTGTTTGCCACAGAGGCTGCACCAGTTTGCCCTTTCACTAACAGTGCATGAGGGTTCCTTTTTCTCCACATCCTTGCCAACACTTGTTGCTTCTTGTGTTTTTTTGTTTTAGCCATTCTGACAGGTGTGAGGTGATATCTCATTGTAGTTTTGATTTACATTTCCCTGATGATGGGTGATGTTGAGCATCTTTTCATGTGTCTGTTAGCCACCTGTATGTCTTCTTTGTAAAAATGTCTGTTCATGTCTTCTGCCTTATTTTTAATTGGCTCATTTGTTTTTTAAGGTATTGAGTTTTACCCATTCTTTATATATTTCGGATACTAACCCTTTATCAGATATACCATTTGCAAATATCTTCTCTCATTCAGTAGGTTGTTTTTTAGTTTTGTTGGTTGTTTACTTTGCTATGCAGAAATTTTTAGTTTTGATGTAATCTCAATAGTTTATTTTTACTTTTATTTCCCTTGCCTCAGGAGACATACCTAGAAAAATGTTGCTACAGCTGATGTCAGAGACATTATTGTCTGTGTTCTCTTCCAGGATTTTTATAACTTCATATCACACATTTATTTAGGTCTTCAATCTATTTTGAGTTTATTTTTGTGTAAGTCTAAGAAAATGGTCCAGTTTCATTCTTTTGCATATAGCTAACCACTTTTCCCAATACCATTTGTTGAAGAGACTGTCTTAAAATACTGTTGGTGTTGTGACAGGGATGCATTAAATTTGTAGATTGCTTTGGGTAATACAGACACTTTAACAATATTTGTTCTTCCAATCCATGAGCATAGAATGTCTTTCCATTTCTTTGTGTTGTCCTCAATTTCTTTCATCAATGTTGTATAGTTCACCTCTTTGATTAGGTTGATTGCTAGGTATCTTATTATTTTTGGTACAATTGTGAATGGGAATTTTTTTCTTAATTTCTCTTTCTGCTGCTTCATTATTAGTGTGTAGAAACCCAACAGATTTCTGCACATTGATTTTTGTATCCTGCAAGAGAACCATATTTTAGATCTTGACAAATAACAGGTAAAAAGTTCTATTTAGAAACATTTTCTCTTTGTCTTTTAAAAACTAACCTTGAAATTCTTATTAATCGTCCATTTTTAACTAGAGGGTATTATGCTCAGCAAAATAAGTCAATCAGAGAAAGACAATTATCATATGATCTCCCTCATGTGAGGAAGTTGAGATGCAACATAGGGAGTTTGGGGGGTAGGAAAAGAATAAATGAAACAAGGTGGTATCGGGAGGGAGACAAACCATAAGAGACTTTTAATCTCACAAAACAAACTGAGGGTTGGCGGAGGGGAGGGAGAGGGTGGTGGAGTTATGGACATTGGGGAAGGTATGTGCTATGGTGAGTGCTGTGAAGTGTGTAAACCTGGCGATTCACAGACCTGTACCCCTGGGGCTAATAATACATTATATGTTAATAAAAAAATTTTTTTTAATTAAAAAAAATCCATTTTTATGTAATACAGGACATAAAGGTTTTTTTGAAAGTTGAACATGCTTCAAAACTATTACAGGAAATGTCACTTTTTAGAAACAATTTATGCCATCAAAAACATATTTACTTATGTGTTAATTAATAACTATATGTTCTCTTAAGATTTACATTGGACATTTAAGTATATGGAAAGAATAATATTACTCTGTTAACAAAATAAATGAATAACTCAATAAAATTTTGTTAATATTTTATGGATAACTATTAGATTGTGATAAAAAGGTATATTTTGAGCTATGTATGAGTTAAAAAGGGGGGGACTAGATTGTGGTATGTGTTAGGCGAGCGTACGCGCGCGTATGTGTGTATAAAAGAAAGGGAGGAAGTGGGACAAAGACACATTGCAAAGAGACATTGCAAGGTAAGTTTCTTGAGGCTATTTTGTGAAAGCAAATGCCAATTAAAAAACTAAAGCAAGGGGCACCTGGGTGGCTCAGTGGGTTAAGCCTCTGCCTTCGGCTCAGGTCATGATCTCAGGGTCCTGGGATCGAGCCCCGCATCGGGTTCTCTGCTCGGCAGTGAGCCTGCTTCCCCCTCTCTCTGCCTGCCTCTCTGTCTACTTGTGCTCTCTCTCTCTCTCTCTGTCAAATAAATAAATAAATAAAATCTTTAAAAAAAAAAAAAAACTAAAGCAAGACAGATACAGAGAGGGAAGATTTCATGAGTTCTATAAATTAAAGGAAAGAAAATGTTAGTTTAAGAAAGACAGTGCAAGACTACTGGTATTTACCCTAAAGATACAAATGTAGTGATCTCAACGGGCACCCAAATGTTTATAGCAACAATGTTTACAATAGCCAAACTATGGAAAGAACTTAGATGTCCATCAACAGATGAATGGATAAAGAAGATGTGGTATATATACCCAATGGAATACTATGCAGCTATCAAAAGAAATGAAATCTTGCCATTTGCGACAATGTGGATGGAACTAGAGGGTATCATGCTTAGCGAAATAAGTCAATCGGAGAAAGACAACTATCATATGATCTCCCTGATATGAGGAAGTGGAGATGCAACATGGGGGGTTAAGGGGGTAAGAGAAGAATGAATGAAACAAGATGGGATTGGGAGGGAGACAAACCATAAGTGACTCTTAATCTGACGAAACAAACTGAGGGTTGCTGGGGGGAGGGGGTTTGGGAGAGGGGGTGGGGTTATGGACATTGGGGAGGGTATGTGCTATGGTGAGTGCTGTGAAGTGTGTAAACCTGGCGATTCACAGACCTGTACCCCTGGGGATAAAAATACATTATATCTTTATTAAAAATAAAAATAAATAAATACATAAAATAAAGTTTGCTTTTAAAAAGATGAAAAAAAGAAAGACAGTGCAAGAAAACATACATAAAGCGTGCACAACAGTGTGCATCTCTAATACATATGGTATACAAAATATGCATTGCTGAATTTGTATACTGTGCAATAAATATTTATTAAGTATTTGCTGTATACCAAGCACACACATGGTATTTCTTTCTTTCTTGGCACTTTACTATATCTTTTTGCACTCGACAGAAGAAAAGTGACAGAATTTTCTACAATGACTTTGACTTTTTCCCCACTATGTTGTAATTGCAGGGCTATTTTAATATATATATAATATATATAAATAAATAGAATATATAAATAAAATCTTTAATATATATATTAAAGATTTTATTTATTTATATATATTAAAGATTCTATTTATATATATTTTATTTACATATTTTATTTCTATGTCTCTCTCTCAAATAAAATCTTTAATATATATATTTAATATTAATATATATTAATATAATATATAAATATAATATATTTAATATTTATATATATTAAAGATATATATATTAAAGATTTTATTTATTTGAGAGAAAGAGAGAGTACAGAGGGAGAGTGAGAGGGAAAAGCTGACTCCCTGCTGAGCAGAGAGCCAGATGTGGGGCTTGATCCCAGGACCCTGAGATCATGACCTAAGCTGAAGGCAGACACTTAACCAACTGAGCCACCCAGGCACCTTATATTTTTAAATATATCAAATCAGAACCAGAGTGTAAATATGAGTGTGTTTTCCCCAAACCTCCAGTGACTATTTTGTGAATGAGTGGTGACTTCTTTTTTGTCTCAGTCCAATGTACTCTTTCAGAGTTTAATTCTGAAGCAGGCCACTTTATTTATTCATTCATTTATTCATTTATTTTCTATTGACCCTCGGGTGTAGTGAATTGATGTGGTCACACTCTTCAGTTTATGGCTCCTCATCACTGCTGGTTTATTCAGGAACCTTTTAAACTGCTAATTGTTTTTTCCCTGTCCCATGGATCCCTGTCCCACACTGTTTCCTTTTTTATCCCCTCTCCCTGTTCCACACTGCTTCTGTGTTTTTAATGTGTGTCCTTTCGATTCACTGTCCATACACTTATTACATAGAGTGGGTCTGTTGGAGGACTGGCCATAATAGTGACACACACGGAGCTGAAGTTACTTTGACCTAGTTTTGCTGGCGAATCAGGAAGTGAGCAAAGCAGCAGTGCAGAAGGCATCCATCAGAGGAAGGAAATATGGGCTCTGAGTGGCTGAGTGGCTCTCCAATGCCTGCCTTGTTCTCATCATAGAGACTCCTCCATGAAGTTTGAAGTCTCAGCAGCCCCAAAGAGAAAGGAATTCTCCAGCTCACAAGAGGTCAGAACTGTGGGCTCACTGCCTTTAGTCCCTTTTTAGCCGGGACAATCACCATCAAGCTTAGCGATAGCATTGCTTTAGACACTCTCAGGCTTCTATAGATTCCACCATTGCCTGTAAGGGAGCTGGGGTGGGGTTGGTCAGGGCAGGGGAAAGGGGATGCAGTTTCACCTTGGAGTAAAAGTCTTCTGCTTGGTAATTGGAATGCTCCTCTCTCCAGATGTCTTCCTAGACTTTTATCATGCCATCCCCTTTTGGAGGAGATGGAATGAGCCTTTGTGGATTAATATTTAACGAACCACAAAGTTTGGCAGAAGTCATGCTTTCCATGTGACACAAACCTTTGGCCTTCTGGGCTTCCTGTGTGTCTGTGACACATGTCCACTGAAATCTTTTCCAGAGAAGTTCTACAGGACCATCACAACGTTGACACTGCTGTGTGTGTGGTACTCCTCTTTAGCATGTAACAGACAGATTGAACACTTCCTGAGTAAGACATAGCAACAGGAGCAGAATGGGGATATGGGCTGGGAAAGCACTGTTTTTAGGCTCTGACTTTGAGTCAAGTCACTTTTCAGTCTGAGTTTTCAGCTCTGTCAGCACCCCAGGAGTCACTGGGCACAGCCACTTTGATTCTTGGAAACTGAGCTGAGGGCGTGGCTGCTGTGGGAGCTGGTGTCAGAGTGTGACTGGATGGGGCCCAGTCTCAGCTGTGCTTGTGGTGACAAGGAGATTTCCATGCCCACCCCCTTCCTATCCTGACTGGTCCCTATTCACAGAGCTTGCCAACAAAATATCCCACCTCGTAGCCTTCTGAAGGGAGTGAGGGAAGGGGGAGAGGCCACAGGAGGAGAGTCTGCATGGGTTGGCATCAGCCTTGTCGCATGTGGGGCAACACGCTGGCTCAGACGTTGTGCCCACTAGAGCCCATGGCCCACACTCAGACTTGATAGGCACCCATGAGGATCAGCTCACAGGGGACTCGGGCAGGTAGGCACTCCTTGGAATTCTCTCATTATTTCCTGTTATTCAAAGTCACATGACCTTGGAGGGGTCCAGCTCAGCCCTTTGGGCATACCTTAGACTAACCTACAGAGGCGACTACCATCATGAGAACTTGGTGTCCACATAGAGCCTGCTACACACAAGATCATCTCTGGGCCACAGGCTCACATCAGACCGCTGTGAAGCCCTTCCTGGCCTAAAACAAAAGAATGGTTAAGGGTGATCATTTTTTCATGTTGTGCACATGAGAGCACTTTTCATAAATGATGTAGCCTAAAGGTGCCTTTATTTAAGCCAGTTTGGGGTAATTCCACATACCAAATCCACTGACCTAAATGGACATTACCAGATCCCACTTTCTCTGCTGGCTGTGGGACCTGGGACAAGTTATCGAAGCCTCCGTTTCCTCATTTGTAAAATGTAAATAAAAATAGTCCATCCACCTCAGAGGGCTGTTGTGAGGTTTAAATAAGATCTTCCAGGTAACACCCGCATCACCCACTGACACACCCACTGCTCAATAAATGTTAACTCCCACTATGATTTTTAGTTAGAGCTGTTCCGCACTTTACAAGAGGTAACACACTTGCCATGTGACGTCACTGTCAGAGAGCTTGTTACCATTACCTGCCATCTTGTGAACGCTCAGCACAGAGAGATGTTGGGATCAACGGGGCCACAAGGAAAACCAATCAACTGGAACTTGGCAAGCTATTGGCACCCAGATATGTGGGCTCCCACCAGCCATTGGAACCCACTAACTGAGTAGCAACAGTAGATGGAACACTTCTAAAAGTGGTATAGAGTAGTGTAGAGTGATGGGGGAAAAAAAACAAGGAACCCATCAATGGCAAACAATTACAAGATACTGTTTAACATTCCGAGAACATCTGCATGTGGGAGAGGATGAAACATGGGCAGGCAAACTAAACCAGTCTATTTGAAAGGTCAAAGGGGGGACATGGAGGAGAGCAGCTTGTTCTAAGGAGGGTCTTCTGCTGAGGACTCACTCCCTGCTCTCTAGGGCTTCCTCCTGGGACACTGAGGGTGCTCCCAGAGCCACTCTGACAGACATCTGGGGGTGCTTCTAGTGTTGTCACTCGCAAGCATGTCTTCTCTGAAGCTCAGAAACCTTCTCCAGGAGATCAGCCCCTCTTGCTGGGGCACACTTCTACTGCCTATCCAAAGAGAGGTGTCAGCCACACCACTTTTTAGGCTGGCAGGCCAGCAGGATTTGAGGTCTGCCTCTGGGATGTCCTGCCACCACACATCCTGGCTCCCGCGTCACTTATTTTAACACTAAATTGGAGAATGAGTCAGTTAGGGGCAGAGTAGAGGAAATAAAAGTAGCTACCATTTCCATGGCATTTGCAGTTTGTAAAGATTTCCTAATTGTGCTGGTCCTTATATGAACCGCCCAACAACCCTCAGAGCAGGGGAGGGGGTATCCTCCCCACTTAGCAGCAGAAGAAACTGAGCTCAAGTGAAATGACTTGCTCCGTGGAAGGTCTGGATTCACAGCTCTGTTGTGCCACTCATTTTGTGGAACCATAAGCAAGTCATTTGGCTTTTTTACTGTCAGCTTCCTCCTCTATAAAATGTGGGGGTTGGATTAGCCAACCTTAAACAGTCTTTTCACCTCTGACATTCTCCAACTCACTTAATTCAGCATATAGGCTCTTCTCAGCTTGCAAATCATCTTCAGTGAACATTTATTCCATATAAGCATCCAATCTGGGCAAGGACCCCCATCCGAAGGAAGCAGATGAAGTCCCCTCTTCTTGCTGCTGGGGACACTTAGGCACCCACTTACAAACTGGAAACTCCTGAGACTCTCCCTTTCGGCCATTTATGCTAGCAGAGGGCAGCAGGAACTCAGAACTTCTGTCACTGTGGCGGCCTGTGCAGAGGACACGATCTCCAAGTCCGTGTTGGGGCTGCCCTTGGCAGAGACAGCTTTCCATATTACAGTGCAGAATGGCTTTTTCTGCTGGAGTCAGGTTTTAAAGGCTGCTTGAGGTCTGTAATGGTAAGGTACTATAGTTAGTTACATTGTGAGCTTAATAAGTTCCTGTGGAATAGCCTGGAAGCCTCCCTCTCCTGTTCATAGGTTTCTCTGAAGTAAGCCTATTAAGTTCCAACACACGTGGTTCAGGAACACAACCTATCTGTAGGTTGTGAACTGACTTGTACTTTATCATCATTCTTAATGTTTCAGGATTATGTCTCCTACAGTCTGTGGTCCTGAGCCCTGCATGTAGACAGGATGGCTACTGTTTCTTTTAAATAACCATTCTGCTCATTGCTAAGTGCTTGTATTCCCCCCAGTCTCCATAGTCAGATGATAGATCCAGAGGGGGAGCAAAGGGACTTAAGTCACGTGGTGGGTAACATCCTAGTGTTATGATATTGACGACATGGCTGTCCCCAAATCGCCAGCCTGGCTCCACTGTTAGACATAACACTGGGCTGGGAGAGGTGTGGGAGATTCTTGGCCTACTCGGCGTCTCTTATCTGGTGCTGACCTCACCTACCATAGAACAGGGTTAGGAAGTGTGTGGGTCTTGAAAGTTCAGAGTGTCCTGGGCTCAGCATGGCTGTTCTTAGTTTTAAAAATTTCTATAGAGCTACCCACCTGCCAAAATTAATAAGCTCTGCTAGCCAGTACAAGAAATTCAACTATATATTTTGTTAACTCAGTTTTTGTTTTCTTAGAATGTACAGCGTAATAGGAGAAACAGACATTTATAAATAACCCTGACACTAGGCAGACAGATAAGTGCTAGACCAGATACACTAGATATACAAACACAGTGCCTTGAGAGACTATTTCAGAGGATCTTAAAAGGGTTTTTGAGGAGCACGAGATTAGAACCAGGCCTTAAGGAATAGCAGATCTTCAGCAGAGGCTCTGAGAGAAGGTAAAGGATGCTGGAGAGGGGAAGAAGAGTGGGTGAAGGGAGCAGTATGCGCCAGCCAGGGACAGGGAAGAGCATGGGGAGCCTCAGGTGTAGGTGGGGGTAGTGAGGAGAATGCTGGAAAGGGAGGCTTGTAGCATTACCGTGGAGGACTCTCAAAGCCAGGCTTTGGAATTGAAGGAGGCGGTGACATATTGTGCCAGGTTTGTGTTTCAGGGAGACCACCACATCAGAAAGTAGAATGGACTCATACAGGGAGATGGAAGGTGAGTACCAGTAGGAAGCTGAGCAAGGACCTGGGCAGAACAACTGGGCAACTAAACTTAGGTGGGGCAGAGATGATGGAAGGGAAGGAGAGGATGCAAGAGACATTATGAAGTGATTATCAAAAGTTGTATAGTCCAGACACAACCCTTTTTAGGGCCAATTTTATGGGAGCATGGACACTATTCTTCTGGGATCTCTTTCATGAGATATTCCTCTGCTCAGAAAATTACAGTGGTTCCCTATTGCCCACTGGATCAGATCCAGGCTTCCCATTATGACCTTTAAAGTTGTCCAGTAACTGGAAACTGGATCCTTCATGACTTCCTCTCCACTGTCATCTGCAAATGCTAACATTGTAAACACTGTAGTTCTGTTTGGGCCAAGACAGTCTACTCATAGTCTCTGGCCCTGCCTGAATCCCTGATCCTCAAGGCCTCTCTCCTCTCAGCTGAGGCCACTGACACCCGCATCCATCTATCTATATATCTAGGTATATAGATAGATGTATATCTATCTATCTAGATCTAAGTATAGATCTAGATACACACACACAAACACACACACACACACACACACACACACAGGTTTAAAAGCTTAGCTTGGCCCAGCTTCCTTGGTATAATACTGACATGAGGTAGGATCAAGTTCCAGGTCTTGGCTCTATTCAGTGTGTCCCTTTCTGCTGGGGCTTTCTGGCCCTCACACTGTTCTTCCCTGAGTATGACAGAAGGGATGCTTATAGCTTGCCCAGGCCCACAGGAGGGAGAGACAGAGGAGGAGCAAAGTGACTGAGGTTCAGCCACACATTTCTCCCTGTCCCACAATTCATTCAGGACTGTTCAGTGTGAGTTCTGTATGTGAGCTGATAGGGCATTGTATTTGAAGAATTTCACACCACAGAGAGCTGTAAATGCATTGACCTAGACATGGCCAACCTCTTCTTGGTATAAAAATGGAGTACAGGGTCAGAAAGACTTGCTGTGTCTATTTGCTTCCTGGTCAGGTGCCTACAGGGGCACAAGGCAGGGGCTTAAGTGTGAGGCGGTTGGAACCAGGGCCTTGGAATTTACACTCAGTCTGTTTCTGGGTACAGCAGTTGTTCAGTGCAACTTATTTTGAGAGACTCTATAATCCTTGAGTCAGAAAGTGGTGACTTTGTGAATCTATATTGGGCAAGAGGTAGTAAAGCCATGGGGGCTAGCCATGATGGGGATGTGGTATGTGGTGGTATTAGAGGTGGGGGTGGGATGGAAGTCTTGGACAGCCTTCCTTAATGGGGCCTAGGGCACCACTGCCATCAGATGCCCACTCTCCCCTTGCAAAGGCCTTATGAGGTACTCCTTTTCAGAAGTCAAACTCAACTTTCCCAAAACACCTGCTCCTGGCAGTGTCTATTTCAAGGCTTATTTTTAGCCAGTTTTAACCGCACCCACCCCTGTTCTACCCTCAGCAAAGTTCTAAAGAAGCGATGGATTAACAATGGGACCAGGCATCAGTCCCCAGAGCTTGTCTTATCAGGGGGAAACACCTAGAACTGCCATAATCCCTCCTCTCCCACATCTCCACAAGGAAAGGGTGACTTTTCCTTGCTTGGCCAAAAGGAAATGTGACTGCTTGTATAGAAGGGTGGTGGCAGCTTGCAGAGCTCTCTGTCCATATTGATTGCCAACGGTAGAGCTGTCCCAACCTTACTGCACCTAGAATGCAAGCCCTGCTTTACTTCACTTCCCCCCATTGTGTGTCCTCTGCTCTCTTCCTAGCTGTAGGCACACACCATGTTCATTCATTCAATGAGAGCTGGGCACAGGCCAACTAGGCAGACTTCCAAAGTGCCAATCCATAAGGGTTGCATTACGGGCTATAAAACATCACTGCATATAATGAAATGAAAGAAAATATGTTTACCAGAACATCTTTCAAGGAGAGCACTAAATTTATTTCATTCATTTACCAAATAAAGGTTTAGTTGTTCCTATTCCATTCATTCGATCAATAGATATTTATTTAGCACCTTAAATTGTGTGCCAGACACTAGTCTAAGCACTGAGATACAGTAATGAGCATAAAAAGTTTTCACCCTGGTAGAATTTATATCCCAAAAGAGAGACAGACATATACAAAGATCTTAGGTCAGGTTCCTCACAAGCAGACACTGAAATGATTTGGGTTTAGTGATCTAATGAAGTGGAAATGGGAGGTGTTAGGGATAGTAGAGATATGGGACCTTGTGAGATAGGAAAAGTCAAATCATCTGATCCCCAAACAGTGGGAGTTAAGACACAAAATATGTGTGTGCAGCAAAGGTCCATTAAGATTTCACAGTTACATAGAGGGATTCAGTCTATGAGAAAGATCAACTTCAACTTCATATTCAAGCTTTTGCTTCAGACGGCCTCAGGGTAGCCTCCAATGAGTTGACAGAGGTATGAGGATGAGGAAGCAAAGAAACGAGGCAGTATCAAGACTAATGTCTAGGAAAGATTTCTGGGTATGTCTATAGGCACATGAAATTGACCGGAAGCAAATAGATTAGAAGCCTACTGTTTTTTTTTTGTTTTTGTTTTTGTTTTTAAAGATTTTATTTATTTATTTGACAGACAGAGATCACAAGTAGATGGAGAGGCAGGCAGAGAGAGAGAGAGAGGGAAGCAGGCTCCCCGCTGAGCAGAGAGCCCGATGCGGGACTCGATCCCAGGACCCTGAGATCATGACCTGAGCCGAAGGCAGCGGCTTAACCCACTGAGCCACCCAGGCGCCCCAAAGCCTACTGTTTTTGAGAGAACTCTGTTGTCCAAGAAATTATGATCCTGATTCTAAAAACAAAAACAAAAATAAAACGACTCCCCCCAGACACCTTGTAAGATAAAACAACTGTCAGTCTTCTGAATTTGTGCTAGCTTTCCAGCTATATAGTTCCAGCTATCTGGAGATGATAGAGATTATAGATGATATAGATATAGATATAGATAGATATAGATATAGATATAGATATAAATATAGATATAGATCTCCAAGCTGTGAATGCTATAGAGTCCCAAGGATGGCCAGCTCAGCAATCTTCACTTCAGATAAGGCTGTGGAGGAAAAATGGACACGGACCAGTCTTTCAAAGCTGTAGTCAGGGGGCACCTGGTTGGCTCAGTGGGTTAAAGCCTCTGCCTTCAGCTCAGGTCATGATCCCAGGGTCCTGGGATCGAGCCCCACATTGGGCTCTCTGCTCAGCAGGGAGCCTGCTTCCCTCTCTCTCTCTCTCTGCCTGCCTCTCTGCCTACTTGTGATCTCTGTCTGTCAAATAAATAAATAAAATCTTAAAAAAAAAAAAAAAGCTGTAGTCAGACCCCAGAGAGAACAATGGACAAGGAAATTCCTCCAGAGATCAGAATTTAGGTTTAGTCAAGGAATTCCACCCTCACACACTGGAGCAAACAGTCTTTACTGTGTCTACCCAGCAAGATTTTATCATTGCTGAGGACAAGTGACTGCCCTGCTACTTCTTCCCTCTTCTAAAATGGAATTTTATTCTGGATTTCCTGTTCCTGCCTCCATGTTGTATTTTGAGTGGTGGTTAGTGGAGAGATGATAGTTGTCTTTGAGATATAGGTCTCTGTACCACGAGGAGCTACATCTAGACTTGCTGGAGATTACTGTATATCACCCAGACATCCTTGTCTTTGAGCTAGATATAGTGACGGGGTAGGAGATTGGGTGCGTTTGTGTGTGTGTGCATGCTAAGTGTGTAAGTATGGAAAGAAAGGTGTGAGCTAGTATTGATGACCAGTTTATCTTGTTGACAAGCTATAACATTATACCTAGATGACTAGCTGTCCATCCAATATTCATATAGTATAGGATTGATGTTGGGGTAGACTACATTTCCCAGCATCCCTTAGATCCATATAACTAGCTATCACCAATGGACTCTGAGTAGAAATAATGTATATCACTTACGGGCTGGGATTTTGAAGAAGATAATGAGGAATATCCACATTTTCTCCTCTAGTCTACCATCTGAGTGTTGAGAACTCTGAGTTTCTAGGGAATAATGGAGCTACAAGATGGCTCCTAAACACCACATAAAGGAATGTTGAAACCCACCCATATGAAACGTGTACACTGAACATTACATGATCAAGAAATAAATATAGGTTAGGTTAAAGCACAATTTGGAGGTTAAGCAAACTTGCATTACCATAATACTAGAAACAGCTTCATGTAAAATTTCATGACACTGAATCAGGCATTCATTAAAGCCTTAATTGTTATTCCTGACATCATGGTAGGCAGAGAGAAAAAATGCAAATCCAGATAAATACCTAAATCAGTGAGAAGCAAATTGTTGCCTGCTCCACCATTAAAGGATTTAATGTAGTCTTTCAGGCAAGCCCTAGATTGGTATCTCTTAGCCATGGTACCATACTGAGGGTTCAATATTAGTCACTGTTTCAGGGAAGGTGGATACTCAGAAGTGATGGTGGCCAGGTCAGTCTCCACGAAGGAAAATGCATGCTGTATCCTATCTGTAATTGTAACCCTGTCACTATAATGATGTTCATAACCTTACTGATTAAATATGAGGGTGACTAGAAGAGGCTGACTTAACATTCATAGGGCAAGACATCTTGTATATTGTTTGAGAGCCTCCTGCATTGTGGACAGCTTTGGGAGAACATTCTCATGGAATAAATACATTTTCACATCCTGGACCCATTGTGATTGATCCATTCATATGCCTCTTTCCCAGAAATGTTTTATCATAAATCCCTCACTTACTCCATCCAAGTTCCTAACTATTTTTCCAAACCATTAGTCACTGTCCATGAATTGGCTTAGATCTAGATCTCAGGCCATTTCTCCTTTCAGACAAAGTACCACTTAAAGCTCTGCACAATGGAAGGATTTCTCTCCTCTACAGTCCTTCAGAGACACTTCGTAAATAGAACTATACCACTACAGGAGTCCACTTAACTGTTGGCACCAGCATATTGTGCAGATCCATCTGTAAACCATGTTCTTTTAGGCTAGGACTGAAGGTGGAAGATGCTGCAACTGAAATGTGCTCCCTGAGTTCATAGGAGATGATGGGATCCTGAAGTAGGAGAGGCAATGTAGCAGCACTTAGCCATCAGAGGCAGGATGGGTATGGTTACCATAAATGGCGTCAAGGCCAGAGTCTAATCAGCAAGTTAGACCCAAAGCAATACTTGTGCTAAGTGAATGAGCATCCCTAGGAGCAACATGGAAGAGCAGCTCAATACATTCCTTCTTGACCTGTATAACCCAAGGAATTCTAGGTCTGAAAAATATAAGCCTGACTTGAATCACCACAGTAGAAAATCTAGATCAGGATCAACTCAAAGACCCAGAGCCCTCTGAATGAAAGAAAGGCTGAAAATCCTTGAGAAAGTCCCCGGAGATATTGCCACCAGTATATACTACAAATATTTCTAGTCTTCCCCAAGTGGGCCTTCTATAGCCATTTCCCAGGTAACTGTATGTTGTGGTGGAAGGAAATACCCATACATTTTCAGAGGCTATTGAATGTTGGCTCTGAGCTTAACCCTGAGGACCCAGAATACCTCTCTGACACATAAGCCAGGGTGGAGTCTTTGGGGAGAGCGTCATGTCATAGGGTATCAGGGTAGGTGGCTTTACCTCAGGCTTCCTCCCTGGCCAACATGGTAAGAAGGAAACACATGGAATTTGCAGCTTTGTCCATATCACAGTAGTCCCAGTAGATCACAGATACATCCCACCCACCCACCCACCCCCCATATTCCTTAGTATATACTGGGAATAAAGATACTCAAAAACTAAAAAAAATTCCTTCTTTTTCTCCTGACCTGTACTGTGAAGGCTATCATGGTAGGAAGAAAGTGGAATCCTTGAAGCTACCCTAGTGAAATGGAAAGCCAAAGCACTCTGTTTATGATGGTGGAATCACAGAGATTAGAACTAATAAAACCTTGAAAGAGGCAAGGAGGACAATCCTCACACTTCCATTTACTTTATTTGTTTGGCTTATGTAAAAGACAAGATCTTGGAGCATGACAGTGGACCCTCATAAACCAAATCAGGTGGAGGCTACATTTAGTTCCAAACATAATCTTTTTAGCATAGTAAGTCAATACATACCCTGGCACTTAGTATGCAGCTGTTCATCTGGAAAATGATTCTATTTCTACAACAAAAAGAAAACACCACAATCAAGTAACTTTCATGTGGAAAAAAGACAGTTTTCTCCATCTTGCTACAGAATTACATCAGTTCTCCAGAATCATTTCACTTCTTTACTCTAAAAGGCATGCATTTCTCAATATGGTGGCAAAGAGAAATGTCTTTGAGCCCTCTTCAGGGACAAAGTTAAGAGGTGAATGTGTGGGGTTCTATGTGATATATACTCCAACATTCCTATCTCGTTAAATTTTTGGATTCCTCTCTCTGCATTTTACCAAAGAATTTCTGTTGTTGCTGATGAGGAGTCTACCATTGTTCTTTTATAGTTAATCTATCTTTTCCATAAATTCTGGGATTTTTTTTTTGTTATTTTTGTGTTTTATAGTTTATCTATAATGTGGAGTTTGGAGATTTATCATATTTAATACTTGATGAGCTTTATAAAGCTGAATACTTATGACTTCCTTCAGATCTAGAAATAGCCACCATTCTGTCTTCAATTATTGTGTCTTTGTCATTTTCTTCAGTCTCTCCTAAAACTCTTTCATTAGACCACATTGGACTGCCTCCATGCCTTTTAATTTCCTTTTTAGATTTTCTAGTTTTTTAATTAAGTGTGTTGAAATTCTAAGAAATTTCATCAGTTCTATTTCCCAATTCAGTAATTCTCTTTTCAGTTCTGTCCAATCTTTAACTTAGATGATTTTTTTAAATTTTAATGTTCTATTTTTCATTTTTAAGATATACACTTGAATTTTTTTTTTTTGTATTTGCATGTTCTTGCTTTGTAAGTCCTAGTTTCTTTGGTGGATGCTACTCCATCCTTTATCCCTTTGAGGGTTTTATTTTATTTTTTTAAAGACTTTACTATTTATTTGAGTGAGAAAGACAGACAGATCACAGAGACAGAGGGAGAAGCAGACTAGCCACAGAACAGAGAGCTCAATGAGGGGCTCAATCCCAGGATCCTGAGATCATGACCTGAGCTGAAGGCAGACGCTTAACTGACTAAACCACACAGGTGCCCTCCTTTGAAGATTTTAAGCATGCATTTTTAAAGTCTTTTTCAAATTGCTCTGTTACTTCTCTTTTCTCAGATGTGTTTCTTTTGATTTATTGGATATGATGACTGTATCATGGTCTTGTCTTTCCCCAAGTGCTTTATTAAGAATTGCAAGCTTATCTTCCATAACATTTCTAACAGCTTTATTGTAATATAACTTATCTACCATACAATTCACCTATTTAAAGTGTATAATTCAATTGCTTTTAGGATATTTAAGGTTGTGTGTCCATCACCACAATCAATTTTTCATTACCCATTCCATGACATTTTGTACCATATGCACTCCTATACTATGATGACCTCCCTGTGGAATGACTTTGCAATTCCAATGCAAAGTGCCTAAGTGGATCTTTTGTTTGAGACTTGGCTCAAGACTCAGGCTCTGAGAAAATAGAGTCATACTAAAGCCTGAACTCATCAAAAAGGTTTGTGCCTGTGTGTTGTGCTGGTGACTCATCCTCCTTAGCCACTGGTAGTACCTCATTTTTAAATGCAGTTCCAGGAGAAAAGGTAGAGTTATTCTAATTTCCCTTTTTTAGATATCAGCTTACTCAGAATTCTGATTCAGACCCATTGCCAGTATTAGAGCTACCAATAAGAACAATGACCTTCTCCTTGCTTGGGCATCAAAACTGTGGTTGGTTTATTTGTTCGTTTTCAAAACTGTGGTTTTGATGGTGTTTATGAATTTCCTCCTTCCATGGATCATGAGGTCCCAGTCCTTGCCTGTGACTGTAGGTTCTTTCCATATATTTTCTTCTCCTCTTTTCTTCTTCTTCTTTTTTCTCCTCTCCTCTTTTAGGGTGACAACTTTATTTCTGGTCCATGAAGACTTCTCTTTCTAGTACTTTATGTATGGATGGATTTTTAAATGTTCTATTTATCATATGTGGTAGGAGATGAAAGTGTGAGGTCCAGCCTGTGCTGAAGTCACCCCATTGCCATAGAATTGGTAAATGCTTTTCCAAACAACCTTCTGGCAACCTTCTCAGATGTTCTGGGTGTTTATCCTGTCCTCAACTCCCCAGGATGCTCCCAGTGGTTTATCCTATGCTTTGTACCACCATCTCTACGGAAGAGGCTCTCTGGAAGCAGAAGGTTTTTGCAGTTTTGACGCAAGATCCCCTATGGAACTGAAGGACTAATCTTGCCTTTCCACTATACTTGTAGGCCAGAACTATTCCTGTCCTTTTACCCATTCATTAGCGTAAGAAAGTGTGCAGGGGAGATGGGTGGGTTCTCTTGGTGGGCTGTTACCTAGCTGCATCTACAAACACCTCCCTCTCTGATCTGTGAAGATGGAACAGAAAGAAACTCATTAAAGTCTACCTGTAGTGGAACAGCACCAGACTAGAGAGGAGACACGTGATTTTAACCGAGTCTTTCATTAACCAGCCCTGAGGCTGGTGGAAATCACTTTGCTTCTATGGGAATAATTATAATAGCAGTTTATTATGGCAAATTGCTTTCTTTTTTGATTCATGGAGCATGTATTTCAGAGACAGCCTGGCCTATTCTAGTCCCAACTCTGCCACTAATTCTAACTCACTTGATGACTTAGGGCAGCTCACACAAGATGGAAACTCCATGAGTACAGATTTCAACTAAAAGAAACCTTAGAAGTTGCTAACAGAGCTACCTGAAGATAGGCTGGGTTGTCTTGGGAAATGGCGCAATAGTAGTTAATATTTAATTAGTAATCATTTGATACTAGGTATTATTTGCTTCATTTACTTTTCATAGCAGGCCTATGAGTTAAATGCTATCACGCCATTTCATAGATGAGAAACTAGAACTCAAAAAGTTGTGTAAGTAGAAAACTGGGCTCTGACCCCAGATCTGTGAAACCAGGCTGATTGATCCTAACCACTCTGCTATTTTGCCAGTGGAAGTGCTCAGAAGAAACTGGATGACTGATGTCAGGCAAGGGAGAGATCACAGCAGCAATTAGGAGGTTGGGCTGGGCGACTGCTCAACATTGAGAATTCTTCATTCTCCAGGGCTGTTTCCTGGAAAGTAACACTTGAATTTAATTGCTAGAGATTCCTTTCTGTTTTAAAAATCCTGTGATGCATGTGCTAGAGACAGAGGGTGACAGAAAGAAATGTCACATGTACTCTCTAATGTCCCGGGGTTTAGTTGGGAAGACGAGTCATTTGCTCATGAACCCAGCTGCCCATGACCCAGTGCTCAGCTGGGTGGGCAGGGAAAGTCAGCAGGGTGGACAGAAAGTGTTGGAAGGAATGAGCAAGGGGGCTTGGAATGGCAGGGTCTAAGTGGGTGCCAGGAAAAGGAAACAGAAAGTGTGCATGTTTGAAAAGCCAGACGTGTTTCTCCTTGAAAGCTTAACTGCCACTGGAGCAGCTCTATCCATGCCCTAACAGCAGCCAGCCCCAGCAGTCAGAGGGTGCCTTTCACTCTCTCTAACCAGGCAAAGTGCCCTGGATGTCCCAGACTCAACACCTCCTCTCCTGTCTTCCACCTGAGCCTGGGAGAGGAGGCTGAGACAAAGGCCACCATCGCTTTGGCTACCTCCCACTCCCAGAAAGCCCTTTGGGTTAAGGGCTGTTGTAAATATTAAGATAGGGGCCCTGTCGTGTGTGTGTGTGTGTGTGTGTGTGTGTGTGTGTATGTGTGTGTGTGTGAGAGAGAGAGAGAGAGAGAGAACCAGAGAGCAACTTTTTATTTTCCCCAAATCTTGAGACTATTTTAGGGATGGAGAGGAAGAAAGACAAGTTAGTGGCAGTGATGTCCTTGATTAATTGGGGAGGGGAAAATAATTTCTTTCTACACTTTAACTTCCTTTCCTACTAAAAAGCTGAACAAAACTAGGAGATTGTTAGGGTTTGTTGGTAGGGGTGGATGGGAGAGGGGACTTGTCCTGGGAAGAGGGACACAGGGGCATGACAGCAGCAACCAGCTTGGATATTTCCTAGGCAGAACCTCTAAAGCCACTGCTTGGGAAGGGGAAGCTCTTTGGATAAAACATTGTATAATCACACGGTATCTGTTGGAGCATGGTCACACTTTCACACTAGATGGAAGTTTCCAACAGTGCTATTTTACCGTGCACAAGCAGCACAAGGAGAGGAAGGAAATGCCCTTTTGGAAACTAGTTGGTAGATAAAGCAAGGCAGTGAAAGACAATGTGGAATCCAGGGAAATTAAAGAGAACAACTTTGGTTCAACTTGGCAAATGCTTTCTGGCATCTTCTGCCTGCCCAGCACTGTCTAAATGCTGTGAGACACAGGGTCTTGGGGTTAAGATCTAACGAAGCAGACAAGAATAACATACAAGAAACTATGGGATTCTGTATAAACGCTGAACAGAAATGTCAGGATTTTTGACCTACACTCCTATACTGTACTTGTTCTAGAAGTGAAGTATTGCTATTAACCTTGATGTTCCAGGCTTGGTCTGAATGCTGTATAATTTTGCCTAGAGTGAGAACAGCTAGAGTTCTAGTAAGAATCATTGGTTCAATCTGGATTCCCCAGGGAGTCGAGTCTGAGGCAGAGACTGATGTGCTGACACCTTATTAAGGTGTACAGTTCTGGGAGCAAGAGTAGGCAATAAGGGGAGAGAGACAGGGAGGGCAGTAGATCCAATAGGAAGATGTATTATCAAGCTAGGCACTGCTAAGTGGGACCGGTTGTTCAATCTAACTATACCCTGAAAAAGCGCTAAGAACTAGGTCTCAGAACCATCAGGGTGGTGGGGGTAGGGGTGGAAGAAGGGCTTCTGTCCCCTCGTGATCAGAGCTTTGCTCTTTATTGCACAGATTACTCAACAGTTCTGGGTTGTTCGTTTTTTGGGATAGGTGCTGAGCAGAGTTCTACCCCTGTCAGTAAGGGAAGCCTGGATGGGTGTCAGGTGCATTTGTGTAAAGTGGGTCCACACCCATAGGCAGCTGGAACAAGAGGCAGGTGAGGCTAAGAGGGTCTGAAGTGATAGAGAAAAAGGGTCTAAAATTAGCCCTCTCCTGCATAACCATCACTGTCTTCCCACAGATTTCCTCTCTGGGTCCCCAGGTCCTGGCACTGAGTGCGGCACAGAGCAGGCCCACGTTGTATTCATATTAACTAAATGAATGGAATGAATTTTGTTGAAATAAATGAATAAATGGTCACACAGATCTGAACCTCTTCATTATCTCTGGCTTCCTTCTCCTACCACAATCCCCACCCTATACCTAGTCCCCATGGCTCTGTGTTATCTCATTTCATCCCTGCTTCAAAAGGGAGCCTCATGGATGACCGCAGCCTCCCAGCCTCTAGGGTCTTCCCTCTGTAGCCTGTTGACAAGCTTCTGTCTCTAGTCAGCCTCGAGTACCGAGTACCGCGCTGGTCACCCCACTCCCCAAAGAAACTCGAGTCAGTTACACTCTCCAGTTACACTCTCCAGCGATCTCCACATGTGCACTTGCCGCCTCCTGGCTTCATCTTCCCCTCCCAGTTCCTTGTGGTTCCTGGAACATACAATCTTACTCATATTTCACAGGCAATTTCAGATGGCATTTAACTCTACAAAGCCTTTCCTGCGGTTTTGCTCTCCCTGGTCCTTGCCTTGCCCCGAGGCCCCACAGTGCCACTTTCCTCTCACTTACCACACTCAGCTTTTCCCCGGGAATATGGCATGATTCTCTCCTGCCGGGTCTGAGCACCTGGGGGCTCTCCCACTGGTATGTTCCCAAGCCGCCCAAACAGCACCTGCCAGTGGCCCTGACCTGACATAGAACAAGAGCTTCTCACACTCACTGCACTTGGGGGGAGGGGTGGCAAGAGCTGGGGGGGGGGGTTGGCAGGGCGCGGCCGGGTAGCGCCCCTGCACTCACTGAAATGCTTAGCCACATCCAGAGGTGCAGTGCAGCTGACCGACCTTCGACTATCTCAGAGTCGACAGCCCCGACCCTGGGGTGGGTGCCTCAAGCTAACCTTATTCCATTTAAGGGTGGCATTCAGAGCCCAAATAAAGACAGATTTTCCCAGGCATGAGTACTGCGGAAATGAAGAGAGGCAGCTCCCAGCAGTCACCCCAAGGGAACACCAAATTTAGCCCGAAGGTTGAAGATAAATATATTTTAAATTTTTTAATTATAAAAATAACATGATAAAGTTAAAATAGTTTAGATATAAGGAGTATTAAAACGTTCCCACAGATCCACTGTACTGGCACAACCACTTTCATTTTTGTTTCTTTCAAATCTTTGTTCTTTTAATAATTTTTTTTTAAGATTTTATTCATTTATTGACAGAGAGAGAATAGGAGAGCACAAGCAGGCAGAGCGGCAGAAGGAGAGGGAGAAGGAGGTTCCCCACTGAGCCCTGTGCAAGGCTCCATGTGGGGCTCGACCCCAGGACCCTGAGATCATGACCCAAGCCAAAGGCAGTCACTTAACCAACTGAGCCACCCAGGCGCCCCTCAAATCTTTATTCTTTTAATTGCCTACTTTACACATTGGAATTGTGGTGTGGGTACAGCTTTGTATCTTGCCCTTTTCCGTAAAAATAAATGAGAAGCACTTAAAAGAAGCAGGTTGTAGACAAAGAGAAGTGTTTGAATATCACTTCTACCACCTACTAATTGTGCAGGTTACTGAATCTGTTTCTTTATCTGTAAGGGGGGGGTGTATCAAATGATATCATAAGATTATTATAAGGATGAAGTGATAATTCATAAAATCTCTTAGCACAGAGCCTAGAAAATAGCACTTAACAATTCCAAAATAGGTGGTGGTTTTGGTTTTTGTTTTCTTTAAATTGACTTTTCTCCAGCTAATGACACCCTACGTAGGTTTTGACACTGGTTTCCAAATGTACACTTTTGGCTTAAACGTTTGTAAGCTTAAGCCCCTCTACATGATATTTCAATCCTTTAAAAAAAACAAATAAATAAAGTCCCAGGAAGGCATAGAACAACTTCCCACCCTGCTTTGAATGTCTGCTGCCCAGGAGCTTCAGCTTGGCCAGGCTCCAGAGCCCAGGGTAAGAGCTCTCCAGAATGGGTTCATGCCTGGCTCTCAGTTTCTCTCAGAGGAAACCCTTTTTCACAAATGAATGCACCCCATTCCATAGGGCCTTGTGTCAGAGTGATGGAAATTCAGCTAGGTTAAAGGGACAGAGGGGACTTAAGCCATTTCCTGGCCATGACCTCCCAGGGCTGCGTTAGCCTTCCGTGGAATTGAAGGAGATGCCAGCTTGGGGTGATTTCAGAGCAGTATCAGATCCCCTGACAAAAATCATCTCCCACCCACCATCAGTCTTGATGAGGTGCGTGGAAGTCTCACTACTGGCCATTCCTTAGACTTATGACTTTGAAGGCATCTAGTATATGTTACCATCAACAAATGTATCTAGCAGCACCTCACATCATCTCTGATAATGAGTACCCACCTTGTACTCTGTTCAAGGCTCTGTCCCAATGCATTGCCTAGTTACCTAGCCCCTAGGCCGAAGCTGTGCTTTGCCCATGTCAATACCCTCCTCTGAGTCTAGAGGCCCAGTTCCCAAAAAACCCAGATCAGGGGCCATTACCCTGCTGCCAGCTGAGAGATGTCCCCAGTGATGCCTGCGTGCCTGGCGTCTTGCACAACTTCTGTGGCCTGGCTTCCCTGCTGCTGTGCTTCTCCCTCCTTCCTCACTGCCCCCTCTCTGTGCACTTGAGTCTAACTGTTTTGACTCCTCTGATGCCAAGCCTCCTCTGGACCACACCCTGCTGGCTCTTTCCCAGCACCCTCAGATGCAGTCTTCTCTGCCCACCAGCCTGGACTCTAGGGAACGGGCCCGATTTAGAAGTCCCCAAGCGTGTTACAAGAATCAATCCCAGTGGATATCATAGTTGCAACATCAAATAGAGCTTTTTAGAATGTTGACATATGATATTTAGTTGTTTTAATTAAGACCGCCCTTCTTTTCTTTGAGTAAAGAGTTTTCTGTCCCTTGAGGCTTTTACTGAAAAGGTACATGGTGCCAAGTGGTATTGTTTTAGGTGCTAGTTAGGGACTGCTTGAATTCTGTGTCTTTCAAGAATGTTGGATCAGACTGAAGTTAGGGTCACTTGCACTTTGGGATTTCCTGGAAGGAATTTGGGTTCTCCTACTTCAGTTCTTCTAGTCATCAGTGGCTGGCTTCTCCTCAGCTCTCAGATCTCAGCCTCTGTGTTACCTCCTTTCTGCCAGTTTCTGAGGAACATCCCTCCTCCACCTTTATTAGCATCTTCTCTGTTTCCTTTTTGGCACTTAGGACAATTTGTAATGATTTTGTTTATTTACTTGCATTAGAGTGTCTTCCCTACTAGATGGTAAGCTCCAAACCATGGAATCATATGTTTTATAAAATTGCATTCCTAAAACCTGACATAGTGCCGAGTCCAAAGTGGGTGCAGAATAGATGTTTGTTGAGTGAAATTTTTCTCTTTCCCAGTGGAAAGAATAATAAAAAACTGTAGATCATACTCATTTCTGATGACAAACAAGTAACCAATGAGAGGAAAAGCTATCAATCCTGTTCTGTTTACATATATATCATTTGTAAATTCTGTTTAATATTCAATCCTTGGACCCACTGCAGGGGCTCCTAGGAACTATGGAGGATTGGGAAGCACAGAGCTCATTTTTGGCACCCCCTCCAACCTTGCTGTTTTCTTCATCTGCACATCATGAAAACAATCCTTCAAGACACCTGTAAGGTGCGCAGAGCCCTTGTTCTGTTTTTCTCTCTGCTGGGGAAATTTGTATTAGGAAGAAATCTGAAATTCATTCATGCTATGATTCTTCATAAGAGTATTATTAGCATTTAAGCACTGAGATGCTTTAACCACAGTCATGAAACACTAGTGGTAGAAATGCTGATCTTAACCTGGCACTGGAGGGAGGAAATTAAGAAAGGGGCCTGCAGGGACCTACAACCCAAAATGTGTTCACCATATTACCACCCAGCTAACCCTCCTTAGGGATGAACCTTTAAAAGGGAGAGGAAGAGAAAATGAGAGCAGATACATGCAGTTGAAATCTTACTCACTATAACGTGAGTCCCTTAGCTTTTGCTGTCTGGGTGTAATATAAACTATTAAATGTTAATAGCTATGTTTATAGAACCATGAGATGCACTGCTTCTTTTCTAGGAGAAAAAATAGATCTCAGATGCTTTTTCCACTTGGACTACTCAGGCACCTCTGGGCTGAGCACCTTGCCCTTTAACAGATGCCAGGTACATCCCCAAGTCTCAACTCTGCTGTCCTAAGTTGTGTTCTACGATCTGCTTGCAAGACTCTTTAAAAGAGCTCTCTTGCCCTGATGAACAACACTAATTGGTAGTGAAGATAATACTTCTTTATATGTTCCCCAGGCTTTGTTTATTTCTCTAGGAAATAGCACCCATGTGGTACTCAAGAGCTCTGTGGTCCCTTGAACCTTTGTTTGCAGCAAGAATCATTTCTCCTCTTCCAAAAAGATGTGATCCCAATCAGAGAGGCCAATAAGAACACCAAGATCCATTTCACAGAGTCATCCTTGGGGTCTTCACCTGACTAAAACCTCAGCCTCTTAAGGCCCGCCCCCGGTCAGGTGTCCTCTTCCAGGGGTTTTGTTTCACTTCCAGGAGCCTGTGGTTCTTAGAATTCCCATTCAATTCTCTTCCAATTGTTTCCTCTGTCTTAATTTGAGTTAATTTGACCTGACTTAAACTGACCACCTTAGGTAGTTGTGAGCTCCATAAGGGCAAGTTCTGGAATCATCTCTCAACATCCCAGGTTTTCAAATATTCTGTGTTCAACACAATAATGAAAATAATAAAGATAATAATGGCAACAATATCAATGATTCCCATTTAGTGAGGTACTGTTATTTCCCAGGCACTCAGATGAACTTTTCACTCCCTCATTTAACAACCTAATGATGAGGTAGATGTTCTGAGACTCTACTTACAGATAAGAAAACCAGGGTTCAAAGATTAAGTAGCTTGTTGGAGTTCAGAGGTAAATCGGCAGCTGAGATTTTTAACCCTTGCTTGTCTGACTCCAAGCTGTTTGCATTACTAACTGATGGGTGGAGTCTGAGTGCTGCCCTCCCTGACCAAGTCTGTCATCTTACTTTCATAGTCATGGCATGAAAGGACACCAAGAAAGAGAGATGCAGGGCCAAATTTTATTAAGACAAACTACACATATTATTTCTTATTTTCTTCCTGAAAGTCCCATCATCAAGGACTAATGTTATAGGATTTCTAATCCAAGTACACTTATTTCACAAAACAAACCCATTTCAGAGATGGAAGGAGAGTCTTTTTTGTTTGTTTGGTTGGTTGGTTTTGTTTTGCAGAGAGAGTCTTAATGCTGGTGCCAGACAAAAAATAAAAAGGTGTTCTCTCTAGGGACCTCTGATGACCATTCTCACCTAAATGGCCTCCCAGTCAGTCCCCTCCAACTCTCTACCCTCATCCTTCTCTCCACACACCAATAGCAGCCAAACATCATCAGAAGGGCCTGGAGATGGTTGATGGGAGGTAGAGGCTAAGACACCTTCTGAGCCTTCACCCTCCTCTGCCCAACTTCTCATCCGCATAGGCCGATGCCACTGGAAACAGTGAGTCTCAGCCCCTCCACCAGCATCTGGAGGTGAGGGCAGGAAGACACAAGTTCCTCTAAAGTTTCCTTTCCTTATTTCAGACTCCCCTCCCCTTCACCCACCCTGTCAGTGTAGACACACACACACACACACACACACACACACACACACACACACATATGCATGCATTTTAAAAAGTAATCATCTCCCTATAAGTCTCAGTATCCAATTCTGAGCATCCTTTACCTTCATCCATAATGGCAACCACCCATTATGGATGGACTGAACAGAGAAACCAGGCCAGTCCCTGGGAAGGCAGGACTTTTCCACAGTCCGCAGTCACCACTGCTTTCTAGCTGTCTCATTAGGAGCACCAGGGAGACATAGGAATCACTGTGCTCTTAAAAGAGGCCCCTGCCAAGAGAGCTGGAGATTCCCTTACCGCTTCCATGACCCTGCTAAACCCTCCAGGGAAAGAGAGATCTGGGGGCTCCATAGCTGTCATCATGCCTCCTCTTGGCACTCTAAGTTGGCAGTCAGAAAGGGAAATAAATAGGAGGGGGAAACAGTTTTCCAGTATTTTCTCTCTTTTTTTATTTTTATCTTCACAGCAGAATTATTTTTTTCCCAAAGGGAATTTGAGAAGCACAATGCCCTCTTTGTTTTAATAAGACCTAGGGAAATTCCATTGGCCCTTGTGGCTGGTGATCTGGTTAGGATCTGAGAGAGGACGACGGCTTCTTGGGCACTCTGGTCGATAAGATCTTTAGGGGAGCACTGAGTGAACAGCCAAGTTCTAGGATGGGATGGTTTCTATCATCGGGTTGAGCTGTAAAGAGCTGCAGGATGACAGGTGGTGGCAGGGATTCCAGTGGAGCCTTTATATATAGTCACTCCCTGGGGGAGCTTGCACCCCCATGGGCCAGTTTTCACCCTGGCAGAAGTAAAGGCTGCGGCTTCACTAAGGTAGGACATTTGCCAGAGGTACATACCAAAACACTTGTAAAGTTGAGGCTGCTGGCCAAGTTCCAAGGACCTCTTTTTAAGTAAGACTGGGTACAGGGAAGGCAGCCCAGGGCAGCCCAAGGCCACCTTAACATCACTCCAAATTTTGACCCATGGAGACAACAGATTCAAGAGCACATCTAATGGAAGGTCTTTGATTGATGCTCTTTATTGGCTGGGATCTTTGGGTTTTTCGTTGCAAGAAGAAGAGCAATCGGGTCGAGGAATCCATAGAGACTTGGAGAACCCATCTGGTATGTGGCTGGTATGTAGAGAGCCATTCTGTCCTTCTGGCTATCCCTCCTGTGGCTTGATTTACCACTGTTCCTTTTTCTTCCTCTGGCCTGTTGACCAAAGAATCTGAAAACCTTCTATGTACACTGGGTAGAGGATGGGAAGGGACAGCAGCTGGGGTGGGTAACTATGTCACTGCCTGCACTCGAAGAGGCCTGGTCCTACCTTCTGGAATAAATGAGCAATGCCACGGAGACCTGAAGCCCAAAAGGAGCAGAGCAGGTATGAGAATGAGAGATGGGGTCGATAGGGACACATCTTCCCTCTGTGAGCTTCCTCTGTTCCCACCTGGTCCTGGATTCCCCCCCGCAACACTAGAGGATCACACTGATAGGTCATCTGACCTGGCCTTGCTGCTGGCCTTGCTGAGACGGCGCTTGTCACTTGGATAGCCAATGGGAAGGCGGTCACCCGGGGAGGCCCCATTGGGTACCTCAGGCTTCTGGCTGTAATGGATGTGAATAAAGCCCTCCCCAGGAATCGCCTCCTGGCCTTGCACTTGCTCAGTGGCCAGGTTCTCGGTGTTCTGCTGGGAAGCCATCTTGTTACTGAAGGGATTGAAGAATTTGCCCCCAGGGCCATTCTCTAGGCACTGATTGAAGTCAGGGGGTGGTGTGCAGTTCTGGACCATGCCAGCAGAGGGGCCAGGAAGCTGACACTCGGCTGTGCCCTGTCCAGATCTGACAAAGCGCCGTCTGATCTTCTTCCAGCCCAGGTGGTAGAGCTCAGCCAGGCTGAGGAAGAGGGACAGCGCCGCCACAGCCAGCATAAAGACGATGAAGACATTCTTCTCCGTGGGCCGGGATACGTAACAGTTGACTGGGTGGGGACAGGGACTCCTGCGGCAGACATGCAGGGTGTCCAGGAAGATCCCGTAGAGGAGGTACTGACCCACGATGAAGGCCACCTCCATGGTTGTGCGAATCAGGATGCTGCAGACATAGGTGTTGAGCAGAGTGCCCTGGAGGACAATCCTCCCGTTCACTTCCTCCCAGCAGGACAGCTCTGCCTTCTCAGCCACTGGGTACTCATAAGAGCCAGTGCCCCGGACCTCTTTGGCCCTCTCAGCCTCCCTCAGCTTCCGCTTCTCCTGCATGCGCACCGTGTGCATGGCATGGCCCATGTACACCAGCGACGGCGTGGACACGAAGATGATCTGTAGCACCCAGTAGCGGATGTGCGAGATGGGGAAGGCTTGGTCGTAGCAGACATTCCCGCAGCCGGGCTGCATGGTATCACACTGGAAGTCGGCCTGCTCATCCCCCCAGGATGACTCGGCAGCCGTGCCCAGCACCAGCATGCGGAATATGAAGAGGACGGTGAGCCAGACCTTGCCGATCACTGTAGAGTGCTTGTGTACTTCCTCCAGGAACTCTCCCAGGAAGCTCCAGTCACCCATCCTGACTCAGCAGGAGACAGCCACCAGGACTTCTGCAAATGGGGCAGAGAGAAAGAGAGAAAAGGAGAGGGATGCTTCTGCAAAGTCTGGATGGTCTAGGGCTCCACCGATCCATTCTTTAAGAAAGTGCAACTCATGAGCCAAATTCACCTGAAAAGCTCTCTTTTTTCCAGGCCAGCAAAAGGAAAAGGAGATCGAAGATTAAAAATGGTCGTGTTAACAAGATGAGAGTGATTCCCACACTTGAATGGATCTAGAAATCAACTGAGGAGCCTGTTATGAGTGGGTTCTGTGCTGTTACCTCTGGAGAGTCTGCTTTGGGAGGTCTGGGGCCACCCCTGGAACCAGGATCTGCCCCGAGCAGCCCAGGTTACTCTGAGGCAGACAGTGCAAAGCTCACGCCTGGAGAAACACTGGTGAAGCAGGAAGCACAAAGGACTTCTCTCTGCTTTTGCCATTCTGGCCCTGTGCCTCATTGAGTCTGCATCCTTGTCTGTAAAATGGGGATGGAAAACAGCTGCCTCAGAGTTTCAAGGGTGAGGTACGTGATATGTTAGGGATCATAACTCAAATGTTCCATATGTTTGAAAGGGCATCAAGTGAAAGAATTATTTTGGTTTCAGAAGGAACTAAGTGAAGAGGAAGGAGTGGGGATGGCGGTGGCAAGTCTGGACTCTCAGAATGCATCCCCTAACCTTCAGAACCATCCCCAGCTGTACTGGGAGATGGTGAACAAAAACCAGCTCTGGGTGCTGCTGATGAGTGCTCGGGTTCTTGCAGCTGGGAGGCAGCTGGCGATGCCAATCTCCCACAACTCGGGGCAGTGCAGCCCTTCAGAGGTACGGCTCCTCATCCTCCTGCAGAAGGTCCCCATGCACAGACCTGCTCATCCAGAATAAATGCCCCAAACCATTATGTCCCACACAGAACCTTCTCTCAGCAGGCCCTTTCTTGCTTCTCCAGCCTGATTCCTTGTCTGTCCCCATTAGTTCCTTTTGTACTGCCTGCCACATTCTGGAAGATTCCCAGATGCCCTCTTCCCAGCCACCTTCTACATAACCGCTGCCCCCACCCCCAGCTAGATCCTTATTAACCCTCAGAACTTAACCCAGTCTTGGTTCCCTGCAGCCCTCCCTGCTCCTCCAAGCTGAGCCTCTTCAGCTCCTGTGGTGGCTTTAGGGACACTTGGTTCCCTCCTAGCACTTCCCTTCTTGTTTTGTGGCCCTCTGCCTGTCTGTGTTCTTCTAGTGGGCACTCCTTGATCACAGAGACTGACTGTTCCTCTGTATCATCATCACCTGGCCCAGAGCCTGGGCTGGAGTGGATAATCTTAGGGAATCTTAGTTGAGTGAATGAAGGGTGGCAGGCTCTGATGTGGCTAATCAGTTCCCTATTCCTTGCCTGCATCCTGTCAGCAGGGTGAAAAGACCAGATTTCACTTTCTCAGTCTCTTCTGCAGTTAGATCTGGTCAGTCAGGTATGGTAAGAATCTATGTAGAGGGAGTGCTCTAGAAACTGTTTTCCATCCCCCAGTAAATGGAGGGAGTCTCACAGGAGGTCCCCCTGTCCACCACCCCGACTACTTCCTACCCATGGACAGGACTATTTGAACCAAGATGTCTGAGGCTGTCCAGAGATTCTCAGAAATGCCAACCAATGTCCTGAGGCCTCTGAATCAGCTCTTGAATCTCCTACCTCCAGAATTCTTATTTGATGAGCAATAAATGTCCTTATGGCTTAAGCCTCTAACCAATCCTAATCAACAGAATGACAAAAAAAAAAAAAAAAAAGAGGAGGGAACTGAACTACAAATATTCCATTCTTATGATCATAAAACCTTAGAATCTAATGGGATCTTAGAGATTGTCAGGTTCACACCTTGACCTTCACATCTTTGCTGTCAGTATGCCCCTGGTTCCTATCCAAACACTCTTTATGCAAATAAAGGGCAGTGTGGGTTGCCATATTTCATGGTGCAGGTTTCCTTGACTCCTGAGTTGATACCTTGACAGAGACCAGGCTCCTAGCCCTGTTTTCTCCCAGGCCCCCACTCCCCAACCCTGAGAGTCCACACATGAGTGGAAAGGGCCTTATCTCTGTCCCCCTCCGTGTCAAAGACTCATCCAGGTCTTGAAGCCTTTCCTCTAGTTTGTGTTCAGACATCTGCCCTTTCCCCTAGGTGGTGAAGAGTCCCCCTCCCTTAGCCTCCAAATGTGGAAAACTGTGGAGCATCTGCTCAGAAGGAAAATGGCTGATTAGATAAGAGTGCGAATGGTCTGTCATCTCTTCTGGGCACGTGCATAGTGTTCAGCACCTTCAGGGTCATCCACACAACATGCAGGGACCAGGATATGCTGAGTGTCTGAGAGAGGGGAGGGCAAGAAGGAGAGGGAGAGAACGGAAAAAAAAGAACAAAAAGAGGGGAAAGACAAGCAGGAGTTTGGAATGGAAAAAAAGAGACCATGTAGTGGTTAAGAGAATATAGTTTGGGGGTAGCTAAGTGGAGTTCAAAACCCTATCAATATTGCTGAGCTTGGAGAAGCTACTGGATCTGTAGCTCAATTTCCCTAACTGCAAAATGAAGATACTATTATTTAGCTCATCCAGTGTTATGAGGTAATGTATAAAAAGCACTTAACACAGTGCTCAGTGTATAAGAACTAAAGAATAATTCCTTGCCTTTACCAGCAAGAAAGTGGTGAGGGAGGACAGGAATGGAGAAGGGGGGAGAGAGAGAGAGAAAATAGAGAGAAGTGCATTACAAAGAAGAGAGAAACACATGGAAAAGCAAAAGGGGAAAAAGTGAAAGGGAAACAGAAATGGAAAAGAAACAAGAAAAAGGGAAACAAGTGTCATATTCTTCCAAAATTTGGGGCAAGTTTTCCAAACTGTCCTCAATCCCTGAAGACATTTCCCTTGATCTTCTGACTCTGCCACTCATTCCTTGCAAGTCCCCCAGGAGGTCTAAAAATAGGGCCAGACAAAGAATGTGACGCTTTGGTCTGGTCTGCCAAGAGGCTTGTGGCTAACCCCCTCACTTGTGGTGCGAGGAATCCCACCTGGAAGAAGGAAAGCAAGCATACAAGAAAGAAACATCATGGAAGAGGAGAAAGACAGTGACATCTATAGGCTGCCTCATGGGGAGGGAAAAACACTAGCTGATGAGGTGGGGGTGGGGCAGACCTCATGCACCCTGGTGACAGCAAATAGGGTACAGGACAAGTCTCATTTGTGACTTCCTGATGACCCAGGCGAGGTCAGAGAAACTTAAAATTGCTACCAAGTACCAGCTGCTCAGTTTATAATATGAAAGTCAGTTTCCCAGCTACACTGTGTCCCTTCGGGTCCCCCACAACCTCAGCCAAAGAAATATGTAAATTAGATACCCACTGAGTTTACTGGGTGTAGAGCATATAAAATGCTTTGTAGATTATTATATGTTTCTTGGCAGGAAGTGTGTTAGGAGGGGCAAAGGAAGCTGCCCGTGCCATGAATAAATTCTATCAAATACAATGGTAATAATATACCTCACTGCTTTAACTAAGATCTTCACTGCCTTCCTACTGCTTATAAAGTTCATACTCTTTAACTTGCACTTGAGATCCTCCACAGCACAGCTCAGTCCTGTCTTCTTCCCTGTTCCTCTCACATACTCCATTTTTAAGCTACATTACTCCCATACACGTGTACATGGCCCACACCTTCTTACCTCTTTGTCTTAGCTCCTCATACCCCCTCTACCTACCAGGTCCTTCTTCCTTTTCATTCATTCATTTAATATGAGTGGTTACCAGGTATCATGCAAGGCCCTTAAAGCACAGCAGTTAAAAAGAAAAACTAAGAGTCCCTGACTTTACTGAACTTAACTGCCTTTATATCCCTGCCTGAAGGAGAGAGATCGAACACATTGCAATAAAGCATAATGTGTGTTAACATTAAGGGAGTGCTGTGGGACACATGGCAGGAGGTTACTCTGGCTTAGGGCATTGGGGAGGGCCTTCTAAGGAGCCCTGGGTAATTAAATTCTACAGCCCTTTGCAACTGATACAAGTTCTGAAGTCTCCAAGGTAAAAGAGATGGTCCTTAGAACCCAGTCCCTAGAACATCCCCACTCTGTAGTTTCTTCACTCAAAAACCTTCAGCATCTTCTTTCAACATGTCATATCCTGGGACAAAACAAACATTTGGAGGAGTCACCAAGGAACTTGTTTGGTAATAGTGACATGGCACTTGGATAAGAGGGAAAGGGCCAAAGGAAGGCTATTGTGTATAGTGAACATAGATCATTTTATTCCCTTACTTTGTGTATTAAATGACTACAAATAAAATTCAGGTACCTACATTCCCAACCCAGTGTTAGCATTTTTGCCTCCCTATACAGCCAGTGTTTTCAAAGAAAACTAACTTAGAGCAACCTAGGTTAACATAAACTCATAGCTAGGACTTCCTCCTCTGGCCCCACATATGTAGGTAGAAATGGAGAATTCTTTTCTCAAATTGATCTCAGCCCATTTTGAAATCTCCTGAACAATAAGGACTCCACATTACTGTTCAGCATGTAGGATACAGTCACACTTATATGTTGCCTTACACTGATTTTCCAAAATTTTCTTTCTATCAGCCAACCCACAAGTACTTTTTTGAGTCCCTGCTATGTGTCTATCACTATTTTGGGTACTGAAAATAATATCTAGGGGATACCAGACCTGACACATACTATGCATTCAATGATATCTTGAATTAATAAAATCAGGCACAATTCTTGGCCTCAAGGATTTAACAGCTTTTCCCTTCAAATGAGTAATAGACTTCTCAAGTCAAAAGCCCTGTCTTTTACTTTGTATTCTTAATGCATTAAGGTCTCACAACAGGTACATAATAAATGCTTTCTTAACGATTGAAAAAAAAAATGTTTGATCTAGCAGTAAGATTACAGAGTGATCCTACAGAGGGTCAAATCTTCCTTCTTATGTCCAACAAATAAAAAAGAAAACCTTACAGGGGCCCATGGGTAGTTCAGTCAGTTAAGTGTTCAACTCTTGATTTCAGCTCAGGTCATGATCTCAGCATTGTGAGACGGAGCCCCATGTCAGACTCTGTGCTGGGCGTGGAGCCTGCTTAAGATTCTCTCCCTCTAGCTTTGCTCCTCCCCACCTCTGTTTTTCTCTCGTCCCTACTCTAAAATAAAATAAGTAAGTAAAACCTTATACAGTTCAAGATGTGCTTCTCCTCCCTTCTCTTAATGACCCCAAGAAGGTGGGACCATATTTGTTTTGTTCATGACTGGTTACCTTAGGACATATAGACACTCAGTTTCTATTGTTGAATGGAAAAATCCTCATAGTTATGAGGATTTTTATGCCTTTTTGGGGTGCTGGTTATTGCCTCTGTTTTGCAAGAAGGAGACATCTACAGAAGGTAAGAGATTTGCTCAAAGAAATGAAGATGAATAGAGGTAGAACCTAGACCACTTCAGAGTTCCTGATCAACTCTGGGGCACACCAGAAAATTTCCCTCCATCCTCCTTCTAGGGGTGAAGCGCATCAATTCTTATGTCTCCCCACCTCAGAGCTTGAAGTTCCAGCAGTGAGATATTTGAGACATGACTGCCATTTAGTGCTAAAGCCTGGGGGTCGGTTTTTAAGCAATCAAGCAAATGTTTATGATGGTCCCTTGATGTGACCAGCACTTGATGGGAGGTGCTGAGGGGCTTATGGAAAAGTTCAATTCAGTTCACCTTCACAAACATTTACTGAGTGTCTACTTATGTGATAGAAGTTAGGAACCCAAAGATCAGTAAGACTCTGGGTTGAAGGAACTCACTGTCCAGTGAGGGATACAAACACAACCAACTGTGCAAATATTCTGGGCTTCTCCAAAGAAGCAACCCTTGAATTGGAGTTAGGTGGAGGTGAAGTTTGTAGAGGTAAGAGGTAGGGGGGGAGGGGAGGTGTGGGAGAGACAGGGGCATCCCAGACAGAGGCAACCACGTGAATAAACCCACCAAGTGAAAACCAGCATGGTATTAGAGGACAATGAGCAGAACAAGGGGGTGGTCTGCAGAATAGGCAGAGGCAGATTATGGAGGCTTTGAGGTCATGCCAGGAGTTTGGAATAGTTCTCAACCCTTACATAACCATGTTCAGTACATGACTTGTTCCTGTGGGCAGACCCTAATGGGACACAGCCCTGAAATAGGATGGGGACATAAAGTATGGCACAGTCAATAATCATACTGCTGGTGGCAGTCCTTTGGTAGTGGCTGCAGCATAAACTAGGCAGGCTGCAGGTGACAAGTTCGTCCAGCACACTGCTAAAACAGCACCCTGTCTCTCCTGCTCAAGAAAGCATATTGCAAGGGAGCATAGGGATGCCTTGAAAATTCTCTTCTATTGATTCTAATTCTGTCCTCTGGAGCCACACGTAACAGGCTTTCTAATTTCTGTGTCCCCCACCCCCACACCAAGTCAGCAGCTGAGCCTTGGACTGAACTGTAAAACCACTGGGTTTTCAAATACATAATGAAAATGATTAGCTCTACTGGCTATGTATTCTCTCTCCAGCTCTACCCTGAGCTCCTTGAAGACAAGGTCCATATCTGTTCATCACTGTATCCTCCTCCTAAGTCCCCCTACCCCCTCTTCCCTCTTGGTGCTTAAGACTGTACCTTACACCCAGTTGGTTGACACCTTTAAAAATCAACAACAGTAAATAAATTACAGCATTTAGCTCACTCAAAACACCTAATGCGGGCGCCTGGCTGGCTCAGTGGGTTAAAGCCTCTGCCTTCCGCTCAGGTCATGATCCCAGGGTTCTGGGATCGAGCCCCGCATCAGGCTCTCTGCTCAGCAGGGAGCCTGCTTCCCTTCCTCTCTCTCTGCCTGCAGCTCTGCCTACTTGCGATCTCTGTCTGTCAAATAAATAAATAAAATCTTTAAAACAAAACAAAACAAAAACACCTAATCCAGTAGAGGGGCTCCCTGGGAAGTGACCTTAGGGCACCTGCAGAGTGAATGTGGTGACCAGAACAGCAGGGAGACTAAAGCTGCTGAGCCTTCCTTCTGCCTTTGACCGAGCCCTTGGCTCAGCCAGGCAGGACTGGATGGATCTAAAGCAGAGACACATCCGTTCACCATGGACTATTTCTTCTCCACCTCCTCCCCACATATCACTGGGGTGCTCACTCAAGTTTGTCAAAATTAGATTATAAGATCACTCCACAGAATCTGAGTCTAATTCTGGGCAACGACACATGTTCTGTACATTATCTAACAGATCTCTGGTTCTCAGTAAAGGTTGTTATTCACAGTAATAATAACAGCACTCTGGGCCCATGCTATAATTCTGCTCATCACACAGTGGAATGTGGCACAGAGCAGGGTTGACTTGCTTCCCAATTAAGAGAATTCTGTTGTAAAAGGACCCAAAGGGCCTCACTTAAATGATCCTTGGACACAGGATCATGTCAGTGCAGCTCAGTTCATAAAGTGTTTATTGAGCTCTCTTGCTATGCCAGAAACCAGAGGTGGCTTTATAAAGTAAAGCACTAAGTATAACATCATCTCAGAACTCTTCGGCACCTTTCTTTTTCATTAATACCTGTTTTTCTGACCTACCGTCCCCCTCAATAGCTTCTCACTAAAATGGAGAGACACAGGGAGGATTGCATAAGAAAGTGGTCTTGATCTTCCACTACTCCAGAATCTTCGTTATCCGTGGAGATTCTCAGCTCCATTTTCTAGTTTACCTAAACTTACACAACAAGAAACTCTGAATCTAGGTAATAATGATAATAATAAAATTAAGTTATTGAGACCTCTCTATGTGCCAGATGTTTTTCAAGTTTCTTGATATATTTTTTTTCTCATTTGATTGTCCCAACAATTGAGCAAGCAAGGCTCATCCCCAGCCCCTTTGTACCGGCTCAGGGAGATTGATCGAGCAATGTCACTTGAGGGGGACTTGCTGGTAAGTGGTAGAGTTGACATCAAACCGAGCTCTGGTCTTGTCTGACAGCAGTACGCCTGCCTTCACAACTGTGCTGGATCCCATCTAAATGACCTAAAGTTCCTTTCCTTAAAAATCCTCACCAGTCAGAGGCTGGCCACTTTGACACAAGGTAAGTGCTGCAGGGAGGTTTTCAAGGTGACTGTTAGAATCGGGGGTCGATTTCTAAGTTCTTGGGGGTAATTCTTACATTTAGGACTTCCACTCCTCTCCTGACTGCGATTTGGAGATTGCCTCTTCAACCTCAGGGGAAACAACCAAATGGGTCCTACAGCCATGTGGGCAACTTCCTCAGAAGTCCAGTGGGGGCTTCCACCCCTGAACCTTGATCACTGAAGAGAGGAGAGGGAGATAGAGATGAGAAAGAAGCAGGAGACAGATGGAGGAGATGAAGCGTCACTTTGGTTTTCCTTCGACTCCAGCCAATGGCAGATAATTAACCTTTCTTTCTATGTCATTATTTTATTCTAGCAAGGACAGAGTGGTCTGCTCAGAAACACTCTGCTGATAGACAGTTGTTTCAAAGCCAAGGAGGTGGAACAGAGCAAAGTGGAGAAGGAGAATTATGCTGAGATACGTAATTTTCTTGTTAAATTGTTGGAAGAAGAAATATTTACAAGTGGGTGGGAAGTGGTGGCCAAATGGAGATATTCAATTACAATGAAATATTAGGAGGTCCTTATTAAGTACCCCGAAAAGGTTGATTAAAACTTATGCAGTTATTAATGAAAATTGTATTTATGAGACACTTAGATTTCTTTAGTATTTCCACCATTTTTCATGGATTCATAGGAAAGGAATCTAGATATCAAGCAAAATCAATCCCTTATTTTTATACAAGCTGAAGACCAGGGTCCAGGGAAATTAAGTACTAGTGATAACAGATACCACGAATTTGAGTGTTTTCCACGTATGAAACATTTTACAACTATACTTTTAACCTTTATATTAATTCTGCTAGGAAAGTAGTTATTATCCCATTTTACAGCTCAGAACACTGAGGCTCAGAGGTAGCAAATGCTGCATAAGGGACTTGCAGTCAATCTGCCTGACTGCAAAGCCTACCTTCCCACTGTGTCTTTAAAAGGGAAAGAAAAATCAAAGAGGCCCCAGTTCTGACAGATAGTGACAAACCTGTGACCGGAACTCTGTCCAGTCTCTGAACTCCACGAGCAGGGCTTTTCCCACTCTCCCGTAAGAGGCCCTGCATTTTTCCTTTCAGCCCCTGGCTTCTTGGCTGGCCGTCCCTTGCCTATGCTGTTCCTAGAATTAATGATTCCATCGACGCCTGCGGCCCACAGTGGTCAGGATTCCCAGACTCTTCAGCATCTGCCACCATTTGGCCAGAATTCACATATAGAAAGTTATTTCCTTTTTTAGCCACTAAGTGCTCTTGGCTGCAGCCATGTCTGCTGCCGGGTTTTCAGCTGGCCAGACAACAGGCTCTGGTGTTCCATTGATGTCAAATCATAACAAGAACCACTGAAACAAAAATAGGAGGTGGGCCTAGTGTTTCCTGAAGAGTAGTGGGATTTGAACCCTGCCTCCACTCACCAATTGTGTGCCCTTAGGCAAGTCACTCAGCCTGTCTGTTTCCTCCTCATCTGAAAAGAGGGAATGTTTACTCATGGGGATTCAACAGTAAGCGGATGTATGGAAGGTCCTCAAACAGTACCGGGCACATAATAGACAGTCAGGTTAGTTCCTTGTTTTCTTTTCTGACATTTCCAGTAAAGACTCCTCTCAAGCATGATCCAACTAGCCAACCTGGTAATTTGAATTTGGCAGTGCAGCAGCCTGGTGAGAGAGACCCAAAAAGGACGCTCACGGGGCACCATGTGGGAAAGGTGAGGAACACATGGGTGATGGGAAGGATATTAATTTCACTGTACATCTGTTATTTCACTAGGCGTGCAGACCTTCAGGGGCAAGCATGGAGAAGAAGGCAGGTACGGGGTCTCACTGAGATCAGTCCCCTTTCATTCTTGTAATTGGTTCAGCCTGGTTCTGGACTTTGGGCCTGGAGATGGACTTCATTTGAGTCCACATTATAAAATGTGTGCTTCATGTAATCCCTGACTTCTGAAAAGCTGCAGCACTTTTGAATCTCTTCATCAACCAGTCCAAAGGCACATCCACTAGGGTAGGTTTGAAGCTGGCTCGGTTCTACTTGGAAGAGAAATCGGTGACCTGCGGAGGAGGGCCATCCCTACCCCTAACCACATCTGCCCTCTCCTGAAGTTCTGAATCATGAAAATCCCAGGATGAATTAAGATCCTGGAAATTATCTGTGAACAAGAGCCTTGAAAGAAAGGCTCTTCCGAGTCTCAGCTCTTTCTCTGTGGCTCTGTATGAGACATTCCACTCCCTGAGCCTCAGTTTGCTTGTGTATAAGAGAAAGCAATTGAGCTGGATGGCTGCTAAGTTAGAACATCTGGGGAGTTTGTGACTTGACCAATTGCGATAGCATGGCAAGTCAGTGGCAGAGCCAAAGGCACAGCTAGATTTTCTAACCCCCCACCCCAGCTTAGAGGTCAGCAAAAGTCGTCCCAGGGAAAAAAAAATCTGCGCGTCATAAAAAGGAAGCAGTACCTTCTCAGAATTCCATGTCGTGGGGGAGGCCTTTCCATCAAATGAGATGTAGTTCCAAGATATGAGCTGAGGACCAGCTAACCTGGATTCTACCCTATTGTTCCATTGTTCACTGAGCACTTAATATAAAATAGCCATTTTATTTATTTATTTTATTAAAGACTTTATTTATTTATTTGACAGACAGAGATCACAAGTAGGCAGAGAGGAGGAGGCATGCTTCCTGCCGCACAGAGAGCCTGATGCGGGGCTAGATCCCAGGACCCTGGGATCATGACCTGAGCTGAAGGCAGAGGCTTTAACCCACTGAGCCACCCAGGCACCCCTAAAATAGTCATTTTAAATACAGGTTTCCCCCACCATGTCGGTCTCCCTGCTTGAAGGGAGCCTACTTCTTCCTCTGCCTCTGCCCCTCCCCCCTGCTTGTGTGTGCGCTCTCTCTCTCAAATAAATAAGTAAAATCTTAAAAAAAAAAAAATGAAGTGGTGTAGAGCACATATTGGATAGTGGGGAAAACTTTGTGTTATTTTATTTAATCTTCACAAAACCTTACAAGGAAGTCATTTATTAACTTCTTTGGCAGATGAAGAAACTAAGGCTCAGAGATGTTAAATAATTTGCCCCAGGCCACACAGCTGAAATTCTAACCCAAATGTGATTCCAGATGCCCAGGCTCTTCCTTCTGCCCTATCCCCGAATTAGATGAACTCTAAGATCCCTCTGTGCTATTTCAATACCCCTGATTCTGAGACCTCCTGATTCCTTTTCTTTATGAAAGTGAGTGGATTGTTGAAAGTTGAATTTTTTTTTTTTTTTTTTTTTTTTTTTTTTTTTTGCCCATGATATGCTAATATCCAGAAACAACTGAATGACCAAGTGGAACCAAGCTGTCATTCTCCAGGAATCCATAGCTTCTGGCCCTAGAAAGGGAATTGGTTTCTTTTCTAGGAGACGAAGTTTTCCTGGGCATCTCTCCCCTTGGTCAGCTTAATCTTCGAGCCCAAGGTGGTGCCAGCTGGCACAGAGACCTACGAGAATCCCAGGTGGGTGAGATCTTCCCTGAGACAGGGAGCAGAGCCTGGGCCTTGGGTCTTGCTGGCCCTGAGGACTCCAGGTCTCCTGACTAATCCAGGCAGATAGGCACCCTGTTCTGCTTTCAGTGGCTGCAGTGGAATCAGCCAGTCCCCAAGAGGCCAGGCTGCAGTGTGGTAGCCCGGCAGGCTGCCAGAGCCCCGAACCTTCCACTGCACGTACCCCTCAACAGCCAGCAGTGATAATGAGGAGCAGGTGGGCAAGTGAGAATTCCTGCCAGAAAACAAGATCGTAGAGATACTTAAATGGAAGAAGCAGGGAGGCCTGGGGACAAATGGAAGTTCAGAGAACACAGCTGAGGACAGAAGTCCGAAGGGCCCTAGGAATGAGTGAGCAGAGCAGGACATTCTCCCAACCAAATTAACGTGACTCATTGCGTCATCCCTCATAGGTCACTTCCTTTTCCTCCGCTTTGTTTTCCCTATTAGTGGAAGAACTGGACAGGCAATCTCACAGACCTTTTCCAGTCCTAATGGCCTAGGACTTTTGGCCAGGATAAGGAGAGGGGACAGGAGTGAGGCAGCTGGGGGACAAGAAGAACAACCAGTTTCAGGAGTCCAGCAGGAACATCCTTGGTGCTCTAAGGCTGTGGCAAAGCCAGGTACCGTGACTGTTACTGACGTGGCTTGATGAACTTCATGTATCTGGCTGAAGGGATAGCCAGAGGGTACCAGTCTGGAAGCCAGGAAACACACTTCTGGGTTTCCTCCACCATGGGCACTGTGGTCAGGGGACTGCTCCTCGGCGGCTGCTGAGTAAGGAGAAGATGGGGAGAGATGGCCAGGGCAGCAGGCTCCAAACAGCTCCACTGCCCTGGGGAACCTGCTGGAAGGTGGAAAGTTCAGAGCTGTCCTTAGAGAGCAGTGAATCAGGTTCTTGGGCTGAACTGGGGCTCTGGAGGCTTTGGGTGGAAAAGACGAAGGCCTGCTGATATGAAAGTCAGGCTGTGGTGCCTATAAATACCAGCCTGTGTCCTCAGTGGTGAGCCATGCCACCTGGCTAAGGGGGGTGCTACATCACCACATACAGGCTTTTGTCTCCTCTCATTTGGCTAGATTTCTCCTGGGTCTCCTGACTCCCCGGCCAGTGCTCCTTGCTCTGCCCTTCCTTTCCTCCGGCCAGTCAGACCCAGTGGGCCAGACCCTTATGAGACGCTGAGGACGAAAAACCAGAAATCCCTCCATTATGACGGCATACCGGGAGGGAGAATCCAGTTAAAATTGAACAAAGGCGTAGTACAGATGTAAAATCCTTGTGACTAGCTTCCCCTTGCCATGATTCCAAGGAATACTTGAGCCTAAGGAATCATACCCTTGTACAGCATTACTGCTGAATGGAACTGGAAGGATCCTTCTATTTCAAACCCCTCATTTTCTTTCTTTTTGAAAGTAGACTCCACGCTGGAGTAGACACACAACCCTGAGATCAAGACCTGAGCCGAGATCAAGAATGGAACACTTTACCAGCTGAGCCACCCAGGTGCCCCACAAACCCCTCATTTTCTAGATGAGTAAACTGAGGCCCAGAATGGGGCAAGGACACACAGCCACTCAGGGCACAAGAACCCAGGTTCTTTCACCACATGCTCAGGAGAGGGGTCAGGGAGCCCACAGAAACCTTTGTGCCCCGCGGCTGTCTACCTCACCCTGTACCCAGGAGGAAAGGGGACCTTCAGTGACACCTCTCCCCACTTCCCCTCTGGATCTTCACCAGCCTCTCGCCTCTGACAGTGACAGTGAGTGGCAGGCCAGCCGGCTCACAGCACACAGCAGGGATATGACATTCTGCAGGAAACTAAGCACGGAATATTTTTAAACCACCCAACACGCCTTGGGAGGGGGGATCAAAACACTCCCCTAGATGCTGTGGAAGGCAGTTCAAAAAAGATTCCAAGCCTAGAGGAAGCACCGCAATACAGTGATGGTTTTTGTTTTTAAAGGGCCAATTTCATCTTAACCAAAGTTCTTGGAAATGAACTGCTAAGCTACTTAGAAGATGCCCCTGGAGGGTAGCCACTCCGCCAGAGGTAGACCAGCTCCAAGGGCCCTCCACTCACACTTCGGCAGATCCTTAGAAATCAAGTGAGTAACTTATCTGCTGCTTTACCATCCTCCTCCTCCATATATCCCAACCTCACCATCGCAGGGACTAGTGAGGGGTAGGGAATAAGCCCCCAGTACAGAGAAGGAGCTCTGGTTGTTGTCCAGCCTGGAACTCCAGGCTCTCTCTTCTGGCTCCTTCCCATCAACTGAGAGTTTCATCTCTTAAAAGCACGTCTATCCTTACCTTCTCCCCAGTCCTTCTCTCTGGAATTTCCACGGGCTTCTCTGGTCCTGGGCTCCTGGCTACCTCCTCCGCTGCCCACTCTTCCCAGCTCTCACTCAGCCTGTCAGTTGCTCTCCCACCCCCTTTTGACTCGAGTCTGTCACCCTCCCTCCTCCCACTTCTTCCTATTCTTTCACTCTCCACCCCCTTCCCCCCAGGTCCCTCCCTCCCCGCTCTCCGTCGTGCTCTTAGAATCTTTGCTCACTTCAAAAGTTTTCTTCCCTCTACCTCCCTGCAGTCTCTCTTCACCACTCTCCCCTCCAGGAGAGAGGAGAGGGAGTCTTCCTCCTCCCCCGCTGCCCTCCACGGTCATTGTTGCTACAGTCCTGGCACCCTCACTCTCCTTCATATGGGTGACACACTGCCTCCCTAGTTTCTGCAGAGCCTCCACAGGCTCCTCTGGCCAGGGCTGTCCTGGGGTATCAGCGGAAAACTAGCATTACCTAAGAGATCTTGCTTCTCCATCCTTTTCCTACTGTCAGAGAAAAAGAGTGCTCCCTCAAGAAACAGGTCTTTTTGGAACCTCCATTATGTCCTCATCAGTGAGCTGTGCAGCAGCTAGCATAGGAAACAGTCTCACAACTCACAAGCACCAGCACCCAGAATAGACACCAGGGGTAACTGGAAAGTTCCAAAGGACAGGAAGAGGGCACCATCACTGACCAGGATCATACTCCCTTCACCCCCTTCTCTAAAGAAAAGAGAGCACCTTCTATGTGCCCAACATTGGGCTAGACTATATATATATCCTATTTTTATTTCACTCAGTCATTCCAGTTTCCAATTTTACACAGTAGACATTTCTACATTTGAGGAAACTCAATCATGGTGACCCAGTTGGTAAACGGTAGAGTCTGGATCAGGAGTTTTAGTCAAAGCCAAAATTTACCTCTGTGCTCCTCCCACAAAGGCATACAGGTCTCCCAGCTGGAATCCAGTAAATGGAAGTAAGCTTCTCTCTTGTTAGAAGGTACATCACAGGCAAGTAAATTCAGAAACTGGGAGGCATCTCTTCCCCTCAAACTCCCCTCATTCCCAACTCTTCAACTTATGCACTTAGCCATGGACCTTGTCAGAGTGTGACAAATATCGACAACAGAGGTTGCTCTGAGTGGACTGAACCCAGACAAACCAATGACCAAGAGCCCACATGTTGTGACAGTGAGAAGAAAATGCCAGAGATCATCTGGAACAGCCATGGCAACTGAGGCTCAGGGAGTCAAGGCCGCCTGTCAGTGTCACACACAGTAGCATAAGTGGCAGAGGCAGGATGAGAACCCAGATCTGTTCTTTTGCCCCACATCATCACCATCACACACAGCACTGCTCACACACATTTCAACATTTTGTGAGAAATGTTTGTTTCTTTAGTGGTGATAGTTTTTGTTGGGGAATAAGTTTAGGGTCGGCAACAGGGGAGAGAATGTGGGGCCAAACTTCCTATGTCCAGGGAGGCAGCAGCCCTGTGGAAAATAAATTCTGGACTCTGGATTCCTTAGTCAGAGTTTCACGCTTTTTTACTTGTTGTTGTTTGTTTGTTTTGTTTTGTTTTGTTTTGTTCTTTGCTATGTAGCAGCAGATTCCTGAGCCAGCCTGTCTGGGTTTGAATCGGGGCTCTACCACTCACTATCCAGGTAACACTGAGCAAGTTAACTTAACTTCTGTGCATCTCAATTTTACAAATTGGGGCTAATAATAACTACCTCCCAGGTTTGTCATGAGGACTGGTGAGTATGTGGAAAGCACTTAGGACAATGTCTGGTGCATGTTAACTGCCGTGGATGTGACTGCACAAGCAATACAATATATCTGCAGACTCCTCCTGCCTGTACCATAATGGCTGGGCCAAGTTCCAAGGGTACAATTTCCCATTGGAACCATAGAGAGCTCTGGGGACACCAGTTTCTTCTCCACAACAGAGATTACCCCTGCACTATGGCTTTGTCCCTATGTCTTAGCCACTCTATCAAACCTGGGGGCTCTCAGAAATGCCTGGTTATCATCTCCACCCAGGAGATGGGCCAGTTAAAGAACACATAAGTCACAGCTGAGAGATAATCTGAGAGTGAGGAAGGGTTAACGAGGTATTAATTCCTAGATCACTGGCTGCCAAAGGAAAGTCTAGCTGGGATTACAGCTGGGGATGAAGGAAGAATGCCATTTTCCTCTGAGTCCCCTGAAGGGGAGAACTGGCAATATGTAGGCATGCCCATGATCTGGGATAGAGCACAGGGCGCAGAAGGTAGATGCTCTCACCCTGCTTGGCAGGTAGAGAAATAAGGTGGTGAAGAAACTGGATAGGCTGCTAGAGGTGACCCAAAAGTCTGAGTCAGGGTTGGGAGAAGACTGAGGTCTGGAACCTAGATCAACCCAACACAGTGAAGTGGAGCTGCTCTCCAGCCAGACACTGCACTCACGATAACACCTAGGACAGAGTGCATTTTGATGGCCCAGAGCTACACTGCTTTGGTAAGGCCTTCAGAAGTCTGGTTTATTTCTCACCTGGGTCTCTTCTAGGCTCAGGTAAGGACTCTGACAAGATTAAGGAAAATATCATTTGGGTTATAGATCCCAGATGATCACTTAAAGGGGTTGAATCTAGCTGTTACCTCACATCTAAGAAGGTTGTCATGAGCAGATGAACAACGTCCCAGAAAAGGAGGGGTCAGGCCAAGGGTGGGAGCTGAGGGTCTACTGTGTTCTCCCTTTCATCCTCACATTAGCTTAAGACAGGGTCTTATAAAGAGGAGTCACACATTAAAAGATACAAAGAAACTCAGAGAGGATTTCGAGAGGAAGCCAAAGAATTGGTCAACAATACCTGTAAGGGAATATCTATAGAAGTGGGATGGCAGAATGGACTTCATTCAACACTTACTACGTGCCAGGCTTTGTGTGAAGCACTCTTCACCTTCTAGTGTGAGATGAAAAGACAAAGATGACCTTCTAAAGATCATATGAACCATCCATCAGGGTCTCTTGGACAAAGATTCACTGGCCACTTCTGTGGGCCCAGCCTATATTAAGTAGGAGAGAAAGGCCATCTTTTGTTCACAAGAAGCTGGCATTCTAGTCAGCTATGTAGACAAAACAATTAGTATAAATGGCAGTACTCAATATGTATTTGTCCTCAATGCATGATGATGTAAAAAAAGTTAGTGAGGAAAAAAAATCTTTTGGATACAGGTTCATAGAGTGTGATCTCTTTGTTGTGCTTAAGAGAAAGGGCAAGGCACATTTATTAAAGACTTTTGAGGTACCAAGCATTTTCACCTCACAACACTATAAGGAAGATACAGCATTATTATTTCTGTTTTACAGAAAAGAAAATTTAGTCTCAGAGAAGTTTAGTAAATTGTGTAAGATTACCCAGTTAATAAGTGGGGAAAAGGTCAGGCAACTTTCTCACCAGGGCTGTGGAGGAATTCCCCTGGAACCCACTGGCCTGGTCAGAGAGGAGGGCACAGGACCTTTCAGGTGGGAGCAAACAGGCCTCTAGATGGCACAAGAAGAATGCGCCCCAACTCCAGCAAGAGAGGCTGTGTTTGACCATCATGGTGAAAGTGGCACAGCCCCCAACTGAGATGTCCAGGCAGAGGCAAAATCACCTTTTGTACAAGTCTTTTAAAGATGGCATTTTGAAAATTACTTCTGTTTTGCTTCCTCTTAGAGGCAAGAGGGCAAATGAGGAGACCTTTCAACGTCCTTTCTACCTAATGAATCTCTGAGTCCCCCAGTTTCCTTCCAAGACACTATGGTCCAGATGTTTCAGGAGCCTCTTCCCTTAGAACCCACATCCATAACACATGAAAATAAATTCTGTCAGCATCTACTTATGAGAGCAGTGTGTCCCCCATGCCTCATTGGAGGTCATAAAGAGGTAATTGGAGCTATGGTTAGTGGTTTGAGGTCACACTTTACTGCTGGTGGAGATGCAGACACCACAGGCAGAAGTCGTCCCCTTTAAGACTTTTGCTTTCCAGATAGTGGCTAAAACAGGCAAGAACACCCTGTTCCAAGAAGCAGAAAGCAAAAGAAACACATATTTCCTTGTCCCTGATGCTTTGGTCTATGAATCTATTCTCAATACATATCACGTTTTAATCCCCAAGAAAAACTCAAAGTCACATCCACACCTCTTCTTGGACTTAAGGCAGATGGGATTTTTGGAATCCCAAACTTAAGAACCCTTTTGTAGTGGACTTGGCCAGTGGCCTCCATGGACATGAGAAGAAGAGGAGGAGGGGAAGAGGAGGAAGTATCCAGTATCAGCCAAGCCTGATTCTCTCCCACTAAATTCAGGGCATGAAGGCAAGAGCTGGATACAGCCTCAATGGAATTCTGGAGTCCCTAGTCCAGGGATTTCATTTTATGACGAAAAGGAGACCTTTCTCTGAGAGATCTTGGGATGACCTTTGCCCTCTCGATCTGAAAGGAAGTACTTGAAAGCAAGGAGACTGTGAATTTTGTGTTACTTTTTGTTATTATGTCATTATATGCAACCTCTAGAGTTTGCGATGAGTACCTGGAGCACACCTCTTTTTCCTCCAACAAATTATTCATCCTTGATCTACCCCTACCTTTCTACCTCACAAGGACCAAAAAGGGCTTACTTCTTTATTTTGAAAGGTGTTTTCAGTCAAGTCCAAAATATGATACTAGGTGGTCTATCGGCAAAAATCATAAAATATCATGAAATACAAGGTCAGGAAACTTTCTGCCAAATATGCCATTTAACTCAGGCGCCCTCTGACAAATCACATCAAAATAGAGGCATTTTCTTGCATGTAAAATAGATATGCAATGTCCCATGCCTGTCTAGATAATTTAGACAATAATGTTGAAAACCTAATTCAACAACAAAGTTTGCATCTCCTCCTTAATTAGTGTCCAGCTTCAACTTTCACTGCTACGGTCAAATTATTACAGAAGATAAGTCATTTAGGAGATTAAGATTATTCCCTTTCTTCAAAGTTTCTTCTCACATTCAGTCAGCTAAATACTCAAGGTAGAATGGACAAGATTTGGGGCAAATAACCTTGTGGTTAAAAGTATTTGGGTTCAGATCTTGGCTCTACCACTCAGCAAGTATAGGGCCCTCTTCTGCCATGTGGGGACCCATTTGAAACCCTGGAGTTGGTAGGGAGATTATTGTAAGATGAAGACATTTGAGATTCATCAGACACAGGAAGATGCCTTGTTGGAGCTTCCTTTATCTGACTTAAAGCAGCAACTTCTGGGAAATGAGACTCCCGTAATTCTCCTCTGGGGGGGGGGGGGGTGGGGGGGGTGGGGGGGGGGGTTGGAGGGAGGGTGCGTGGCCATGAAGAAGACAAAAAGACCACTGCACCTGCATAAACAAACATTATCACAAACTTTCTTATCCCCCATTTGTTCTAAAAACTCATTTGTCTTTCCTAAAGAAACCAATCTGGTGTTCCCCCAGAAGCTTTTATGCTCTCCCTTTTCATTACTAAGTTTAACCTTTAACCGTTTAGTGAGCTAGCTCCTTTTGTTAGTTTCCCTATGCATACAAATAACCCTCTTTTTCCCTGTTATCTATCTTCTGTTAGTTTAATTTGCAAGGCTCCAATAACTGAACATAAAGGGTATAGGAGATTTTTTTTTCTCCCTGGCAGCCTCATCTAGCTCACTTTTAAGATGAGAGTAACATAGTAACTAAGAAACTTATAGATTGGTTATGAAGGTTGAATGAAATAGATATCATGTTTGGCATGTAGTGAGTGCTAAATATTCTCTATGTATAGACTATATATACATATATATATGTATATATATATATATACACACACACATATCCATATAGAGTATAGATATGATACACACATGCATACACATGGCATGCAATGAATCATGAATCTGTTCTGAAGGTTAAAATTAAATTATAGAAGGGAGACTACTTTGAAAGAAATAAAAGATGAAAGATTAACAATGGAAATGTGGTTTATCATTTTTATAGCTATAACTATTATGGCCATCTTCATTGCTTCCTTTGAGCAAGGCCACCAGATCAGGCCACATAGATTGCACACTACAGACATTCAAAGGTTCCAATCAAATATAACCTTCCCTTTGTACCTGAGAGCACACAACAACTGCTTTTCCAGCCAACACTGTACTTCCCTCACAGCATTCCCCTCCAGAGTCTGAAGAATAGCACCTACCCCGTAGAGTCATTCATTCATTAATCATTGATTCAGTGAAGGTATACTGAAGACATGCCATGTGCAAGGACAGGGCATACAAAGGTAAAGGAGACACAGGTCCCCTTCTTCCCCTGACACTTCCCATGACTGGGGAGACAGTCCTGGGCACCAATAAGTAGAATGCGATGTAATGAGTACAAAAGTGGGCATATGCACAAAATGGAACGGGTGGGTTACAGTAGCTCCCCTTATTTGCAGTTTAGCTTTCTGTGGTTTTTCAGTTACCCGCGGTCCACTGTGGGTCCAGAAGCTGATGATCCTCCTCTGACCTATCATCAGAAAGTTGAGAGCAGCCCAACACTATGTCACAGTGCCCATGTCATTATCCTCACTTCATCTCAGGAAGGGTGAGTTCAGTACAGTAGGATATTCTGAGGGGGGGAGAGAGACCATGCTCACATCTTTTTTGTATATTGTCATAATTGTTCTATTTTATTATTAGTTTTGTTGTTAATCTCTCACTTACCTAATTTATAAATTAAGCTTTAGCATAGTTATGTATATATAGGAAAAAACAGTATATATAGGGTTTGGTACAATCCATGGTTTCAGGCATCCACTGCTGGGAGTTTTGGTACATATCCCTTGTGGGTAAGGGGGCACTGTTATACCAGCTTTCCCTCATACTGGTGGTAGTGGTAGGGTAGAGGGCAGAGTGGTTAACAATAGCAAAGAGTAAGAAAGTCTACTTCCCTTCAAAATTAAAAATTCCCACAAGCACCATAATAAGATAGAATTAACATGTGTCCATAATGGTGTCCGGACTGCTAGAGAAAGCCAGTAGGGAATCTCCTTTATGGGCAAAAAAAGGACTGGCCACTCTGTTGAGTGTTTGTCAAACCTCGCTGGTAGGAGGAAGGTTCAAAAATAGCTCTCCTAACACGGGACCCAACCCAGCCCAGCCCCAGCTTCGGAGTATGTGGAGGGGAAAGAGGAGAAAGGACAGGGATCTATCACTTAAACCCCATATCCAGTGAATTGCAAATGTAGATTCTTACCTAACATGAAGACTCCGTTCTCAGATGATGGATCAAAATTTGTTAACTTTGGACAGATGGCTTCTCTTTGCATCTGCATGTCCTCTTTCTAAGAGGCTGTATCTCAGAGTCAGAAGACTAGAGATGGACTCTCAACCCTGTCCCTTACTTGTGTGATCTTGGGCAAACCACTGAGCCTCGACACCCTGTTCTGTAAAATGATTATAATATTGTCTTCACAAGTTTGTTCTTTGGACACTATACACCTTCATTATTCCATACTATGGAATGGAGGTAAGATCTCAAGAGAGGAGAGGCCCAGAGGCCCCTTCCCTTTCCAGGTGGGGCTTGCATGCCCAGAGCTCCCTGTCCACCAGCCTCTAAGGAGCCTCTGTAACTTGTTACAGAAAGGAGATTTTGCCTTGGAGCATTGTGCTACCAAGCTGGTGAGCTCAGCCCTTCCCTGGCTCTAGCACCTTAATTTGTAAAGAAGGAATTCTGAGGCTATCAGAAAGGAAGTCAAATTGTTTTAGGAAAACAATAGCCAAGTAACTACAAGTCATTAGCTTCCTCCCTGGGGCCTAAAAACCGGTGTGTCTGGGTAGCTGAAAGGACTGGTAGCACTGTTTACTTAAAGACCTCTGGACAGGACCCATAAATTAATTCCTGTGCATGACTTTCTGGAATGAGAGGAGGTGAGTCATGGAAATGGGAGAATGTCTGAGAGTGGAGAAAAGATTTCTGTTTCTTCAGAGCACAGCTAAATCCCTCATGTTAGCCAGCCTCTTCTGACCGCCTGGGTGAGAGTTTCATTTGGATACACATATGTGCCCAGTGGACATTTGCCTTTAAAGATGACTCTTAATAAATTTCTTCCCAGAGCAGAAAACAAACAAAAAACGAGTCTGTTCTTTACCTTTCCCCTGAAGGCCTCTGGGAAACTAGGCGCTTCTCAAGTAGGGTGTGCTCTAGAAATTTCTGTGGACAGGAATACCTTCAGTGACAGAAGCAGACCAAAGTTAGGATTCAGAATCATGACTTCTTAGAGAGTTGTCTCTGCCACACAGATATCAAGGACTCACAGGAGACAGAACACAGGAGCTTGACAAGAACTTAAAGAGTAACTATGTCAGATGAGGACGCTGAGGCCCACAGCAAGGATGCAGCTTGTCCAAGGTCAGGGGCAAAACAAAAGATTTGTGCATAAAATTCTCTCAAAGAATTGAGGAAACCTGGGGACTTCCCTTAGGGCAGAACAGGCCAATTAACTGACCTCTGCTGGGGCTCTTAGCTGAAAGTCCCTGGAGCTTAACCTGTTAAGAACTAGAGAAAAACATGAGTTCTTGACCTCTTTAGGTCCTGAAACAACTTGTCTCCAAGAGTTAGAGATGACTCTAGATCTTGAGGGTTTTTGAGAGGAGATGCAAAACATTTGCTCTTGAGCTGTTTTTAAACATCTTTGGCCAAATCATGAACTTGTTGATGTGGACTTGAGCTAAAGGATCTTCTGTTTACATGCATGGACCCCCTAGAAGATATGGTGAGATTCATGGGCCTAGGAGCCCTGCATTCATATACAAAGCTTTAGGGAACAGGGACCATAGTCTTGATCTCTACCCAGAAAAGGTTAAATAAAGATCACTGCTCTAGATTAAGAAGGTCAAGAAAGGTCATTTTTTACCAATCTCCAAAGTCATTGCTATGGCTGACAAATCTAACAGAGGCCAACATGACCTATCCTTTCCCTCACCTAGAAGCTTCTAATCAAACAGGTTGAAATCTGTCCCACAGACATGAGGTGAGTTTCTCAGTTCAGTCTTCACCTGTCAGATATGAAAAGGCCCTCTGAGATCAGCTTATCCATTCCTTCCTTTTATAACTTCTATAAACTCATTCATAGCTGCCTCATAACATTTCCAAGTATTCATTAATACTTGGGGAGGGGGAGGGAGAGAGAGAGATCACGCAATAGATTATTACTACACAATTATGGAAATTATGGAAACTGAGATATACCAAAATATGTCATCCAAAAGGTGGAGACCTAGGAAAACCAGTGGCATAATTCAGTCTGAGTCTGGAGGTCTGAGAACCAGGGAAGCTGGTGGTGTAAGTTCCAGAATCAAAAAGCCCAAGAACTGGGAGCTCCAATGTCCAGAGGCAGGAGTAGATGGATGTCCCAGCTCAAAAAAAAATTTGCCGTTCCTCTACCTTTTTGTCCTTTTGGGCCCTCAACAGATTAGATGATGCCTGCCCAGACTGGTAAGAGTGGATCTCCTCATTTAGTCTATTGAATCAAATGCTAATCTCTTCTTAAAACACCCTCACAAACACACAGTAAGAAAAGGAGTGCTGGGGAAGACATAAATCTCCAGTGTAACTAGTGATCCCTGGGCGACTTCCAGCCAATTTGATCAATGAGAGTAAAAAATTAGTTAGTGGTGCCAATTTCCAAGAACCCTTCAGTCTTGAAAACCCTTTGACTGGGTGCCAGGCTAACAAATGCCGCATAAACCAAAAGATTTGTGCATAAGTTTGAGATCTTTCACAGACTAATAGGGATTCTTGAAATACTTGGTGAATAAAGAGGGAAGGGTCAAATAGGTCTCCAAGCCAAAAATGGCTGTGTCTTTAAAGCTCCAAAGTAAATTGGTGATGTGGAATTTGGAGTATATTTTCCCGTAGAAATAATGTTTAAAGGGTAGGTAGCTTCCCAGGCTAGTCTCTAAAAGTTTATTTAAGGCATAATGTTGCTTAACTACAGCACTGAGAGTACTGGACCCTCTAACAACCTAGTTAAGATGGATTTGGGTTGGGAAATCATGATGCCAAGTTCTGACTGGGGACTCCAGGAATACATCCCCCTCTCTGGAGTTTCTGAGGAAGAGTCTCTACCCCACACCTGACTGAGGCTAGCCTCTCCCTACTTCCCTCAGGGAAACAACATATATTGATCTCCTAACTTTCTTAATGCAAGGACTCACCCCTTCAGCAATATCCCCTTCATAAATGAATCTCTGGGCCCAGGCACAAATAGAAAGCTTTATTTTTTTCTAACCCTTGTAGTGTTTTCCAAGTACCAAAAATTAAAGTATATTATTGTAAAATTTTTGGTAGCACAGAAAAAGTGTAAACTGGATTTAAAAATTCCCTATAATCACTGTTAATATATTGATACCTATTTTCTATTCTCCACATTTTTAACACTATAATTTTTTTACAAAACTGAAGTTGTGTTATGAACAATATTTCATAATCTGCTTTTCTTTCACTTAACAGTATGTCAGCGACATTTTCTATGTCAATAGATAGACATCTTCTTCACCTTTTTTTTTTTTTTTTTTTTTTTTTAGTAAATAAAATTTAATATGGTCTCATGCGCCCTGAAGGTGGTGGTGCCCGATTTGGAGGTGTGATTGCTATATCCAGATAGTCTCCTATTTGGAACTTCTGCGACTGCAGGGTCATCGAGTCATCAGTCCCCTTCCTCCCAGACATGGTGCTGCCAATCTCCTTTACTCGATAGCCAGGCCTTTTAGGATCTGTAAAAACAATTGCAAAATTGAAGTGTGTGCCTTTCTTTCTAGCTTCTGGGTAGACTTCTTTTACTAAACTAGTCAGTTCTTTCAAAGTTGCATCCATCCAGGTGTAGATCTGCAGCTCGCTGGACGGTACATTTCCGCGGGAAAACTCGTCCATTCGGTGGTGGCGGCCGTTATTGGTGGTGAAAACACGCAGCAGCAGCGGGCACGTTTTCTCCCGATCGATAGGTTTCTCCGGCTCCTTCTTAATTTCCTCCTGGGTAACGCGCGACTCCACCGCCATCTTCCTCCTACGGCCCGCGAGACGCTCCGTCTCTCTTCTTCACCTTTTTAATGATTATCCGGAGTATAGTGACAGGAAGCGGCACCCAATGGCAACATAATCCATTAATCTGTTCATGCCTTTCTCTCTAGAAGAATATTACCACTGCACTAGAATTTGCAAAGAGTAGCATCTGCATGGCCCCTAGACTGGTATGTCTCCTACCCCCACCTCATCCCACTAAGTCCTTGGGTTACATTGTTTCCTACACTTTGAATTTATTAAAATTCATTTCATTCTCTCTTATCAGGGATTTCAACTTTTTGTTGCTATAAGTATAACGTGTTGAGGGTAAGAAGTGCTCTTTTTAATTTCTAAAACGAAGTAATTTGGTGCTGCTGACACATTGCCTCTCTGCCCCAAGTGGGTAATTCCGTGTGATTCTGAGCCCTCATTTCAAAGTCTTGCAAACAGCTCGTGGGAAAAAACAGAATTTCTGAACAAAACAAGACAAAAAAAAAAAAAAATACTAAGCTCCCCCATCCAACCAACCCCTTCCCCACCACATGTAACACACAAAAGGAAGTGTGCTGGTGAGTGGTGAATAAGTGGAGATAAGAGTGACCTTGACAGACCCTGAGAAAAGCCTGCAAAAATCTTGAGAGAAGATTGCTATGGGTAAACATGGGTAGAAGTTTAAATCCTAGACAACTAAACCAAACTTTGTAAAAATGCTGGCCTCCCCCATGGAGCCTGCTGTCCCCAGAACAACTATATCCTGTGCCTCTTGCCTCCAGCCCTTTCCAGGTTTCAGTGACCTCCAATGTGTCCCTGGGATTGAGTAGCAACTGTGCCCGTGGAGGCAAGGACATATTCGAGACACAAAGGCTGATGGAACACTGAGCTCAGGGAGAAAAGTGCTGATCAGGGACTCAGGAGACCTGACTGATGCTTACTGACCCTTAGAGTTGAGTGACCTTGAGAAGTCACTTGTGATCTTTGGCCCTCAGTTTCCATGTTGGCAAAGAAGAGATTGGGTTCCATTACAGTGACTATTCCTTCCAGTTCAATGTCTCTGTGATTCAAGCAATTGGTTCTCCCCATACCAAGCCAAAGCTGAAGTGTCTCTTGGGCTTGCAACTATATGTCTTCTTGTACCTGCTCTCTGCAGAGCACAAAGATGTCCTTAGATGCTTTCTATCCCACATGGTGACACTGTATGGAAACTCAAGGGTGCTCCAGACAAGGGGAACAGAAATGAGCAAACACTTGGAGGTGTGTTTCAATCAGGACAGTCTCAGCTGTCAATAACAGAAAGCCCAAGTGCAGCCAATCACACTGACACTACACTCTGGGAAAGTATAGGATGTGTTAATGCCAATGGATGACCTACTCCTAATTTATCCAGGCGTTTATTCATTTAAAAGCACACGGAGTTTGGTACTGTGTTGGGAACCAGAGGTACAAGTGACTCAAACATCTATATTAAAAGACACCAAAGGGGCACGTGGGTGGCTCAGTCGTTAAGCGTCTGCTCTCAGCTCAGGTCATGATCCCAGGGTCCTAGGATCAAGTCCCTCATCGGGCTCCCTGGTTGGTGGGAAGCCTGCTTCTCCCTCTCTCATTCCCCCTGCTTGTGTTTCCTCTCTCGCTCTGTCTCTCTCTGTCTAATTAATTAATTAATTAATTAATTTTTTAAAAAGACACCAAAACCTAAGGTGTCAGTGTCGGGGTGGGGGCGGCAGACCCCTCTGAGAACCAAATGATTGGTGTTACCAGCCAAGCATTCCATAGACATGGAGAACTAGTTGGAAGAAAACTGCTGTCTTGGTTTAGATTGCCATGTCTAGGAGGAGAATCCCGATATCTGGATTGAGGGGGCTGAGAAATACATGCTGGAAGTTGATGATAAAGACTGTGGAAAGGATCAAGGTGGGCTATGATCTCAGAGGAACATTGAATGGAAATTAGGAACCTTGCCTGTTGGCATCTATTCACCCTACACCCAATGGTGCAGAGAAAGTCACATTCCAGTTCTGGCCTATTGGCCACAGATGTGCAGGTGATCTCATTGTTATGGTTGAAGTTCAGGTAGACCTGAATAGGAGGTAACCTTGACAGGTGACATCAAATAATAATGATAATAACAACAGCAACAACACCAACTGTTTACCATGCCTGACAGTGATCTAAGTCTTTAATGCATGGTGGCTCATTGAATCTTCATGATAATTCTGTAGGGTGAGTACTAGTGCCTCCATTCTACTTAGAAGCAAGAGCAGAGACTTTGTCCAAGGTCCCACACTAGTTAGTAGTAGAGCTGGCATTTGAATCCAGGAAGTCTGGTTTCAATGTCTGTGCATTCAACCACAGAATCAATTACATGACACTATAAGAATTGCCACAATAGAACCAAGATCAGAATGCTTTAGGAACAAAGAATGGGGCAGGTCATAACTGTGCTCCACAGAGGAGATGACATTGTGGTACATCTTGAAGAGTGAGTAGAAGTTCTCTAGACAAAGAAATGAGGAGAAGGACATTCTAGGCAGCATGAGACAGCAGGAACAAAGGCATGAAATGAGAAAGAGAGATGGCATTTTTAAAGACCAGTAAATAATTCTACATAGCTGGACCAAAATGTATGTGGGAGCTTGGCTTGCAAAGAAGCCAGAATTTGAGGCCAGATTTTTAGGAGCTTTGCAAACCACATTAATTTGCTCTGCCAGGAGCCAAAGAAAGGAATGAGTCAGGACTGTCCTCTAATTTTCAGGGATACACAGGATGATTCTCAGTTGCCCTATCCTGGATCACACCCAATATAAAATCACTTCTGCTTTGGCCACCTGTTCCTTGCTTTTAGCCTCCCAACCCCCAGCAACTACAGATTGAGCTCAGGGTTGGGAACTTAAGTCTTACTGCCAGTCCAGGGCTGTATGGATGCATAGTTGCTCAAAGGCAGAGCTAGGCAGGACAACACAGTAGCTTTCCACCAATGGAATCCTGGGCTCCTCTCTTACCCTAGGATCCCCAAATCCAAGAAAATCTAAATGGATGCCAGCAAATAACTTATTTTCCTTAGAATCTCTAGAAAGAGTCTAAGAATAAACACCTAAGTCAGAAGTCTCCCTTGGACTTTGTAAGTGAGAAGATGACTAGACATTAGAACTTGACTACCCCCAACAACACAACTTCCAATTCACCAGCTGATTGTCATTCCCTCCAGGACACCCCTGCAGCCTTACCAAACATCATGTGTCTTTCAAGTCACTGTTGCCTCTACAGCCAAAATTTCCCCAACTTATAAGTAGACTAGGCTAGACCTACTTAGAGGTCTCAGGCCACCTGCTTCTCAGTGTCTGCTGACCATTAAGAAAGAAGCTGCTGGAGGTCCTGTGGCCTCCGGGGCAGAATGACACACTCACAGCAACAATCCAACAGCAGCTCCAAAGCCTTCAGAACAAGGTGTGTCACAAAGAATTCTAAGCTCAACTCAAATGCAAGTTCTGTCCCTTGAGGCAATGTGAATGGGCCAGAGTTCCTGAACCTCTTCAAAACTTTAACTCCTCAAGTAAAACAGGTATTCCTTTTGTAAAAAGATGGTTCTGCCCATGACAAATCCATCACGATATTGTAATGAACTAATGTGTTCCAAACTGCAAAGTGCCATGCAACCAAGATTATTATCAGTCAGATTCTTACTCTCCATATCATGGAGAAAGCTCTTCCTGTGAGTGGAAACTATTCCAGCTTGTCAGTAGCATGTCAACAACCAGGAACAGCTTAGCATGGAGCTGTGCCAGTGATTCCAGCACAGAGCAGGCAAAGTGCAGGAAATATGTCTAGTTAGCTTCTGCACAAGCCTGGGTGGGGACCAGCAGGGGAGGTGGGAAGTTTTTCCCACTGCTATTGTGCCTTTATGCCTTCATGCACCATTCTCCTCCTGACCCTATCTCCACCCTTAGGCCCAGGTAGAGGAGTGGTGCTCAAAGACTCTGGAGTCCAGACATTGATGGCAAAGACCCTCCCCAGGGGTGGGGGGAACCCTTATAAGATGTTTACTTGTGTTTTACTTTTGATAAAGTAATGAGGTAGACAAGGTGAAGACAGGTTTGGATCTTTCCAGTCAATCAGTTTTGACCACAAAGAGGGTCTTGGCCTGACTACAAAGAAGTCCACAGGTAGGACCAAAGGAAGCCAGGCATACTGAGCCTAGAAGAAAGAGGGATAAGAACAGAGCATGTTCGTATTTGAAAGATTGGCACTAAGAAGAAGACCTAGCTTATTCTAAGCAGCTCAAAAGGGTGGAGCTAGGATCTGCGGTGAAATGAGGAGGAGGAAGATGGCTAACACGAACTTAATCTTATTAAAATCTAAGTGCTTCAAAAGCAACACGACATTGAATCTTCACAATGATACCATGAAATGGTTACTATTATTACTTCTATATTACAGGTGAGGAAACCAAGGCAAAGAGGTCAAACAACTTGCCACATAGCAAGTAAATGACGGAGCCAGGCTCCAAAACCAAACATTCTGGCTTCAGAGTCTTATAAAAGCTTTCTGCCTGATATGAGAAAGTACTTTCAGAATTCTCCGATTAAAAAAAGAACTGTTTTATGGATGTATTTGAGCCAAGGCTAAGGGGCCATGTTCATGAGATGCAGGCTCAATAAAGGTTTTTTAGCAAAAAGTGTCAGAAATCGAAGCTTACTATTTTAGGCTTGGGGAGGAGGGAGAGGAGGGCTGGGAGTGGGGAGTGGGGAGGAAAATGAAAAGAGCAGGAGAAGAAAGATGGAGAGGAAGAGGAAAATGAGGAAGAGGAGGAAACATTTGTTGGAAGAATGTTGGGAGTAAAATGCAGAATAAGAGACTTCTGAAGATCCAGATTTGAGGACCAGAAGAAGGATTGCCTCGGATCCAGGGAACAGGAACTGATTAACCATTTCTTTGGGGCACAATTACCCAAATAAATTAGCTCTAATGGATTTCTGTCTTTTTGCCATTCTGCTCAGGATTCAAATTCCAGGAAAGAACATTCCTTCAGCCTAGCCTTGGGAAAGATCAATGGTAAAAAAAAAAAAAAAAAAAAAAAAATCACTGATATTTATGGAGTGTTTATTTTCTACCAAGCACTGTTGGAAGCACTATATTTACACATATTTTCTTCTCACAATGGCCCTATGAGGCAGATACTATCATAATTAAGAAACTGAGCCACAGAGAGTTTGAGTTACCAGTCCAAGCGAGCACAGATGGTCTAGTGGCAGAACTGAGATCTAAGCCGAGGCAATGTGCTGCCACCACGTTATGCTTCCTCTAACATCAAAAGGGAAAGGGCAGGTCCCTCAAAGCAGAATTTTTTATGTTGATGATGGTGGGGAATGAATGTGAAGAGATAAAACCCACAGATGCATCCTTACGTCTTAGTCCTGTTAGAGGAAAAAGAGAGGACTCCTGAGGTGACTTCCTGCCAAGACATCCACATTCAAGTCTCCGTGCTTACCCTCTGACCATTGCAAGGGGAAGATGAAAGCAAGCAAGGAGTGAAAAGATAATTAAATAACAGATGTAGAACAAGTTACTAGATATCTATAACTAAAAGATTGGATGAAATGCAGATATCAGAGAATTAATAATTTCTGAACAGGAAATAGCCAAATGACAAAATTTGTAGAGAATAAGAGCCATGCCTATAAAGGCTAATTTGGAAGACAACAAAGAAAAGATTCCAAATATGGAAGAACTTTGAGAAATGGAGATCAACTGGAGAAAAACAGAGGCCAATTTCTCACAAATTACCATGTGAATTAAGGATTTCGGGAGGCTGGACACCATTATGGTTCAGGTTGAGAATGTACAGTCAGGCTGCTGGGGTTAAAACCAGCCTTCAGCACTTGTATGATCCCTTTGAGTCCCAGTGTTCTTATGTGTAAAATTTTAATAATGCCTATGTTAGAGGATGGTTGTGAGAAGAAAACAAGGTGTGAGAATGTGTTAAGCACAGTACCTGGCAGAGAGCAATATTAGCTAGTTGGCCACTATTTGTTAGCTCCTACAGGCCCAACACAGTCTTGGAACCTAGAACCAACCCCTATGGGAGATCACAAGCAGCAAGCCTAGAACAGCAGAGATCTGGACTGGGCATGGAGGCCAGGGAAGGCAGTGCTGTGAACAGATGAAGACAAGCATGGAGGGGCCCTCAACAGAGAGAAGCTCAGGATGAGGAGAGAAAAAACATCCTGGACCGAGAGTCTGGATGATCTGGATGATGAAGGGCCAGAAATGAGGCTATAGAACAACATTCCACCTGAAATATAATTGTAAGAACTCTCCATATAGTTCTCAGAAAAACCCTTTGAGGTCTCCCAGGAGTCAGGGAACAGAGCCCTGGGCTGGCAATCAAAAGCCAATCTGTTGATGCCAGCTAGGTTCTGTGGCCGTGGGCAAGTCTTTTCTCAAGTTCCTTGTCTGAAAAAGCAAGGGTAATCATATCCACCCCAAATCACTACAGGGCAGATTAAATGAGGTGATGCCTGTTTATCTCCTGGCATATGGTAGGTGCCAAATAAATAATAACTTTCTTCCCTCCCACCCACTGTTATAAAATGGGGAGTTCAGTGGAGTCAGAAGAATAAGGTAAGTGGCTGCTTTGTGAACCTAATTTCCAGCACATCCCTGTGTTCTAGTGAATCCATCTCTTTGCCAGTCTCACAGTCCAGAGTAACCTCTCCATCCCATCCCATCCAACCTTGTCTACCAAAAATCTTTTCTCCTTTAAGGCCAAGTTCAAAGATCACTACCTCAAGAAATTCTTTCTGGAAATTCCCTCAACATGTGACTTTTTCTCCAATTTTGCACTTATTTCCCTCTGCTTGGTGCTGTAATCAACTCTTGAAGACAGAGAATGCCTTAAACACTTTGGTGTTATTCACAGTCTAGGCTACATCACACAGTTTTGTTTTTTGTTTATTTGTTTTTTTTCAGCACTTTACTTTCATGGGGTCTGGGAAGGATCCTGTCCCCTGAGTCCATGTCTTTGTCTGGAGTAACCCCTAGTCCCTCCAATTTGGCCTTACCAATACTCCCTAAGAATGGAGGCGGGGCTTATCTAGTTGGGATATTTGTGAACAAGGGCTGGGCATGCAAACCCACTTGATCATTCAGTACAATAGCTAGGGTCCAAATACATGTAGGGACCCACAAAAAATGTTTTAATTTCTTTTAAAATCAGAAGAAAAAAACTTTCAGTCTCGGTCTAAGAACATGCTGTGGGTTTTTTTATTATTTATTTATTATTTTATTGAGAAATAGAGAGCACACAGAGGGACAGAGGGAGAGAATCCCAAGCAGAACCCCTGCTGAGCATGGAGCCTGATGGAGGGCTCAATGCCACCACCCTGAGATCATGACCTGAGCCAAAATCAAGAGCCACACACCCAACTGGCTGAGCCAGCCAGGGGGCTCCAAGAAAATGTGTTAAAATGTAATGCTAATAAAGAAATGTAATGTTAATATATTCGTCATTCAGCCAATACATATATATTTTTTAGTATTTTATATGGAGGAAGTGACCCCTAAAGGCAAAAGTGTCTATGACCCATAAAAGTCACAATGCAACCCCATTGGCATGGGTGACCCTTCCCCTCTCTTCCTCATGGGGAGCTGCCTGCCCTCAGTAAGCTAGCATTTAGCCTTTTCTTCCATGCTCACCCTTTGACAGGAGTATAGCATTGCTGGTTGGTTGGGGGAAAAAAGCCCACTGTTGTTATATATCCCAAGCTAAGCTTGACACTTAGGCTCATTAGTAATAAAGGCAATATACTGACATCCTTCCACCTAGCTGCTGTGCCATTCTCACCCATTTTTCCTGACTTGGACAGAAGAGGGGGGATGTCATTTATTTGGACACCTGCAATCATTGTATTCATCCTTTAAATGACCTTGTCAGGTAAGTATAACCTTTATTCAACAGATGAAGACTTTTCAGAACTGAGTCAAGGTCAGTTAACAAATGGGTTTGGAACCCAGGCTTTGGGCTCCAAGTTAAAACTCCTGTCTGCCCCTACATTAAGTAATTGAGTATTGAATCAAAATGGCCAGATGATATTTACCAGGCACCACAGAGCTTGGTTGAGATTTTCCCAAAATTGTTAACTTGGCATTTAGCAGCTCCAGCTGGAACCTTTGCCATTTGCCATTCCCTTCATAAATACTTTTATAAAGTTCCAAATCCATTTTCCTGCCATGAAGACACTTCATTAGTTGGAATATATTTTGACACACTCTTCTGCTATCTTTGTAGGAACAGATTGGGGGTGGAGGGAGTCCTGTATTTACTAGAGTATTTGGAATAAAAATATAATGTTTGATTTTCATGGAGACAGGCAGAAATATGAGTAATAATGTACTTTTTAAAATTAAATTTCCATTCAAGGAGGCCAACACTCAAGATTAGCCCTTTCTACTGTTGCTGGTCCATAAACTTCCCCACGAAGACCTGGAAGGCAAAGAGGCTTTGGGGATGAACCTGACTAATGGCTGTTCTTGTGCGGTTATTCCAGAAAGATTCTGTTTCCTCTGAGACTAAAACCTAGTAGATCACTGGTCACATTTAGAATCCTTAAGTATTTGCCAAAAGAAATGTTTTGGGAGAAAAGAATCTCTCACTTTCTTCGCCAGATGGAATTCCAAGGTTGTTAGGCAAGATGAAGTAAAGGATTCGCCAGAAGAGAGTCCCTAATTTCCACCTTGGATTTACATGCATTTCTGCCTCGCCTTGTTCTTATCCACCAACCCCAACTAATTGTTAAGCTTGACTCACCCAAGTGCCTGCAGCAACTTAACAGCAAAGATTCAGACAAGGTTTTAGGTAAGTCAGATTCTGTTTTCTCAGCTAGGCTTATGTTCACAAAATATTCTAGAATATGGTTTTGCAAATACAGGTGAACCATCTGCCTAGCCTAGTTTAGCTCTCTTTGCTGTGAGTGCTTTGCATTCTCCTCTCCCACTCATGTTTCATACACATAATTAACTCCTCTTTGTCCTTTCTTCCTGTTAGACTGTGAGCTCCATGAAGGCAGGGACCATGGCTATTTTTTTCACAGCTTTGGGCACAGTGTGTGGCTATAGAGAACACAAGTTAAGAACATGGGTTCAAGGGGAAGATAGACCTGGATTTGAATGTGACTGAGCTATGTAATTCATTGTATGACTTACAGAAAGTGACTCCCTATTTCTCAGTTTTTTCATCTATAAAATGCGGGGGAGATAACAATTCCTACCTCATAGAGCTATTGTGGAGAATAAATTAGCTCACACATGTAAAGCATTCAATTAATTTGGCCTCTGGCACTTTATAAGTGCTTATCTAGGAAATATGCACTACTAAATGAGTATTTTGAGTAGAATTTTTAAAAACCAAGACTGAGCTTGGGCAAGAAGAATGCAGAGGGCTGGTCTCATTAAGGCGGATTCTTCTCCAGCCCCCTTGGGATGTTGCCTGATTGGCTTCTGGGGGTTCCTCACCAAGGAGGCCAATGGGCAGATCATAAACAGTCCTGGAGGGAAGAGCTCTTGACATGCTCACCTTCTGTCTCCCCCTGCCCCCACTCCCAGAGCAGTGGGAACTAAGACCCTTTGTTATGTGAGACTCTTTGTTCCCAAGAAGACCTGGTTCAGAGTAAGGGAGACAAGCTCCACTGTGGAGGAAGTGTGCCCAGGTCTCTCACCTGCCCCGGATGGACGTCGTCTGCGTCTGCGTCTGTAAGGCTATCAGCTCAGAGCCTGCCCCAGCTTCCTGGCTATTGTCCAGTCCTCATGGCATTCCTGATAGTCCAACTGTGGGAACCGCTGCCCTCAGGGGCCTGGGGCAGGAGTGCAACTGGGAGCAGGCTCTCTTTCAAATAAGGACTGAGGTGTGTGTGTGTGTGTGTGTGTGTGTGTGTGTGTGTGTGTGTTGTGGGGGCAGACTGAGATGAGGGACCAGTATAAGGGTGCCCCATATTAACATATTGAAACCTCCAATACAAATGTAACAATTTGAAATTTTGTAGAACTGAAGAAAATGTATAGTCTATGCAAAGAAATGTTTTAAAGCATTCAATTGTCCTCTGAAGGCTAAACTGTCCCAACTCCAAACATAAGACCACAATCAGTCCTATGAAATGTTCAAGATGCCCTAGAATTTAATTATAAACAAAAATATCTGAAGCACTACATTGAAAAACATGCATTAAAGGTTTCTTACCTTAGGAGTTTTGGGGTATTCTTTCTTTGTTCAGTTACTACATCATATTTTGATAGTTTTTCCCTTTAATGATTATATCTTTATACCAATACCTGAGTTAATGTCTTTTAGATACTCTTCTTTTCACTATGAAAAGGGCTTTTGTCTTCTGATCATGTGAATAATACATACTCAATGTAAAAAGAAATTCACAATACATAAACCATAAGGAAAGAAGTAAAAAAATCACCTGAAATGCCACTACCGTGAAATGGTAACAATTAACATTCAATGATTAAATCTATGTAATCTGTATATCAATATTTATATTTATGTAAATATATAGACACATATGTGACTTTTCATAAAAGCTGTAGATTTTTTTAAATTATGAAGACCTGTTTTTTCTTAAAGCAATGTTCTTATTGCAATGTTCTGTATATTCCTGACACAAAGATTCAGGAAATAGGGTGGTGTCTGTTATGTCCTCAGATTTATCTACCCATATATAAACTAGATACATGTATCATAAAATATCCATAAGTAGATAGAGATTTGTATGGCTAGCTATATACAGCTGCCTAAATAGAGATCAGCCTATATGACATGTGTATTTTTATTTGGCATTCTAATATGAATTCCTACATTGTCAACCAATCATTCTGTATGTATAATAAAGAATATGGCACATTTGTTCTTTTAAAAGTTTTCATACATAATTTGTTATTTGTTACTTTAAAGAGTAACCTGGCCTATGTTACAAGGCACGTGGGAACATGACTTATATCCAAACCTGAGATCAGGAGATCTTATGATCAGGCTTGAAACATAGGAGAGTGTTTGAAATTCAAAATCCTAAGAGTGATCACAGTTCCAAGTAAAGCAGAACACAGCCAAGAAGTGTCAACTCTGATAGGAAACTCTGGGGTCACCGGCTGCAAATCACTCATTTTAGGATTGATGAAACCGGGACCCACTGAAGTGGACAGCGTTTCTAGGGCAGCTGAACGTATACTGCTTTCCTGAATCAATCCCAGATTTTCCCATCAGATTTTGTTTCCCTACATGTGGCAAAGCTGTTTTCCTCTTTCCCAGAGCACGCTTGCCCACGAAGTACTTGCCATCTGTTTAATTCAGACATTTTCAGAGATTGAGTCAGAGGTGGAAATAGGGGAAGCAGGGTCCCTGCGAATTCAGATCCCATTATATCTAGAAAGGGCAGACAAGGGCAGAGGAAATCATAATATTATAACAATATAAAACAATTATATAACAATTATAACAATAGCAAGTACATGGAGCACTTACTATGTTTCCAACACTGTCCTCCTACTTTTGAATATTAATTTATGCAAATGATGTGTATATATCTGCAGATCCCTACTACGATCCAGCTATCCTTACAGAGGAGGAAACTGAGGCACACAGAAGTTAGGGAACTTTCCGGGATTATATAACTAGTGAGTGGCAGAGCCAGGATTATGAACTCAGCAGTCCAGCTCTGGAGTCCAGCTTCTTGTGCACCCTCCAGACATGCTGCTGCCATGTTGTTGAAATGGTGGAAGCAGAATCAATCATTTTTTCCCCACATGCCTGGCAAGAGTGCAGGTGATTCTGAGGGCAGTCCTGGCCCCTCTCTCGCTATACCTTGCCTGGGTCTGATCCTCCCACCCAGAGTTTCCATAGCTTGTTTGTTGACCCTTTCTTCATTCTTTGCCCCTTGTTTGTTTTTTTATAGAGTTTCATGAGATCTTAAACGTATGCAAACATAGTCAGAATGATAAAATAAATCTCCATGTACCCAGCTCCTACCAATAAATGTTTTTAAAAATTTACATTATTTATCTCATTTTTCACTCTTTTAAAATATGTTTTCATGTGTTGTATAACATGCTTATATAGTAACACCATCATTCATTTTATAATTTATGGGTAATTAAAGGTACCTACATTGGAGGGCATGGTCATATGGCACTTTAAAAAGTGTGGTTATGGGGCGCCTAGGTGGCTCAGTGGGTTAAGTGTTTGCCTTTGGCTCAGGCCATGATCCCAGGGCCCTGGGATCGAGTCCCTCATCGGGCTCTCTTCTCAGCAGGGAGCCTGCTTCCCCTCTCTCTCTCTCTGCCTGCCTCTCTGCCTGCTGTGATCCCTCTCTGTCAAATAAAAAAAATAAAATCGTTTTTTAAAAAAAGTGTGGCTATCAGCATGCTATTCTCTCTCTCTGTCTCTCTCTCTTTTTTTTTTTCTAAGCAGACTTCCTGCTGAGCAGAGAGCCCGATGTGGGGTTCAATCCCAGGACCCTGGGATCATGACCTGAGCCGAAGGCAGAGGCTTTAACCCACTGAGCCACCCAGGCACCCCACACTATTCTCTCTTGATGGCCACACTGCCACCCAGATGAGACCCAGCCATGCCCACTGCTGCCCAAGCTGTCCCCAGCTTTCTCAGGGGGGACCAGTGCCCCATTAATGTCCACCCCTGGAGAACACCAGTCCCAGCCGGGCCCACCACTTATTTGAGGTAACTGACCTCTGTTCTGAGGGGCTCCCAGCCTCTCCCAGAGGAGACAGAGTGAAACAAATGCAGTCCTCTGAATAATCACAAGTCAGAGGAACAAATAAACACAGACAGACCAGCTGCCACAGCACAGGGAAGCCGAGAGTAATTGAACTTGTACACATTTTATAAGCCACTTGGAGAATATTTTTAAACTGGGATATTTCTGCCACAGAGTCTCCCTGGGGACTTTGCTCATGGAGATGCCTGACGCCTGAGAATGGCAACTTTCCACAAAGACTTATGTGTTGGGGTTACAAAGGCCACATACTCTGTACGTTTCCCCAGTGATCAAGGCCGACAGAAACCAAAACGGCTGCAACAAGACCCAGGGGGCGGCCCAGTTATATGGGCTCAAGGCTCTGGGCAGCCCATTCTTGCCATATTGGGGTATGAGATTTCTCTCCGACCCCAGAGAGGGATAAAGATTGCAGCCTGGGGTAGTCCATCCATGACCCCATAGTCACAGGTGTTGTTCCTATCCGCACCTGTACTCATTTGATGCATACTTATATCTCAGCTCCTGGGAAATTACCAGGCTCAACACAAACATGACAGATGGAAAAACAGCCTTTTAGGACTTAAAAGGATTTAGAAGCTGCTGTGGCATGTGCCACAATTTTAAACTGTATAATTTTATACATTTTATATATATATAATATATATAATTTTAATAAAAGGACCATTTTCTTTATTATCACCAGAAGATGTTTAATAATTCTACCTGAGAAGCAGGGTCCAATAGCACGTTTCTTGAGCAACTACAGTGTCGGGGAGGCTTTACCAAGGTTGATAAGACACAGTGCAGCCGTCAGGGAATCCAAAGTCTAATGGGATAAACAGGCAGATGAACCTGTCATTTTAATAGAGAGAGCAAAAATATTTAGAAGGAACTAGTATAATGTCTGTGAGCCTCGGACCACAGCATGCATGGAGCAGGATTTGGGCATTAAGGAAGACTTCACAGATGAAGTAAGGGCTGACAAGAGGGGACTAGAAAAGGGAGCGGAGACGAAGCTGAGAAGGAACCAATGCAGTGATGGGGTCAAGGGGTGGTATAGGTGCTGCTCCCCAAAACTAAAACAGGACTACATGCTTGCCCTGCAAATGCAGCTTCATCTTGTATTTCCTAGGCTCACTTATTCCAATCAGACTGTGAGCTGAAGATTCCCCAACCCATAAAGTCTGTAATTTCCACTACATACATGCCTCATGGTGAGTTTTCTTCAGTACATGATGAGAGCCACAGAATTTTCAGCAGAGGACAGACTTGTCTTAACCAGTAAATCTTTTCCCAATGAAACAATGGTGGCACCTCTTGGAAATCTGGATCATCAAGGCTGTCACATGGCTCCCAGGTGATTTAATGTGGATTGGAAAAAGTTCCCTTTCTTCAAGATGCTTTAGCCTAATGGTCAGAGAAGCATTGTACTATATTGCTTTCGTTGGAACAGACACTTTACTGCCACCTGCCAGAAAATTATCATAATATACAAATCCAGAATGTGTAAAATGTAAATGGAACCCCCCTTAGATGTGTCATCCTGTGCAGTGTTCAACCTGCAGAACCATACATGGCAATCCTACTTCAGAGAAGGGCTGACCCATCTACTTTGTTAATAATGAAGCTGCTGGAGACAAGCAGAGATCCAGTGTGGCAATGGTGGGGAAGGGAGGAACTGCCAGCTGGTCCATAAAAAACATGATGAGTGCAGACACTGCCCTTTGCCTTCTCTGAAATCACCAGGCACTCAGGATACACCTGATGTTGGGGCCTAGGAACAATCCTCCCCTCCAGGCTTTTACCCCTTGTCCACCTACCTCCACCCCCACTCAGGCTGTCATACCTTTCAGGGACATCCTTATCTCCCTCGGTTTTTGCTCAAATGTCACCCTCTCAAGGAGGCAGACTTGACCACCTTGTTTAAAGTTGTAAACCCAAGCAACACCCCACACACAAATTCTCTAGACTTATACACCTTTTGACATATCATATATTTGATTTGTCTGTTATGCTTATTACCCATACTTACAAATAGAATGGAAACTAATAGGGTAAGATTTTGATCTGTCTCAAATCACCTCTGCATCTCCAGTCCTGCAAACAGTGACTGGCACATACTAGGCATGCAGGTATCATCTAAATGAATTCATTGTCTTCCTTTTGGTCACCACTCCCTAAACTTTGTGGATTCTGGAAACTCTTGTTCTTTGGACTCACAGTGTGATTTTCCCAATACCATAAGCACCACCCTGTGCCCCCAGTAGTTTCCTTCCCTGGAGCAAGGTACTGGGCCCTATTAAAATGTCTCAGGATGGGGGCACCTGGGTGGTTCAGTGGGTTAAAGCCTCTGCCTTCAGCTTAGGTCATGATCCCAGGGTCCTGGGCTCTCTGCCAGCGGGGTGCCTGCTTCCTCCTCTCTCTCTGCCTGCCTCTCTGCCTACTTGTGATCTCTGTCAAATAAATAAATAAAATCTTTTTAAAAAATAAAATAAAATGTCTCAGGATGGAGATAGTATGCTAAATTAAGGTTCCATACCAATACCTTTGGTTGGATATATTGGTGAGAATCCTTCCCATCATAATATGACTTAGCAATATCTATTTTTCAAGTAGGCATTATGGTCCCCATTTTATATATGGAAAAGTAAAGCTCAGAAACATTAAGGAGCATGCCACAGGTAGAAAGTAGTAGAGCCAGGATTCAAATCTGGAACAACCAGGGCCCAAAATCTGGAGTCAGCTGGACGTGCACCCCTTCTCAACCGTGGTGCCACCAACTGAATAGTTGATATGGTCTGTTCACACCAGAAATTCATAGTCAGCATTAACCAAGTGGGCCCCATTGTTTTCTCTCCATTACACACAATTCCAGTGATAATCATTTTCATCAAGGCAGATGGTTTTCTATCTGGGGAATTGAAAGCAGGGAAACCAAAACAGAATCTGCCACTATTTAACTTGAACTTGAGGAAAAGATAAGATGGAATAAATTTTAGCCACTCAGATATTCCTTTGAGTAGGTTTGCTTTTCTCTCTTCAGTGAAGTGACAAAGCAGAGAGCTGCCTTGTGAGCTGTATGCTAATTCCTTAGTGCTTAACCATTTGTTCAGCGTTTAAAAAAAGAAAAAAAAAATCAGAGACAGGTGTGTCCAGAGGAGAAGGCACCAACCTTAGAGAAATGGTCCTAAATGGCCATTGTGGAGAAGCTGTACCAGGGAAAGCACCAGGCACCCAAGCCAAATTCATTCATTGACTGAACAATGACAGAGTACCTCCTACATCCCAGGTTAACCAGAGCACACACATACAAGAAAAAGCTTTGTTAAAAACAGAGTCTGACCCAAACTGAACTCTAGAATCAGGACCAAGATAGTTGTCAGGTCCACGGGGCTCAGATCCAACATCTGCAGAGTTATGAAAACATGAAAAGGATTAATTTCCTCCGTGCTGGGGGAAGAGAACTGTGTGTGGTTTACGCTATGGTAAATGGAGAATGTAATTATGTTCAGGTGCAAACGCCTCACAGTGACAGTCTGATGGTGATGTGCAACCCTTCCTCAGTAAGGAACCAGTGACAACACTTAGTCCATAGTCCTTTGGTACTGTGTCTCAGTGGATCCAGAAATGCAGATTTCTTGTCTCCTTTCCTTACCCAGGTTCTGCTGACCCTTTTCTGTGTCCCACATTATGCTTTCCCCAGCACAGCCTGAGGACAGTTCACTTCCTCATGTTGTGACCTCATCCCTGCTTTCAGGAGAATCTCAACATCTTTACCTGGTCTGGTCTGAACATATACTGAGGACAAAGAATGTATCCTCACTATTAATAAGGTCTGATCTCTTCCAATGCATGCGACAAACCATTTGCCAGCCTCCCTTAATCATCTTCGTGTCTCTTACACAGTTACCTGCCTTCTGCCCACAGTTCTGCATGGCCCAACCTGTAATATGGCAGTGGGGAGAACGCCTCTTAAAAAAGAGTACTTGACAACTTGGTCGGAGCTGAAAATGGGTCCTATAACTGAAAAATAACTCCATGTGACTACCATTCCCCTTTGACTGAGGCAATGTAGGGTTTTATTTCTGTTATCATTTCTTGTGCCAAATCTTATGACCCAACAGTGAAGCTCTGTGGCTACCAAGATGAGTAAGATCCACCTCACCCTTGGGGGATCTCACAGTTTAGCTGGGAAGACACAGTGACCAGATGATGACAATCCAAGGTGAGGAGGTCTCCAGGAGACCCAGGAATGATGGCTTATTGCCTGGGGCAGTAGAAGGAACCATTTGAGCTGAGGATAAGGAAAAAGAAACTTGCAGTGGCCCTAACAACACAGTCCTGCCTAAGACCTGATCATTAGGTGCTGTGCTGGCCAGGAGACATTTGAGCTGCCCTCTCTCTGAGCTCCCCATGTTGTCTGCATTCAGAAATAAAACACGCTCTAGGAGGATCCCATTCCCTGATATTCCTGACATCCTCCTTTAGCGATTCTTAGCTGTTTAGCTGGTGAAGTCAAGAATGCAGACATGTAAATAAAGGAGTTTCCCAGAGAGGGTTGTCTGTGGGAGATGGAGAGCTGGCTGGACAAGCATCAGGACAACTTCATCCCCAGCACACACTTGGAAAGCTGACAAAAATGACTTTGAGCCCCTAAGTGATTCTCAGACCAGGACTGGGAGCAGCAGTGACTGTGCATGGCCAGTCTCCACCCAAATCTGGTGTCACAAAATGACACAGGTTTAAATGGCAGCATTCTTCTTAAGACAAAGGAGTAAAATTAATGGGAGTAACTCTTCATTTCCTCTACATTTCTGTAGATTACTGGGAAATTGGAATCTGTCGGGGAAACAGTAGCTCTGCCTCTGAGTTATATTTTTTCTTTGAGAGAGATAATCAACCTATGTGAGATTAGTTTTCATATTAGCATCTTGGAGATTAATGCTCTTTTCTACCTCCTTCATGGTATTTAATGAGAATGCCTGGACATGAGCATTAGGTGAAGTTTGCATGAAGGGTTTATAATGAGAACCTATGAAAATTGATGCTGATCAGTAGTTTAAGCTCATCCTCTATCTATGACGTTATGTGATGGGAACAGAAGCAGCACTTAGGTTCAGATCCCAGCCCCACTATTACCTACCTACCTGTGTTAACAAGTTACCTCTTATCTTTGACCCTCAGCTCATCTGTATGGTAGCAATAAAATTATTCACTTAGTAATTGTTTTTATTGTTCATTTGTGTATTCATGCCACACACACTTACTGAACACCTAAAATGTGCTATGCAGCAAAAGGCACCATACCTTTAAGGCTAAAGGCATGAACTCTGAAGCCAGATTATCTGGGTCTAGGATTCACCACTTACTAGTTGTGTGACTTTAGGCAATTCATTTGACTTCTCCATACCTCAGCGTGTTCATCCATAAAATGGACCCAACAATAGTACCTATCTCATAAGCCTTCTATAAACAAGAGTTTTCTTAACATACATAAAATGCTTCTAATAGGGCCTGGAACACAGCACTTTGTAATACCAGCTTTTTTTCTAGGTACTGTATTCCTGATTGGAACTCATATTCCAATAGGAGATAAGGGCAAAATTCATAAATGTGTAAACTATTGAATATGTAAAAAAGATGATAAGTGCTGGGGGAAAGAGAACAGGAAAAGCAAGGGTGGATTGCAATGTTTGGGTGGTGGTTAGGGTAAGTCTCATTGAGAAAGGGAAGTGTGAGCAAAGAATTGAGGAAGCTTAGGGAGTGAGTCGGCCCTATATGTTGGGAAAAAGTATTATAGCCAAGAGATCAGCTAGTACAAGAGCTCTAAGGTGTCGTGTACCTGGCGTGTTTGAGAAATAGTAAGTCCAGAGGAAGAAAAGCTCTCCAGTATCCTCTTATGTTCAGTTTCTGGGGCACTACAAATTTAAACTGACAAGACAGATTAACAAGAGAAGAGGCAATCAAATTTTATTTGATGTTAATATTTTAATTTTGTTTTAATGTATACCCAAGGGTCTCACAGAAAAGAAAGTAAAAACCCAAAGAAGTGGTGAGGCCTGCGAGCTTAAATAATATTTTAACAATGATACATTTATATATGGTTTCTGAGAAGATACAAAAATAAGCATTATACTTGGAATTAGAAATTGTGGGATAATTTTAGTGCCATCATTTGCAAGATGTGAGAACTTGAGCCAGTCAATAGAGAATTGGTATCCTCAAATTGGGATAATATCCTCCTGATAGGGTATTCATTAAATAAAAAATAATAAATTAAATTTTTAAAAAGATACCATTTTAACAAAGAGCAATAAATTTGTGGAGAAAAAAGATTTGGGCTTCCAGGGGCAGTAAATGGTGGACTGGTAGATATATAAAGGGAAATTAATGGAATATAAGGGTTATTTCAGTAAGGTTTGCTCTGTAGATTCAAGTTGGTCCCACCTCCACTATGAGAGTTGTCTTCTCTTCCCAATATGGGGTGGGGGAGACAACTTCACAAGGGGAATTTATGCCCTGATTTTAGATATTTCTATCTAGAAAGAGGACAGAGAGCTCATCTTGCAACTGCTGTTTCTCAGTTGCCTTCTGCTCAGAATAATCCACATGCCAAAAAGTCTGTCATATTTTGGGGCAAGCTTGTTCTGATTTCCTTCATAAGGAAGACAAGTGTGACTAGAACCAAGCAGGGGAGGAGACAAAGGGTAGAAGATGAAGTCAGAAAGGCAACAAAACCAGATGGTGTCAGGACACCTCACAGGCCATTATGGGGACTTTGGCTTTTGCACTAAGGAAAAAGGAGAGCCACTGTAGGATTTTGAGCAGAGTGACATGGTCTGACTTATACTGTCTAAAAAGATCTATCTGGGGGTGCCTGGGTAGCTCAGTCAGCTAAACATCCAACTCTTGATTTCTGCTCAGATCATGATCTCAGGGGCATGAAATTGGGTCCTGCATGTCTCTTTCTCTCTCACTCTCTCCCTCTCCGTCTCCCTCTGCCCTTCCTCCCCGCAGTTGCACATGCTCTCTCTCTTTATCACTTTCTCTAAAAATAAAGAAATAAAATATAAAAATAAAATAAAGTAAAAAGATCTTTTTGGCTACCATGTGATATAACACACTATAGAGGGCAAGAATGGAAGAAGAAAGACCAGTTAGGAAGCTGTTGCAATAATCCAGGCAAGAGATTATAAAAGTGATAGTAATGGAGTGATGAGAAGTGGTCAGATTCCAGACTAATTTCAAAGGTAGAACCAACAGAATTTGCTGAAGGACAGAGTATAAAGGAAGGTGGGGGGATGACTCTACAGAAAGATACAATTGCCATCAACTGAAGTGAGGGAGACTGACAGTAGGGTAGGTTTGATTGGAAGGACATGATTTGAGATGTTTATTAGCTACCGATATGTCAAGTAGGTAGTTTGATATACAAGTTCAGGAGGGAGTGAAGTCAACAAGGAAGTGAGGATAAATAGAAAAGAAGACCAGGGACCAAGCCATGGTCACACCAGTATTAAGAGGTCAGGAAGAAGAGGAAGAATTCTCAAGCGATAGTGAAAAGGAGGAAAATCCAGAGTGTGTGAAAATCCAGTGTGTGTGATGTCCTGGAAGACAGGTGGACCAAGTCAAAGTAGCTTACACATCATTCTAAGTAAGATGATGAGGATGGAGAACTAACTATGGGATTTAGCCTTGGTCAGAGTAGTGCTTGGTAAATATTAGCTCTTATTATTACCCCCATCAATGGGCTTTATCAAGCACCAACTATATCAGTATCTCTGCTCCCATTTAAAGGGCCAGAGGCAGTCTGCCACTCAGGGTAAGAAGCTGAGTTTGCATAAGTAGAACTAGATCCAGCAAGCACTAGAACCAAAAGATGAGGTATTGGAATCCCTTAGGAAAGTAGGGAATACAGAGCCCAAATAACCAGAAGGAGGAATCCGAGTAAATCAAGCTAAGGGATGGAGATGAGGGGGTCAAATCAAGGATAAATTGGGTATGTATTATGTATTTATGTATTTGAGTATGATGGCCCTGGGTAATTGCAATAAATTCCTGGTTTGGCCTCTGTGGTCTTTATGAGCTGGTGAGTTCCTACAGGGTCAGGTAGTTTTGTTTGTGGGCTTGTTTATTAAAGTATAATCAACATACAATGTTATATTAACTCATCTCAGGTGTACAATATGTTGATTCCATAGTTCTATACATTCCTCAATGCTCACCACAGTATCATCACCACCCGTCACCATACAATGTTATTACAATATATTGACTATATTCCCTGTGCTGTACTTGTCACCTCCACGGCCTCTTTATTTTATCACTGGAAGTTTGTACCTCTTTATCCTTTTTATCTATTTTGCCCATCCCCCCCTACCTCTCCTTTGGCAACCACCAGTTTGTTCTCTATATTTAAATGTCTCTTTACTTGTTTGCTTGTTCATTTATTTTGTTTTTTAGATTCCCTATATAAGTAAAATCATGTGCTATTTATCTTCCTCTCTTTGGCTTATTTCAATTAGCATCATTACAGGGTCAGGCGTTTTAAAGGTCCAGAGGCAGGCATGTAGAGAGTCCTATTATATGGCTCACTGCACATAACTTATACGTCATTGGCCAAGTCATGTGCCTGAAAATCACAATTACAAACCCAAAACACACCAGACCATGAAGATCTTCTTGGTCTTGTTCCTCATACTGAGTACTTGAGTCTTAAAGGATGGATAGCCTCAGGAATATATGTCAATACTCAGTCTGTGTCATAGGATATTGGGGTTAGAAGTTGTCCCCCACCCTGTGAGTCCTGCTCCCTACCCCCAAGATTCTTTCATCTCTTAGCTATTATTTGCTTAGGATCTTCCAGGAGGTTTGGTGTTCTCATTGTTAAAGCAGGGATGACTAAGGAAATAATTGTTAGGAGGCAGACGTGCTGGAAAGTGGAATGCTTTAACCTTACCTGCTAGGGTGAAGGCAGGCTTTTGAGAAGCTACACTGTCAGGGTATGAACACACAGGAAGCGATAGGCAAAAAGGTGTCAGGAGACTGGGAACTTCAAAAACACAATCAATAAGTCTGCGCCAGCATCGCTGTTCTGGTCAAAGCAGTACCAAATCTACAAGCACCAGGATGGGCTCTGGCTTCTGTTGGCATTTTCACCTATTGAGTTATATACCAGACAAAACAAAGAACCCCAACCCCTACTTGTGGTTCTCCAAGAACACACTGAGGTTATTGCCTCAATATCTTTGCTGTGCTACTCCCTTCCCTGCCTCTGCATCTGGCTGGGTCCCACTCATCCTTCAAAACTCAGCTTATGTCTCATCTTCCCCCAAAACCTTAATCATTCTTTCCAAGCTGAACACTGATCACTCCTCTGTAGGACCACAATGTTCTGCTTACTGATTTTATAGCACTTCGCACTTTTAATAACATGATCTGTTTACATGCTGTCTTCCATTAGGTTTTAAACTCTTCCAACAAAATATCTTACCTGTCACTCTCTAGCCCCCACATAGACTCTGCTACATAGTAAGTGCTCACTAAATGTGGCTGTACATACATTTACAACGCAAAGACCAAATTAAAAAAAAAAAATCATGCACCGAGGAGCAAAGACTGGAAAAGAAATAGCCAAGAGATGTTCATGTATTTTGGAAATAATAAAAACAAGAAAGACCAAAATATCTCTGGTTATTTGGAATGATTTCACCCAAAAAAATGTGGTTGTTAATAGACATTTGGAAGAAAATAAGAGACAAAGAGTGTTTCAGCAGTAGGGGTAGGGTGGAGTAGTGGTTGTGGGTGAAGAAAGGAAGAAGAAAGGAAAAGAGTCAACAGGGATTAAGAGAGAGAAAGAAGTCCAGCCTTACTCCTGTGGGATTATCATAGCAATTTCTGTGTCTATTAATCTCCCACTGGATCACTTGTGAAACAAAGTAACACATGACATAATGGTTGGGAAGTCAGCAAGACCTACATTTGAGTACTGCCTCTTGTGGGTTGTATAATTCTGGACAAGTTGCTTGATTTTGCTGGGCCTCAGTTTCCTCATCCACAAAATTGGGATGAGAATACCAACTGTACGGGGAAGTACTGGTGTGAAAATGAAATGAAATAATATTTAAAAGTGCTTAGTTAGCACAGAATCTAATCTTATTGGTCAGATTTTGCTGCAATAACAAAGAAGCCCCAAATCTCAGTGATTTACAAGCACAAACATTTCTTTCCTGAGGACTTACTCCACTGGCTTCCCACTTGGCTTCTCATTCAGTGGCTCATGATGGAGGAGCAGCCACTCTCTAAGGCAAGCTGTTTTCATGATGGAGAACAGGCTCCAAGGGGGATAGAGCTGAGCTATGTCAGCACATTTAAGTCTTTGGCTTTGACATGTCTGCTCATGCTCCACTTGCCAAAGAAAGTCCCAGGGCCCAGCCCAAAGCCAGTGGGTGGGATGTCACCTGCAGAGAAGCATGGCAAACACAAGGGAACACCCATAATTGTCAATAAGTGAAGCAGTCTACCACACATGGCCTTCCAATGGTCACTGGCCCTGGGTCAGTAAGTGAACTCACAGGTAACTGGGAGATGCAAGTGGTCTTAGAGAAGGATGGGAATGCAATGTCCAAGGAGACAAAAGGAAAGGGATGGCTTTCTAACCTATTTCTGCTCCTACCCCAGTGCTACCCCTTTTCCCAGTTACCTGCTCCATTATTCCAAATTCCCAGCTCAGGTAAAGAAATGAAAAAATAACTGACTATTTAAAGTGGAACATGATAATATGTCACCTGTTAATATCATTCATTTCTTACTTCTCTTCCCTCATTTACTTCTAACCAAGCAAGCTGGATCCTTAATAGTCTTTGAATCCACTAAGCATGTTACCATCTCAGGGCCCTTGCACTTGTTATTCCATCTTCCTAGAATATTCTTCTTAAGTGTTTGTATGACCTGCTCTGTTATTTCTTCAGGTCTCTGCTCAAATGCCTTCTTGTCAGAGAGGCCTTCTATATTAGTCTACTTGGGCTCACTCAACAAGATACCAGACACATGGGATGGCTTAAGCAACAGTTCTCTCACAGTTCTGGAGGCTGGAGGCCAAGATCACAGTGCCAGCATCCTCGGGTTCTAGGAAAAGTTCTTTTCCTAGTTAGCAGATTGCTGCCTTCTCCCTGTGACCTCACCTGAGAAAGAGAGAAAGGGTACAAGCCTCTGGGGTATCTTTTATAAAGGCCCTAATCCCATCAGACCAGGTCCCTCATGACAAACTTAACTACCAAAGGCACCACTTCCAAACACCAGCACATTGGGTATGGGCCCAACATATGCATTTGTAGGGACACAAACATTTAGCTCGCAACAACTTTTCTGATCAACCTCAGTAAAATAACAAACCTCTGCCTAATGATCCTCCCCACCATGGCCCTTATTCTGATTTACTTTTTTCTCCATAATATTTATTACTAACTTATTATACATTTACTTATTTTTTATGTTATTTATTACCTCTATCCCTCTTTTAGAATACAAGCTTTATGAGAGCAGGGAGAGTTCACTGCTATATCTTTAGCACTTAGAATAGTGAGTGTGATCCGCAAGAGGTAGTCATTAAATATTTGTTGAATTAATTCATTGGGCAAATATATGCTATAGACTTTATAAATTAGTCTAATTTTAATCTTCATGGGAACTATATAAATATATAAATATATGTGTGTGAATGTGTGTGTGTGTATATATATATATACACATATATATGTGTATATATACATATATATACAGATATATATATATACATATATATATATCTGTATATATATATACATGTATATATCTGTATATATATGTGTATATATATATACACACACACACACACACACATGTATATACAGATATATACATGTATATATATATACAGATATATATATATCTGTGTGTATATATATATATATAGTATTTTTGAGGCTCATTTAATGGGTGGGAATATTTACAGAGTGTTAAAATAACTTGCCCAAGTTCACACAGCTCAGGGCTGCCAACACTACCACTCTCCACAAGGAGACAGCTGAGACACAGCAGTGGCTTCTTCTGCTCCCCAGGACCAGGATGGCAGCATGGAGAGGGTCTCTTATATCCTGTGGGCCAAGAGAGCCTCATTCCCTGGCCACTCTGCTCCCCAGGGAGGGTGATAGGTAGTTCCACTTGAGATGTGGGGAGGTTGGTGTTGGGAGAAGGCAAAAGGGGGCCACTGTTCATGCTGTTTGACAGTGACCAGCAGGAAGAGTGTGGGCTCGAGCACATCAGTAGCACTTTTTAATGCTTCCTCATCACTTCTTCTGGTGCACAGCATCTCTAATAACATGCCATAGCCAGTATCCTTTCCCCAGAGCTTCCCTCCCGCTCCTGATCCACATAGTCTCCCTTTTGCCTGGGCCCAAGAATGCTGTCCACCAGTAAAGGCCTTGAAGAGGCTGCATTTGTCTTTGACCCTTGCTGAGCATGCTCACTCTGGATGCAGATGGAGACCCAAGTACTTCTCAGGCAGTGACTGCCTTTTTTAAGGCTGACACACAGTTGTTTTATCATCCCTTGTCACTGGTGGCAAGAAATCGTGTTCGTGCCTCCCTCTCCACACTCCCTTTCCACAGTGCCTCTCCTTTGTCAGTAGCCACCAACAGAGAACTATAGAAACAGGAGGTCATCACCATTCAATTATAAATTTGATATGGGTTTACTGAATACTACTCTTATACCATCCTAAGTGTCCCTGGAGCTCACAGTGTTAACAATCTCCACCAGAGAACCCATGCCTTTCCTTGGATGTCGCTCTACGAGGAGCTGCCCACCTGGTCCATTCACGGATACCAGTGAAATGACCAGATGTATATGCCAGATCAGCTTGTTTTTCATGCTCATTCTTTACCTTCACTGCATTTGCAGGGCCAAGGGAGCCTGCAGAAGCAGTGTGATCACCCAGAACCAACACCTCTCCCCAGTGGCTACCTTTCAAAGACTTCAGAATGGCTATGCCCCCTCTCTTCCCCTGTCAACTGTTCTTTGACCTCTAGAACACTATTTTCTGTGCTACAAATTTCAACTCATCAGTGAGTCATGAAATCAGTTGCATGGGCTGCCATCATCATTTTTAATAAAATAAAAGAGAAAAGAAAATATCAGTGTGCATTGCACAAAGGGTGAATATTGTCTTGTAAAACTTTTGTTTCAAGTACTATGTGTGTGCATTGAGTATTCTGGTTGACTATTAAGTGTATTTTTTATTGGGCTTATGACAGAGTCTGCCCAGAAATGAACAGTACCTATTACAGGTTATAGCAGAGAATCTTCCTTCCAAAGCCAGGTTGGATCTACCTACTCAATAAGGGCAAGCTGGGAGTTCCTGAATTGTGGGCTATGAACTCTGGGTGGGGCTGCCTGCCACCCCTGCTCAGGGGTATCACTGAAGGAGAGATAAAAAGTTTCTAGGACAAACAAAAACTAAAAGAATTTGCAAACACCAAACCAACCCTACAGGAAATATTGAAAAGGGTCCTCCAAGCAAAGAAAGAGCCTCAAAGTAACATAGACCAGAAAGGAATGGAGACAATATATGGTAACAAACAACTTACAGGAAATACAATGGCACTAAATTCATATCTTTCAATAGTTACCCTGATTGTAAATGGGCTAAATGCCCCCAATCAAAAAACACAGGGTATTAGGATGGATTTAAAAAAAAAAAAAAAGACCCATTGATTTGCTGTCTGCAAGAAACTCATTTTAGACCCAAAAACACCTCCAGATTTAAAGTGAGGTGGTGGAAAAAAATAAGTAAGTAAAGTGAGGTGGTGGAAAACAATTTACCATGCTAATGGACCTCAAAAGAAAGCTGGGGTGACAATCCTTATATCAGATAAATTAGATTTTAAGCCAAACACTATAATAAGAGATGAGGAAGGACACCATATCATACTTAAAGGGTCTGTCCAACAAGAAGATCTAACAATTTTAAATATCTATGCCCCTAACATGGGAGCAGCCAATTATATCAACCAATTAATAACAAATTCAAAGAAACACATCGACAATAACACAATAATAGTAGGGGACTTTAACACGACCCTCACTGAAATGGACAGATTATCTAAGTAAAAGATCATTAACGAAATCAAGTCTTTAAATCACACACTGGACCAGATGGACATCACAGATATATTCAGAACATTCCATCCCGAAGCAACAGAATACGTATTCTTCTCAAGTGCACATGGAACATTCTCCAGAATAGATCACATCCTGGGTCAAAACCCGGTCTCAACTGGTATCAAAAGATTGGGATAATTCCCTGCATATTTTCAGACCACAAAGCTTTGAAACTAGAACTCAACCACAAGAGGAAAGTTGGAAAGAACTCAAATACATGGAGGCTAAAGAACTCAAATACATGGAGGCTAAAGAATGAATGGGCCAAACAGGAAATTAAAGAATAATTTTAAAAATTCATGGAAACAAATGAAAATGAATACACAACAGTTCAAAATCTTTGGGACACAGCAAAGGCTGTCCGGAGAGGAAAGTGTATAGCAATACAAGACTTTCTCAAGAAACAAGAAAGGTCTCAAGTACACAAGCTAACCCTATGCCTAAAGGAGCTGGAGAAAACAAGAGCAAAGAAAGCCTAAATCCAGCAGGAGAAGAGAAATAATAAAGATCAGAGCAGAAATCAATGAAATAGAAACCAAAAGAATAGTAGAACAAATCAACGAATCTAGGAGCTGGTTCTTTGAAAGAATTAGTAAGATGATAAACCCCTGGCCAGACTTATCAAAGAGAAAAGAGAAAGAACCCAAATTAATAAAATCATGAATGATAGAGGAGAGATCACAACCAACACCAAAGAAATACAAACAATTATAGGAACATATTATGAGCAACTTTACACCAGCAAATTTGACAATCTGGAAGAAATGGATGCATTCTTAGAGACATATAAACTACCAAAACTGAACCAGGAAGAAATAGAAAACCTGAACAGACCCATAACTAGTAAGGAGATTAAAGTAGTCATCAAAAATCTCCCAACAAAAATGACCCCAGGGCCAGACGGCTTCCCAGGGGAATTCTACCAAACACTTAAAGAAGAATCAATACCTATTCTCCCAAAACTGTTCCAAATAATAGAAATGGAAGGAAAACTTCTAGACTTATTTAATGAGGCCAACATTACCTTGATCCCAAAACCAGACAAAGACCTCCCATCAGAAAGGAGAATTACAGACCAATATCCTTGATGAACACAGATACAAAACTTCTCACCAAAATACTAGCCAATAGGATCCAACAGCACATTAAAAGGATTAATAACCACAACCAGGTGGAATTTATTCCTGGTCTGTAAGGTTGGTTCAGTGTCCATAAATCAATCAATGTGATACAATACATTAATAGAAGAAAGAACAAGAACCATATGATACTCTCAATAGATGCTGAAAAAGCATTTGATAAAATACAGCATCCTTTCTTGATCAAAACTCTTCATATACATATACCTCAATATCACCAAAGTCATCTATGAAAAATCCACAGTGAATATCTTTCCCAATGGGGAAAAACTGAGAGCTTTTCCCCTAAGGTCAAGAACATGGCAGGGCTGTCCACTATCACCACTGCTATTCAACATAGTACTAGAAGTCCTAACCTCAGCAATCAGACAACAAAAAGAAATAAAAGGCATCTGAATTGGCAAAGAAGAAGTCAAACTGTCACTCTTTGCAGATGATATGATACTTTATGTGGAAAACCCAAAAGACTCCACTCCAAAACTGCTAAAACTCATAAAGAAATTCAGTAAAGTGTGAGGATATAAAATCAATGCACAGAAATCAATTGCATTTTTATACACCAATAGGAAGACAGAAGAAAGAGAAATTAAGGAGTCAATCCCATCTACAACTGCACCCAAAACCATAAGATACCTAGGAAAAATCTAATGAAAGAGGCAAAGAATCTGTACACAAAAAACTATAAGGTGCTCATGAAAGAAATTGAGGAAGACACAAAGAAATGGAAAAATGTTCCATGCTCATGGATTGGAAGAACAATTTTTTTTTTTTAGATTTTATTTATTTGATAGACAGAGATCACAAGTAGGCAGAGAGGCAGACAGAGAGAGAAAGGAGGAAGCAGGCTCCCTGCCGAGCAGAGAACCCGGTGCGGGACTTGATCCCAGGACCCTGAGATCATGACCTGAGCCGAAGGCAGAGGTTTAACCCACTGAGCCACCCAGGCGCCCCTGGAAGAACAAATATTATGAAAATGTCCATGCTACCTTAAGCAATCTATACATTTAATGCAATTCCTATCAAAATACCATCAATTTTTTTCAAAGAAATGGAACAAATAATCCTAAAATTTCTATGGAACCAGAAAAGACCCCAAACAGCCAGAGGGATGTTGAAAAAGAAAGCTAAAGTTGGAAGCATCATAATTGCAGACTTCAAGCTCTATTAAAAAGCTGTAATCATCAAGACAGCATGGTACTGGCACAAAAACAGGCACATAGACCAATAGAACAGAACAGAGAGTCCAGAAATGGACCCTTAACTCTACGGTCAACTAATCTTCAACAAAACAGGAAAGAATATTCAATGGAAAAAAGACCGTCTCTTCAACAAATGGTGTTGGGAAAATTGGACAGCGACATCCAGAAGAGTGAAACTGGACCATTTTCTTATACCACACACAAAAATACACTCAACATGGATGAAAGACCTCAATGTGAGACAGGAATCCATCCAAATCCTTGAGGAGAACACAGACAGCAACTCTTCGACCTCAGCTGCAGCAACTTCTTCCTAGAAACATCACCAAAGGCAAGGGACCAAGGGCAAAAATGAACTATTGGGACTTCATTAAGATAAAAACTTCTGCACACCAAAGGAAACAGTCAACAAAACCAAGAGACAACCGACAGAACGGGAGATGTTTGCAAATGACATATCAGATAAAGGGCTAGTATCCAAAATCTATAAAGAACTTATCAAACTCAACACCCAAAGAATAAATAATCCAGTCAAGAAATGGACAGAAGACATGAACAGACATTTCTGCAAAGAAAACATCCAAATGCCCAACAGACACATGAAGAAGTGCTCAACCTCACTCAACGTCAGAGAAATAAAATCAAAACCACAGTGAGATACCACTTCACACCTGTCAGAATGGCAAAAATTAACCAGTCAGGAAATGACAGATGTTGGCGAGGATGTGGAGAAAGGGAAACCTTCCTGCACTGTTGGTGGGAATGCAAGTTGATGCAACCACTCTGGAAAGCAGTATGGAGGTTCCTCGAAAAGTTGAAAATAGAGCTACCCTGGGGCGCCTGGGTAGCTCAGTGGGTTAAAGCCTCTGACTTCGGCTCAGGTCATGATCCCAGGGTCCTGGGATCGAGCCCCACATCGGGCTCTCTGCTCCGCAGGGAGACTGCTTCCTACCCCCTCTCTCTGCCTGCCTCTCTGCCTACTTCTGATATCTGTCTGTCAAATAAATAAATAAAATCTTTAAAAAAAAAAAAAGAAAAAAGAAAATAGAGCTACCGTATGACCTAGCAATTGCAGTACTGGGTATTTACCCTAAAGATACAAATGTAGTGATCTGAAGGAGCACGTGTACCTGAATGTTTATAGCAGCAATGTCCACAATAGCCAAACTATGGAAAGAATCTAGATGTCCATCAACAGATGAATGGATAAAGAAAATATGGTGTGTGTGTGTGTGTGTGTGTGTGTGTGTGTGTGTGTGTATGTGGTGGAATACTATGCAGCCATCAAAAAACCAAAATCTTGCCATTTGCAATGACATGGATGGAACTAGAGGGTATTATGCTAAGTGAAATAAGTCAATTAGAGAAACACAATCATGAGGAATTTGAGAGGCAGGGCAGGGGGTTGTGGGGAGAAGGGAGGGAAAAAAATGAAACAAGATCGGACCGGGGAGGGAGACAAACCATAAGAGACTCTTAGTCTCAGGAAACAAACTGAGGGTTGCTGGGAGGTGGGGGGAGGGATAGCGTGGCTGGGTTATGGACATTGGGGAGGGTATGTGCTATGGTGAGTGCTGTGAATTATGTAAGACTGATGATTCACAGACCTGTACCCCTGGGGCAAATAATACATTATATGTTAATAAAATAAAAAATCAAAAAACAAATAAAAAGAAGATGTAAAATCTGAGCAACAAGGAGGCAAATAAAAAGAACATATTAGTTGCTTGGATATAAAGGAATGAACAAAAGGGAGAGACAAAAATAGCTATGAGTTAGTAAAAGGTACTTACTAGTTTTTTCTCTTCATTTTCTTTAAAAGGCAGAAAGGGCTTAAAGAAGTCAGTGGAGGGATAGGGTGCCTGGGTGGTTCAGTCGTTAGATGTCTGCCTTTGGCTCAAGTCATAATCCCAGGGTCCTGGGATCGAACCCCACATCAGGCTCCCTGCTCAGCGGAAGCCTGCTTCTCCCTCTCCCACTACCCCTGCTGTGTTCCCTCTCTCTCTATCAAATAAATAAATAAATAAATAAATACATGTCAGTGGGGGCAAAAATGAAGTTCTAGGAGTGAATATCTAAATGCTAGGCAAATAAAAGTAGAATTAATGAGTTAAAAAATAAAGTCTATTTTTAAAAAGAAAAAAGAGACCTCCTGGGTGTAAACTGTAGGGCCAACAAGCATCGCAGTGTGCAGACAGGAGGGGTTTGAGCAAGGCACTGAGAGATGCAGAATTTGAATCAAGAGAAGGAAAGGCACTGGAGATCCAGGGAAAATGGAGTCAAGGCTGGGGGCTGCTAGTCAGCTGATGGGTTCTTGAGACTATGCTGACATTACCATAGCTGGAACAGAGATTTTGAGTAGAGGCTGGCTTCACAGGGTGTGGCAAGATTATGGAAGGTCAAGGAAATGGATTTGATATTATAAATCAGATAAACATCTAACATAACCCAAATGTCAGCTGCAGGCACACTGGCCACTTGAGATCCAGATAAGACTGGCTTGAATCTCTATTCTATATCCTGTGGAAAATTCAATGCTCTCTCCCACACGTCTACACCTTCACAGATCTATTAACATTTTTGTGGTCTCCTCTGGTTCTGGAATTAGTTAATCAACCCTCACCTTCCAGTGCATGTGGCCCCTCTTCTCACCCAGAAGTGAAAGTCCTTTGATTTTCCCTTCCCTTGATTGACTCACACCACCCCTCTCAAATCTTATAAGGTCTTTGCTGACATTTTGAGGAAAATGAAGAAAGGATTTACCCTGCAGCAATGCAAACAAGTTAAAATTTAATAGTAAAAATTCCCTGTTCTTAAAAGATCCCTCTGCAATTTTTCCTGAAACCCCAGTTCTCTTCTAATTTGCTGAGCCACTCCTCACACAGCACTTTTCCTCCTTTCCCCTCCCCGCACCCAGTCCCTGCTCCTGTCTCATGTACAGCAATTTGGTGATAACTTGGGTCTTCTCCTTTCCTGCCAGCTTCAGGATCCTGCCTTCTATGCCCAAGTCTATCCAGGGATTTTCTTAAATAATTTCCTTCCTAACAAAATCTGATACCAGCTATTAACATTTTTGTAAATTTTCATTCCACTTTATAAGAAGTGTTACAGGGAGGTATGTCAGCCCAGGAGGTGGGGAAACTGAATACAGAGGATGTAGGAGGAAGGAGGCAAAAAAGAGGCTGTGAAGATGATTTGGGGGTTTAAAATATTGTCAAAGGAAGGAAGATACATGGAGGTTAAGGAAACCCACATAAGCCACATTTACCTTCTGGTGTTTCAGAGTTGGTTCTACAAGATTCCACATTGAGGCTGATAAGAAGAAAGAGTTTGGAGAAGGGAGCCATGTTGAATGACACATGGATGTTGGACTTCCAGCCAAAAGGTGACATAAGAATTCTGAATTCTGCCGGTAATTTGCAGTATGATCTCATTTTAATCACTTTCTGCTCTGGGCCTCAGTTTCCTTACCTGTACAATAAGAAAGTCAGACTAGAGATCCTTTCCCATAAATTTCATAATCAGACCTTAAATTATGTTTGTAGTTTTTTTGGTTCTATTGCTTTTGCAGGCTTCTTATTAAGAGCAGAAGAAGTATTAGGAGAGTAGTCAATAATTGTGAACGGAAGAGAATGGGGACTTCTGAAAACATGTAGCACTGAAGAAGCTTAGACTGCTTGTTCATTTCCCTAAAATGCTGTGTGGTTATTCTAGTGGAGCTGTACTCTCATAGAAGATGATGATCCTTAGCAGAAGTAGACACTGCACGTTCTGAGGCTCAGCTCCTCATGCCTACAGAAAACTGGGTAAGTTGTCCCACTCTGTCACAAATAGGCCTATCATTCCAGTGTCACTTACCTCAACTTTACACATCTAGAGGGGAAAAACCCACCCACCGAATTGTCAGTCTTAACCTCTAAAGGGTTTCTCAAAGTGTGTGTTTTTAGTCCTAAAGGTGCACTTTCCTAAAGAGACAAAGAGAACATTTAGTCAACTGTGCTCAAGGAGCACAATCTACCATTTTGTTCTTTCTCAGCTAAACAAGATAGGGAAATGTTCTCACCCTTAGAATCCTTAAGAATTAGCTGAAGTGCTCGGAAGAAATAAAGTCAGCAGATGAAGTGTACATTATGTTTGGAGCACACATCTTATCCGTCTTAGTGAGTTTGGGCTGCTATAACAAAATACTATAACCTGGGTGACCTGTCAACGACAGAAATTTATCTCCCATAGCTCTGGAAGCTGGAAGTTAGAGATCATGGTTGTAGGGTGCTGGGGTTCTGGTGAGAGTCCTCTTCCAGGCTGCAGACAGCTGAATTGGTCTCATGTCCTCAAGTGGCAGAAAGAGAGCTAGCTAGCTCTCCAGCCTACTCAGGAGGACAGTAATCCCAATCATGGGGGCTCCAGCCCCATGACTTATTTATCTTCCAGATGCCTTACCTCCAAATACTGTCACATTGGGATTAAGGTTTCAATGTATAGATTTTGAGGGGACATGCTCAGTCCATTGCACCAACTCCTTTCCCTCCTTCCTAACAGATTCCTGATTTCGGTCAGATAAGCCTCATCCTCACAGCCATTGGCTTCATTTATTAAGCTAATCAGAGTAAACTTATTCCCCTTCCAGTGGTAACTATGGTCAGAGAGACATACAAAGCCTGTGGGGAAGAGATTTGGCTCTGTAATTTCTGAGGCTCAGTGCAAAATGAAAATGCAGGGCCCCTTGTTCAAAAAGCAAGAAAAAATTATCATTAAAGACACTAAAAATACAAAATTTTTCTTTTCCTTTTTGGTCTTTAATCTTGTAAAGGTTTCATTTAAAAAAATTTTCTGTTTCCTGTCATTCTCAGGAAAGCCAATTAAAATTTTAAATTATTAGCATAAATTTTATCATTTGTCATTACATTGTGTAATACCAGTATTAAATGCAAGTATAAGAACATTGCAGAATCATCAAAATCACACAATTCATAGAATGTAGTTCCCAAATGTACTTTGTTCTACCAGAACAGTGGAAATGCTATACAGAACTCACTTGTTTTATTTTACTTCTTGATGTGTGTACATTCTATCAACAATCCATTGAAGTCAGTGGCTTCCATGACATGCTTACCTTGTCCTACCATTGAGACTTGCTGAATTCCCACACAACCTGTATTCATGGGACATTGCAAAGGTGATAGGGGAATAAAGTGGCAAGGAACAACAGAGACGTAAAATTCCTCTGTTTGTGTGCGTGATCCATTATCTCATCAGACTTCACTTACAAAACACAAGTTCAAAGATAAAATTACTAAGAATTCTAAGACCATGACCACCTTAAACAAGCATTAAACCAAGACAAGGCTCTTCTGAAGATAGGACCCTATGTGACTGCACAGATGTCATGCCCAGGAAGCCTGCCCTGGCAGGGAGGTGCTTGGAAAGGGGGTCATCCCTCATTTACAGGGTCTTTCCCTCTGCTGGACAGCATTGCTGCTGTGTTTAGAAGATAAGACAGCCATCTTCTAAGCATGAGGGGAACTAACATGAGGTCAAAGCTGAAGAAAGGGAAGAAAGGCAGAAAGGATGTCTTTGAAGGTGACTAAGACTGAATTAACCAATTCCTGTAACCACTTTGAGTTGAGTTTCTCTTATTTGCAAGTGAAAGCATCCTAACTTGACCCCAATCCAGGAATCTACAATTTTTTAAGCAATTCTTTAGTGTCCCTGTTCCTTCAACATTCCTTTGTCTTCCTTTTTCTTTTTAAGATTTTATTTATTTATTTGACAGAGATCACAAGCAGGCAGAGAGGCAGGCAGAGAGAGAGGAGGAAGCAGGCTTCCTGCAGAGCAGAGAGCCTGATGTGGGGGCTCTATCCCAGAACCCTGGGATCATGACCTGAGCTGAAGGCAGAGGCTTTAACCCACTGAGCCACCCAGGAGTCCCCAGGAATCTACATTTTTAACTAGCTCCCTAGATTATTCTGATGCAGGTGGCCTAGAAATCACAATTTGAGAAACTCAGCTCTAAAATGATGGCACACATCCCAGCCATATGGGGAAAACCATGTTTCCATGAGATGGATGGCCTTGCTAGATTCAGGTGGATGCATAGTGCTTACTGGATTTGACCGTCAATCTGGCCTTTGTACAAAACTCAACATATCCTCTCTGCTTAAGAATTTTTCTTTTTAAAAGTTATTTATGATGGCTCAACATCCTAGGAACTAAATAGTTGGGAATCTTGGTTATCGATCTATTTTTTCATCCTATCCCTCCAGGGTGATGTGGGAGGATTTCCTGACTTCCACACTACATCATGGAGAAAGTGCACAGTAGAAAAGTTATTTTAGAATCTCAAGAGTCTCTGGGGGCTCACCCAATCACTCAGTCCCCATGTATTGATCTAAATAACCTCAAAGAACAGTGGATACTGCAGCTGTTCTTGCTAAGTCGGATCACAGATCCTAACTTCCCCTCCTAAGCAAACAGGGGCTGAGGATTCTGACCTGTGCTGTCCTGGTGAAGCTTGAGCTGGCAAGGGAGGAAGGCAGCTGTAGCTGGGAGTATTGAGCAAATGGGGAATAGAGAACAACATTCGAGGGCAAAAGAGGATCAAGACCCAGAGATAGTCTAATAAAGTGTCCAATCCACAGTGGTCCAGAAGGAAAGACAAGGCAAAGGGACTGCAGTTTGAATCAATACCAGAGGGAAAGAGAGTGTGAATGGGAGGTTGAGATGGACCCAGACAGTCTCCCTTTTAGGGGAGCCTGAAGTTTCCTATGTGTTTGAGGAAAAACTCTTCTTATGTGATGCCTTTCCCCTCAGTACTTTATTTCTTACACTTCTGGTCACCAAAATGTGGCAGGTGAAGGGTTTCCCATACCAAGCAATTCTGGGACATCACTTAAGTATCCTACAATTTAACCCAACTCTGACACTATCGCCTAGACATGGTATCAGATTCCACAGCTTGAAGTCTCAGTCCTGCAAGACTGTCCCCTCCACACCCCACCACACCAATCACAAGTCAACCTGTGCTTCTGGCTGTAAATCAGGGGTTCCCAGACCCCCATCTTGGGTTTGATTAATTTGCTAGAGCAGCTCACATAACTCAGAAAAATGTTCTACTTACTCCAACACTGGTTTATTATAAGATGATACAACTCAGGGACAGTCAGACGGAAGAGATATGTTAAAGTAATTAACAAGAAGGCCATTAGTGTGAGCTGGCTCTAATGCCTTGGTAGCCTATATAAGCAAAGTAAGCAAATGGGAACCTAAGCCTGAGTCAATTCCTATAAATGCCTCAAGATTAAGAACAACCAATCACAAACAGCCAACTAAGCTTTCTTAAATAATGCAAACTCAAGCTATAACTAATCAAAGAATTTCCTTGCTTTGCTTCTGAGTCTTCTCTATAAAAAGCTTGTCCTGGGGCCCCTGGGTGGCTTAGTCAGTTAAGCATCCGCCTTCAGCACAGGTCATGATCTCAGGGTCCTCGGACTGAGCCCTGCATTGGGCTTCTTGCTCAGAGGAGAGCCTGCTTCTCACTCTGCATGCCACTCCCCCTGCTCATGCTTTCTCTCTCTCTCTGACAAATAAATAAAATCTTCAAAACAAACAAACTTGCCCAACTTCTGATGGAAGAGTGCTCCTGACCACTTCTGGTTTGATGTCACCTGATTCAAATTGAAGTTTGCTCAAATAAACAGAAAATTTTCAATATGACCCAGTTTATCTTTTAATAGATGCTTGGGGCAAGGTATGTGCTAAGAGGCATGGGGCTTCCATGCACTCTCCATGCGCTTCAACCACCCTACAGTTCCGTATGTTCACCAAACCCAGAAGCTCTCTGAACCCTGTCCTTTTGAGTTTTTACAGAGGCTTCATTTTGTATAGACTACATAGACATGCTTGGCCACTGGTGATTGATTCAAACTCCAGCCCTCCTCCCCTCCCCTCAGGCAGGTGAGTGGAGCTGAAAGTTTTAATCACCTGGTTGGTTCCCCAGGCCCCATCCTTATGAGTTTCCTAGAAGTCACCTCATTAACACAAACTCAGCTGTGGTTGAAATGGGTTTGTTATGAATTTTTTTAAAAGACACCTTTTATCAAGGTTATCACTTAGGAAATCCCAAGGGTTTTAGAAGTTCTGTGCCAGACAAGGCAGAGACCAAATATATATTTCTTATTATATGCAATAATATTATACCACAGAAAATGAAAAACTGTTGATGTCATTAAGCCAGTTTGTTGCAGAGAAAGGGATACCTTAACCTCCTCAGTAAATGCATTTGTCTTCCAGAAAATTGGCAACAATAAGTAAAGATTTGAATCTTCTGTGTAGTATATATGAGAGATGGCAATCTTGCTGAAAGGACACAGAGGGCAGAGATAGGTCACTTTAAATCTCCAGATGACCCTCAGTAATGCATATTATCCTACCATATCATGGAGGAGAACCAGCTCCATCTCCGGGGATTACCACATTTTAATGCTTTGTAGCACCACACTATGGTGAATTTGCATCTCCACCAGTTGAATGGAGTTGAGTGAGCTAAGCCGCCTCTCAAATGACTCTTCTTTTTTAAATTTTTTAAATAAACATGTAATGTATTATTAACCCCAGGGGTACAGGTCTGTGAATCGCCAGGTTTACACACTTCACAGCACTCACCATAGCACATACCCTCCCCAATGTCCATATCAAATGACTCATTTTGACTTAGAAAGCAGTGAATGAGACCAGGGCCATCCCTATGTAGAGACAAGATCAACACACACCTCCATAAATGTAGCATGGCAAAATAGGGGAACAAATTTCATCCTCTTCAAATGTCTTACTTTAGGTCATTATCCTTTTGCAATGAAAATAAGGAAGAAGATACTATTACCCCTCCTCTGATCCCTTAGTATCCTCTTTTCATAAAGTCTCTCTTGAAATTCTTTCTTCCCTAAGGCCTACAGTCTCACCAGTGGAGACTTGTTCCTTTGAATTAAGTATTGCTCTCTCTTGGCCAGAGTTTTAAAATATAAATACCTCTGGGAGAAGTAACACATTATATCCCTATTACTTTTATATAAATGTACTTAACCCAGGCTTTCCTCTTAACAGAAAGGCCTGAGCTCCTCTAGGGGCTGAGAAATATGAAAGAGGACCACAGAATGAGGCCCAGAGAAGAACAGAATATATGGGGCAGGCAAGAATGGCGTCCAGGTACACATTGGCCTCTGTCCCAGTCTTACTGAGGTCTGGCCCTGAATAAAACCAATAATAATCGCAATCACTTTTATCACTCATTTTGTGAGACTCATTCCTTCTTGGTAAAACTCCTTCACTTGAGGCTATTATCCCTTTGTAATTAAAACAATATATTGTAATCTCCACTTGGGATTCCTTTGAAATGGTGTGGATAATACGCAATGGAACCCTGAAAGCTTTTATTTAGTCCCTCTTGAGTCAAAGCAGAAGCTTCCAGCAAAGATTTATCATGTTAGGTCCAGAGAGTTATCTCAAACAACTCACATGCAAGATATGGGAGCCCTGGGGGAGAGTCAAAGCTCCGTTTCTGGTGTGAAGGAAGTGCAAATATAAGACCATCTCAGAAGTTGTCACAGGCCCAAATGACATATCACCTATAGATCTCCTGGAGGAAAAGCCAGGCTATTGACACAAGGAGAGCAGAGAAGGGGGGCTTCTCCCTTCTAGGCAAAGCAATCTTTTTGTCTTCTGCTAGGGAAAATAGTTTCTTTATAGGTACATCCTGTAAAAAGAAATTTTAAGCTTAAAGAATCCACTGTTTGGTCTTTTTAAGGGTCACCCAGGGGGTGGGGGCTCTGGGGTCACCCATGGGGTCACCCATGGGGGTGTCCTTATCTATAAAGTGGGTTCATTATGCCCACCTCCGAGGGTAGTTCTGAAATTAGATGAGACTCTGTATGAAGCATTTGTCCAGAGCAACGCACAAGAAAGCTGATCCCTGGCTATCGGTTTCTTTCCAATTTCCCTCAATTGACTGTAGCCCCAGAACATATTTGGGGAACGTGACCATGCCAAAACTCCTATTACATTCCTGATTTCTCATAGTCTGCCCTCAACTCTATTTCTGATAAGAAGCTGCCTCTTATAGGTGGAGGCGGGGGGGAAGATTTTGATTTCCTAATTGTTCTATATTTCCCAAAACCAAAAATTAGAATGCATGATGTCACCATATGGATGGTCAGCAGGTTTTTTTTTTCCTCCTTCAGCTATGTTAACTTATTTATGTGAAAATTCTTCCAAAGACAAAATGATGAAGCCACATTCGGTTATGTATTTAAAGAATTATCTTTTTGAAGAATGAAATTACTTCTTAAAAAAAAATATTCAGAAGAAAAAACAAAGTCCTTGATTGACATTGGGACTGTATAAGACAGCACAGTCATCACAGACACAGACACACCTTCTCCATTCACTAATCACTAAGGATTGTGAGTGTTGGATGCCAGCAATGCTATGTCCCCAGCGCCTGCTTTCTTTGCCAAGCAACCAGGGACATTTTGGTCCTTGGCCATGTGTGCTGCCATTTCCTCAGACCCACAGATCTTGTGACATCCATTCTGAGTGTTACTGAGCTGACATGCCTGGAAAGTGGTCAGTGTTCAAGTGATGGGAATGAAGAGAAACATCCTCCAAAAATAGAAACATAAACAGATGCAATGTTGAGAAATAAGTCAAATTGCTGTATCATTATTTTGCTTTTGGTGGTTTAATGCTATATCTCATTTTTATGTTGTGTCTTACATTCCTTAGTCAAGGCAAAAAGACTGGTTATTCCCATTCTCCTCTCCCCTACCTTTCTTACAATTTCAGAGATAAACTGCTTAAGGGCAAGGACTGTGTCTCCCAATAAACAATTCAACTAGAAGATACTCATTCAGTGAAAGACACAATTATGTCACTTGTAAATTTGACATTAAAGTCCAGGCTGGGTGACCTGTGTAATCATCACCCCTTGGTTAGCACTGCCTTCAGAGGGCTAATCCCCAAATCTGCAGAGAATTCTCTACGGTTGCTTTCCATTCCTCAGAGGGAATGGCACCAGCTTGACTAGACGAGGAAGCACAGTTGTGTCCATCTTGGCTGGATCAATTCTCAAATTTTATCCATTCACTAGACCAGCCCTATCTATAACCAGGCCAGCTCAAGAAAAACTCAGGAGTTTAGCAAAATGTGTCTCAAACTTTTTTCTTTCTTTTATCTTCTCACCATCACTGGCTGCCCCTCTCTCCCACTATAGCAGGGCACAATATCCTACCTCTCTTTACTAGAATAAACTCTTTGATACAAATTGTATCAGTTAAATATGTATCAGTTAACATCAGTTAGTCTGAAGGGGTAGGTGCGCTCCCGCCTCTACCGACTATACCCCAGCCCCTTAATTAACCATTCTCCCTCCATTCTCAGCCCTGCCCCCATTTCTTAGACACATCCCAAGGTTAGTGGGTTGGTTTCAAGCACAGGCTTTGGAGTCTAGCTGTGTGTCTTTGAACAAGTCACATAACCTTTCAGCAAAATGGATACAATAAATACGTACCTATGTCTTGAGATTACTGTCAGGAGTGAAATAATACAAAGGGCATGGTATATGCACAGTAAATGATGACTATACTTATTACTCTTGATTTAAGCAGTCTTAATCTTCTTGCCCTCTCATCCCCAGTTCTTGACTCCCACCTCCATCTTGTCCTTCACCTCAATCATTCTCTCCCTGGATCTGCCGCTCTTCGAGATCAGGATTTTAATTTCTCTCTCTCTCTAGCACCTGATATAGGTCCCCGCGTCTGGCAAAAAGTAGATGGTCAACAAATGCTGTGTGAAAGGTGGGACTGATTTCCTGACTTAGATGAAACATGGCAGGACTGACTCCTGAGCTCCTACGTCATGCCCTGATTTGCAGCTCCCCTTTAACTGGGCTTCTGATCCTTTCTAGTACCCCACATCTCAAAGGAGGACAAACATTTCCTCCACGAAGGACGCTGGAGTCCTCTCTCTGAATCCCATTTCAGACTGGGGCCAAGACCCAGGAATAATTCCAGGCATCAATTGTCCACCCCAGGTTCTACATGGTCTACCTGCTAAGGGAAAGCTTAACATTCAGTCCTTTTAATCTCCTTCAGTACCTCTCCCACTGATATGGACAGTGGTCATTTTCTTAGTCTTACATGAAATGTGAATGAAAGTGTATTTTAAAAACATTGTTTTGTTTATTGACTTACACTGTTAACCATCCAAGTAAATATAGTGCTTGCTATGCAAAAGCAGCTTTAAGACAAGAATCCCAACATCTCCCCCAACCTGATTTCTATTCCAAGGGCCACAAATCTGGAAATTCTGGAGTCATCACTAAACCTACCCCTTATTCATTGATAAGCCAGTTGTGGTAAACGTGGGCCAAGGCAGCTCCCCAAGCACTTCATGCCTGAGGCTGGTTTAGAGCTAGGTGCAGGTACTCTCAGAGTGCCTACTTTGCGAAAAGCAGACAGACTAGGGTGGATGGAGGGGGGTTCACCCATCCCTGGGAAACCACCCTGACCTTAGGTCTCATTCCCTCTGACCTACCATTGGCTCCCAGTCACTCTCATCTTCCTCATCCAGTGGGTTAAGACATGTAGGAAAACAACTGCACAGGACCTCCTGCCTGAGTATTGCTGGACTCCCACCCACAGAGCCCTTTCCACACAGTGGCTTTTTTTTCAGCCAGAAAAGGGCTTCTCAAAGCCACAAAAGTCTCTCTTAGGTAGGTGGAGAAGGCCTACTTCCACTCCTTAACTGCTATGCAGCTCTCCCTGCCTAAAGCTCCTTTCCTGAGTTATCCTGGGTCACCTGCCTTAGACTTCAAGGCTCTGCACACATGTTGCAAGCATTCCATCTACTTGAATAATAACACACTAAAATAACCTCAGTATAGGAGCAATGGTACCACGTCACTGACTGCAAAATCTTTCCTATAATTTCATACTAACATGCTATCATCAGTGATGGCAAGGATGATGGCATCCATAATCAAAAAGGTAGAGTCTGCCCTGGGAAGATGGCTCATTATCTCCACTAATTACTTCTGTGCTTTTGTTTAAGCCATTTCCCAGGCTGGAAGGCCTTGCCCCCATCGCCTCCTATCAATTAAAGTCTTACTCATCCTCTAAGACCCAACTCATATGCCACTTTCTCCAAGAAGCCTTTCCTAGTCCTCTACTTAGAATTAATTGCTTCCCTCTCAATGTTCCTGTGATAATTATTATATAATATTTCATATTTTCATATTAAAATGTTATATGATATTTATTATACAATATTCCTAGTCATTATATTAAATGTTTATTATATGATATTTTTTATACAATATTCCTTTGTCATATTAAAATGTTGTCATAAAGATATATGGAAGGTTATTAACACACTACTAGCCTATAATATGGCCTTAGTAAAAAGAAGCTATAATTAAGGTTAGGATTTATACTCTACATCTGGCACAAAAGTCAAGTTTGAAAAGTACACAGTTTGAGGAAAAAAATAATTTCTTAGGCAGAATAAATCACAAAACCTAGCTATTTTGGGAACAAATCTGAAAGAAAACACAGATATGGGGGCATACCCCTTGTTCCTTCCTCTGCTGGAACACACATTTCATTTTGTCGAAAGACATCAAATCTCAGAATTAAATGGGTCCTACCAGCCAATCTCTCCCCAACCATCACATAAAATACATAAAATCCCCTCCCCCCATTCCAGCTATGCTCAAACTCACTGCCACCTAAATGCTTTTAAGTAACAACCTTTAGCAAATAGCTCTCATTTATTGAGTTCCTATGTGTAGCAGGTCATAAACTAGGTGTTGTAGAATCTCAGTTAATCCTCCTGGAAATAAAAAAAGTATAATAAACTTACCCAAAAGCACAGCTAATAAATGGAATATTTGAGATGTGAACCAAGGCTTAATGCCTAAGCCTGGTCTTACTGTTGTACTTTCCTATTTCCTCAATTACTGGAAACCTTCCCTAAGTTTTACATTTTATTTATTTTTTTAATATTTTATTTATTTATTCGACAGAGAGATCACAAGTAGGCAGAGAGGCAGGCGGAGGGGAGGAGGGGGGCAGGTGCTGAAGCAGGCTCCCTGCTGAGCAGAGAGCCAGAAGCAGGGCTCAATTCCAGGACCCTGAGATCATGACCTGAGCTGAAGGCAGAGGCTTAACCCACTGAGGCACCCAGGTGCCCTTAAGTTTTATATTTTAGGTAGAAACTGAAAACTCCACCCACAGCCGTGAGTTTTACCCTTTGAGACGACCAAAACATACAATCATCTTCCACTTTGCCAGTTCTTTGCAAATAATTAAAAACAGGTGACCTGACTCCAAACCCTTTCTTCTCCAGGGTAGGCATCCTTCAGCTGTTTGCTCTCCTATAAAATGGCTCCAGAGCCCCTTCATGGCTGGGTCCCCACCTCTGTCCTGTTTCAGTGTGTTCCTTTTCTTCTTAAGGGCAGCACTCAGAATGAAGAACACTCTACAGGTGTGGCCCCAGGCCCAGGGAGGCAGGAAGAGTACACGCACTCTGGACCCCTGTTTCAGGGTAAGTCTCCCTCAGCTGCGCTTGAGTTACACCAGGTCACCTCTGGCCTCTACACATACAGATGACTTTTGGGGGCTAAGTGTATGACTTCCTATTTATCCTTATTAAATCCCACCTTGTTATACCCAGGACATCGCTTTAGTCTTCTGAGAGCATTCTAAATCCTGATCTTGTCATCCAGAGAGGTTGCTTAACTCTCTTGGCAAATTTGATCACTCTGTTCTGTGAACACTTCCAAGTCATTAATAACAACGTTGACTGAGACCCCAGAGAAAATGACTAGAGACCTCCCTGAAAGTTGACACAGATTCATTAATCATTAGTCTTGGTGTGTGATGGTTCAACCAATTACAAATCCACTTAACTGTACCAGACTCCCAGGTCTCTATCCTGCTGAAAGCCACCAGCCTGGTAACATCGTCAACAAAGGAAATGAGCTTCGTCTGGCATAACTGGTTCTGAGTGAACTCCTGTTGTTTTATGAAGATTAGTCTGGCAGGGTGGATCCTGAACGCACACTGCTTCCCCTGATGGGGTCTGTGCATAAGATGGGAGTTGCAACTATATGATAAATCACCTGTGATCACTCCCAGAACTCTAACAGGCCAGAGCTCCCAATTACCTACCCTAACACAGAACAAAAAAATACTTAAATGCAAAAGTCCAGACTGAAGGTAGATTGCAAAATTTATCTCTGGTTCTCTGACACATTGTTCTGATCCCTCTCCGATTTCGTGGTGTCTTCTTTTCCCTACCCCATATGAATCCTGCGACCTCATAAGACCCTGTAATCTCATGAGACCCTGTGACCTCCCAAGGCTCCCCACTTGGTACCTTATCTCATTCCTGCCCTTCCTGAAATGCCCCAAGCCCAAAATGAACTTTTCCTGAACCACTCCCCTCCATCCTATTTTCTTAATGTACTGATCTCAGATAGATATAAAGGAAAAAGCAACTGAGTTGAAAAAAAAAAATCACATTGAAGTATGAATGATTGATTGTCCTGTAAGACTTTTGGTATTTTGAGGCACCTGGGTGGCTCAGTGGGTTAAAGCCTCTGCCTTTGGCTCGTGTCACAATCCCGGGGTCCTGGGATCGAGCTCCGAGTCGGGCTCTCTGCTCAGCAGGGAGCCTGCTTCCTCCTCTCTGTCTGCCTCTCTGCCTACTCGTGATCTCTGTCTGTCAAATAAATAAATAAAATCTTAAAAAAAAAAAAAAAGAATGTTGGTATTTTTGAAACAGGAGCATAGTTAACCCCAAATAATCTCTCGTTAGTGAATGAGAAGTCATGTGATAAAATTTGAGTAAACAATTGCAAGGAGAATTGACAATCTCTTTTGCCAGTACTAGCGTCTTGAATGCAAGTAAAAGAAACTCACTCTGATTACCCTAACCAGAAAAGAGATTTAGAAAAAGTTTAAGGTACTATCCTCAGAACTGATGAGGAGGCTCAGAAGTAAGACAGAATCTAGGAAAGCCTAGGCAGCCAAGAACCCGTTCAGATCACACAACAAAATCAGTCCGTCAAGAAGGCTGTGGCAGGCTCCACTGCTAATAGATTCTTGCTTCTACTGTACACTCCATACTAAATCCCGAGGCACATGAATCTCTGCCTCTGCTGTCTAGAAGAGTTTCAACTGCCCCCAAAATTCAAATATTAGGATCAAAGCATCCATTGGCCAAGCCTGGGCCACATGACACTCTCCAATGCCAGGGAGCAGGAAGAAGGCTACCTTCCCCTCCTTGTCCTCCAAGTCCAAGGGGAGACTTGTCCTTCTCATCCTCACCACTTATTTTAGGATTCAGAAGTAGAGCATACTAGAGCATGAGGAATGTCTAGAAAAATTCCTAAATCTCTTTAAGTTTTACCATGTACTTTTACTGAGAGTTTTCCCCTGGGTCTGCCCCTTCTATAGCCATTTGTGGAGGCTGGAAGGAAATTGCTACCTACAAAAGTCATTGGAGTAATACTGTAGCAATGTAATTCTGATCTGTCACTGCACAGCACAGCAGCCAGAATCTTGACAAACCACATTTTTAAAAAAAAAATTTTTGGAATACAATGCCCATTTTAAAAAAGTGCATAAATCACAAATGTATAGCACTATGAAATTTCACAATATGAACATACTTGTTCAAGAAGTATTGCCAGCACCCCGGTGTTCCTCATCTCATGTCAGTCACTACCTCCCCAAGATAACCACTATCCTGACATCTAGCATGATAGGTTTTCCCTGTTTTTAAATTTTAAAATACAGAATCCTATAGTATTTTATGTTTGTTTGTTTGGTTTTTTTTTTAAGATTTTATTTATTTATTTGACAGAGAGAGATCACAAAGCAGGCAGAGAGGCAGGCAGAGAGAGAGGAGGAAGCAGGCTCCCTGCTGAGCAGAGAGCCCGACGCGGGGCTCGATCCCAGGACCCTGAGATCATGACCTGAGCCGAAGGCAGAGGCTTAACCCACTGAGCCACCCAGGCGCCCCAGTATTTTATGTTTTATGACTGTCTTCTTTCTCTGAACATTTTGTTTGTGAATTTTATCTGTATTTTTGGGTATGGTTGTAATTGACCAACCACTTCCAGATGATCACTATTGCACTAATTAGCTGTCCCCAGGGGCCCTGGGAGTTACAGCCATCATATACTGAGATCTACTCAGAAAGCAAAATCTCCAGACATTTGTCATATTCCCAAGAAATTCAGACCCAGACATGATTAGTTGCAGTATACTTGAGGAATACCACCTTCCTGCTATAATGTGCTAAAACCAGGTTATTCTGAGTAATGGCAGTAGTGATAAAGATATAATTTCACAAAAAATTAAACAGATTTACAAAAGTATTTCGTATGAGTTTAACCTACTCTACAATGTGTCCTCTTAGTTTGAAAATGCTTGCACCAGAAAGAGATTCAACTTAACAAGTAGAGGACTTGGTTTATTTGAGAGTATTTGGAGTGCATGGAATATTGGGCTTGTTTTGTGACAGACAAGGGCAGCCTGTGCACTTGGACATCCCCAAGTGAGCCATCCTTCTGCCCAGTGCAATGGTCTTGAAACACATGGGTGATTTGGGGTAGACTGGGCTTGAGAAATCATGACAGCAAGGGAAGGGTTACTGATGCAGCTAGAGATCACAAAACAGTTTTACAAAGAGACTGCTGAGGAAACAGGGAGATGCATTAATAGAGGAGCTGGCCATGGGCAGGACAAGGAATGTCAGTTGATCAGACCTAAAACATTTATGCTCTCCCAAAAATGTGCTCCAGAAAAGCAATCCCATGGAGAAACAGGTTGAAGATTAAACTGCACCTCCCTGGGGGCACCCACAGTCATTTGATAGAGCACTTGCGGGGTAAAGGGATCTAGAGGTGAGAAGCCAGGGGGAGGGAAGGAATGGCTAGCAGGGCTTTATGGGGGAAAGAATTCCTGGCTCTCAGCTGTTTGTTCTGTAAATGGAAGAAGAAAGTACTTTGCATTCCATGGGTCTCTGAATACAGCCTTCACTTTGAAAGCCTCTCTGTTCCTGATTAACTCATACCAATGGGACAAAGAGAGGTTGCTGCAAGTCTGTGAGTCCCTAGTTAAAGAGGAAGGCAGTTAGATGACAAGTCTGAAGCCTGGCTGCTGACAAAGGAGGAAACCTGAGGGGGCCATGACTCAGCCCCGTGGGCTAGCCATTCCCCAGCCTTAATGTCTGAGTCTCTCTGCTTCCCATCCCCAGCCCGTCTCAGAATCTTGTTTACAACTGGATGGGGATGGGGAAGAGATCAGTAATGTAAAGAGAAAAAAGCAGAAAGAAAAAAAGCAGAGAGATGAAAGAATCTGAGCAAGAAGTACAAATTGAGAGGCTGCCGGGATTAGGAAGAGAAAGGAGAGTGGGAAGGGAGGAAGGCGGTATGTCTTAGAGTCCTATGTCCACACTACCCCCGCCCTCACCCAAACCAAGAGTTTCCCTCAACGCGAATGACAGGAAAGTGAAGCCATAAAGAGACATTGTCGGTAGGGTAGGCAGAGGAAGGCTCCTGTGGGCTGAGAGACAAACTTCTGATTTCACACTTTACTGCAGCGTTCAGTGACATTTGTCTACTGAAGTCTTTTTGAAAAAGAAACTTGGTATGGAAAGCTGAGTACCCTTCAAATCAAGTCAAGAGTCTCAACAATTATGTGTATCTACATGTATCAGACACTGTTTTAGAAGTTGCAGGAGATATGAAAATAGGACAGAAGAATGTCTCTGTCCTCTTACCTACCAGGCAATATAGGACAGATTATGCTCAGGGCCATAGGTGGGATAGATACCAAATAAGATACTGAAGACCAGCAAAGGGAGAGAAATCACCCTAGTAAAGCGAGCAAGGTTTCTACCAAAAGGAAAGCATACTTAAGAAGACCATTGGAAAAATAGAGGGTGGAATACCAATACCCACAAGTGGAAAGCATTGTGTGTTTGAAATGTGTAGCCAAAGCTTAGAGGGCTACAAGGAGATGGGCTAGAAGGAAGAAAAAGCCTTACTATAAAGGCATTTGAATGCCAGAGTTTGGGTTTTATTTGATTATCGATGTGGCAGGGCAGGGAGGCAGAAGAAAAATTATTAAATTGAAACAGGCAGAGTGACATTCCTGTAGGGACTCAACTGCCTTGGTGTTGACACTTTGCTAAGGGCAAAAGGCAATCCAAGCCCAACCTGGATCCTGTAAGTCTACTTTAACGTATAAAAATTCCTTTAGAAAGCTCTTTTATCTCTAAACCCCCAAGACACATGTTGGCAATCACCCCCAAGCATATGGCCCACTGATACACGTCTGAAGGGTCTCATAACTAAGGTTTTATTAGATGGTAATAAACAACTTTTCCCAACAATAGCTAGCCCCGTCAAAAGTCCTGGAAACGTCGCTTCCAAATTCCTTAAAGACTTACACCAGGAGCTGTGCTGAGGTAATACAGGCACTACCTCATGGAATCCTCACAACACCCCCCATGTGGTTGACACTGTCATTATCCACAGGTACAGACGAACAAAACTGAGGGTTACATAGATTAAGTGAACAAGGATTTGAACCCAGGTAGTCTGGCTCCAAAGCCTGCACTCTCGGCCACCCGACTCAACTGCATCGCAAGTTCTGACAGAGCAAGCCATTTGGTGGTGGGGGAGGTGAAGGGTGGGGAAATGGACACAGCAGGTTGTAAAAGGAAAAACAAGCAAAGAAACAAACAACAAAAAAAACAAACGAGAACAGAACACAGGAATGGCAGGACCATGGGAAGCAGATATAAAACCTAAACAGCTTTATAAGTCTGGGAGCTTCTGAAGAGGAGCCTAAGACAGGCTAACTGACATAAGATGCTCTGGAGGAGGTGGGAAGGGACAGAATTAGGAGAACCAGGAAAGGAGTCAGCCTGGACAAGGAAGAGAGAAACTTCTCTGGAACCAAGGAAGAGCAAGAAGGTGGAAATGCAGAGGAATCTTGAGGAGAAGCTGAACGATCTGAGGGAAATAGCTGTTAGGAGTTGAATTGTGTCTCCCCCAAAAGATGTTAAAGTCCTAACCCTCAGTACCTGTGAATGTGACCTTTTTCGGAAATAGAATCTTTGTAGATGATCAAGTTATGGTGAGGTCAGCAGGATGGGCCCTAGTCCAATATGACTGTGTCCTTGTAAAGAAGGGAGATTCAGACACCGAGGGAATGCCATGTGAAGATGAAGGCAGAGATTGGGGTGATATGTCAACAAGCCAAGGAATGCCAAATATTTGCCAGAACACCACCAGAAGCTAGGAGAGAGGCATGGAACAGATTCTTCCTCACACCCTCAGAAGGAACGAATTCTGCTGATACCTTGATCTTGGACTTCCAGCATCCAAACTGTGAAAGGATAAATTTTTGTTGTTTAAGCCACCCAGTCTGTGATACTTTGTTATGGCTGCTCTAGCAAACTAAGACAGTGGCCTTGACCTTCTCAGGAAGTGGAAGATGTGTTCTTTGCACCATACAGCCTCTGTAGAGAGAAGCTTCCAGCTCAGTCCAGGGCCAACCCAGGTGCTGGTTGGTAGAGATAATACTGTAAGGGCAGCCTTTGGCCAGAGCTGCTGAGGAATCAAATGGGAGAAGTCTTCTTCCCAACCGCCTTTAGGGACTGATGGAGCAACAGCTTTCCCTATCTGGCTTGACTCCCTAGGTGCCCTGGAGACAGGGTGCAGGAGTGGGAGAGGAGTGCAGTTCTCAAGCTAACCACAACTAAAACAAGCACTTATAAGACCCGTGCATGCAGAGGGTCTCTCTGCGGTGAACTAATGGCTGTGATCTGGGCTCCAGGATATCAGGCTCACTGTGAAGGTAGTCCTTAACATAAGATTGTTTTCAGAAGATACTGTCAGTTACATGTGAACCCCTTGAAGTGTTGTACTGGGATTGACTTTTTTTATTTGTTTGAGGAGGAAAGGGAGGAATTATTTTCATGTTGTCTATGAGTCTATTGTCCCCAGTAGCCCTACCGGTCAGGGACTATATATCATTCTTTTTGACATCCCCACAGCGCCTAACCTAGGACCTGGCATATAGTCACTTCCTGAAGAGTAGTAAGGGGTTGTTCAAGAACTTCTTTAATACTTAGAATAAGGGTGATCATTTTGAGAGAGCGTGTGTCCATATTTTTTATTGCAAATGCAGATTTGGAACCCTGAAACCCATTTAGAAGCACAGCTCAAGTTCACCTGATGTCGAGACATTTGTAACGCCATTGACACCACCATTTCTGGCACACCACCTTCCCAGGTCATGAGCCACTGTTCCCCTCCATTAGTGTGGTGCAATGAGTTTTTTTCCTCTCTGGAAAAAAAGACTTATAACAAAATAAGGAGTATTCAAGAAGGAAAATGCTGGAAGGCAGAATTTTTAAATGCAGCAACTCACTAGAAGCCTGGACACTGTTCGAGCACAATTGACTGAAAGCCAACAATGGGGGTAGGAGATAGGGTGGGAGGAGGCACAAAGCAGAGAGTATGAAATGGACCAAAATACCAGGCACTTGAATAACTTCTGTTTCCTGACTAATCAGCAGAATCTAAGTGAAAGATAGCCCAAGGTGAGGGAAAGAAAGGGAAGGAAGTGGATGATGAGGGGTAAAGTGGAAACCAGGTAATTAAAAATACATAAATAAGGAAGAGTTGTGCAAAGAACTCTTTAATCCATGAAACTGATCCAAGCTAAGAAATCATGGAGACCCACTAACAACAATACCACAGGTGTATATAGCACTTGACAAGGTGCTTCACATACATCAACCTGGAAAGAGTCAGGACTTGCTATTTCCACTTTGCAAGAGGGAGAGCTGAAGTTCAGAGAGGGTATGTAATTTATTCAAAGTCACACAGCTAACAAGTGGCAGATCCTGCTCTCTAGCACTCAGAATGGAAAAGGATTTAGTTCATGGCTGAATGAATTGTTTACCTTCATCTTATCTAGAGAGGTGATAAAGAGAGTCTCCAAATTTTCCAGTAAAATAGGCAAAAAAAACTATTTTCCCCACCATGTGGCAGCATCCTGTAGTTTAAGCATGGTTTTGGGAATCAGATCCGGGCTCCAACCTTGGCTCTTCTACCTACTAACTAGAGACCATGATCAAGCTGTTTAATCTCTCTGAGCTCTGTTTCTGTAACTATGAAACAGTTACAGAAAAAAATTCTTCCTAGAATTATTTTGAGTGGGGAAAAATATATAATTAGGTATGTAACCAATTGTTAATATTAATATTAATATTAAGTGCTTAGTTTTTCTAATAATAAAAATATCTGTCTTATTGAAAAGGTAAATTTTAAACTTTTAAGAAACAAAATCATAACTCATTGAAGAGTATGCTCATTTTTTTCTAGCTATCAACACAGCCTGGTGTAAGATTGTTCTACCATCAAGACACCGCTATGGTCTTCGGATGTTAGGAGCAGAATTACTAGGGATAGGGATTAACTGTATCCAAAGGGCTGGGTGGCATAAACAGGACTGGCTTTCACACCTCACTGCCTGGCAAGATGAGCACCTAGTCCAATCCCCAGATGGAGTCTAATGACCGGGGACCAAGGTTACCCACACCACCCAGCACCTGCATGCCACCTCAAAGGACCCTGGGAAGTAACTACTGGTATTAATCCCATTTCACAGGTGTAGAAAGTGAGCCTATAGAGATTGACTAACTTGCTCAAGATCAAGTTAAATTAGAATTGATCTGATTCCTAGTTCTTTGTTCTAAAACCATGGGTTTCATGAATTAGTAACTTTAAAATTTGGCAATTGATACAGGGTTGCCAATTCATATGACAGATAAGGATATAATTTCTAAGATATATCATTCATGTGTGCATTTATTCAATACACACACCTTGATGTCTACTATGTCCCAGGTGCTATCTTAGGGGCTGGGGTTACAGCAATGAACAAAGCCAAGTGTCTGCCTCCTGTCATTGTCATTTATCATGCTTTAATAACAAGGGTGTTTTAATACCAAAAAGATTTTTAAAAGATGCATTATTGAAAAAAAACATGAGAAATATTAATACCATACATAGGTAATAGTAAGTCCAAACATAGAAACAAGAACAATAATAATATAAAACATAAGAAAAAGAATTGCAAATAATAATATTAAATGGGAAAAATACCAAACACAGGAAATAAGTCTGTTTTAAAAGATAGGAAAGAATCTCAAAATGAAAGTAAGTTCTTCACATGAAAGGATATTTAGAACCTATAACCACAAAACACAGAAAAGTACAAGATCAATTTTTATTTTATGGTACTAAACTATGTGTCATTGTTTGCCAGTTTGGAAATTTATACTCAACAGTGCATAAGAAAGTGAAGTTTGATTGTCCAGCTTGTTTGGGTAGCTCATTTCAAATCATAGTCTTTATAGAAATTTGTTTCTCATGTAACTATGCAGGTAAAAAAGGAAACAATCTCTAGCACTGTGTCTCCCGGTTTTGGGTGAAACAAGAATTTCCCCACCTCCTAACTCACCATTCTTCCCTCTGCTATGAGTGAGACCAAGGAAAAGCAGGATGTGAGGGCTGGGCAGGTGTCCAGCTGATTGGGCCTCTAGGGGTCTGAACACCCATCTTGAAGCAGGTGGGCATTTCTCCAAAAGGGATGCTGCAGAGGGGTGGGGACACTTCCACAAGGACTAGCAAGGTCTAAGTCTATGCCAGAGAACTGCCCCAAACTTCAGTTCCCCAAAGTCCCCTTCTCTCTCTTCAGAAGGCCCCCATGAAAATGCAAATAATTCTGGGATGTTAAGCCTATCAGCCAACACTTTCTTTATCCGTCACAACACCTTTGTTATCAACAAACACCCTGGCTTAAATTATTTGACAACTTTCCAAGTTGTGTGGGAAAGAGACCCTGCTTTGTCCCACATAGGGAGAGGTGAAGAGTAGAGATATGGTTTGGGGAATGCAAGGTGAGAGGGGAGAATAGTCACAGGAGAACCAAAGATAGGTCCCCACTAACTTGACCCCTTCTCTACTGGCCTTGCACTCATGGGAGAGGGACAGAAGTAGGGCAGGAGGGTTGTGCATGCCGTCTGTGTATGTGTGTCTGTATGTGTAATCCATGAGGACTCCTGGGAAGCAGACAGCAAGTTCTGAAAAGAGGATTGCAGGCAAGTTTATGAGGCCTGAGTGGAGCACGTAGGCTCTCAAGAGATGGCTGATGTGTTGTTCAATGGACTCATTTAAAAAAAAATTCACAGCCAGCTGCTCTCCTAATACCCAACTTGTTATTGCTTCTCTTCTAAAAGGCCATTTGAAAATGTACCCTTATCCACTCCAGATCACTTTAAGCACTTAGTAAGTTGTTACAACATGACAAAGTTGTTGACTGGTATGAGATGCTAAAAGTTATAGCTCATGCCGGGGAGCTGGGAACAGTGAGCTCTGGCCAGTGAGGGGGGTTGCAGTGTAGTGTTGTCAGCAGTTGACCACTGAACCAGGTCCTGTTCCCCAGGCCACACCTTCCAGCTGTATGCTCAATGTAGATGGAATCTGCTCCTTCTTCTCTCCTCAGTGGCATCTAGACATGAGTAATGCCCCTACCCCTTAGCATCATTTGCTCCCTTTGTTTTCCCTTAAATTTTTCTGGGAATTTTCCATTATAATATGTCTTACTGTAGTTCCAGGGACCATGAAAAAGGCAACCACTTATTAAAAATAATATTTTAAATACCATTTAATTCTTCAGATAAGCGGTTACAACAAGATAAGGGCAATGATGAATATATAAAATTATAAACATAATGTCATCCCAACACTGCGAAACTATAGTATTACATATATACATATATAGAAATGGAAGATAAAAATAAAATACACCACCATATTGACATAGTTCATATTAATACTAGCTATCTCCAAGAACTGAGGTTGAGAGTGACTTCTATCGCCTTTCCACAAATCCATCCAGATTCCTTGTTGGCACCTAGTCAAGTCACTGTCACCTCTCACCCGGACTTCTACAGCAGCCTCCTAACTGGTTTTTCTTTAGCTGGTCCTGCCAATTCATTCACCACCAATCACCACCACCAATCAAAAGTGATTTTGTTCAAATGCAAATCTGGGGATAATGGAGAGAGGGTCACAAACTGGCACCAGCTACTGGTTCCTTGCATAAACCCATCCCTGAAAATACTAAAGAAGCGAAAGTGAGCTTAACGGATCCCAATACTTACTGCAAAAACTGTTTGTATGCTTGTTTGTTGGTTGGTAGGAAGTCCAAAGTTGGTTAGATCTTGGGGTGTATTGCAAGTTCAGAGAATGGAAGCCTAGAATAGAAAAGGGCTAGAAACTTTGGATGGTATATTAGTTTACAATAGCTGTATAACAAATTACCACAAACAACAAGCATTTATTAGCCCCAGTTCCTGTGGGTCAGGAGTTCAGACTTGGCTTAGCTGGGTTCTCTGTTTAGGGTTTCACAGGCTGCAATCAAAGAAACCACCAGGTCCCTTTTGTTCCATAGCTTTTGGTTCTCTTCCTAGATTATCTGCTTGTTGGTAGAGTTCAGTTACTTGTGATTATAGGACTAAGGTTCCTGCTTACTTGCTGGCTATCAGTGAGGGCTTCTCTAAGCTCCTAGAGGTCCCCCCCCAAATAACTGCCATGTGGCCTTTCCACAAGCTGGTCACTTACTTCTTCAAGACCAATAGGAGAAGCTCTCTCTCTCTCTCTCTCTCTCCCTCCTTCCCACCCTCTCTAGTCCTCTAAGATGGGATCTTATAAACTATAAGGTAATCACAGGAGAGACCACATCATTGTATCACAGGTCCCACTTACACTCAAGGAGAGGGGATTACACAGGGTATGTATACAAGATGCCAGGAATCTTGGGAACCATCCAAGAATTCTGTCTACCACAGTTGGTCCTCTGGCCCCCAATGATTCATGTCCCTTTGACATGCAAAATACATTCATCCCCATCTGCTGAACTTCGGACTGAACTATATCCCCCCCTCAATTTATATGTTAAAGTCTTAACTCCCCCGTACCTAAGAATGTGACTATACTTGGAGACAGGTCTTTAAAGAGGCAATAAAATTAAAATGAGGTCATTAGGGTGGGCCCTAATCCAATATGACTGGTGTTCTCAAAGAGGAGGAAATTTGGAGATGGAGAGGGAAGACTGTGTGAAGACAGAGAGAATATAGCCATTCATAAGCCAATCAGAGAGGCCCTCGAAAGAAACCTAATCCTGCTCAACCATGATCTTAGATGTCTAGCCTCCTGAACTGTGAGAAAATAATCTCTGTTTTTTCAGCCACCCACTCTGTGTTACTTTATTATGGCACCCCTAAGGGACTAATACACCATCCCATGATCCTTATCCCAGTGCATCATCAGCAAAACCTTATCATCTAAATCTCTGTCCCATCATCTCCTCAATTCAAAGTCCAAAATCTCATCATCTAAATCAGTGCTGATGAGGATCTGGGTATAATCTATTAAGGACAGCTCTTGGGATGCAATCGCTCTCCATTGAAAGACCTGTGAAATTAAAGAGACAAGTTATCTGCCCCAAACATGCCCAAAATACAAAGGTGTGACAGCCTTAGGATGACAGCCATCAATATTCTGGTTCAAAAATTGCGAAGATGGGAGGTAAAAAAGAGTCCCTGGTGCTTCACATTTCTGACATTCAGCTAGGCAAATATTAGATTTCCTTGATTAGGTTTAAAGGCATAAGGATATATTCTCTATGGCTCTCCACCATCTGGACTCTGTGTTCTGCCCTCTGAGCCATCTTTCCTCTTCCACAAAACATAGCCTGTGTTGTAGCAAAGTAGTTTTATCAGTCTCCTTCTTGCCAGTAGCTCGGGGTCCTCTTTCTAAGCCTGACCTGGAGAGCTACAGCTAAAGTAGAGAGAGGAGAGCATCTCTGCAGGTGAGAGGATAGCCTTAAAGATGGTAAATCAGTTTCACACTGGAGTAGTATTCAGGGGTATTAATCAAGTAGTTAAATATGTTATCAACAGGTTTCTTACCATCAGAAAATGGAATTACAATTATGGAAAAGCAGAAAATCAGAATGAACTCTGTGATATTGAATTTGGAGTTAGCAGTTTGCAATATATATAGTTAGATATGGGAATAAATATGTAAATGTGTATATGTTTACATACATAAATTCCCATGCTCGTCCGTGAGAAGTCTTGGGAGTCTTGCTTATTAGCCATAAGCCCACCCATTGCCCAACTCCTGGCTTCTAAATATTATTCTTCACTTAAAAGAAGTAGACCTTCTTAGACAACTGTGTTCAAGTCTGAGGCAGAGAAAGTATAAGATGAACCTATAAGTTATTTTTTTGCCAGAGGCAAGGAAGTACTTAAAGAATGATAGGGATACACAAATGCCAGCTTGAAGATACTTCCACTGGGCAAATTGGGAACAACTGGAGTATCAAAATAAATGATAGTAAAAACCTATAACTCATTGAATAAACTAGGAAAGAAACAAATCTTACAGATAAATAATAAATGAGTAACTTAGAAGTTCATTGAGGACTAGGATAGTTACATGGTTTCATATTTTTTCACACGTAATATCTATTAATTAACAAAGAGAAAATAAGTAAATTGAAACTGGAGAAGCCTGAGGGACATCATCTTACCAAAACAAAGTTAACATCAATGAATAATGGGAAACATTGAAATTTGCACCATCTGGTATGATGCACTGAAAATAACACAACATCATTTCTGTGTTGTTCCTTCCAAAGAATTCATAACCTGAATTTAATCTAAGGAAATAGGAGATGAACCTAAATGAAGAGACAGTCTACAAAATAACCGGCCTCCAATCTTCAAACGTGGCAAGGACATGACAGTCGAAAAGAGATGAAAGAATTGTCCCACACTAAAGTGAACATGCACCATGTGGTTTTGCACTGGATCCTTCAGCTGTAAAAGTAGGATTGCCACACTTAAACTCTGAATGAGGTCTGACAGCAGTAACGCTTTGAGGTTAATTTTCCAATTTTGTGGATTGTATTGTTGGTATATAGAAGAATGTATTCATTTGTAGGAAATATCAGAGTTCTGGGCTAATAAAGAATCAGATTGGCAATCTATTCTCAAATGGTTAAGGAGAAATAATAATTTCTACAGTACTCGTAGCATTTTTGGAACTTTGTAGTGGGCTGTGGTCTGCCTGAGCAGGCTGTCCTCCATCTCTGCCTTGTGGACCCTCCCCAAACCGTGGGAACGGAGAGCGATAGTGTGTTGCTGATCTCAGGCTGTGGAAAGGAGCTGCTATTGTTTTGCTATTGAGAGCAGCAGCTGACTGAGTGTGGCTCAAGATTTTCTGTCCACATTTCTGTTTTAACTTCACTGACAAATCATTCTCACAGTTCTCAAAAGATTTGTCCCATCTGTAACATAATCACCAAATCAAAGACCCAGGTCTGGCTCTAAAATCTCCCCCATTCTTCAGACTACAGATCTCTGTCTTACCCTGAATCTTCCTAAACCAACAAGGCATCTGGGTCTCTTCAGAAATAGATTCACTTGCTATTATAATATGGAGAATGTTGCTGATTTTTACATGAGATTTCCTGCTTTCTCTCAGCAAGTGACTAAACTGGTTACAGCTAATTCTGCTGGGAGGTAACCAGCTGTTTTTACACAATCCTGTAGCCATTTCCGTGAATTAACTTGGGAGCATTGCAGACCCTTGAAAAACAGCATAAGGCTCTGGTGCCTGATAGCTTTAGTAGGATTTAGCAGCCTCAGCAATGGACTGAATATAAAGAAACATAAAATCTATTAGCAGCTGTTCCTGAGAATGTCTGTGCAGTCTTGGGTGACATAAAGAATCTCTCTACCCTTGTGGGTAATATGATGATAACACCACTGTTGTCAAGGTGTGTGTGAGGATAAACAGAGTGTACTTGGAGAGGCTTGAGGTCTTTATTAAGAGAACAATGTATAATCATGTTGTACTTATTCAGTGTTTATTGGAAGGGAGCAATTTTAAGCCCTAGTTCTACTAAATAAAACTAAATACCTACATCATAGGTAATAAGATTGTATTTAATCATTTATTTATTTATTTGTTTGTTTGTTTAATTTATTCTACACACATTCATTGAGCACATACACTGCACTGGCTCCCGTACAGAAACAAAGGATGCAGCCATGAATATTAGCTCATGGAGCATAGAATCTAGTGGGGGAGATGTGCAACTTAGCCAGTTCTCACAAGTGCAGGGAGGGACAACAAGAAAAGAAAACTGTCTTTCAAAAAATTAAAAATGGCGGGGCATCTGGGTGGCTCAGTGGATTAAAGCCTCTGCCTTCAGCTCAGGTCGTGGTCCCAGGGTCCTGGGATCGAGCTCCGCATCGGGCTCTCTGCTCAGCGGGGAGCCTGCTTCCCCCCTTCTCTCTCTGCCTGCCTCTCTGCCTACTTGTGATCTCTGTCTGTCAAATAAATAAATAAAAATATTTTTTAAAAAATTAAAAATGGGACCCTTACAGGATCCATCAATTCCACTTCTGGGCATATATGTGAAGGAAACAAAATCACTGCCTTGGAGAGATATGTGCAGCCCTATGTTCATTGCAACATTATTTGCAAAAACCAAGACATGGAAACAAGCTAAATGTTCGTCGATGAATAAATGAATGGATAAAGAAAATTTGATGTGTACACCAATACACATACACACAATGGACTATTAGTCCTAAATAAAAAGGAAATACTGCTATTGGGGATAGTGGGATGAATCCTGAGGGCATTACAGTAAATGAAATAATCAGCCTAAGACAGAAAAATATTCTATGATATCACTTGAATGTGAAATCTAAGAAAAACCAACTCATAGAAACAGAACATATTGGTAAGGGGCAGGAAGTGGGGGAAATGGGTGAAGATGGTCAAAAGGTACAAACTCCCAAACAAGTTCTGTGGATGGGACGTACAACTAACAATACTGTATTGTATATTGGGTAGTTGCTAAGGGAGTAAATCTTAAAAGTTCTCATCACAAGAAAAGAAATGTAACTAGGTATGGTGAGCAATGTTAACTAAACTTATTGTGGTGATCATTTTGCATTATAGACGTATATCAAATCATTCTGTTGTACCCTGGAATGTTTACAATGTTATGTCAATTACATCTAAATAAGACAGGGAACTAGACTGTTTTAACTTCAGTGAAATGGCTATTCTCAAGCAAGTAAAAAAAAAAAAATCACAGGTCTGGGAGTCAGAGGAGGATCTGAGACCTAGTTCTCCTACTTATTGCTACATGAGCCTCAAGAAGTTACTTAACTCTGACAGTCTCGATCTCATTAGGCATTCTCTGAAAATCAGCCCAGCAACACCTGCACACCTCTTTCATGAGATTCTTAGGAAGCCCAAATGAGATAATCAATGTGAAAGCAATTAGAAAACTCAAGAAATATGAGTTTTGAATAATTGCGAAGTCTTTATACAACATTTGAGCGTGGTTGTTTTTGTTTACTCTGACCACTCCAGGTGGAAGGAGCCAGGTGGTATAAATGTGTGCCACCATGCTTACCTGAGGTATCCTTGTCAGGTCCTACCAGGTGCTGTAGAGATGACTGTGCCCAGACATTACAGATCCACCCCAGCTTGCCTCCGTCCACTGGCCTCAGTCCTGTTCTTGTCAACATTTTTAACAACAAATTGGATGGAAATACAGGAAGACATTTATCCATGCAAAGCACAAAGGAAGCTAAGAATAGAATATTCAAAGATTGACAGAGTCAGGATCTGGGATCCCATCTCCCCAGGATAACAAGATGAAATACAATCAAGATAAATGTGAAGTCCTGTTTTTAGACTTACAAAAATAACAGCAGAACAGCACAAACAAAAAGACCAGAATATTGCTTGACTCTTCTTTTGGTATTTCACATGTAAATAGTATGCTCATGTTCACAGAGCACTTGCCTCTAATTTAATCACTTAGGAAGTCAGCTTTTGGGAATCTGATATGTGAGATAAAAATTTACTCTGGTTTATCCTTTTCATTGCAAACTCAATATTTCCTTATTTAGGTTTAATTAAGTCTGAGTTCATGGACATCACCCAGTATAGCTGCATCCCAATCTTTGCCATAACTAAAAGTGTCAAGGATTCGACAGTGAGGCATGGCCAAGACTAGGATGCAACATAAGATTTCCCCCTTAAACTTAGAATCCTACCTTCTCTGTAATCTCCTTCTCCTCTAAGAAAGTTGTCCCAGTCTTCCCAGTTGCAATGAATCAGTTTTTCACTATATTCCCATATACAGACAAATGTAGGTGTATAGGACTCTTCACGGTCTTGAATTAAATTCAGCTATCCTGCACCAACTAACTTACCTATCCCAAATTTGACTCCAGACACAGCCTTTTGAAAGATAAGATCCGGGGCACCTGGGTGGCTCAGTGGGTTAAGCCACTGCCTTTGGCTCGGGTCATGATCTCAGGGTCCTGGGATCAAGCCCCACCATCGGGCTCTTCACTCAGCAGGAAGCCTGCTTCTCTCTCTCTCTGCCTGCCTCTCTGCCTACTTGTTTCTCTGTCAAATAAATAAATAAAATCTTTTAGAAAAAAGAAAGGTAAGATCCATGCCTTAGGGACGCCTGGGTGGCTCAGTTGGTTGGACGACTGCCTTCGGCTCAGGTCATGATCCTGGAGTCCTGGGATCGAGTCCCGCATTGGGCTCCCAGCTCCACGGGGAGTCTGCTTCTCTCTCTGACCTTCTCCTTGCTCATGCTCTCTCTCACTGTCTCTCTCTCAAATAAATAAATAAAATCTTAAAAAAAAAAATCCATGCCTTAAACCTTATAAATCTTCAGTACTCTATCACAGAGATTTGCACATATGAGACTCAATAAATACAGGCAGAACTGAGTGATAATAACAGAGCCCATTCTTTGCAGTCACACTGCCACTTGGCTGATTTTAACTGTTCACTAAGTTCCGTCTAGTTACTCTCACCCCCTGAATTTTGTTTTGTTTTTTATTTTCAGCTTTCAAAATGGGCATATGATAACCACCTTATGCAGGATTCTCTGAGAACTAAATACTAGAAAAATTCCTAGGTTAAATAAATGCTAGTTCCCTTCGTGCTTCAATTGCTAGCTCACTGGCTTTACTGAGGTTAGGAAGAGAGTTTCTTTAAATGCAGTAATTAGAATAAAACACCCTGATTAGTCTTCCCAAGTTCCTGTAGAGAGATCAAATATCAGTGGCTTCTGGTCCCCAACAGCCCCTGGTCCCTGCAGACTCTCCCAGTGCCTGACTAATCCTTAGAGTCACGGCAAGGCAGCTGTTTTTCTATAAGTCAGTCATGAAGGGCTATTTGAGAAGCATGGGGTTTCTTTCCCTTACCAGTGTCCATAACAGCATTCCATCTGCACAAACCTGGGCTCTCACAACTGTTTGCAATTCAGCGAATGTTTGGTTGCTTACCGTGTATCAGGAGCTGTTCTAGTGCCAAAAGAGATTTTAAAAGTTGATTGTAATTGAACCCTCAAGGAACTCAGTCTACTGAGCGTTGTGGAGTATACTTAACACACTAGTCTTCCACAGAGCAGAATGTGATAACAGCCAATAAAGAGACATGCCCTGGGGTGTTCCCCAGGACTCCAAAGTGGAAGATCTACTCTAGATCTCATCAGGAAAGGCTATGCAGTGAGAGTGGCCTTTGAAATGCACTTACAAGGATGAATGGGTAGCTCTGGGGGTAGAGAGGGAATACTTAGGGTATTCCTTCCACGCAGGGGCAGGTGTAGTGTGGTGTAGGAAGGTGCAGAAGTAAAGGCATAGAAGTGGAAAAGAATCGGAGGTATTCAAGCCACAGCCAACACATAACTTGGCCAGACCTAAGGCATAAACCATGAAGGAGCAAATCAAGATGTTTGGTATAGAAGGTAGATTCTGAAATGGCTCCTAGCAATTCACATCCTTCTTGTGGATCACCCATCACCGACCCCCATGCAATATGGCTATAAAAGACTGGACAGGCCCCTTCAAGATGAATACTCATGTTCAAGTTATTAAAAAGAAGGGAAGGGGGATTATCTTATAAAAATAGAAAGTAGAATAGTGGTTTCTAGGGCTGAATGGGGAGGAAATGAGGAGTTGTTTAATAGGTATAGAGTTTCAGTTTTGCAAGATGAGAAAGTTCTGGAGATCAGTTACACAACAATATGAGTAGACTCAAAAATACACTTAGAAACTATTAAGCTAGTGAAGCAGAGCTCACTAGAGGAGCAGGGTTCTTTTTGGTGGTAAAGGTGAGGTGGGGGGTGGTTTTTTACCTCCTGACTGTGATCCTGGGCAGGCTTCTCTAAAGCTGGTCTGCTGATTCTCCCACCTCAAAGTGTGGCACATCTATACTTCCCTTTTTATTCTCCTGGTGTCCCCTGAATCCAGGCCCCATGCCACTTGGATGATTGTATAATCTCCCAGCTAGTCACCCTGCCTCTCTGCCTCCCTTCCTAGGCACCCTATACACTGCCTACACACAGATTGATGATACCAAACACCAGGTAGCATGTCTACCCCACCTTTAAGATTCTACTGGGCCAGAATTAAATCCTGAAGGAACCCTCTGTGCTAGTCCATCCCTCCACTACTTCCAGGCTCTCGCTCCTGCTGAGTCCCAGAGGTGCACCATGACTTTGTCCAGCACCACACGGTTGCCTGCACCCTTCACACTGTCTTGTGCCCTCCTCTGCTTTTATCCACCTGAAGTTGACCTTCCAGGCACAGTTCAGGGCCTTCCCATCTCTCTGTGGGCCTCAGCCCTCTGTAGCCATACCTTCCTTCATACTTGTGTAACTTTTTTCTCTGATTAATCATTTAATCATTATTATTCATTATTGATGACACCAAAAAATTATGTCGCTCACTCCATGCAGGGTATCTTACATACTTACACTTTGCACACTCATAAGTACTTAACCATTAATCCTTTCCAAATTTCCATGAAATAGGTATTATTAACCTTATTTTTCAAACGAGGAAACTGAGAACTGGAGGGGTTATACAACTTATCTGAGGTCACGCCAGCCATGAAGTGGTAGACCTGGAAATCAAATTCAGGGCTGTGGAACTCCAGAACCTATGTTCTTTTTATATTATGTTATGTGACTTCACATACACTTGGTCATTATTAATTCAGCAAATAACCATAGTGCAAATAATGGTGTGGCCACGCAGTGTAGTGTGTGTTTTAAGAGGGTCAAGGATGAATTAGACACAGCCCAGGTTTCAAAGAGCTTTGAGATCTACTCCTTGTGTTGTATTTCTTTTGTTCTAGATTTTCTGTCTTTTCATACCTGCACTCAGTGGGCAATATTTTCCACCAGACTGTGAGCATATAAGATCAAGGATGGGGTTTCTCTTAAACTCTGCTCTATTCTCACTCTATAGCACAGTATCTAGCACAAAATAGATAAGAAATATTTTTTAACAAGTGAATAAATAAGTGAATGTTAAAAGAATATCAAAAGGGGCCAAGGATGTGGAAGGAGAGAAGAGGGAGCAGGCCGAGGATGAAGTCCTCCACTTCCATGCCCCAAGATTCCCAAGGGGAACAGCATAAATAAAGCAGTTTGAGAGCAAGAAGGAATTTAGTGCTATTGTCACTGCTGAGCTGATGGATGGGAGTCAAATCGTTCCCATGTTGGCTATCTGGCCCATATGACTGACTGATAGACCCTGTACAATGTCCCCCCTCCCACACCGGGAAGAGAGGACTTCAGGTCCAGGGTTCCCAAGTTCAATAGCCTTTTCTTTTTTGCCTTAAAAATTGCTGAGGCATGAGATATTTCCGTTCTCCACTGGCATCTTTGCACTGTGCCCAGAGAAACAATCATATCACATTCAGGAAGGCAAGGGCTTGCAAAGGCAGGGAAACAGGAACCGTCCCCACGGATGTCCTCCCGGGGGAGACAGCCAGGGGCTGGGAACAAATGCTGTGTAAAAAGGAAAGCCAGACTTCACCAGTGGCTCCAGGTTGAGGGGCTGGCCCTTCCCAGCATCCAGCAGGACCCTCAGCCACAAAGTCCAGGAACAGCATGTTATTCTTAAACACACACACTTTTCCTTCCCTACCCCCAATCTCCCCAAACACACACATTAAATCTTGTGTGAAATCTGAACAGGGAGCTTTGTACTGCAGAACACATTCCCACTACTTAGCCCTGACGCCAGGCCCGCACCAGTAAAGCATTCCTTTCCCTCTCCAGAACATCTCCAGAAGTCCAGCACCAAGCTGGGGGCTCTGCTCACTGTCTCCAAACATATGTCAAGCCCAATCTCACTCCTATCCATTCTTCTATTCCCCTTCCACACCCTCCCTTCCCTTCCTCTCTGATTAGTAAGTTCTTCCTCTTGGGTACTTGACCCATAGCATCTCAACCAGAGTTACCCTCTCTCACTTTTGAATTCCAGCAGCATTTCCTGTGTCAGTCAGTGCTTCCTAATCTTTTTCATGGAATAAAAAATAATAAAATTTGTATGGTACCTTGAGGTGACACATGGAGCTTATCTCGGCCAGGGCAACTAGCCCAGGAACTCCAGATGCCTGTAGGAGGAGGGGGACCAATACCTCAGATGTGCTGTAATCCATTCAAGGTCACTGCCCACAGGAGTGCTGGACAAGCTCCGGTATACACACTGCCTGACCCTGTTCCAGAGCATTCTACAAGCTGGAACAAGAAAAGAGATATACATGAAAGTCCACACCTTGAAGAGTTTCCGTGTTAGTTGAAGGAACAGAAGATGCCTACATATGTAAATAAACACACACCCATAAACATTTTCAGTTTCTTTGTGTAATAGAAAGAACATGTCCTTTGGCATCAAAGACATGTGGAGGTTCATGTTTGTCGCTTACTTGCTGTATGAACTTAGGCAATTTTATATTACTGCTTTGATCCCACCCTTTCCAGCTATAAAACAGGGATAGTAACACCTATCCTCATAAGGTATTTTTAAAGATTTATTTATATATTATTTTAGAGGTGGGGGAGGGGCATAAGGAGAGGGAAGAGAGAAACTTAAGCAGACTCCGCACTGACTACAGAGCCCTAGGCAGGGCTCAACCTCATGACTCTGAATCATGATCCCAAGATCATGATCCCGAGATCATGATCCTGAGATCATGACTCGAATTGACCAAGAGTTGGATGCTTAACCAATTGCACCACCCAGGTGCCCCCTGAGGGTTGTGTTTTTAAAATCACCTTTAGTGAGGCATAACTTACTGACAATAAACTTTACCCATTAGAAGCATATATTTTACTAAATTTTCACAAGGGTATACAGCATATAATCACCACTACAAGCAAAATATAGAACATTTCTATCACCCAAAAAAAAGTTCCTCCAGCCTCTTTACAGTCAATCCCCTCCCCACATTCCCTGTTCGCCGGCAATCATGGATCTCATTCCCATCACTGTAATTTTGCCTTTTCTAGTTTTTCATATAAATGGAATTACACAGTCATAGTCTTTTGTGACTGGCTTCTTTAACTTAGGATAATTCTTTTTAAATTTATGTATGTTGTGTGCATCTGTAGTTTGTTGGATATAGCATAATTTGTATGGATATAGCATTGTATGGATATAGCATAATTTGTTTATTCATTCTCTTGTTGACGGATGCTTGGGTTATTTACGATTTTTGGCTTTCATGAATAAAGTTGTTATGAACATCCTTACACAAGTCTTTTTGCCAACGTGTTTTAATTTCTCTTGGGTTAACATCTAAGAGTTAAATTGCTGCATTATAGAGTAGGTTCATATTTAACATTTTTTTCTTCAAGTTTTCTTCAAGTTTTTAAATGCCAATTAGTTAACATACAGTGTAATATTAGTTTCACATATAGAGTATAGTGATTTATCACTTACATATAACACCCATTGCTCATCACAAGGGCCATCCTTAATGCCCAACACCAACTTAGCCCATCCCTATCCAGCTCCTCTCCAGCAACCCTCAGTTTGTTCTCTATAGTTAAGAGTCTGTTTTATGGTTTGACTCTCTTTTTTCCCCCATATGTTCATCTTTTTTTCCTTAAATTCCACACATGAGTGAAGTAATATGGTATTTGTCTTTCTCTAACTTATTTCACTTAGCATAATACTCTCTAGCTCCATCCACATCATTGCAAATGGCAAGATTTCATTCTTTTTTATAGCTGAGTTATATATATATATATCTCACATCTTCTTTATCTTTATCCATTTATCAGTCAATTGGGCTCTTTCCATAATTTGTCCATTATTGATAATGCTATCAAAATACCACCAGCATTTTTCACAGAGTTAGAACAAACAATCCTAAAATTTGTATGGAACCACAAAAGACCCTGAAAACCAAAGCAATCTTGAAAAAGAGAAGCAAAGTTGGAGGCATCACAATTCTGGACTTCAAGTTATATTACAAAACTGTAGTCATCAAGACAGTAATGGTACTGGCACAAGAACAGACACATATCTCAATGGAACAGAATAGAAAACCTAGAATGGACCCACAACTATATGATCAACTAATCTTTGACAAAGCAGGAAAGAATGAATATCCGATGGAAAAAAGAGTTTCTTCAACCAATGATATTGGGAAAACTGGACAGCAACATGCAAAAGAATGAAACTGGACCACTTTCTTACACCATACACAAAAATAAATTCAAAATGGATGAAAGACCTAGATGTAAGACAGGAAAACATCAAAATCCTAGAGGAGAACACAGGCAGTAATCTCTTTGATGTTGGCTGTAGCAACTTTGTACTAGATATGCCTCCTGAGGAAAGGGAAACAAAAATAAACTATCAGGACTTCATCAAAATAAAAAGCTTCTGCACAGTGAGGGAAACAATTAACAAAATTAAAGCGGTCTTTTCTGGTTCCATATAAATTTTAGAATTGTTTGTTCCAGCTCTGTGAAAAATGTTGATGGTATTTTGATAGGAATTACCTTGAATGTGTAGATTGCTTTGGGTAGCATAGACATTTTAACAATTTTGTCATTCCAATCCCTGAGCCTTAACATATGGAATGGGAGAAGGTATTTGCAAATGACATAGCTGATAAAGGGTTAGTATCCAAAAGAAGTTATAAAATTCAACATCCAAAAAACAGTAATCCAGTTTAAAAAATGGGCAGAAGACATGAATAGACATTTTTCCAAAGAAGACATACACAGGGCCAACAGACACATGAAAAGATGCTCAATATTGCTAACCATCAGGGGAATACAAATTAAAACCACAATGAGATATCACCTCACACCTGTCAGGATGGCTAAAATTAACAACACAGGAAACAACAGGTGTTGATGAGGTGGGGGAGAAAGGGTAACCCTCTCACACTTTTGGTGGGAATGCAAACTGGTACAGCCGCTCTGGAAAACAATATGGAGGATCCTCAAAAAGTTAAAAATAGAACCACCCTACCATCCAGCAATTGCACTAGTAGATAATTACCCAAAGGATACAAAAATACTGATGCCAAGGGATATATGCACTCCATTGTTTGTGTTTAACTTTTTAAAAACTTCCAAATACTGTTGCAAAGTGCTTATACTATTTGATACTCCCAATTATGCAAGTTCTAATTTCTCTTTTTAATATAACCACATTTTATTTTATTTTTTTTTAAAGATTTTATTTATTTCTTTGACAGAGATCACAAGTAGGCAGAGAGGCAAGCAGAGAGAGAGAGAGAGAGAGAGAGGAGGAAGCAGGCTCCCCGCTGAGCAGAGAGCCTGATGCGGGGCTCGATCCCAGGACACTGGGATCATGACCTGAGCCGAAGGCAGAGGCTTTAACCCACTGAGCCACCCAGGCGCCCCTATAACCACATTTTAAATATTTTATTTTTAAGTAATCTCTACTCCCAACATGGGGTTCAAACTTACAACTCAGAGATCAAGAGTCACTTGTTCTACTGACCAAGCCTGCCATATACCCCTAATTACAGCCATTCTGAGAATACGTACGTAGTGTTATTTCATTGTGGTTTTAATTTGCATTTTCCTAATGACTAGTGATATTGAACACATTTTCATTTGCATATTAGCCACATATATATATATATTCTTTTGTGAAGAGTTTATGCAAGGCTTTTGCCCATTTGGTTCGCTGGATTATCTTTTTACATTGATTTGTAAGAGTTCTTCAGATATATCAGAAAGAAATTCTTTGTCAGATAAATGTTTTGCAAATTTTTTTCCTAGATTGGCTGGCCTTTTCATTTTAATGATGTCTTTTGATGAGCAGAAGCTTTGAATTTTGATAAATCTAATTTATCAATATTTCTTCTTTTTGGCTAGTGCTTTTTGTGACCAAAGAGATATTTTGTGACTCCAAGGTCACAAAAATATTCTCCTATATTTTCTTCTAGAATTTTTATAATTTAACTTTTATGTTTAGGCCTATATTCCATCTCAAATTAATTTTTTTATTTTTTTAAAGATTTTATTTATTTATTTGTCAGAGAGAGAGAGAGAGTGAGCACAGGCAGACAGAGTGGTAGGCAGAGGCAGAGGGAGAAGCAAGCTCCCTGCCGAGCAAAGAGCCTGATGTGCGACTGGATCCCAGCATGCTGGGATCATGACCTGAGCTGAAGGCAGCCGCTTAACCAACTGAGCCACCCAAGCATCCCTCAAATTAATTTTGTATATAATATGATGTAAGGGTAAATGTACATTCTTAAAATACATTTATCCTGCTGTTGAAGCACCATTTGGGAAAGATTGTGCTTTCCTTTACTGAATTGACCTGATAATTGATCAAAAATCAATTTACCATATATGTGTGAGTCTCTTTCTGGACTCTACCCTGTTCTAGTGACCTAATTTTTATGCTTCATAGAAATTACTATGCTGTAAAGTATTAATTACTATAAAGTGTTCATTTAATCAGATAATGGGAATTCTCCAAATTTATTCTCTTTCCAGATTGTTTTGACTATTCTAGTTCTTTGCATTTCTACATAAATGTTAGGATCAACAAGTCAATTTATATTTTTAAATATTTACTAGAATTTGGTTGGGATTGCATTAAATCTATAGATCAGTTTGTAGAGAACGGGCACTTTTGCCATACTGATTCTTCCAATCCATGACCACAATATATCTCTCCTCTTGTTTATGTCTTCTTTAATTTCTCTCAACAATCTTTTATACTCAGTGTTGACATTTTACACTTCTATTAAGTTTATTCCTAAGTATTTTGGTTTTGATACTATTGTAATTATCTTTTTACATTTAATTGTCCACTTTTATACTGCTAGTATAAACAAATATGATTTATCTTTGTACATTGACTTTATATCCCATGATTTTCTAAAGGCATTTAGTAATTCCAGTACGGTTTTGGGGTTCCTTAGCATTTCCTACATACACCATTATGCCATCTGAGAAAAAAGACAATTTTACTTCATCTTTTTCAAACTTTATGCCACTCTTTCTCTTGCTTGCCTTATTGTACTGGCTAGGGTCTTCCATACAATACTGAGTAGGGGTAGTGGGAGCACTTTTTCCAATTTTAAGAGATAAGCATTCAATATTTTACTATTAAATATGATGTTAGCTATAGAAGTTTTCATAGACGCTCATTATCAGATTGAGGAGGCTATATCCCTTCTCTGGTGAACACTTTACTCATGAATGAGTATTGAATGTTTTCAAATTATTTCCTGCATTTATTGAGTCACTCATTTGGCTTTTCTTCTTCATTCTATAGATGTGGTGAATTATACTGAGTGATTTTGAAGTTTAAAACCATCCTTAAATTTGGGGGGATTAACCCCACTTGATCTTAATAAAAAATCCTTCTTAAATTATGTTTGTATTTTAATTATTCCTTTTATATATTCCTGGGTTCAGTATGCCAACACTTTGTTGAGGACTTTTTAAATCTATGATCTTGAAAGTTAATGGTCTTCCATTTTCTTTCCTTATAGAGGTCTTTTTGGGGGGGCTGTTAGTTTAGAATCTGCCCCTCCGCCCCGGTTTGTGTAATTTTGACTTCATAAAATGATTTGGGGTTTTTTTCTCTGTCTTCAGAATGCATTTATGTAGAAATAGGACTTTTCCTCCTTAGATGATTAATAAAATTCACTAATAAAACCAATGGGAAAGGCAGCTTTCTTTGTGAGAAGGCTTGTGAATTTTCTTCATTTTTATTCAATTTTTTATTTTTCTTTTTTTAAGATTTTATTTATGTATTTATTTTATTTATTTTGAGAGTGAAAGAACGAGAGAGAACACTAGCAGAGGCGAAGGGAAATCTTTCCAAGGTGAAGACAGATGCTTGTCGGACTGAGCAACCCAGGTGCCCCAATTTTTATTTCTCTTGAGTCAATTTTTTTTTTCAGTGAATTTGTCTATTTTAATTGAAATTATCATATTTATTAGTATAAAAGTGTTCATAATTCTTCATTTTGTCCTTTTTATATCTGTAATATCTATAATGATGTTCTCTCTTTAATTCCTGATTTTGAATTTTTTTCTTGAATAGCCTCATTAGGGGATTATGGATTTTATTAATCTTTTCAAAGAATCGATTTGGCATTATGAATTTCTCTGTTGTCTTTTACTTTTTTCCTGCCTTCTATTTTCTTTGTTTTTAATTTGTTCTTCTTTTTCTAGATTCTTAAGGTGAAATGTCGATCATTGATTTTAAACATTTCTTCTTTTCTTAAAAAAAAAAGCTTTAAATTTCCCTTTAAGTATTTCTTGAGAAGTATACTGACATTTTGTTTCATTTTCCAATTTTTCTTATGATTTCTTCTTTGAGACATGGGCTATTTATGCAAGTGTTGTTATATTTCCAAGTATTGGGGAATTTTTCTACATACCTTATTGTTATTGATTTCTAATTTAATTTTACTGTAGTAAAAGAATATGCTCTGTAAGATATTAATCTTTTGAAAGCATTGCAAGTTATTTTATGGCCCAGCATATGGTCCAACTTGGGGAATATTCCCTGAGCACTCAAATGTTCATTCTGTTGTTACAGGGTAGAGTGTTCTATAAATGTCGGTTAAGTCAAGTTGTTGATTGTATAGTTCAAAAGCTTTTATCCTTACTAACTTTTTAATGTACTTGTTCTATAAATTACTTAGAGAAAGTTATTAAAATCTCCCACTATAATTGGATATTTGTCTATTTTTCTCTTCAGTTCTGTCACATTTTGCTTCTGTTATTAGATGCATTTATATTTAGAATTGTTATGTTTTCCTGATGAATTGACCCTTTTATCATTGTGAAGTGTCCCTCTCTATATCTGGAAATATTCCTTGACTTTAAATTTACTGGTACTAATATAGCCAGACCAAGTTGCTTCTATCTACTGTTTAGTTGCATATCTTTTTCCATCTTTGACTATGAACCTGTATGTGTGTTCTTTGTATTTAAGTTGTGTCTCCTCTGGATATGATATACCTGAGTCTTGATTTTTTATCCTATCTGAAAATTTATCTTTTAAGTAAAATATTTAGTCCACATTTATTTAGTGTAATTATTGATATCGTTGGGGATGTCTACCATCTTGCTATTTCTTTCCTACTTATCCCATCTGGATTTTTCCCCCTCTGTTTTTCCTTCCCTGCCTTTTAATGTTTTTTGATTAATTGAACTTTTTTGCTATTCCATTTTATTTCTCTACTGGTCTTTAAGCAGTATCTCTGGAGATTTTTTTCTTGTGGTTGCTCTAGATATTACCATAGGTTTTGTTAATTTGTCGTAATCTACTGATAATTAGTATAGTGATACTTTACATGGATTGTGAGACTCTTGCAACACCATATTTCCATTTACTCCTCCATCTTTTGTGCTATTATTGCCATATATTATACTTCTACCTGTATTATATACCCTACAAGATATTCTGGTTAGTGTAGTCTTTTTTTTAATATACATTTTTTTTATTAATTTCTTTTCAGCATAATAGAATTCATTGTTTATGCACCACACCCAGTGTTCCATGCCATATGTGCTCTCCATAATACCCACCACCTGGCTCCCCCAACCTCCCACCCCTCGCCGCTTCAAAACCCTCAGATTGTTTTTCAGAGTCTACAGTCTCTCATGGTTCATCTCCCCTTCCAATTTCCCTCAACTCCCTGGCTAGTGTAGTCTTAAGCAGTCACTTATCCTTTCAAGAAATTAAGAGGAAAAAATAAGGTAGCATTCTGTTTTATGCTCTGCTTTCATTCCTGTAGATCTGAATTTTCATCTGGTATCATTTTCCTTTAGCCTAATAACTACACTTTAGCATTTCTTGTTAATGTAGTTTTGCTGGCAACAAAGTCTCTTGGCTTTTATTTATCCAAAAATGCTCTATTCCACCTCATATTTTAAGGATATTGTCACAACATATTGAATTCTGGTTGATGAAATGTTATCATTCCATTTCTTCTAGCCTTCCTTATTTCCTCTGAGAAGTCAGCTCTAATAGATTATTTGTGTATCCCAGTATGTTGTGCCCCCTCCCAGCTCTGGCTGCTTTTAAGTTTTTCCCTCTTTTTTTTCTTTACTTTTTAAATGGTTATTAAAATATAGTTGACAGGGGCACCTGGGTGGCTCAGTAGGTTAAAGCCTCTGCCTTCAGCTCAAGTCATGATCCCAGGGGCCTGGGATCCAGCCCCGCATCAAGCTCTCTGCTCGGCGGGGAGCCTGCTTCCTCTTCTCTCTCTGCCTGCTTCTCTGCCTACTTATGATCTCCGTCTGTCATATAAATAAATAAAAATCTTAAAAAAAAAAAGACATAGTGAACTCTTAAAAAAATATAGTTGAGAAGTGTCTGTTCATATCTTCTGCCCATTTTTTGATATGATTATCTGTTTTGTGTGTGTTGAGTTTGAGGAGTTCTTTATAGATCCTGGATATCAACCTTTTGTCTGTACTGTCATTTGCAAATATCTTCTCCTATTCCGTGGGTTGCCTCTTTGTTTTCTTGACTGTTTCCTTTGCTGGGCAGAAGCTTTTGATTTTGATGAAGTCCCAAAAGTTTATTTTCACTTTTGTTTCCTTTGCCTTTCGAGACATATCTTGAAAGAAGTTGCTGTGGCTGATATCGAAGAGATTACTGCCTATGTTCTCCTCTAGGATTCTGATGGATTCTTGTCTCACGTTGAGGTCTTTTATCCATTTTGAGTTTCTTTTTGTGTACGGTGTAAGAGAATGGTCGAGTTTCATTCTTCTACATATAGCTGTCCAGTTTTCCCAGCACGATTTATTGAAGAGAGTGTCTTTTTTCCACTGTATATTTTTTCCTGTTTTGTTGAAGATTATTTGACCATAGAGTTGAGGGTCCATATCTGGGCTCTCTACTCTGTTCCACTGGTCTATGTGTCTATTTTTATGCCAGTATCATGCTGTCTTGGTGATCACAGCTTTGTAGTAAAGCTTGAAATCAGGTAATGTGATGCCCCCAGTTTTATTTTTGTTTTTCAACATTTCCTTAGCGATTCGGGGTCTCTTCTGGTTCCATACAAATTTCTGGATTATTTGCTCCAGCTCTTTGAAGAATACCGGTGGAATTGTGATCGGAATGACATTAAAAGTATAGATTGCTCTAGGCAATATAGACATTTTAACAATGTTTATTCTTCCGATCCAAGGGCATGGAATGGTCTTCCATCTTTTTGTGTCTTCTTCAATTTCTTTCATGAGTGTTCTGTAGTTCCTTGAGTACAGATCCTTTACCTCTTTGAAGACATACAAATGGCTATCAGACACATGAAAAAATGTTCATCATCACTAGCCATCAGGGAGATTCAAATTAAAACCACATTGAGATATCACCTTACACCAATTAGAATGGCCAAAATTAGCAAGACAGGAAACAACATGTGTTGGAGGGGATGTGGAGAAAGGGGAACCCTCTTACACTGTTGGTGGGAATGCAAGTTGGTGCAGCCACTTTGGAGAACAGTGTGGAGATTCCTCAAGAAATTAAAAATAGAGCTTCCCTATGACCCTGCAATTGCACTACTAGGTATTTACCCCAAAGATACAGATGTAGTGAAAAGAAGGGCCATCTGTACCCCGATGTTTATAGCAGCAATGGCCACGGTCGCCAAACTGTGGAAAGAACCAAGATGCCCTTCAACGGACGAATGGATAAGGAAGATGTGGTCCGTGTACACTATGGAGTATTATGCCTCCATCAGAAAGGATGAATACCCAACTTTTGTAGCAACATGGACGGGACTGGAAGAGATTATGCTGAGTGAAATAAGTCAAGCAGAGAGAGTCAATTATCATATGGTTTCACTTATTTGTGGAGCATAACAAATAGCATGGAGGACAAGGGGCGTTAGAGAGGAGAAGGGAGTTGGGGAAAATTGGAAGGGGAGGTGAACCATGAGAGACTATGGACTCTGAAAAACAATCTGAGGGGTTTGAAGCAGTGGGGGGTGGGAGGTTGGGGGAACCAGGTGGTAGGTATTAGAGAGGGCACGGATTGCACGGAACACTGGGTGTGGTACAAAAACAAGGAATACTGTTATGCTGAAAAAAAAAATATATATATAGTTGACATATAATATTACATTAGTTTCAAGTGTACAAAGTGATTCAGCAATTCTATACATTACTAAATGCTCAGTATGGTAAGTGTAGTCAACACCTGTCACCATACAATGTGACTATATTATTGACTATATGGTGCTATACCTTCCATCTCCATGACTTATTTACTTTATAACTGGAAATTTGTACCCCTTAATCCCCTTCACCTATTTCGTCCATGCCCCCATTCACCTCTCCTCTAGCAACCACCATTTAAGAGTCCGTTTTTTGTTTGTTCATTTGTTTTGTTTTTTAGATTCCACGTATAAGTGAAATCATATGGTATTTATGTTGCTCTCTCTGACTTATTTCACTTAGTAAAATACCCTCTAGATCCATCCATGTTGTCATAAATGGTAAGATCTCATCCTTTTTAATGGATGCATAATATTCTTGTGTGTGTGTGTGTGTGTGTGTCCCACTATTCCATATCTTCTTTATCCATTCATCTACTGATGGACACTTGGGTTCCTTCCATATTTTGGTTAGTGTGAATAATGCTTCAATAAACATACAGATGCATATAGCTTTCTGAATTTGTATTTTCATTTGTTTGGGTAAATATCCAGTGGGATTACTTGATCCTACAGTATTTCTATTTTCAATTTTTTTAAGAACTTCCATACTGCTTTGCACAGTGGTATCAATTTACATTCCCACCAACAGTCCATAAGGGTTCCCTTTTCTCCACATTCTTGCCAACACTTATTATTACTTGTCTTTTTAGTAGTAGCCATTCTGACTGGTGTTAGATGATATCTCATTGCATTTTCCTGATGATTAGTGACATTGAGCATCTTTTTATGTGTCTGTTGGCCATCTGTATGTCTTTTTTTTTAATTTTTCCTTGAATTTAATGAGTTTACATTAAAAAATCAGGTAGTCATTTTACATTTAAGGAAATAAAAGTCTTTAAAAAAAATCGAAGAGTGAAAAGATTTTAACCAAGTTTACATTTCTTTTTGCTATAGTTTTTAACAATTCATCTCATCTTATTGCAATGTGCAAATGCATCTGCAGCACCCATTACAATCAGGAACCTAAATTTAAGGAAGGGCATTGTTTACAACAACCCTCAGAGGCAACTGATTTACTTTCTCCTAAAAATTCTATGATATATAAGCATTACATAATAATGCTATTTAACCAACTTTTGTCATTAAGAATCATCACCAAAGTTTTCTGGAAACGTGTCCACATAAGAATTAAATATTTAAAAGGTGAAATGTTCCTTATTTTAACTTTAGCAAGATCTTTCTTTTTCATTGTTAAGAAATACTTGAGTAGTTTTAAAGCAAAAGCTGTTAAGAGTAGAGTCTAGATAGCTAAAACCATACTCCTGAGTTCAAACTTACAGGTAAGTCTTTTGCAAATAGTTCTTGATAAAATAGCCTCCCTCCCCATCTCCCTGCCCTGGATCTTGTATTGTTTCTTATAAAACTTTGGTCAAGAGTAGAAATATATCCAGGCAGATGTATGTGCCATATGAGAGCAAGAACAGTACAGCCAGCTAATGACTTTGGGTTTTAGAAATAAAAAGCAATTAAAATGTACTCAAAGTTACATTAAGAAAAGCTTTCACAGGGTAATATTGAAACAGCCACAAAGGTTAAGAAAATACTGATATCAAAGTGCAAATGATTACAATGTTAAAATAGACAAAAACTATTATACAAGAGCCTCTTTTAAAATTAAAAATAAAGAACACAACACATGAGTCAGGATCATTTTCCTGTTCTACTCATGGATTTTAGTCTTTATATTCGTAGGGTTGGTTGTGTTGACATCTAGTAGAGTTTCTTACGACATCTGATGAGGTTTCATTCCAACTTCAGAGGATGGTCCTTCCCCAAAGAGCCACTCAATTTGGGTCACGTCTTGGTCACTGTACAAGTTCAAAGTAGTGCAGTATCGCCATGATGTGTGTAGCCTGTGTACAGGGCCATCCCCACGATCGAAACCAGCATGGAATTGAACACAGTCCTCTCCCAGGGCTCCAGCATGCAGAGTTCTGTGACCAGCAGATACTGGTAGTAGAACCAGGACATTTGCTTCCAGGCCCATGCCAGCGCCATGCCCTCCACAGGCCTCCCTCGTTGAGGTCAAGCGTCAGTCTCTGTATGTCTTTTTTGATAGAATGTCTATCCAGGTCCCTTTTGCCCATTTTTAAATCAGATTGTCTTTTTGATGTTGAGTTGTATAAGTTCTTTATATTTTCTGGATATTAACCTCTTATTGGATATATGACTTACAAACATCTTTTCCCATTCAGTAGGTTGACTTTTCATCTTGTTGATGGTTTCCTTTGCTATGCAAAAGCTTTTTATTTGGTATGGTGCCAATAGTTTATTTTTGTTTTTTTCCCCTTTCTTGAGGAGACATGCCCATAAGTGTGTTGCTAAAATCAATGTCTATTACTGCCTATGTTTTATTTGAGGGGTTTTATGGTTTCAGTTCTCAAACTGAGGTCTTTAGTTCCATTTTGAGTTTATTTTGTGTATTATGTTAAAAAATGGTCCAGTTTCAATTTTTTTTGCATGTAGCCATCCAGTTTTCCCAATACCTTTATTTATTGAGAAAATTGCCTTTTCCTCATTATATATTCTTGCCTCCTTTGTTATAGATTAAGTGACAATATAAGTATGGGCTTATTTCCAGATTTTCTCTTTATTTTCTATTTTCAGCAGTTTGCCTATAATTTCCTGAATAGGAACTGAATTGATGAACGTTGAAAATTGGACCAGTATGTTTAGATTGCAGATTAAATCTCTTGAATCATTTCTTTTTTTATATACTTTGTTTGACCTCATCTTTTCCCAAATAAAGAAGTCAATGAAGGCCTTGGCAGTGTTGAGATTATATATCTAGAATAAAGAGGTGGGGGGGAAAAGCCATGAGAAAAGATTAAAGAAATATTATATAAGAAATCTGGGAGGAATCGTGAAGAGAAAATGCACAGATATCTAACAATAGTTAAATTGATCTTCAAAAAGGTATGTTCACCCCCACGTTCATTGCTTCATTGTTTATAATAGCCAAGATACGCAAACAACCTAGGTGTGCATTGATGGATGAATAAGTAAATTAATAAATTGTGGTATATATACTATGGAATGTTGTTCAGCCACAAAAAATTATGAAATCTTGCCATTTGCAACAATATGGTTGGGACTTGGGGACATTTTGCTAAGTGAAAGAAGTCAGACAGAGAAAGAAAAATTCCTATGATTGTTCTTACATGTGGGATCTGGAAAAACACACACACACACACACACACTCACACACGTTCATAAATGTATAGAACAGGTTGGTAGTTGCCAGAGGCAGGGAGGGTGGTGGGAAAAATGAGTGAACATTTTTTTAGTTTAAGTAAATTGAATAATTTTTTAAAAAACATTTAAAAGATTTTTTTAAATTACCTTATGATTGAGTAAATCCACTCCTATGTAACCAAATGATTTGAAAGCAGGGACTCAAAAAAAGAAAGAGGAGAAAGAAAAAAGAGTTCTTAGAAATTAAAATATAAAAGCAGGAGCAAAATAATTCAATAAAAATATTTAAAGATATAATTGAAGAAATCTCTCAGAAAGTATAACAAGGAAACACATAAAAATAGAAGACAAAATTAGAAGATAAAATTCAGGATGTTCAACTCCTGATAAATTACGTTTTGGAAAGAAAAAACATGGAGAAGGAAATCACCGAAGAAATAATACCAGAAAAGTTCCCTAAATTGAAGGACATAAATTTCACAATTGAACGGACCCACCAAAATCTATGTAATGAATGGACTTATATCATCACTGTGCAACTTAAGAATGGTGGTGATAAAGATCAGATCCCAGGATTTCCCTGGAAGAAAGAAGAAAAAAAGAAAAAAAATACAAGATTTTTTTTTTTTAAGTTCAGAAATCAGAATAGTGTTGGACTTCTCAAAAACAAAATTAGATATCAGAGGATAATGGACAAATGTCCTCAAAATTTTGAAGAGAAATTATTCCAACCTAGAATGGCATTTCAAGTGAACTGTTGCTTGAGCATGAGACAGAAAAAGATATATTTAAAACATGCCAGTCTCCTGGTATCTGGGAATCTCCCAAAGATGTTGTCTGGAAAAATGTAATACACACAATCAAAATTGTGAGGAAAGGGGAAAAATGTTTGAGAAAAGGAATGACATTAAGAAAGCTGCATGCTTATCTTGTATTATGAAATAATGAGATAAATACCAAAAGAAATGTCTAATTGCCCCTGGAAAATGCAACTTAGAGATGGGGTATCTGTTTTTCAATCTAATCCTACAGTACAAAGTGAATTTTAAAACATGTGTATATTTTGTTTCTAGGAGGGGAAAAAAACTAAAAATTACCTTCCTGACTTGTATGATAGGCAGTGCTATGTGTTCACCAAGACAATTTTATTTTTCTCCTGCAAAATTGGCTAAACTGACCCCCTTATTAGGTTGGAGACACATGCATGTAAATGGAAGCCACACGTGCTATCCCCAGGCCTGACACATGAAACACTACAATAAAAATTTTTTTAATCAATCTTTGAGCTCTACCTAAATAAAATTCATTTTAATAACCAAAGTTGTTCAATAATGAAACAGGCTGTCTCAAAGAAGTAAGTTACCTGTTACTGATGTATTCAAGAAGGATCAGTAGGGATCCCTATCAGGAAGCTGGGGAAGATGGTCCTATCTTTGGCATAAGGATGAGATAGTCAACATACATGTTTTCATCAAATTCTAGTGTTCAGAGTTTCAGAATTTTGGGGTTCTCTTTCATTTATTCATTTATTCATTTACTCATTTTTTCATTTATTCATTCATTCAACAAATACTGAAAGCTTATTATATGCCAAGTCCTGGGGATACCATAGTAAGCAGGAATAATTTACCCATTCTGGAGGAATTTACCCATCTAGCAAAGGTATGAGAAGAAATAAATCTGAGCTCTAGCACAAAGCATTTAGATTCACTCTAAGGAAGGGCTTGCTTAGTTATTAAACACAGGAATTTTGTGACTTATGTTTCTTTCTTATAAATTTTTTAAAATAGAAAAGATCCTTGTCTATCTTTAAAATATAATCAAGTAATGCTTGTACACAGAGGAATGAACTTGGATAGTCTAGGAAATAGTTTCTAGTCTGATGAACCAATTGTCGTCTGAACACATCTGGGAATATGTTATGTCAAAACTTAGAATATTTCATTCAAAGTCTTCATGTACATTTCCTAATCTTAATTAAGCAAAGTTTAGGAGATGAATGAGTCTCTTTTCCCCTCTAATTAGAAGGAAAACTGAGGCATACCTAATGAAATGATTGCCCAGAACCAAAGCTAAACTTAAAAAAGAGTATATTTTCTTACCATTGATATTGATTAAATATCTACTATGAGCTATATATGCACTGACCTAGCTACCTTAAGTATATTACTTATTCCTTCCAGCAACACTAGAGGTACATATTATTTTTTTTAAGATTTTATTTATTTATTTGACAGGGAGAGAGGGACTACAAGCAGGGGGAGTAGGAAAGGGAGGAGCAGGCTTCCTACTGAGCAGGGAGCCCAATGTGGGCTAGATCCCAGAACCCTGAGCCAAAGGCAGATGCTTAATGACTAAGCCATCCAGGCACCCCAGGGGTACATATTATTATTCATACTTTGAAATTAGAAAACAGAAACCCAGAAAGTAAAAATATTTTACTGGTAAGCAGCAAGATCAGTATTCAAACCCAGATCTGTCTGATTCTAAAGCCCCTGCTTTTAACCACTATACTATAGTATGATCATATACAATGTATATATAGCAAACTGGGTTTGTAAATGATTCCCTAGGCTCTGCTAGCTAAGAAACATCCATGGCATGTTCTCTCAGTAAAGACTCATCTTGACCCAGAATATGAAGGGTACTAGCTATGCAGGTTAGAGAAGGTAACGGCAGGACTCTGGGCCTCCAAGGCCAAGCACCATGTCTCCAAAGGATAGCTGCAGTGCTTCTAGATGAGGAGATGGACACTACTGCCAATAGCAGTATTCATTCTGGCTGGATCTAGCCTCATCCCAGGGCTATAAAGCAGAAAGTTAACCCCAGACTAGGGTGAAACCATCTTGCCTTCTGATGCCAGGATCGCCCTGTGGTTTGCTGAAGATGTTTTTCCACTTGCTAATTGGATATTAAGGGGTTATCTGTCTGACCAATTCTATAGGAAACCACTGACATGATTACATTTATAACATGCTTCAAATATCTTAGAAAACACATGTGACTGGAGAAGGCAGAGGAGAAATCCCTCAAAAATCAGATACTAAAGCACTGCTGTGTCCCTCAAGAACTAATCCAGGTTGTGCTCTGTATTACACTTAATTGGATACTGAAACAAGTAATACATTATATGTTAAACTTAAAACAAGTAATTGTATACTGAAACAAGTAATACATTATATGATAATTCAAAAAATCATAATATATCTGTTTTCAATGAACTCAGTTATAGATTGGATTGAGATAAATTGCCCCTAGGCTGGTTACTTTTAGAAGCAAAAGTATATATCCTCTAAAGTAAAATAACATCATTAAGAGTCTCAAAATATCTCTACAATGTTTTATACATGATGTCTAAGATTCAAACAAATGTTACAATATATCAGAAGACAAGACCAAATGTCTGAACAACAAGAGGGAAAAATTCAAATTGTAGTAACTATGACTAACATATTCAAAAATAGGTGAGAAACTTTCTCCATCCAGAGAACTGGAATCTATTTCAAAAAGAATCAGATGGAAATTCTAAAACTGAAAGAAATACAATAATTTAAATTAGGAATTCAGTGGAGAACTTTGAAAGTAGATTAGACACAGCTGAAAAGTGTGTTAGTGAACTGGAAAAAATAGGTCAATAGAAAGTACCAAGAGAGAAAGAGGGAGAAATAGAAGAGCATAAGAGATCTGCAGGACATGGTGAAAGGTCTAAAAGACATGTAATTTAGGTCCGGAAAAAGCAAGAGAATGAATGGGGAAGAAGCAATATTAGAAGAGATAACAGGTGAGAATTTTCCAAAACTGATTAAAGGCATCAAGCCACATATTGGAATCTCAATGAACAAAAGCAGCATGCATACATACATAACCAACCCACAACTAGGCACATTATAGCAAAACTGCTGAAAATCAAGACCAAGAAAAAAAACTTCAAAAGCCTCTGGGGCCATGGGTGAGGGAAGGGGAGTGAAATCACATTACCTACAACGGAACAAAACAACACTAGCAGATGACTTTCCAAGAGAAGTTGTAGAAACCAGGAGGCCATGACCTATTTAAACTGTAGAGAAAAAAAAAAAAAATGCTAGTCTAGAATTCTACAACCCATCAGAAAAAATTCTGTCATCAGAAATGAAGTTTAATTTAATTCATTTTTAAACAAAAATAAGAAATTCATCAAAAGTAGGCTAGCACTAAGGGAAACACTGAAGTTATTTCCTTAGGAAGAAACAAAATCATCCTAGATGGTAGGTTGAAGACACAGAAAGGAAAACAGGCAACAGAAATGGTAAATATGTTGGTGATTCTAAAGAAGTAGTGTCTAAACTGATAGCCTCATGTAAAGAAACCCCAGTTCCCAAAGCTGCATGCCTCATGGAGGCAAACACTTCCACATTTCTCAACCATCACATTTGTGCCATCTTCTCTTCTTTTTTTTTTTTAAGATTTTATTTATTTATTTATTTATTTGAGAGAGAGAGAGAGAGAGAGAGTGTGTGTGTGTGTGTGTGTGTGTGTGTGTGTGTGTATGCTGGGGGTGAGGCAAAGGAAGCAAGAGAAGCAGACTCCCCGCTGAGTAGGGAGCCAGCCATGGGGCTTGATCCCAAGATCCTGAGATGATGACCTGAGCCCAAGGCAGACACTTACCTAACTGAGCCACCCAGGGACCTCTGTGCTCTCTTCTCATCTTAAGCCACAGATGGATTTACCCTCTAACCATCAATACTAAGTGTTATTATTATTTATTAAATTAGTTTGTCTTTGACCAAGATTTGTTGATCTATTATGTTGACTCTGTTCCAATACATCCGAATGTTCTTTCTCCAACATACTGTATGTAAAAGGCTGTACAATCTTTGCTAGCATAGTTCAAAGAATTCTGTGGTCCCAGAATCTAATGATATGTATTTAAAAATGAAAGTCTTCTGTCTCCTTCATCACCATGTGTTGTCTGCTCCTGCCATCAACTCTGGTGGATGCTCTGGTACACTCTGCTCTACTTCAGCTCCAGCAGAGTTGTCCAATCCTGAGTAACAACCACAGCCATTTTTGGCTTCACTTAAATGCAAGCCTTTCTTCAGGATAGAACTAGGCACAGTCTTGATTATGGAATTCAGGCTAGTCTGTTGGATATGCTCTTTCCGTTTTTCAAATCTGCAGTTGCTTGTAGATCATTAGTACATCATTGGCTAGTCTATACACTGGGTACCCAGGATTTAGTAATGATCCCTTTCATTGGTTGTTTACCCATTTTGTTGTCTTTCAAAAAAGTTTATCCCATGGCTTAGTCATGTTGAGTGAGAAAAATTATATTGATTCAAACATTTTTTGAGCACCCAATACAGTAAAATCCTGGAGTGACATTGAATTAGAATTATTACACTTATAAGTTGACTCTTATCCTCTATCCAACCACCATTCTCAAATGAAGCTGTCTAAGTTCCTCATTATTTGAGAGGGAATGTGCAAGGGAGAAGGCAGGACAGGGGAAAATTGGTGTAACTGTAGGCAAATTTGTCTTTGAGATCAGAGAAGTGGTGTGTTCCAACATCCTCACCGATCTACTTTAATTGGGCCTACAAATGTGTACCACTACCCAGGAGATTTCTGGAATCACTGCTCTTGCCCTGGAAATAAACAACAGGATCCAGAAGCATCCCCATCAACATGTAACCTAGAAGAACTGCCACCAGCAGTTGCCAAAACACAGTCAGGTGGTGATAAATCTTGATGGGAACTCCCTGTTGGCTAGTTGTGCTGGCTGGCCCCAGTTATCTCATTCACCCAATTAATTTGACTGCTCATTTTTTATTAGTGAATTTCTGGCACAATTTAATCAAGGATCAGCAAAATCTTCTTTAAATTAGTTTTAATTAACATGGCTTTAAGAAACTTACATTTTATTGGAGGAGCCAACCAAGTTAACTAATAATCATCATGTAATTTAATAAATTCTGTAACAGAGGTATGAAGAGGATGGGATCATCCCAACTAGACAAAAAGATAATTAGCTGTTTTTCTTTTTTCATGTTTTTCAGGAAATGAGAGTGATCATCTTCACTGTAAACACTTTCAGACTTTGAACAGGTTGTCAAGAATAATGGGTTTTAGATCTGTGTTGACCCAACAGATAAGTGTGTCCAGCAAATACTACAAATGAATCAACCACCAGCTCCTACTGCAGTAGGGTTTGTTTTCATTGGTTATATTCAGTGTTATGATTATTGTGATTAATTTCAGTTTTGTTTTTGGGGTTTTTTTTGTTTGTTTGTTTTTAGGTAGTGTGGAGCCAAACACGGGGCTCAAACTCATGACCCTGAGATCAAGACCTGAGCTAAGATCAAGAGTTGGCCACTTAACCAACTGAGCCACCCAGGTGCCCCTATTTCGCTTGTTCTTAAGTTAAAGTTAGAGCTGCTTTAAGTCCATTCTTAAACTAAGCTAATTAACTTCTAGGCAGGAATAAACACGAACTCCATTTGACTATGCTAGTGGAAAAAAGACCAGTTTAAAGAGGTTATGAAAAATCATTAAACATAAAACTAACATGAGAGAGAAAAAAGATCCCTTGGGGACCAAAGCTTTTATATTTCCAAGAATAGAGGAAATGGCAATAGGAAAAATCATACAATTGGAAGGGTAACGTTTTATAAGGCAGCTGGAGAAGGCTGTCCAAGGCTGATTTCTTATAGACAGTACAAGATGAAGGAAGATCAGAGACCAAAAATCCCTGGACACTAATCTTCTCAGTGTATTTTTCATGCTGTCTCTGCACAGTTCTTTTATGCCTCTTCTTCCAATCTACTTTAGCAGTCTGCCAAATAGCAGCCGACTGGTCTGGTTATCCAAAAAAAAAAAAAAAAAGTCCCACCCCCAGGAATGGTTACAATGGGGTTTCAAAAAAGCAATTTACAAGCAAAAATTTACAGCAGGAAACATGAAAAGAACTGGGTTATGCATAAACCATAAGACATCTCTGCCAGGACCCTGTTCCCTAAAAGGTTGGATCTTATTATACAGGGAGCCATGAAGGGGATGATGTTAGCATGAATGACTCGCTTCAGGTTACCAAGACTGAGGGATAAGGGCTAGAGGAGGTCTTTGGTGTCTCTTGAAACAAAAATAACTCCAGCTTGACAAGGACCTGTATGTCCCCTTTGTCTGTCATCCTCTGGGTCTTGGTCCTTTTAACGCTCTCTTTTATTTGCCCATTAAGCCTCTTAGTTTCTTTTACCAGAGCCCTCTCCTGACAGATGACAATCCATCTCTCATTTTAATGGGCACAGGAGGGTACAGGATCTTCTCCCCCAACCTGGGAGCAGACATCTTATTTCCTAGCCTTTCACACCAGGGCCCACCCAACAAAATGTGCTGAATGCAAAATGATGCAAGATCGGCTTCCATCAATCCCCTGTTTAAAGCTCAGTCATAGGGTCCCTCCACCCCACCCTCACTCTTGTTTCTTTATCAAGAGAAAGCAAATCATGTTACCAGAGTCTCAAACTCCAGCTGCTATCTCTACCTCTACATTCTCCAAAGGACGTGTACCACAGTGTAAGGGGAAAAAAACCCAGGTTTTAACATGCAGTTGGGGGCCCGGGTATAAATTCGGATTCTGCCACTTCTTGGCACTGTGACCTTGGTCAAGTGAACTGATGCATTTAACCTCCATTTCCCCATCTGTAAAATGGGAATAAAATAGCTACTTGATAGGATTTATGTGCTGATTAAATGAAATGATGTATTTTGTAAAAGGACAGGCTCTTACATGTGCATTTGATAAGGGCTAACTATCAGAAAAGAGACTCTTCCGTTTTAGGTGGGTAATGTTTTCATTTCTCATAATAACATTGACGTTCACATCCACATTTATCTCTTAGGATAGAATCGGTAAATGAGAACTGCATCAGGTCAGTCCCTTAGAGCATGAGTGATGGACAGTAGCAGACCTTCTTGTTTAGAGTTTTGATCAAGGAGTTCCTGTACTCTTTATTTTTTGGTCCGATTTCCAACCAAAATGGATGATGAAGAGACCGGAACCAATTTCTCTGCTCCAGTAATTGACAGAACCATTTCTCAATCTATTCCCACCCACCTCTGGGGCCTTTCCCACTGACCACGTGGTGTTCAGAGAAGGAAGTTAGCATTCTTCAAAAGAGAAAGCTCCACCAGAAACAGTGGCCTGGTAGGCAGGAGCAAACTTGTGCCCATTCAGAAACTAACCATGAAGCCGAACAAAGCATAGAGTAGGGCGTTGCTCCAACTTTTAGTTAGCACCTCATAGTTTTCCAAGGGCTTTCAAATTTCTAACCCTCTGGTAAGGCCAACTCTTCATTGTATGCTTATTTCATGCGGTATATGTCTGCTTCACTGCACAATACTAATTCAAAAATCACGTATGTTATTTGTCTGATACCCATCTCCAGGAGAATGTGGGATATGTCTAGTGAGGGCAGCATTGTCTTGCCAGCTCCTTGGCCAATACCTGGCCCAGAGTGGGTCCTCAATAAAAATTTTTTTTAAGATTTTATTTCTTTATTTGACAGAGAGAGTGAGAGAGGGAACACAAACCAAGGGAGAGGGAGGAGAGAAGCAGACTCCCCACTGAGCAGGGAGCCCAATATGGGACTCAATCCCTGGACCCTGGGATCATGACCTGAGCCGAAGGCAGAAGCTTAATGACTGAGCCACCCAAGTGCCCCATCGATAAACATTTCTTGAATGAAAGGAGGTTAGAGCACAAATAAGCCCATCACTCTCTAAAATATTTGTAACTGAGCTAACAGGTTTAGTTGAAAAATTAATCTACTGCCAAAACAAATACCATGATATTTCCCAAAGATCTTTTTGTATAACCTGCTCACCAATGATCAGCACAGGACTGTGGACAACCCTAACTCTTGCTGCTAATGAATCATCATCCCAATGAAGAAGCCAGGAGAGCGTTTTCTTCCAAATTCCATTTCATTAGTTTTACTTAAATAGTTGTCAGCCCTAATAGGTTATTTTTCCAGATTAATTCTTTTCACTTTTTTAGAAAGAATGATGGCACATTGCCCTCATTCTGGTCTTTCTATCCTTCAAGATTCTCCTCCCAGAAGATAGTGACACATTTTAGAGATTGTCTTATCCCAGCAGTCAGGACCTAGAAAGTATTCTGAAATTTACAATACATCTTTTGACAATTCTAGAAAAATTTCAGATTTTTCTAGATTGCATTCCTAATTCCCACCCACAGAATTATCTTTCTTTTTTTTTTTCTTTAAAATTTTCTTGTTGGAGACTCTAAAAATAAATGAACAATCAGCGAGGTGTGATGGAAGCCCTGAGCTGTGCTTTATTCCTGGCATTACCCCAGATTCACTGTAGCTCTGCCTGCGGCTGCCAACACAGTTGAATGACATGTCAAACACACTGTCCGTGACCTGCTCTGTCTGGCAGTGCCAAAAGCTGCTTTGATTAATTTTTATTTTTAAATGTAATTGGTGTGTGGGTGGAAGTATGAATCCCGCCTTTGCACGCATTGTGCACAGTACATCATCTGTCTTGGTCACCCATTTCTCCACTTGCAAAATTGCTATGACAATATAATCTTTCCCCGTTGATATATAGTAAAAGAAAAGCCATTCAGGACCCTGGTCAAAAGGTGCCATATAAGTGCCTCAAAATGATCCATTTTCTGGACTCCCTGCTTCATATCTTGCATTTCCAACAGGCTTCCCTCAACCATGTTCTGAGCCCCTAGCCCCAGCACTTACCAGCTGTACAAGCAACAAATACAGATTCATCTTCGTTAAACCAAGTCAAATGAGAAAATAATTCTCCTCAAATGTTCATCACAGTACTCCAGAGGCATCCTTGGATAATTCAGGCTGCTGCTCTGCAGACGATGAAGGCTACCCTTCTTTGGATCCTTACTATGCGCCAGGAACTGTTTTCAGGGCGCCATATGCATTAGCCAGCCAATCCTAACAAATAGGTATCGTTATCAACTGCATTTTATATATAAGGCAACCAAGGCACAGAGAGATTAAATGATTTGCTTGCTATCACACAGCTAGGAAGTGGTAGAGTCCCAATCTGAGCCAGCTGGCTTAGCTACTACACTCTACTGCCTTTCAAGATAATGACAGTGACCATTTACATGCCAGCCATTGGGCCAAGTACTTTATATAGAGTATCTCATTATATCCCCATTACAATCATCTTCATCTATAGATGATAAAACTGAGATTTCAAAGAGTTAATTTGCCAAATATCACATAGCCAGGAAGTGAGTCGGGCTGTCAAGTTATAGAGTCTGAGAGCCAAGAAAATATTACATCATGTTGAGAACGCCAGTGATGAATTCCAATGACAGAGTCTTCCACACAAGGCCCCCTCATCCTTTAAAAGGACGTGAAAATGTACCTACTGGATCTAGTGGGCAGAGGAATTCCTCAGAAGTCTCCACACAGGTTTGCGGAGAGGCCAAGGAGAGCATGAATCAGTGGGTAGGAGCCTGGAGGCTATGTTGGTGCAGGCTGTCACACTGGCTATAGATCAGCCTGCGGGCTCTTGGAGGGCAAGTCCAAGGTAGGCAGCTCACCCACGAGGAGGCCACCGCCCAAACACCTTCTGCAGCTCCAAGAGTTCCACCAACTCTGCCTCCAGCTACAGAGGCTTCCCAGAATGGTAGCAAGCAGCTGGATGAACTAAATTCACACACTCTCAGCCATAACTCTTAAAATGGATTCTCCCTTACTCTGGCCAGAATGGCTCCAGAGTGCTGCTGGCCCCGGGGCCTCTAATCTCTGAGGTCAGAGACCTGCTGAGGTTCTTTGCTTTGCCATCCCATGAACCAACGATACACCGTATACTTTTGCCTTTTCACAATCAAGTATTTCCCGGGGGTACAATCAGGGATACAGTCAAATAGTTCAGGAACAGAGGAAACAGGGCAGGCCTGAGAGAGGGAAGGGGGTATAGCAGAGAATTTCAGAGGACTCTCAGTTTTGACGGTTTAGGGGGACTATGAGAAATAGGGCAAATGTTGCAATGATGAGAGTAGCTAGTGAGTAGGGAAAGAAGAGGAGTGGGGGATACCCCCTGGGGCACCCACTCACTAAAGAGAGTGAGGGAAGGCAAGCAAATATGGTCCCACAATAGTCCCCCAAGTTAAGGCCAGGCTTTGTCCTTTTGCATTCCCATCCTCTCAGCCACTCACACTTGAACCATGCCCTTCTGTTCTGGTGTGATGAATAGAGTTCTTCTACTCTGAGGCACATCTGAAAGGGGCTTCTTTCTTAGCCCACAATCTCTGAAGAAGTAGCCCCCAAAAAAGCAAAATAAAACAAAACAGAAAACAAACAAACAAAAAAAAACCCTGCATGGAGTAAAAGAGAGACAGCATCGCCCCCTAGTGACGCAAGGACAGTGTTGGTGGCGTTCTGGATGCTTTCCCGGGCTGCCCAGGCAGAGGCACAATGCTGGAATGGAAATGATCTCCCTCGAAACTCTGTTACATGACACATTTTATCAGGTAGTGAGGGCTCCCAACACCATCACCTCCCCCCATCCCCCGCTAACTTCCCAACTCATGAGCGAGACCTGTCTGTAGTGCCTGGTTTAAGGACAGGTTGCCCCTGCAAGAAAACGTGTGGTTTGGTAAGTCAGTGGATTAGGGCTGAGGATGAGAAGAGAGCTCTGGTGTCTTTGTTTCCATTTCAGTCCATTCTGCCAAGTTGAAGCAGACTGATTTTCATTTGTCTTAAATCCAAAAAAACCAAAAACAAAACAAAACCAAAAAAAACCTCTTAAACCAAACACCATCACATATGTACCCCTAAGGAATAATGAACTGCCTTTTTAGGCAAAGGAAGAAAGGCCCAGAGAATCATAGCCAAGTCTGGGGTGCATAAAGAAAGCAGGGAAGAACTTTGTTGACTGAGTAAATGTCTGGGTCTTGAACTCAAAAGCCAGGAGAGCAGCATGGAGCTCTGAGTGCCCAGGTCAGTGCTGTCCCCGCTGAGTGTCACTGCCTGCTGTCCCCCGAGCCCTAGACAGACACACTATCTTCCTTCTGCTCTGCCTCTCTGGGCCTATCTGAAGCTTTACTGCCCTCCCCCAGCCCCAGATCACTCTCCTCCCGCTGGCTGGCAGGAGGAGGCCAGGCTCAGTAAGGCAGGCAGGGCACAGCCAGAAAGACCCCCTACATCAGAGCAAAGAGCCTAGAGTCTAGACCCACCCCGGCCCACAGACGCAGGGAGGGAGAGAGGCAAAAGGAGCCAGGCTGTTTCCATAGATACGGATTTCAGTTGCATTTTATGACAGCCGTGCCTGGAGAGGCATTGTTTGGATGCCTGGGGACCCGCTCCAGAAGGAAAATGAAGAAGCAATTAAAAAAAAAATTCCAAGTGGTTTTTCTCCCAGTTTTAGGTCAAGAGCCGCCTCTGCCCTCCAGGGAGGTTCGCCTTTGGAGTAAAGAGAGGAAGGTGTCCGCCTCCCTGGAGTCCTGGGCAGGCTGAGTAATGCAGGCTATGAGCTCATTTACCCACTCCTAGAATTCGGAGGATTTAGAATTCCCCTCTCTGCTTTGTCAACACTCTTCTTGAGACTTTGCAAGCTCTCACACTTCAGATAAAATGGGACTTGTCACCATCATGCCCCCCCTCTACAGTTTGAAGGGGGTAACTAACATGTGTCCGGGGTGCACATTTGAAGCCCTATGACTGTGGTAATGCCAGGAGGGCTAGATGTTTCTCCTCTGGGGCTCCCACGCTCTCCATTACATGTCCAGAGTCCCTTCTTACCTGTGAGACTGGAAAGTGGCTTTGACCTATTTTGGCAGACTATCTGGAGAAAAGCCACCTGGGGTCTGTGAAGAGACTGGCCTCAGCAAGTTACATCAGTAGCACAGAAGTTGCGGGAAATCCCAGCTATCCTCAGTAGCCACAGGACCTAAGCAGGTACAGGGCCCTGGGGTAGCAAGTCTTTGGGAAATGGGCAGCCTCTTCCCAGATGGAGGATAAAACTGGCCAGAGACCGAAGCTTCTTCGGTTTTGTATCACCTCACAGGTACAAGCTAATAAAGACTCCAGTTTCAGGGGCTGGAGGTGCCATTTGAGACAACAGGAAGGCAACATTCTCCCTATAAAGTATGCCCTGGAGCACCTTGGCCCTTGAGTCTGCTGCTTAGGAAGCTGCCACAGTGAGGGAGTGTGGTAATACCATCTCTGTTTTTAGGTGGAAAGTAAATCTTCTAGTTTTTCTTAAAGGCCTCATGCCCCACAGGTCCAGAGGCCAGAGGGTGACAACCTGGTTGTCCGCTGTCTTGGTTCCCACACACAAAGCTGGCTCAGGACTGAATCCTATGCCTGCAATTACAAGGAACAAGAACCACCTTCCCAATTCCCAGCCCCTTTTCCTCCTGGAATCATGTGGGCTGTTCCCCGAGCATTTGCCCCTTTGAAAGAGATCACCCTCATTAACCTGAGGAGCCCTGTCCTATACCCTTCTCAGGGACCCTCAGAAGAAAAAGAGGATCCGGTCTCAGAAGAGGAAGAAAATAGAGAAAGAAAGTGTGTGTGTGTGTGTGTGTGTGTGTGTGTGTGTGTGTGTGAGCTTTCTGGCAAAGACTGTTTGTGTTGGGGTCCTCACCTTTACCATAGAGGGTCTGAGCAGCTCTAGACGCTCAATTCCAGGCCACTGAAGGTCACTGCCAAAATTATTCTCAGAAGCAGACTACTTCTGGGGCTTCTCTTACAGCTGCCATACAATCCCCAACTTACATCTCCCCACCCCCATGACTTCATGAGGACTACTGTTGGCGCTTTGAGAGGACTACTGTTGGCACTTTGAGAGGACAGGGCTCACCCTGGTCTCCAGTGAGTGGCTCAGCCTGGATTGTGGGAAGAAATCCCCTTACTCCTGGACTCAAACCATCCACTCCCTGCAATAGTCACCTCCCTCTCCATCTTTTACATCTTCATCTCTTGCCATCTCGTCTATCTGGAATGCCCTTCTCTCTGTTCCTCACTCATTCATTGATTCTTTCCACAAAAACCCATTGAGTACTCTCATTGGCCTGGCCTTCCTAAAATAGATACGAGAAAGACACATTTCTTGCACTCACAAATATCATAGACTAGTAGAGGAGAAAGACACATGAATGACCTCTTGAAATCTAACCTAGATGGGGACAGAAATCCTGAAGAAGGAATTCTTGGGTAAAGCCCAAACTGAGCATTGTTGGATGAGTTAGAGTTGAGGAGGGAGGTTCAAAGTAGAGGGGACTGCAGGGACAGAGGCACGGAGGCAAGAATCAGGGTGCTATGTATAGGGAACTCAGTAGGTTATAGCGGCTGAAGGTCAGGAGCAAAGCAATGAGTGGCAAGATAACGGCTGGAGTAATAGGCAAGCTGCAGACAGCAGAGGACCCTATGTGATATATTCAAGGCCGCAAGCTTCACTTTGTCTCGATTCTTGAGCCTTATTTCCTAGAGCTTCAGGGCTCCTGTGGTGCCTGAGAGGTGGCACTAGGGGCATGTTGCCCTTGACCTGAATGACTTATTTTATACCCTCAATTCCAGAGCAAGTTTGAACTTAAAATAAAAATATCAAATAGTACCTCTGTTTATATTAGCAAGCTATAGAAGGGTTTTAAGTATGGGAAGGACATGATCAAATTTGTGTTTCCGAAAGACTACTCTGGCTTCTGGGTCTCTTTGCAACCATTCCTCAGGGCAGTCTGTTGCCTAAGAAAAGCTCTGACAGTAACAAATGATTTACAGCAAAAATGAAAGCTTCTTTGTTACATCTGTAATCATCGCTGCTAAATATATTTCATTCATAGGGAAGAAAAGGAAGAGGGGATCCCCTTTCCCCAGCTTGGACTTCATACTGAACCATCTTAGCCAGCTGGCTGTGTTGATAACGCCATCTAGTGGCGTGAGCGCAGCATAACCCCCGAAAGGAATCAAACTTGCTTCTGAAGAACCACCTTTTTGTCACGTGTGTTTATAAAATTCTGTATTCTCTTATTTAACCCCTCAAAACAACTCTGCCAGGTATGTCTCATTGTTTACCCATGTTACGGCTCAGGAAACTGAGAGGTGGATGTAAGGGCCTATTTAGCCAGAGTGATTCCATCCGGTTAAACAGTGATTTTGTTGTTTATGCAGTAAAACTTAAACTGACCCTGCCCCCGCCCCGGGGGAACTTACTTAAAAGCAGGTCCGGGAAACCAGTCCCAGGTAACAAAGCCCAAATACAAGGGCGGGTCAGGTCAGATGGAGATAACAGCCTGAATGCAGGGGTGAGTCCGGCCAGGTGGAGACATCCAATCAGTGGGGCGTGCATAGTGTCTCCCTAGCTACCAAGGAGTGTGGGCCCTGCCTTTTAGGCGCCTTTTGGGTGCCAATTCTGACCAAGGTGATAGGCTAGTTCAAATAGCTACTATGAGGTGAATTGTAATTCAATTACCACCCGTGTGTGACCTAACATGACTGTGCGGCTTTCTCTGTATGTTGCTATCTCATTAGCCACCTGTGTGTGGCCAGGCTCAACCCCATGGCCTTTGCTCTATAAAAGTTAGTCTGTAAGGCAGGGAGGGGTCACCTCTTGTAAGAGACGGCCCCAGCCGGTCAGTTTAATTCTCCATGCTTGGCGCGAAAGAAAGGTTTGCTTGACCTTCGCTTTGTATCAGTCTCGCTCCTTTGATCACGGACCCATTTTGGGGGGACCCAACAGTGGACAAAGAACAATATTTGTTTTGAGTCTTTGGACTCGGAACCAGGGTAGATGACACAGAAGATTGACTAAAGACAGAGAAACCCAAGTCCTTGGTGATGGAGAAACCAACTAGATTAAGCCACAGACTGAAGTTTTCCAGCTACCAGAACCATGTTCTTCCCAACGAATCTGGTCAGAGTAAAGCCTCTTACTTAAGGCAAAAAGAAACCAAGTAGTAAAGGATTAAAAAAGAGGCAGGCTTTTTTGGAATTCAGGGTAACTGCAGGCCCAGACTGCAGCTATTTGATTTGCCACAACGAAAAGGCAAAGGCAAAAAGAAAAAGACAAAAATGTCCTCCCCATAAATAAGCCTGTGAAAAAGAAAATAATAATGTTCCATGCTCTCTCTCCACCCACGCATGATATCTGAATAGAAGTACAGATCAGGCATCCAAAACCATAGAGGCAAAACAAAAGTACCTATAAGAAGCAAAATGACACAGGTTTGGTTTTCTGATTTGCAAATCAAACGGGTCCTGGAAAATGATGATGATGATGATGAAATCTGTTGTCAAATGTACCAAGATAATGAATGCAATTTACATAATTCCTTTATTATTAAAATTAAAAGGCCACTATAGACAAAACTAGGAGGAGAATTAGGCAGGGCTCGTATTGCTCTGATAATTCAGTTTATCCAGGCTTAAATGCTGAACTGAAACGGAATCTACTCTGGCAAATTTCTTTCCTCACTGGTCTTCTGAATTTTAATGAAATGCAGAAGCCTTTCTAAGCAGGCACAAAAATGAGAAACCACAAACTTTTTAATGACAGATTTGATTAGATAAAAATATAAGTCCTCTTTTACAGCAAAACACTCTAAAAGCAAAGTTACAAGTCATCATATGAAAAAATTTCACAATCCTTATGACAAATATTAGTTATGGTCTATAAAAAGAGTCAATAAACCAACAAGGAAAAGGAAAATAACTCCCCCAAAACAGACAAAGGATATGAGTGCATGATTCAGAAAAAAAGAAATGCAAATGGCTAGTAAATATATGAGTCATCCGATAATCAGAAAACTGCTAATTAAAATAAAGACTATCTCCTGCTCATACCACTGTCAAAAAAAAAAAAATGTAAAGAGAGACAACAGCTGGTGATAGTAAGACTAGAACACAAAATGCCTGCCCCCACACTCTCCTGAGCGTATAGTCAAGCACAGTCTGTTTTGAAAGTAATTGGTGTCACTTAACCAACTTTCAAGTCGTTCCTATGTTTTGAGTAATCTGTTCTACCTCCAGGGATTCATCCTCCAAAACTTTTCCTTCATTTGCCCCTAAAATATGGACATATAGATATTTATCCTTTTCTGAAAGTTTGTCATAGCAAAAAACGTGGAAGCAACCTAATGTCCTTCAACAGAGACCAGACTGAACAAACTTACAGGATGTCCTTATGATGGAATACTATTGCAGACATTAAAATGATGCAGACACATACAGCAAAGATATCAAGATATATTAGGCATATATTAATATGTATATATGAAGTGCATCTTTAAAAAGCAAAAACCATCTGGAAAGACACACACCAAACAGTTAAGCACGGTTGTAGTGACGAGGAGGTGGGAAGACGAAGGTAAGCAGAGAACTTTACTCTTTATCCTGAATGTCCCTCTACCGTTTTGATTCTTTCCATCATGCAAGCATTCACCCTGTAGGTTTGTCATTTTTAAAAGATACACAGATAAGTACAAAGCAAATTCCTCTATGTAGAAAATGTTTGCAGCTATGTGGGTTTTTCAGGACAAAAACAACAACAACAGCAATAACAAACAAATAAACAAACAAAAAACCTTTTCTAAACACGCAAATGTTGACTGATTAGCACAAAGACCGGAGAACCCCAAATGCTCTGAAAGGTCAGCACTGTCGACCTGAATCTCATAATCAAAGGCGACAGCACAGACAGCCAGAGCAAACACCGGCTTTGGAGTCGAGCAGATCTGGTTCCAGTCCTCGCCCTGCCCCTTTCTTTCCATGACCGCAGGCAAATTACTTAACCTCGCTGAGCCTCAGTAAAATGGAGACAAATCAGCCCACCCCTCACCGTAGGTACAGCTGCCTACACCATGTATTAGCAAAATATTTTTCTCCCCTTCTGACTTATGATATTATATATGTAGGATGGGCTACTGCAGGGAACTCCACAAGACTTGTTGGTTTGTTTTCTGGATGGACTCAAAGACCTGTGTCTAGGGCCTCGCGATGGACGCAGGTATCAGAAAGTGCCAGCCGTGGGGACTAGGAGAGGGCTGTGGGCACCAGGGACCAGCGCCACCAATTCTAGCGGCCAGGGTTACATTGAGCAGTGGTTCTAAAGTTTTAGCATGCACTATAATCGCCTAGAAGGCTTTTATTTTGTGTGTGTGTGTGTGTGTGTGTGTGTGTGTGTGTGTGTTTTGTTGTTGTTTTGTTTTTTGTTCTTTGTTTTTATTTTATTTTATTTTATTTTATTTTATTTTTTCAGTGTTCCAAGATTCATTGTTTATGTACCACACCCAGTGCTCCATGCAATACATGCCCTCCTTCATACCCACCACCAGGCTCACCCATCATCCCACCCCCCCTCCCCTCCAAAACCCTCAGTTTGTTTCTCAGAGGGCTTTTTAAAAACAGTTTTCAGGTCTCCACCTTCAGAGTTTCTGATTCAGTAGGTCTGGGGCAGGGCTCGCCCCCCTAACCAATTCCCAGGCAATGCTGCCACCACTGGCCCCAGGGAACTGCAGTCAGAGACCTACGGGCTTACAACATTCACAACTGCTCCCACCCCAGAGAATCTGAGGCTGCATCAGCCTCTTTCCCTACCCCTCTTCTGGGATATTCTCTCTGTCCCTCCCCAGGCAGCTAGAATGTCAGGACACTCCCTGGTCTCGCCTCCCCCCCAGCCAATGGCCACTTTCTTCAGCCTGCACTCATCTCCCCAAGGTGACGAACAGGGCTGCTGAAGAGAACCCAAGACCTTTAGTGGGGAGAGGAGAGGAAATGAGGGGGGCATGCCGAGAGCCAGATCTCGGCCTGGCCTGGGTCCTACTTGTTTTGCAGGCTCAGCACAAGGATGGGAAGTGTGTCCCCCTTCTGCCTAAGCAGATTGGGAAAGATAACTTTGTTAGCAGAAGATCCCAGGGCCGAGGGGTCATGCTCTATAGAATTGGCACAGTCTGCTCTCATGCATGAGCTGCTCTGTTCAATAGAGTGCCCGGCCTTGTCCTGACAACTGTCTGTGTGGGAAATCCTGTCCCCGGTGAAAGTGACCCCTGTCCCTCCCCTCCAGCCCACCCCTTGCCCCTCAGGGCACAGGAGCTTTTGAATCCCAGCCAAAAGGTTGTCATACAGAAGACTCTCTGGCTCACACCCAAACTGGCCAGGGAGGAGGGTTAGAGAGGGCCATGGCTCACCTCTGGGCCTCTCCAGGTGGTACAGAGAAGAAAAAACAAGCATTGAGCCCCCCGCTGGTTAATTAAGGAAGGAACACTTGACCTCCTTTGGTCAGTAGTAGCCAAACCTTCTTCCAAAGGGTGGTAATGGCCATTACTACTTAGCAAGCACTGGCCCAATGTCAAGTACTAAACTCGGTTTTATGCATATTGTTTTACTGAATCACTCTGATTCTTTGAGGAGACACTGGTTCCCATTTTTCGCAGGAGAAAACCAAAGAGGAGCCCGGGAAAGTCACCACCCATCCCACACCCTCACAGCTCCCTCCCTCACCCTCTTTAAAGTGGGCTCCACCTCACCTCAGTGAGGTCTGTGTGGGAACCATCTCCCCTCCACTGGCTCTCCCAATCCCTTCCCTCGCACTCCCCTCCCTTCAAACTTTTCCATTTGTTGCTAGCTCTTATCACCTCCTAACCTCCTGTGTCATTCCCTGAGTTATCGCGTTTAATGAGAATCAGCCGCCTCCCCCACAAGACTGTGAGCGCTGCTTTGGCAGAGATCTTTGTTTTACCCACTGGTGGGTCCCAAACACCTCATGGAGTGGGAGCTCAGAAAATGATTGTAAAATGAATCACCAAACATTGCCCACGAAGTCAGAGCCAGGCCTGGATATTCAGGGAAATAACCCAATTCACCCACAGCCCCTGGCCCTGGGTTTCTCCAAGACTCATTCTACCTTGCACACCCAAGCAGCTGGAAGAGAGAGATTTTTTGCCTCCTAATTCCAATCATTTTGATTGACTGAGAATGGTCCCCTCGGGCCCCATACATCTGTCTGCCTGGCTTTCTACCCACGATAGGGCTCACCTGGTTCTCCCTAAAGAGCCTTACTGCTGAGTGAGTCTCTACCCCCACATGGAGGCATCCAGAGCCATGGAAAATGCCTGGGCCTCTAAGCTGCACCACAACCTCAAGACATCATTTCCACCCTGAACTGGCTTCTCATCTGTAAAATGAGGGAATGGAGGCCCACAGTTTCTTCTGGTCTTTTCCAGTCCTGGTATTTTCCCTGTGGAAGGAAAGCATATTATGACTGTAATCAAGCCACACTTAGAAACAAGCCAACCCAGGACCCGGGGGCACAGGACACAGCCAGACTCAGAAGGGGAGGAGATCACAGTGAACATAACTAACAAGCGGACAGGGATTCACAGCATTGCATGGGTTAGAGCAATCGCCACCATCATTATTAAAAGGACTTTTCACAAAACAGGAAAGGCAGTCATTATCAACTCTCTTACATAGTAGAGGAAACCAAGACCCAGAGAGGCTGAGCAAACTGCTCAGGAAGGGCCACACCAAGAGCCAGGTCTTCCCACTGAAAATCCCGCGATTTTCCCACAAGTAACTGCTTCACTGCTTCCAAAACATACCCTGGTGAAAGAATGGCACCGTTGAATTATCCAAACATCAATGATCTAATAATCCGTATTACAGAACACAAAAGTGGGATTTGCCTTCAAATGTGGTTATATCCCATGTTCTAGAGCTCTGTTTACATCAGATAAAACAATAGAGCCACCACAAGAAGACTTCCCACTGAAAGACCTAAGAAACTGACTCAAATTTCTGGTTAGGACAGCTCTTAACCACAGATGAACCTGGGATGAGCCCCTCTCCCACCTCCTTCAAAATGTTCCTCAAGAGATAAGGGATTGAGTGTTTATGTTTTCAAAGACTGCAAACAGAAGATGTGACAACAAAAATAATTCAGTCAGCTGGGCACTCTTAGCAGAGTGTCTTCAACACCCATGGAGGAAATAAGCAAAGGAAGTGCTAAATTACAAAGCTAGACTTGTCCAAACCTGAACTCTGATGACATTCTTTATTTTTCTAGACACGAACACATCCTCTACGACCATCTCTCACACAATGATGTCAGGAGACGGGACTGCTCTACCACACAAGCCAAGTTGGCCTGGAAAGCCCTGGATGAGAGAAATTCATCTGAAGAGAAGTTTGTAGTTTCTGGAAAATCCCAGAGAAAGCTCAAGCTTCAGGAATCAACATTGACCAAATGCTCTCAGAAGAAACACTGAGATTTCCTTCCCTCTCTCCTCTGACTTCTTGCCTCGTTGATATCGGGGAACAGCCTTAGCCAGTTGTTTTTAATTGACAGATTCTCTAGAAGGCTCTGTTCCAGTTAGACTCATCCTTCAAATTTGAAGTCTAAAGAAATCAGAATTTTAAAGTAAATAAGGTTTGGGCTAGTGAACATTAAAATACGATTGGAATTGGAGACTCATACAACTTTGGTAACATCCCTCTTCAAACCACCACCATCAAAATGCAGTATGCCCATGATACCAGAAAGAGCAGGAAATGAGGGTAGAGAAGAGGCAAGCACTTAGATTCTTTTTTTCTGGTTTACCCTCAAAGTTGCTTTTGGCTAAGTAATTATACATTGTAGGTTTCCTAAAACAATCCCAGTTTCAACTATGTTTGCTCCATTGTTTCCATATATCAACTTATATAATAAAATGCCCCAGTTTGGGGTTTGGAAAGGTGGTCAGTACAACCATCTTTCATACCAATGCAATGGTGAGTCCCAGACATTGGGAAGATGGTGGGCCTTGGGGAGGCAGAGGGCATGCGTTCATGCCCCCCGAGCTAGCTTCCTAAACATCATTCCTCATTAGGCCACACAGGTATTTCAACCCAGAGCTTCTTGGTGACCCAAACCTCATACCCCCATTTCGCAGTTGGAGGCGTGAGAGTCTAAAACTATTAGCTGACACTGCATAGTCCCCTTGACTCTGCAGTTTCTCAAAAGTATTTGTAATTATGAGTAAAACAAGGTGGGGAATGTTATTATATTGACAAATGGCACCAGAATTCTTTGGCATATGCATGCTCCTTTCAAAGAAAGAAACTTGGAGACATAAGAACAAACCCCCAATAGAGAATGATAGATCAACCCTTGAAGAGAAACAACCACTCTTCTTTGGGGGTGGGGGTGCTTTGGTACAGTCCGACTGAGGGGAGGGGATGCATGCAAGTAATCTCTTACTGTCCCTACACCCCGAGCGTTCTCTAAGCTGATGATAAGGCACTGGGAAAATACCCCCAGGTAAAATACCCCCTCTGGAGAGAAGCCGAAGGTTTTCTGCAGTACAGGACCAGGTCTGCAGCTAAAAGACACTTTGGGAGGCTACAGAAGCCCATCTAAGCTTTCCCACATCAGCTTTTCCCCACCCACCTCCCCTCTGTGCCCAACACAGCTCTCCCATTCTCTCTCTCTCCTATTGTTTTCCAAACATCCCTCCCTTCATAAAAGCTGTCTGGCTGGGAGCTTAAAATATTGCTGGACAGTAAAACCTACCCATCAGGGCCAATCCAGTCATATCTGCTCAGTCGTGCAGCACAGTAGGGGCGGGATAGAGAAGTGGGAGGTGGGCTTTTAGGCGCCAAAGGAAAGAGGCCAAAGTTGCCATTTTGCTGCTGAGAGCCAAGAGAGAAAGAGAGCACATATTTCTCCGGGGGACCCTACTGCTACTGGCAAGTTTTCCTTGGGTTACATTGGTTTGTCGCCTTCCCTCCCATGCAACCTGGGCTTCTTTTCTAGCCTAATCTAAGGGCCAGATCAGGGTTTCTACAAAAGGAAAAATGTTGTCACTGAGGTTTGGTCTTGGGTTGGGATGGCTGAACTTAGAGTCCAATTCTGAAAACCCTCTTGGGACTGGCCTGAGAGCAGGCAGAGTTTCAGAAGGGAAAGGACTGTAGGAATGGGGAGGGGGACGAGAGGGGAGATGCCCAAATTCTAACTACAATTTGACTTTTTAAGGTTTTCTCATTTTTTCAGAATGAATTAACATGCCTCCAGGAATCCCAAGAGATCTAAAATAAGTATTTGGTGTTTATAAAAGAGTTTTGTACTTTTTCCTTGACCTCTGTGATAGGTATAACAGTAATTACTACTGAGTGCTGTGGGTGGAGAGGAGGCTTCCTGTGCTGCATTTTCAATGTTGGAGCATTTAATGGTGCATAAGAACAGGTCTAGCTAAAGACCCCAACAGTCTTTCTGGGGGTAGGCTGTGCTGGTTCTCTAGGAAAGCTGCTCTTTGCAGTGGCTGCTCTAGAGACATGAAGGGAGACCCATTTACACTCCCTTTACCAACCAGACTGGTAAGTGGTCATGTAATCCTTTGGGGGAACTGGCTAACACAGGTGTAAGTGTGGTATTCTGCCTCTTCTCAAAGCCAAAAGAAGAGGATACTTCTCTGTATTGGAGATTGCCCTGGGCTTGAAGCCAGAAGACCACGGCTCCGACCCCTGCTCTGCCCTCACTAGTTGAGCCCCCCTGGCAGACTTAGTTAACCTCCCGGTCTGCCTTCCTATCTGTTAATGGAGGCTGAAAATGCCTGGTTCACTGGTTCTAAATGGTCATCCTGCGGACCTGTCAGTTCTGGTCCAAGATGAACCTTCCAGAAGCCTGTAGTAATAATGTAGTAAGCAATATAGTAAATTTTTCACCAACTTAAATGTGTTCCATTTAAAGGACTTTTATTCTGAAATTATGTCTTTTCTGGTTTTGTGGTATGAAATTCCCCCTCTTATGAAATGATGTATTCATAATTGTGATTTAATAAGTTTTTTTTTAAAGATTTTATTTATTTATTTGACAGAGAGAGAGAGAGAGAGATCACAAGTAGGCAGAGCAGCAGGCAGAGAGAGGGGGGAAGCAGGCTTTCCACTGAGCAGAGAGCCTGATGCAGGGCTCGATCCCAGGACCCTGAGACAATGACCTGAGCCGAAGGCAGAGGCTTAACCCACTGAGCCACCCAGATACCCCAAGTTTCTTATTTTTATATCCTTGCTTGGCAAAATTAGGAGCTGGTAACTCTGTATTGGTCCCGCTATTCTGCTGGTATTTTATTAGTCTGTGATGTCCAAGTTTGAGAACCACTGGCCTAGTTTACAGGTTCTTATTATGAGGACTGAAATAAGATATGGAAAAGTGTATCAGTTATAAATAGACAAAGGATACCCAAACATAAGGTGTCATTTTAAACATTATTTAAAACCATAATCCTGGGGCGCCTGGGTAGCTCAGTGAGTTAAAGCCTTTGCCTTCGGCTCAGGTCATGATCCCAGGGTCCTGGGATCGAGCCCCGCTTCGGGCTCTCTGCTCAGTGGGAAGCCTGCCTCCCCCCTCTCTCTCTGACTGACTCTCTGCCTACTTGTGGTCTCTGTCTGTCAAATAAACAAATAAAATCTTAAAAAAATAAAAATAAAACGATAATCCTCTGGTGGAACGTTCTGTTGGATGACCTGGGGTGGAGGCTTGAACTCCATCGGTTTACTTTCTATCTGTAAAAGATGTTTCTTTTTGTAGAAGAGCAGAGAAATATTCTTCCTTTGGTTTAAATTACTCCCTGCTCCCGTGGAATAGCTTGTTCGAATATACTCTTATCTGACTTCCTTTATGTATAATTTTCATTGGTAGAAGTCAGGGACCCAAGGCATTTTCTCTTAGCACCTCTAAAGCTCCTCTTCTTAAAAGAATAGTTGGTCTGTTTCAACAGTATGGAATTGGAAAGATTTTTTCCTAAGTTAGTTTCTCTTCTTCCATTATCATGAGAAGCTTTGTAACTAGAAATTAAAACACACATTCACACACTCAATCTTAGCATTGCAGAATAGGGTATGAAAGGACACAACCTTGTTTGGCTTAATTTGGAAATTACTGATGGGGTGGTCGGGAGGGTCTTCATGTTTCATGAATATGTCACAACAGTCACAACATGTCAAAAATCACTGGCCTTCCAGTTTATTTATACAAAACAGTCCCTCAAATCAGCTAGTTTTGGATCAATCTGCGATCCTTGTTTTGGTATTTAGGCTTTCTTTGCAAGTTCTCTGTCTGCCCACTGCTAACTGCAGCAGAGAAGACTGGAGTTTCCTAGACTTTAGCTAATACTGGTATTATATGAACTCAGAGATTGAGAATTTCAGATTTCAAATTATTACCATTGGTCCCATGTACTGGTTATTTATGGAGCGCCCACTCTGTGAAGGTCTTTGTTTTGTGTCATGATGTTTCATAGAAGATGAAGATAAAATGATCCCTGGCCTCCAAGAGCTTTTGATTCTCAAAGGGAGAAACAAGATTGATAGACACGCCATCCTGAAAGTGTGTGCTCAACTGCACACGTCCACATAGGTACCTGAGTGAAATACACACGAAAATCCCAAAGGACAAATACAGTACAATACAAGGAAGAGTGTCAAATCTGAGTTGATACATCAATGGGGATAAGACATCAGCAACACTAGATGTAGAGTACGTCAAGGACAGACTTGATCTTATAAGAATAAATTACATAAACTGTTGTTTTCACATAAATGTTAGATTGAACCATGTGATAGGAAACTGGGGTTTTCCTGGCTCTGCCACCAGTAGGATTTATGCCTGGGCTGCTTACCTAATTGTGAGGTTTCCCATCTTTTTTCCCCCGGAAGGCAATGGAAATGGCTGCCCCTCACTACAGGGCAAGCACTAGATTTAACTGCCCATGGAGGAGTGTTAAAAGCAGAAGTATAGCTAGACACATGTGGCTGGGATTCTGAATGGCTGGTTCTGGGTGGAGGACCCTCTCCCACTCTCAGCCCCCCATCCCTACAAGGAACTCTTCCCAATGCTGGAGTCATGACTGGGGAGCCACAGATGCTCTCACCTTCTCAGGAGGAGAGAAGCTTCTCTTGGGTGCCCTACCTAGTTGGGAGTTTCTGGGGCTCCAAGAGGAGCAACACCCTCTGCTCTACAACAAAAAGCAGCCGCAGCTGTGCATACCCTGAGAGCACAGGGTGCGCATTGCTCACGCCTGCAATCACTGTCTGCCTCCTGTACTGTCTGGCCAGGCTCCAAACCGCAGGCTGGAAGGAGGCTTTAAGATGCCACTTTGTTTATCCACTCTTATCTATGAAAATCACACCTTACTTAAGATATCACTTTTCATCACTCGTTCAAGTGTTTAACAAGTATCACGGTCATTAAAGTGGTGGTCTTCTGATCGTAGAGGATGGGACAAAGCTGAAAGAAGCCCAGAGCAACATCTCCAGCATGCGCTCTTGCCCCTGTCTAAGAGCCACACTGAGAAAACACTGCAACGCTAGAAATGTTCAGGCTGGAGGAGCATTTGCCACAGGCTGAGACAGAAGTTTTGTTTTGTTTTGTTTTTAAGTTTGTTTATTTATTTATTTAAGTAATCTCTACACCCAACGTGGGGCTCGAACCCACAACCCCAAGGTCAAGGATCCCACGCTCCTCAGATTGAGCCAGCCAGGTGCCCCAATGTAGAAGTTTTGATCATAGTCCCTCTTAGGTTAGCACAGGTTTGCACTGGGTGAGTGTCCCAGTTTACACACATCAGCCCCGTCAGTTCGATCCCCAGTGCATTAATCATTGCTGTTGCTAGGGGCATGATATGCTATCATGTTTAATGGTATTTTTGTTGTTGTTAACAAATTTTTAGCTCTATTAAGGTAGGCACACATGACAGACCCTAAAACCTTTTCATTCTGTGGGACACTAAAAGTGTCTCAGTGGACTTTCCTCACCCTGTAACATGATTCCTCCCTGAAGCATGCTCCCCATTCTTTGGATTTAAAAGAGTAATAATAATCATATAAAAAAGACAGTGCTCTCCATTTGTGAAGCTGTTAAGAATGGTTTGCAGATGTCAACATAGAGACAAAAGAAACATAAATTAAGAGTCCAGGAGTTGCAGAATTGTGTATTTTAGATTGAAAGCAGTGTATCTCCAGAGTGTAGTGGAAAGAACTCAGCCCTTGGGACCAGGCAGACAAAACGGCTGCTATTTAACTGTCTGATCCCAGTTTGTTTAACCTCTCTGAACTTCGGTTTTCTCATGTGTTCAAATCAAATTGGTTAAACACTTCCTGAGCTTTCACTGGGTGCTGGGCTCTGTGACAGGCACTGAGTATGCAGCAGTGAATGAAACATGCATGGCCCATAGCCTTATGAAGACTATAGTCTAGCAGGATCCAGTTAAATGAAATAATGAAATGTCAAAAGCCTGTCATAAAGTAGATGTTCAAAAAATGTTTCTTTCCTTCCACTTCCCTCCAAACACATCATTGTACATTTCAACACAGTCCAAGTAAAATGGCTACAGGCAGTTTCACACATCCAAGAATTCTGTTGGGGGCCCAGAACCCCCACAGTATAGGGTTTTCTTCAGTATGATGCCTCTTAAAGCATAGTTTAGCTTGTGGTCTTGATTTAAACCCGTGTAAACATGGGTTTCTATCTATGGTCAACAATGAGCCCTTATTTGGGGTGGAATTCGAGGAATGATACACATATCGCCTCATCTACACTTTCAGACCACCCCTTGCAAGTGACGGAGAACAGGTATTAGCATTAAACCCATTTTGCAGATGAGGAAGATTCTTCGCGCCGCTCTTGTCCCCTCATCCTAGCCCGCAAGAGGAGGCACTCCACTCGATAGGTGCTCTTTTACATACTGATGGTTCCAGCAACTCAGAAAGGAGAGGTACCCCACCCTACCCCCAGCGAGCAAGCGTTAACAGAGAGAGACTGGCAGGGGATGACACCGCGGCCGCTCAGCTCTTGCCTTCTTCCTCCTCCAGGTGGGTGAGAAATGGGTGACTGGAGTTTCCTGGGGAACATCTTGGAGGAGGTGAACGAGCACTCGACGGTCATCGGAAGAGTCTGGCTCACCGTGCTGTTCATCTTCCGGATCCTCATCCTGGGCACCGCCGCGGAGTTCGTGTGGGGGGACGAGCAGTCCGACTTCGTGTGCAACACCCAGCAGCCCGGCTGTGAGAACGTCTGCTACGACGAGGCCTTCCCCATCTCGCACATCCGCCTCTGGGTGCTGCAGATCATCTTCGTGTCCACGCCGTCGCTGGTGTACGTGGGCCACGCCGTGCACCACGTTCGCATGGAGGAGAAGCGCAAGGAGCGCGAGGCGGAGGAGCTCTGCCAGCAGGCGGCGGGCGACGGCGGCGAGAGGGTACAGCTGGCCGCGGACCAGGGCAGCGTCAAGAAGGGCAGCAACAGCAGCAAAGGCACCAAGAAGTTCCGGCTGGAAGGGACCCTGCTGCGGACCTACATCTGCCACATCATCTTCAAGACTCTCTTCGAGGTGGGCTTCATCGTGGGCCACTACTTCCTGTACGGCTTCCGGATCCTGCCCCTCTATCGCTGCAGCAGGTGGCCCTGCCCCAATGTGGTGGACTGCTTCGTGTCGCGGCCAACGGAGAAAACCATCTTCATCCTGTTCATGCTGTCGGTGGCTTCGGTGTCCCTCTTCCTCAACATCCTGGAGATGAGCCACCTGGGCCTGAAGAGAATCCGGTCTGCCTTCAAGAGGCCGGTGGAGCAGCCCCTGGGGGAGATCCCCGAGAAGTCCCTCCACTCCATTGCCGTCTCCTCCATCCAGAAAGCCAAGGGCTACCAGCTGCTGGAAGAAGAGAAAATCGTGTCCCACTATTTCCCCCTGACTGAAGTCGGCATGGTGGAGACCAGCCCACTTGCGGCCAAACCTTTTAGTCAGTTCGAGGAGAAGATGGGTGCGGGGCCCCTCGGGGACCTGTCCCGAGCTTACCAAGAGACACTGCCTTCCTACGCTCAGGTGGGGGCACACGAGGGGGAGGCGGAGGAGCAGCCTGTAGAGGAGGGGGCGGAACCAGAGGTGGGAGACAAGAGGCAGGAAGGGGAGACAGTGAGCACAGAGGGGCTGGAGACCACAGCAGTGCTGGAGGGGGAGAAAGCCGAGACTCTCGAGGTGGGGAAGGAGGGTGAGAAGGAAGACCTACAGCCTGAGAAAGTATCAAAGCAAGGGCTGCTGGCAGAGAAGTCGCCTTCCCTGTGTCCAGACCTCACCAGGGATGACCCCAGACCGCTAAGCAGGCTGAGCAAAGCCAGCAGCCGAGCAAGATCAGACGATCTAACCGTATGAAGTGGGGCCGAAGAATGAAAGAAAGAAAAGAAAACACCAGAGTTAACATAGGGCAAGATGAAACGTAAAGACGCCACCATGATTCAAGTCTTCTGTCCCTCCCCTCACACCCACCCCTGGTTGGACAGGTGCTGCAGAGGGCACAGCACTTGCTGTACAACTAGGAAACCACATTTCCCAAATAAAAGGGCCACCAAGATAAAGCCACTGTCCCGTCAAAGTTCCCAGTCTCGAATGACTGCCCCGCCCCTCCAGCTCAACTACAATGGGAAGCTCTGCTTTCATCCTCATTTCTCCACAGAAATCCCTCCAATCAGAATTGTGGTTGCCTCATAGCTTTTTGCCGCCCCACTCAAGCTCACTAGCTCAGCCGGATTTTTATCACACCAGCACTTCCCTAGCAGACACCACATGATCATATATCATGGGGCCCAAGCTCAGATGTCTATGGGGTGCAGTCAGGGGCTTTCAATCAATGGGGTGGGCCTGTTCTAATGCCATGGGATATCTAGGGTTGTGAAGACTGAGGGGGGTGGGCAGAGGGCAGCTGCCACTCAGTACCAGGCACTGATTATCAGGCAGTATTACTGGACCATCTGACTTTTCCAGAGAATCCAGAAGTCCAAACTTCTCAGTGAAATTTTTAACACTGCCAACTAAATTTTTAAATATGCCACGTGGACCAAGCAAAATGTGCACAAGCCAAGTTTAAGCTTTGGGGTACCAGTTTGCAAAGTTCGCCTACACTAGCGAGCCCAGCTTTCCTGTGGAATTGATCATATTGTTTATGGTCTCAACTTGTGTCTATGGCTCCCAAATCTCAGTTCACCATTTTGAAGTGTTCAGTTTAAAATCATCAGTCCAGGAGATACCCAGTATTCTCAATGACCTTCCTTTTGGGTCACTGTAGCCCCTGGGTTCTGATTTAATTATCCCTTGAATTGGGGGGGATTCTGCCCTGGGCATTATTAGGGAAAGACCAAAAATCTCACCCTCTCCCTGAACTGAAAGGGCCTTGAGGGCTGGTCACAGTTTCCTTCCCTGAAGAAGGAAGATCCCCTTCTTTTCTATCCTCTTCCAATATCAGTGAGTGCTCACCCTGAAATCAATACCTCCTTTCATCAGGGGCTGGGAGCAAGCCAGTCTGAGCCAGGAGATAACCTGCTCACTGGCCTGTCTTGAAGAAAGTCAGCTCTCAGGCCTTGCTGAGACATGAGATGTGTACAAAGAGGACCATCACAGTCGTACTAGGGAAAGCCTCTTATGAAGTGGGAGCTCAAACAGCCAGAATCCCAAAGTCTAGTCCCAGACCAGGCGTCATTCCTGGAAGGGACATAGAGACTAAAGGGAAAAAGAGGGACCTCGAAGTTCTCCTACCCTTTACCCTCACAACCAACACTCCTCAAACATAGAGTCCAGTCCAGGGAAATCCTCAAGTACAAGTACACATTTCACACAAGGAGCAATTTTTACCTGGAGCCAATCAATTCCCAGAGCTGAAGGACAAAGTGATAACCAAGACGGTTTATCTAAACCAAAGCTAGCATCATGGGCTGCAGTGCCAAGGCTAAAGAAGGAGGGATAGAAACCAAGATGACTTGGCAGAGATCTGGCAGGGGACCACCAGAGAAACCAAAAGAAGTACCCAGAAAACTGCCTTAATTCTTTTTCCCAACCAGCACCATCCCAAAGCATGCAAATCTCCTGCGCTACCCTCTGGTTATCGCATTCCTTTTACAATATTCATTCAAGATATGCTTTTCCAGAGCAAAGACTCCTCCAAAACTATTCCTCCCCGGGTATCAATATTCCCATTCCTTGGTACCCCATTTTAAAACAAAGTGGTCTAAAAATTAAATTCATCCTAAGGTATGATTGCTTGATCATCCCTCCAGAAAATTTTACATCTTAAAAGACAGCCTAAAATAGGCGTGTCTGGGTGGCTCAGTTGGTTAAGTGACCGTCTTCGCTCAGGTCATGATCCCAGAGTCCCGGGAGCAAGTCCCGCATGGGGTTCCCAGATCTATGGAGAGTCTGTTTCTCCTCTGACCTTCTCCCCTCTCATGCTCTCTCTCTCTCTCTCAAATAAATAAATAAGATCTTTTAAAAAAAAAAAAAAGATAGCCTAAAATATATTTTACCTATGTCGATCCAAAGTGACAAACTTTCAATGAAAGAACATATCAGGCAGCAGATAGTTGAATAGAAGAGGTACATTTATCTCAAAGACATATGACTTTCTGGCTATCGCTTGAATCTGCCCCTTGCCAGAACCACTATTCCACCCAGACCTTCCATCTGGGGAGAAAAGTAGCACAGTCCTGGGGCCTGAGAACTCGAGAGACTGGGTCACTACACTCATCCCAGTGGCCACACCCTTGCTTCTACAGTTTTAACTCCTGAAGACTCATTTTAAGAAGATATAAACTCAGAGCCTGAGAAGAGCTTGATCATCACCAGAATGGAGTGTCTGTCTCAACTAGGACCTAATCCAAAAGAAAAAAGGAAAAGAGAAGGGCACCATGCTCCAGAAGAAAGCTGCTTGGTGCTGTTTGGAAGCAGTGGCAAAGGCCTAGGGGAAGGCAGCTGGTCTCCTTGTCTCAGTGAGGACAGAAGCCTGGGAGTGAGTGTATCTCCTTGGATGAAACAGCTTCCTGCCTCACGGTCTATACCTACCCCACGACCATGGAAGTTGCCATTTTCCCTCTTAGTCTTCCCAATAAACGAGGAAGACTACCTGGGAAGAAATAGACACAGGCATCAAGGGACCAGGATTTTTTTTTTCTATTTCTGCCATTTAGTAGCTATGTTATTGTTATCCCCTCACTTCTCTGTGTCTTGGTTTTCTGTCTACAAACTCGAGATGGTATTCGCCACCAACCTACTTCCAAGGGTATCATAAGGGTAATGAGTCGGCTGCCAAGTCTGGAGCCTGCCGAGTGTTGCCACTCCCTGAAAGATTCCTCCAGCCGCAGGGAGACTGGGAAGGAAGGGAGGTGGGTGGTTTCCATCCCACCCTCTCAACCTGCCTTGCAGTTACCTAATGAGAGTTTTTCAATATGGAATAGACACTCTGGATGTCAGTCTTCTCAGAGAAGACTCAAAACAGAATCTGGACCCCACATGTTTAGTAGGAACCTGAGGCTCTTTGACCTTGAGAAATGCCTGGGGGACAGATCGGTAATTGCTTTCATCCTTGGGAGAAATGTCCCAGGGTCCATTCCCAGGTAGCTGTGTGTCCGCTGAGGCCCTTACCCTATACAGCTGGATCCCTCAGTATATGTTGTGGGGCAAATAATTATGGCCGACTCAGGATTATAATCCCCACTTGGGCTCCATTAGGTCTGGCTTTAAATCCTACTCCTGGTCCTTCTCTTGTTAGACTAAAACCCTTAGGGCACATAGATCTACCAATAAAAAGAAGCAATGGACAGCTGGATAGCCGAAGTGCAGCTCCTCCCAGAGGCAAAGGGCCAGACGCTTAAGAGCAGTTAACAACGCCTCCATCAGAGGAGATCTGTGACCAGGAGACCAGGAGGGACAGAGTTACTAACAGTTCAGTTAGAAACATCAAACCTTGCTCTGTAATCCCTAGGCCTAGCATTTGGGGCATTGTAAGAAGGCCTATCTGCCTTTCACCATGACTTTGCCACTTGCCACATAGGTGACACATCCAACACAGAATTAGACAAATGCTCCTGAAGGTCAGTGTGACCTGGGGATAAGATTTTCCCACAAAAAACAATGAAGTTCAATTCAGAAGCATTGGCTGCCCCTTGTTGACTCTCAGGACCCCACAGTGTCACTTAACACAATGTCACATCCCTAGGTGAATGGGGTGTAACAAATTTTGCCCCTCCTTCACAAGACAGAACAGCAAATTGATATCCAGGAAACATGGAGCGTACTAGAAGAAGTGGGTGTTTTTAAAAGCTCACTAATCTGGAAATAAAAGGAAGGGGAGGAAGGCCTTATCCAAATTTGTGAGAAGTCCTTACTGTCAAATGTATACTGAAGCAATGACAGCCACCACTTTCAAACACTGCACAGGTTGTTGACTAAAATCCTGACAAAAATCGAGCTAATAAGTAAAGGGAAGGAAGTAAATGAGGAGGGGGAATGGTCAATATGTCTGTTGTTCTGAATTTCTAAGAATGACACTACGAAAAAAGAACATTTTTTATCATGCGAGAAGTCACTGTTCCGGCGGTGCTACAGACAGTCGGCTTCCCAGAGCTCACTCGTAGAGTCCTGGAGACGCACCAGCCCCTGAGACTGTCTCTGACTCACAGCAGCAGTGAGCCCCTGGAGCTACGTGCAGAAACTCTTCGGGTTTAAGCCATGGGAATAGCCTGGGGCAAGGCTAGTGTGGGCAGTTGCTCTTCAGGAGTTCCTGAGGAGGGTCCTGGGCTCATTCTCAGGGTGAAAAAGGAACATAGCACCCATGCAGCATATCCCATCCCACTCCACATCTCTCTTCCTCTCTCCTTCCCCTGACCCTGAACTTTCGCTCTATGCATACCATGTGCAAACGACCACACAACCCAAGTTAGTAAAATTTAAATGAAAAAGGTTTTGCCTGGTTGGATAGAAAACTCCTCTAAGTATAAATACCATCTGTAAAACAAAGCAGAGTGTGTGCCTAGAAGACCTTCCTTTCTTGTAACTATCGTATTTTAACTAAATATATAACCGGGAAGGAGGGAGAGAAAGGAAACAAAACTGTAGGTTCAACAGTTAGATAAAATAAAAGAAAGACTTGGGATGCCTGGTGGCTCAATTGGTTGGGCATCTGCCTTCAGCTCAGGTCATGATCCCAGAGTCCCGAATAGGGCTCCCTGCTCGGCAGGGAGCCTGCTTCTCCCTCTGTCTGCTCTGCCTGCTGCTCCCCCTGCTTGTGTGTGCTCTCTCTCTGACAAATAAATAAAATCTTTAAAAAAAAAAAAAAAAGATGAAAGAAATGTTTTTATAAAAGACAAGTCACACTCTGCTTCCCCAGACACTGTAGCTCCCAAAGCCAGCCACAAAGGTAACAGGGAGATATACTGTAAGCTCCAGCCCCACTTCCTTCTGGAAGTTCTTTTTCCAGGGCAGACAAAGAGAATTCTGGAAAGATACATGAAATTTCCTGGAGGGAGAAGTAGATGCCTTCATTGCCTTTTTCTGCAAAAGTTTCCATCTATGATGGAATTAGTAAGGACTCAGCTAAGAAGCATATTCGTAACAAACATGCTGGGGAAATCTCTGGCAAGGGAGAGAGGCCTTATTGGGATTGTGCCCTGAATTCTCCAAACCTCCACATACTTATGTGAGAACTAATAGTAATGCGTTAGAGGGTTGCAAAACAAATAAAACTAACTTGACTTTTTGCCATCTTTGTTTTTTTCTTTCGACTTGTCAACAGAGCTAGACTGTGAAGGACTGCCCCAATTTCTGGTTATTTTTCCTTTGGAATTAAGAGGTTGGTGAACAAGAGGCCTGGGATATGGGGAGGGGGCAATGGTATTCCGGTAAACATTACACAACCTGCTCTCTGCAGGGTAAAGAGGTCCTTCCCAGTTTATAATGTTTGCCAGTTTCCTTGGTGTAAATTCTCCTACCATTGCCCGTTAATTTCCCAGCCTAATGTCACTGAACACATAGCTGGGGAGAGGTGTATAGCAGCATAACATTATAAAATATTTCTACTTTATAATACATACAAATAACCCATTAATGTAGATAGTAATAAAATAATTAAGAAGTGATGCACTTTGAGTATTTATTATCTTGTGTTTCATATTTTCTTTAACTTTATGTAGTTTGTTAATAATGACTGCGTTTAACAACTAGCTCACAAAATTCCAGAAAACTTAGCAAATGATTCTTATGGGCCAGTATAGGCCAGTTCCAGCTCACCACTGGGTAGAATGGAGGACACTCAGATTCAGAAAGAACATGAAAACTCTCCTTATCAGTTAGATTTGGTCACTTTGTTCCCTCTTTTTCTCTACACAAACATCAGAAAAAATCAAAAAGTATACTTTCTTGGCCTTTTGAGAAGAAGCAAAAGAATAGGATTTGTTCTCACGTTCACCAATGTGTCTGACAACCATAGGAAGAGTTAAAGTTACTCACTACTGATCAAAATAAATAGATAACTCAAAATAAAATTGGCCAAAAAATTCTGCTTGGGATTTCCCATGTCACTTCTCTGCTTAAAATCCTTCAACAGCTTCTCATTACACACCCAATAAATTATAATTTCCTCAACACAGCATACAAAGCCTTTATAACTACCTTCAACCCACCTAGATAGGACATCTGTTTTTACCTGCCCAGAATCTATTCTCTGTTTTCCTATAATAACATCTCAATTTTATCTGGGGAGATACACTTCCTCAGTTAGAGATAGGCTTGGTAGAACTCTAAGTAATGTTTACCGAGCTTCTCCTAGGTCAGGTCAAGGGTCAGGTTTTTGTTTTTTGGGGGTTTTTTGTTTTTGTTTTTGTTTTGTTTTTTTACCCAAATGGGCCAATCATACTTTCTCTCCCTGGAATGCAGATCTTAAGTGGAGTAACGGAGAGACTGTAACTTGGTTGAAATACATTGATCTCGACAGAAGCCCCTGAACAGATCCACAGTGAGTTCCTGCTTATCTAGATTTCTGCACCATGCTTGGTTCCTCTTTTTCCAGATCCTGGTTGTTAGCCTTCCTCCAGTTTGCTGAACTATCCCAGAGTTTTGCTTGTTTGTTTCATTTAACTTAGCCCAAATTATCTCTGTTGTTTGTAAGGTCTCAACTGCTGTACCATCTTTGTAGCCTCATCTCCCACATCTACCTACACCCATATGTGCCCCAACTTTCTGGGACCATTGGCCTGTCCCTAGTATAGGCAAGCCTGGCCCATGGTGACAAATGAATTCCATGAAGTTTCAAGACTCTGCCGTGGCCTGCCTTTTTCTCCATGGTCAGTTCCTTCTCACCCTTAAACGTTCAGCTCTGTTGTCTCCTTCTTTATGAAATTCCACAAACTTCTCAAGACAGAGTTAGTTGCTCCCTCCTTTGTGATCCCTCAATACTTGTCTACACTTCTACCAAAGTGTCTATCACATTGTTTTATCTCCCCCTTTTCTCTCATTTGACTGCAAGCAAATTTAGGATAGAGATTTCATCCTATGTAACTTGAATATTCAGAACTTAGCAGAGTGCCTGGAACATAGTAATGTTTGGTGAATGCATTGAATGAGTACTGAGACATCTCCCAAGGCAGGAAGGAGACAATGGGCCAAGCACTCCCCATCACTAAAGGGATGTACTGTAGGCTGACACTACATAGGAATATTTTTGAGGAAGAGATCCCCTAAACGTCCCAGGGGTTCCAGGTTTGGAAGCAAAGAGGCTTTGCTTTGTCATAAATAAAGGAATGGGGGGGGCAGTATATGAATTGCTGGATGTCATCCCCCAGACCAAACGTGGAAGCCATATGTTGAAGATAGCAGTCAGTCTTTGAATGATTGTAGATCAGAGGGCCTTCCCATCCCTATCAATTTCTAATTGGGCCTTTGAATTTCTAATTAAATAAAAAATAAACTCTATTGTGTTAGTCCTCTGAGATCTCAAGATGTATCCATCACAGGATCTAGCAATACGTTATCTATTTAGAAATTGAGGTTACATGTGGTTATAACAAAAACCTAAAATCTGTTGCTTTGGCTTACCAACTGAACAGTGAATGATGAAGAAATGAAAATCAAAGGCTACAAGGCTATGCCATGCAAATATTTAGTAAAAATGGCACCTCTGATGATTGATGTATTAGCTCACTGTTGCTGAATAACAAATCACTCCAGAACTTAGTGGCTTCAAACAACAATGAGCATTTATCATCTCTCACAGTTTCTGTGGGTCAGGAATTCTGGAGAAGCTTGGGGCCTCTCATGAGGTTGCAGACAGATACTGACAGGGCCCACAGCTGGGGTGGTAGGACCAACTCACTCACATGGTTACATGATTAGCAAGTTAGCGTGGGCAGGTTGGTTGCTTTTGGGTCTGCTTGAGGGTCTCATGAGCTGGTGGCTGCTTTCCGCTAGAGCAAGTGATCCAAGAGATCAAGCAAAATCTTCCAGGTCTTTTATGACCGAAACTTAGAAGTCACATACCATTCTTTCCATCATATTTTATTAGCCATTTTCCCTCAGACTGTTCCAACTCCTGTGGAAAAAATGAGGAGGAGGATGATTTGAGGTAAAGCCATCAAGTATGGTTCCCTTTTCTTTGTTTTAATGATTTCATTGTATATAGGATATGTGTTTTAATCTGCTCCAAATGCTCTTGGAAGTGGGCAGGATTTGAACAGATGGTAACTATAATGCTAATTCCAGGTGGCTGGGCAGTTGCAACCATGAGGAAAGCCCTCAGCCATGGATGATGTCTGGTCATGACTCCTTAGGCTAGGAACAGAGTTTCAAGGGGCTTCCCCTCCCTGCAGCTACTCTTTCTCTAACACTCAGCTTTCCTGAAAAATGTTCAGTTTTTCTAATTCATCCAGGTTTTCCAGGTCTACTTTTCTACCTTTTTCACTTGTTACAGTTATCATCTCTACACTGGCTGGACCTATAGATGTAAGAAAGACCAAGGAATCTCTAGAATTTAATTAGATTAATAAAACCAACAGAAAATGGATGAGATCAAATAAATGCAAGTGAGCTAAACCCACAGGATATAATGTGACCCAAAAAATCCTCAATCACATCTTTAAGGCAGACACAATGACAAGGGGTATTCTTATGGCATTATGACAAATATGGACATCTCTAATGTATCTCAGATCAGAACTTCAACTTTCTCCAACCTCTTTTTTCATGACTGTATCAGACTGAAACCATAATTTCTAGGACAACTCTGTATTATTCTTGAGTTGCATACGAATTGTCTTCCCTTCAAATATTTTTTTAGCTATTCACTTATCCAGTAGCCAAAGACCCTCTTGACTTTTTAAAAGTCCTGTTGAGCTAACAACTGTGTCTAGTTGGGTTCCACACATATACTGAGACAGATGAGACGCTCATCTTTACAGATGAGTAAGAGACAAGGAAAATAACAACAAAGAGACAGTTAACAACCTGGAGAAAACAAACAGTGGACACTAGAAATAAAAGAATAGCATAATTTCAAAAGATATTTACTTAAGCTTAAATAAATAAGCTTAAAATCTGTTTTGTGAGCTCAAAAATTTTAAAAGAAAACATGAACTCTGTAAAGCAAGAAATGAAACAGAAGATAATAAGATAGTAGACTGAGTTGGAAAAGAAGCTGGCAGAGTTAGTAAGCAAAGTCACAGCAGAATTTAAGAATAAGGAGCAAAATTAGCAATACATAAAGCAAAATCAGTACTTTAAAGAATCACGACATCAGGAAATCTCCCAGAATGCCAAGAGGAGGAACAAAGGCATGAAAATTATCACAGAGGAGGTAATAGACATGGAGTGAAGGCCATAGAAATCCAACATAAATATGGGTCCTCCTGAAAGACAGTCAGGACAAAAGAACCATAAACATCAAAGATCTAATGGGACAAAGCTTCCTTAGAAAGTCTGATAAAATACCTGAAATCATAAATTGGAAGGAACTGATTATGTCCCAGACAGACATATGTCCCTAGACAGACATAATCCCACAAATTTAGAAATACAGGAAAACAGCCCCTGATAATGTTTGTGTACTGCTAATAAATAGTTATGTTTTCACCTTCTAGTCCAGTTATGAACATAGGATAGGATCCTATACTCCCCATAGGTGGCAAGGCTTCCCATGAAGAAAATGGATATTTCAATTTCAAATCCTGAGAAGAGAAAGATTCTAGGATGAGAAAAGAAATAGAAAGAAGAAGGAACTCCTTTCTCTCCCTAAGCCTCATTCTTATTCCAACTCATTCCAACAAGTGCCAATGTGCTCAATATGCTTCCAAAAGAAACAAAACAACCATGTCTGCCATATAGAGGCAAGTCAGGGACTAAGTTAGGGAGTTAATGAGTTAGTACATGTCAAGATCTAAGAATAGTATCTGGCACATAGTAAGCACTTGGTACATATTAGCTATTATCACCATCATAAATATTATTCTATGTGATATAATAACTACCATAGTCTTGTGACATAAGACTGGCAAAGTTCTATTGTTAAATGCTGTACCTTAGGCTCAGCTGGGATTCAGAGATTTAAGGGAAGTGTTTGTGCACTTGGCCTGGAGGGACTGAGAGGAGAGATCTCCTTTCCTGTCAAAGGCCATTGTTGGTCATGGGGATTGATAATAGCTCTAATGGGAAAGAAGCGAAGGTGAGGACAAAAAAAGCAAGAACTCATAGCTCTCAGTTTCAGCCATCCCTCCCAGTACTTTGAGAGGTGAGTCAATTGGACATAAATCTAGTGTGAAGGTTTCTAGTCACATTCTGCAATCAAAAGCAAGGGGTAGTAGTTCTTTGGGTCACCAAGACCTGTCCTTGACCTGGATACAGGTGTTACAGTAAAAATCCTGAATGGTGCCATTCAGAGCTTTGCACAGGGCTGGGGCCAGTGGGATGGCATGCCTTTCTCTGCTGCCAAGTTCACTGAGACCCTGATCCCCACCATGCATCCCAGTAAGCCACCAAGGTGAACTATTAGCCTTGATATGCTCTCCCAGAATTCTGCATTATCACACAGCCTTGAATCTCAGATGAATTAGATGAAATTCTAATTCATCAAGTAGCATCCGTGTGGTCATCTACCTGCCTCCCTGATAGAAGTAGCCAAGGACACAAAGTTCTTTGACTTGACTCTCCCATAGTAGGGCTACCTCCACAGCTTCCTAGCCTTCTGGATAAAGGATTGGACATCTGACAGGTAGTTTGGACTGCTTAGTACGGCAGAGTTCAATTCCAATAAATTGTGTGTAATAAATCAGTGTGTAATAAATCAGTTACTCAGATTGCAGTAGTCTAAACACTCAGGTCCTCAATGCCAGGTGCACACTAGGCTGTGCTTCCGGGTATGGACTATAGCAGCTCCCACACTGGGTCATTGCCCTAGTAGGAAGCCACCGTCTAATGCTATGAGACTACAGGCACTACAGGATTACCTAGAGCCCGAGGGCAAAAGGATAAGCCTCACAGCAATGCATTAAGCCTTCATGAAATGAGTATCAAATGGATGAAGTAGTGATTCAGTCCGTATTTGAGCAACTCCAAGGGAGGGGGACTATTTCCTAAAATAATTCATCTTCAGACCCTTAAAGAATTATTCCTTGTTTTGAGTTAAATCTAGCTTTGTTTAACTTCCAGTCCTTTGTCTAACATATATTTCCAGGGGCCGTATCAATTCTACCCATTCTTTCACACGAAGATAGCTATCATGTTCCTGAGTCTCCTTACTTCAGTTCCTTCCATCTGTCCTCATCTGGTGGCTCTCCTCTGGGCATGCTCCAATACATCTCTGTGCCTCTGAAAGTGTGGTACAAAAAGTGCAGTACTCCAGGTGTGGGCTGATTGTTACCAAGTTCGATGAGATTATCACTCCTGTTAGAGATGGTGTTCCTTTTTTTTCTTTGTTATCACCTCAGAAATTTACTTGTTTATCTATATTTGCTAAAAATATCATCTGCCTCTCCACTCTTTCTTACCTGTAATTAAGTAGTTGTTTGGGTAGCCAAGTGTTAGTAACATTTAAAACACAATGCCTCAGTTATGGTCTATCTAGCTCATTATAATCATTAACTTCATCTTATTAACCATGACCACTACAAAATGGAATTACCACTTAAAATAAGATATTAGCTCAGGCCCCACCATCTTTGGCCTCATAAATAAAATGCTACCTTGCATTACATCAGCTTTGGGATTTTCAAACCACCTAATTGTATCCCGCCTCTTTTAGCCAGGACATCCATAATTGAGCCACACCCCCAGAACGTCCGCTCCTTGACCCCGCCCCCAGGGCCTCTCCTCCCAGGAGCCTCGCGTCCGCCCCGCCCACTCTTAGCTCAGGGCGGGAAGCACTGGATAGAGGCGCGGATTGGCTGACTGGGGCGCAGCTTGATGGCGTCGGGCTGGCTAGTCGCGGTCCCCGCGGTGTCCCCCGGGCGAAGGCCGCCTTTGTGAAAGGGCCTGTAGCCCGAGCTTGCTGCGGTCACAGGGAGTGGAAAGTGGAGGCACGAGCCTTCCCTTCACCATGAGTTTCCTGATTGACTCCAGCATCATGATTACCTCTCAGGTGAGCTACTGCCTCCCACCCCTGGACCCCTCAGCCACTCTTCCGTGAATTGTCTTCTCGGAGTTTCAGTGGCGCTGGCTGGCCCAGAATCTCGCTGCCCTCGTCCTGTGTCTGGACCTGCCTCTTCGGTTCCCAGAGCTCGGGGAGGGTGTGGGATTTGCTGAGTCCGATTTCCTCAGCCCTCATAGTGGGAAGGCGTCCTGTGGCCGTCCGCTCCCCCACCCACCCTGTATCTCCCCTCTCTCTCGTCCACTTTTGGAGAGAATCACACGGCCTCAGCGCTCATTGCCGGCGCCGCGAGAAAAGAGCGGCCCCCAAATCCCCCGAAGCTTCTGGCCTGCGCCTCTCACCCATGGATCGGGGAAGAATGTGGTTCCGCGCGCGGAGTACGGAGCAGGCCAATGGGAGCTGCCTCCTGGGGACACGTGGGGACCTTGCTGGTTAGTTGTCAAATCCTGAATCCCCGTTTGCAGGAATTTGCCATGGTCAGCTCAGAGACCTTAAAAGTACTTAAGGTTTGGTTTGTGCACCAATACCTCATCCTTTAATACTCTTTCTGCTTCGGATCTTTTTCTTAACCCTCCCTTTTTTACCCATTGGGCACCTTCATTAATTAGCACAATCAGCAGGCTTTTATAAACCATTTTATAAAAACTCTGAGGGTACAAACCTAAATAAACACTAATTCCTTGTTCTGTACAAGTTATGTCTAGAAAGCCTCTTGCTTTTTTTAAATTTAAATCCAATTAATTAACATATAGGTATTAGTTTCAGAGTTTAGTGATTCATCAGTAGCATATAACACCCAACTGCTGATTACTCAGTTACCTCCCCTCCAGCAACCTTGTTTATTTCGTATAGTTAAGAGTCTCTTAGGGTTTGTTTCCCTCTCTAATTTCGTCTCACTTTAGTTTTTCCTGCCCTTCCCCTATGATCCTCTGTTGTCTTTCTTAAATTCCACATATGAGTGAAATCATATGATAATTGCCTTTCTCTGAATGACTTATTTTGCTTAGCATAATACCCTCTAGTTCCATCCAGGTCGTTGTAAATAGCAAGGTTTCATTTTTTTGGTGGCTGAGTAATATTCCTTTATATACATATAAAGGAATATATATTTTATATATATATTGTATATATAGAATATATACAATATATATATATCATATCTTCTTTACCCATTCATCTGTTGATGGATATCTGGGCTCTTTCCATAGTTTGGCTATTGCAGACATTGCTGCTATGCATGGGTGCATGTGCCCTTCCGATTACTATGTTTGTATCCTTTAGGTAAATACCTAGTAGTGCCATTGCTGGACGATAGAGTGGAAGCCTCTTACTTTTATCAGCTTTCATTCGTTCAGCTACTCTGTTTTCTTCATAGCATTTATCGTAGCTCTGATATTTATGTATTTATTTTTTGGGGTCCTCTTTTGTCCAAGTCTTATCCCCCTGCCTTTAAGTACAAGTACTAAACACAAGTATTGGCTAGCCAACTGTTAATATTTGTGGAAGCTCAGACTATCTAATTATTAATTTTTACCTCCTCATTTCCCCAATAGTTTAGAGTATATTTCAAGTGGCAAATGACAGAAACAGTTCCTTTTGAGGGTTTAAATGAAACTAAATCTTTGATCCAGTTTCCATAGTCCTTCATCCTAATGCTTCTGTCTTTGAAACAGAGCGCTGTCCATGGCTCTTGAAAAACTTTAAATACAACATTTTAGAAAATATGAAACAAGGAACACTCTAATAAGATAACTTTTAAAATTTACCATCCTTTATATCGTTTTCATAATTGTTTTTATTGGCTGCATAATATTCAAATTTATTAACACAAAAATCTGGACACGTAATTCTCTTATTTTTCTAACTTTCTTAAGCTTTTCTAATTTTTCTAAGGCTAATTGCCCTTCATGACAATTCAGGTTTCAGCCCTACTACTGACTTAGGAAAAATGACAATATTTCAGTAGCTTTTTTTTTTTTTAATTCAATTTTTAAAAAAGAATGTGGGTGAGGAAATTGGCATTATATTGTAGCATCTTAAGATTTTTTTTTTAAGATTTATTTATTTATTTGACAGACAGAAATCACAAGGAGGCAGAGAGGCAGGCAGAGAGAGAGGAGGAAGCAGGCTCCCCGCTGAGCAGAGAGCCGGATCCTGGGATCACGACCCCATCCGAAGGCAGAGGCTTTAACCCACTGAGCCACCCAGGCGCCCCAACATCTTAAGATTTTTAACACAGACATAATAAATTGAAGCAAGAAAGTGGCTTTCGTATCTTTTTACGTTATATAATACTTTAACACATGAATTTGCATGCAATAGTAAATATTTAATGCTCTTTACAAGTGAGGAACTAAGACCCAAAGAGTCATTTGTGTGGACTGTTCTCTGACCTTAATTTTTATGTAGCTCCTTCATCATTGTTTTGGTATCAGTAAAAATATCACTTTAGAGAGGTTTGTCTTGACTCCCTACCCCCATCACAGTAGCACCCATTCTAGCCACCTTCAATCCCATTTTCCTGTTTTATTTTCTTCTTAGCCTCTATCACTATTATTTGTGTCTGCTATTTGTAAACTTCATGAGGTCCATGTTATTCTTTCTTATTCTCTGCAGTATTCCCCAGCATCTAAATCAGCTGCTGATACATGGAAGCCTAGTAAATATTAAGTAAATAGAGATGTAGTTATGTTAGAAACCCCTCTTCCTCATTTTTCCTGTTTTATATGAACTGAAAGGTTTAGTTTAAATGAAGTCTGTGGGGCACCTGGCTGGCTCAGTCTGTAGAGCATGCATCTCTTGATCTCAGGGTCATGAGTTTGAGCCCCATGCTAGGCATGGAGCCTACTTAAATAAAATTAACTAAATAAATATTTCAGACTATTTATTTTTCTTGAAATGGTCAGCTGTTTGTGCCATTCCCCTCGTAATTTATCTGAATCTCTATCACTGTCCTCAAAGCCCCCCTTTCCCTCCTCATCTCTTAAAACTCTTAGCAGGTAACCTTGCCTCCTATATCAGTAAAAGTGAGGACAAAAGATATAATCTCCTTCTACGTCCTAGGTCTTAATCTAAGCCATTATGTATGTCTACAACCATCCCAGCTGCCTTCCTCCCATGTCAGAAAATAAAGTGCCCCTTTCCCCTTCTTAAGGTCATCCTCTCCACCTTTGATCTTAGCGCAGCTTATTATAAAGTGCTTAAAAGCACAAGCTTTGAAATCAGCTTACATACTTACATACAAACTTCAGATTTGATCCTGATTTTGACAATTACTATAAATGAATTAACTTCTATAAACCTCAGCTTTCTCTGAAGTGAGGATAATCACACATACTTCAGGTTTTTAGGATTTAATGAGATTACAGTGCTAAGTACTTAGAGTTCCTAGAATATAGTAAATGGTCAATAAATGTTAGTTGCTGCTAATCATAGTAAATTATTAACACTGTCGATTAGCTTTCCTTGTAAACACCTTTGCCCCAAGTATTTTTGCCACATAACTAACTGGTCTTAAGGCAATTTTATGTAAAATATAAACTCGCCAAAAATAAAATGGGACATTGATTTAAAAGGACATAATGAAATGTAAAAAATGAATAACAAAATTAAAAAGACTTTATTGTGAAATACAAAATATTTGAATACATCCAAAATATGTAGTGTAGATTCCTTCTCACATGTGTTCACCTGCCCCTTACTCTACTACTTTCTTCCCCAAGGCCTATAAACTTTTTCTTTTCCCTACCTCCTTCTCTAGGCTACTATCTAATGTTTTCTCTTTTTCATACTTTTTAAACAATTTTTTATTTTGTTTTTTAATTGAAGTATAGTTGATACACAAAGTTACATTAGTTTGAGGTGTACCAAATAGTACTTGGTCATCCACCAGTCTTCTGAGTTACCCTGTGCTCACCACTAGTGTAGCTACCATCTGTCACCATACAATGCTATATTCTCTAGGTTGTATCTTTCCCTGTGATGTTCATTCCATAACTGGAAGCCTGTATCTCCCACTCCCCTTCACCTATTCTGCCCACCCCCCCACTCCCTCCTCTCTGGCAACCATAAGTTCTCTGCATTTATGGGTCTGTTTCTGCTTTGTGTTTATTTGTTTTGTTTTTTAGATTCCACATATAAATGAAACCACATGTTATTTGTCTTTCTCATCTGACTTAATTTCACTTAGCATAATACCCCGTAGGTCCGTCTATGTTCTTCAAATGTCAAGATATCATCCTTTTTTATGGCTGTATAATATTCCTCTGTGTGTGTGTGTGTGTGTGTGTGTGTGTGTACATGTGTACACAAACACCGTATCTTTCTCATCCTCATATGGATCCTTAGGTTACTTCTATACCTTGGCTTTTGCAAATATGCTGCAGTAAACACAAGGGTGCATATATCTTTGCCAATTAGTGTTTTTGTTTTTAATTTTTTGAGGAACCTCGATACTGTTTTCCACAGTAGCTACACCAGTTTGCATTCCCACCAGCATTGTGCAAGGGTTCCTTTTCCTCCACATCTTTGCCATCACTTGTTATTTCTTGTCTTTTTAATAGTAGCCATTCTTATAGGTATAAGGTGATATCTCATTGTGATTTTAATTTGCATTTCCCTGGTGATTAGTGATGTTGAGCATCTTTTCATATGTCTTTTGGCCATCTGTATGTCTTCTTTGGAAAAATGTTCATTCAGGTCTTCTGCCCATTTTCAATAGGAATTTTTGTCTTTTGGTTGTTGAGTTGAATAAATTCTTTGTATATTTTGGATATTAGCTATTGGATATATTATTTGCAAATATCTGCTCCCATTAAGTAGGTTTTCTTTTTCCTTTGCTGTGCAAAAGCTTTTTTTGGTATGGTCCCAGTAGTTTTTGTTTTGTTTTGTTTTTAAGATTTTATTTATTTATTTTTAAAGAGAGAGGAAGCAAGAATAAGGAGAGGGGCAAAGGGAGAGTGAAAGAATCTCAGGCTGACTCCATGCTGAGCACAGAGCCCAACACAGGGCTTGATCCTATGACCCTGAGATCATGACCTAGGTGGAAACCAAGATTCAGATACTCAACCAACTGAACCACCCAGGTGCCCCCCGAGTTGTTTACTTTTGCTTTTGTTTCCCTTGCCTGAAGAGACCTATCTAGATAAATGTTGCTAAGGCCAATGTCAAAGAGATGACTGCCTGTATTTTCTTCTAAGGTTTTATAGTCTCAGGTCTCCAATTTAAGTCTTTAATCCATTTGAGTTTATTTTTGTGTAGGGTGTAAGAAAGTGATCCAGTTTCTTTCTTTTGCATATAGCTGTCCAGTTTTCCCAGTACCATTTATTGAAGAGACTGGCTTTTCCCCACTGTATATCCTTGCCTCCTGTGTCATAGATTAATTGGCCATGTAAACTAGAGTTTATTTCTGGGATACCTATTCTGTTACATTGTTCTATGTGTCTATTTTTGTATCAGTACCATACTGTTTAGATTACTACAGCTCTGTAGTGTATCTTGAAAACTGGAAGTGTGATACCTCTAGCTTTGTTCTTCTTTCTCAAGATTGCTTTGGCTATTCAGGGTCTTTTGTGATTCCATACAGATTTTAGTATTGTTCTTGTTTTGTGAAAAGTGCTGTCGGTATTTCTCAGTCTTGGCTCTCCCTAGGTTAATTTGTGTTTATTGTCTCTGTTGCCTTACCCTTTTCACCCTCAGCCCACCTGCAGTCTGTTTCCTGCCTCCATTTCAGTATTCACTGGTTTCCATAGGTTAGCATTGACTTCCAAGTTACCAGATCCTTTGAAAAATTTTCAGTCCTGGTTTTATTGCCCCTCTGCTTCAATTAACATTCATTCAGACTATTCCCTTGGTTTCAGGATACCACCCTCTCCTGGGTCTATTCTCTGTCCACTCCTTCTCTGTCTCCTTCCTGCTCTGTTCTTCCCATTCCTACCCTCCACTGTTTTCTTGCCATATTGGCTTTCTCACTGTACATACTATTCCTGGGTGATCTCACGTACTTCATACTTCGGTGATTTCAACTCTAAGGTGTATCTGAGCTCTGCCTTCACAATCTCTTTTGTGTTGACCTGGATGGCCTTTAGGCACTTAGCACATCTTAAATTGAACTCTCTTAATCTCCCAGCCTCGTTTCCAGACCTTTTCTTTATCCAATATTCTTTGTATAAATTGGGTGGCCTCACTCTTCATCATGTATTCCAGACTAGTCAAGCTTGACTCCTCCCTGCTGATTTAACCTAAGTACTCAATCTCTTGTCTCCTCTCCAGCCACCAGTGTCTTAGTTCAGACCTTTAGCATCTATCATCTGGACAGCCACAGTAACCTCCTGTACGGTTTCTCTTTCTGCAGTGCATCTTTTACATGGCCACCATAGTCCATATAGAACAAACCTGGCTGTGTCTTTTCCCTACAAAAATATGACTCATCACCTACAGACTGCAAGCTCCTTAGAGTGGTCTTCAGGCCTCTGAGTTGGTCTCCTGCTCCTCCTCTCTAAGCCTCATTTTCAGCCACTTCCTTCTCGAAATTTTAGCTTCCAGCAGCTCCAAACCATGTGTTGTATATACCCCTGTATATTCCCAGTATACTCCCAGGTAGATATCATGCATTTTCTTAGTTCTGTGCATATACTCATGTTCTTTCCTACCTGCAAAGAAAGCCAGGTCTTTCTACCCCCATCCCCTGTCTTTTACCTAACTACTGCTCTTTCATCCATGAAGAGAGTAGTTCTTTACTATTTTAGGGGTGGTAGAAACCTTTGAATGTGTGATAAATACCTTAGAGCCTCTTTCTAGAAAAATACATATAACCCTCAAATTTGCACATGATACAACCTTCAACTAAGGTATTCCTAATGCATCCTAAATACATCCTATCTCTCTACATACCTGTTTGATCTCCCTTTTTCCGTATTTTACATTATGTATATATTTCTACCATTGCATGCCCCTTGTGACATTATCATTATTTAGTGTCTCCACCACTACGCTTCAAGTTCCTTGAGGGCGGTGACTATCTTACTCATCTTTGTATCCCCAGCACTTAGCATAGCACATATAAATTATCACCAAAAAATTGAGGTTGACTCTTCCTTAAGAACAAACCATCTTTCACCTTGGACCATTTACCTATTCAGCGAACATTAATGGAAAGCCTACCATGTGTCAGGCATTGTGCAGGGTGCTGAGAATACAGATTAATATTCAAACACCCTTGTCCTCGCAGAGCTAACACCTAAGAAAGTGTGTTTAAATTAGACATTACAAAACTGTGTGGCAAATGCTTTGGAAATACAAGATCGAATAGGATTATATAAAAAGAGCAACACATCTTTGAGAGGTCAAAGGTGGCCTTCCAGAGGTAGTAATAATTAAGTTAAGACTTGTAGGGACTGGAGAGAAGTTCCTGTCAAAGGACAATGTGCATGGAAGTCTTTATAGGAAAGAAAGAGTATTGTGTCTAAAGAACCATAGGCAGTTCCATATGGCTGAAAATATGAATTTGGTGAACATGAGGGACACAAGAGGCTGGAAGAGTCTTCTAAACCATGCTGAAGAGTTTATGCTTTCTCCTAAACAAAGGCATTAAAGAATTTTATTCTTAACGTTCCTAACAGAAGAAAAGAGGAGTTATGGGGCACCTGGTTGGCAAAGTTGATAGAGCATCTGACTCTTGGTCTCCAGGTGGTGAGTTCGAGCCTTACAAAGGGTGTAGAGATGACTTTAAAAATAAGACAAAACTGTTTAAAACAAAAAAGAAAAAAAGAGGAGCTGTGTCAGAGTGTGTGCATGTGTATATACAGAGAAGGTTCTGCTCACCAGTAAAAAAAAAAAAAAAAAAAAAGCTTTTAGAACACCAAACAGTGCTGTCATGTGCCTACCATCTGATGCCAGCTTGAACCAAAACTGACGAAGTGGGATCCTGCAATCTCTTGGCTTTACATTGTTAGGGAAACCATATTGTGGAAAAGCTAAGAAAGCTCCATGAAAGAAAATACATTAAAAAATCAGTTTTTCTACCATTTTCCTCTTTCCTTTTTTTTTTTTTATTTTAACTCCTTTCCCATAAAGTTTTGTTTTTCTAAATACTTGCAAACAGGGATATAAGAGGCAAGTTTCACTGGCTCCTTTTTTGTTTGCAAGCTTCTCTAGCTAAAATGATAATCGTAAATTGCAGGAAAAAAATATACTTTTATTTTTGCCTAACATAAACAATGTTCTAAAACATGGATGATTTCAAAAATTGACGAGCATTTTAACACCTTCTCCCAGTGTTGTGGGCTTTAATAAATAGATCTTATATAAGTGGATCTTGTGTTTAATCTTGGAAACAAGTTAATTGTCTGGTTAACAGAACTTTTATCTCAAAATAGTCTGTGTTGGGCATTTCTCAAAAGATTATGTATATTGACATTTGATCTCCTCCTCCTCCAGATACTTTTCTTTGGATTTGGGTGGCTTTTCTTCATGCGCCAACTGTTTAAGGACTACGAGGTAAGAAGAGTTCATTTTGGTTATACTGTTATTGTGTGAATCTAGATTGTTTTAAAATGGGCAAGAATGGTGGCTCAGTCCAGTAAGCATCCAACTCTTGGTGTTGGCTCAGGTCGTGATCTTAGGGTCAGGAAATCAAGCCCCCTGTTGGGCTCTGTACTTAGCATGGAGGCGACTTGAGATTCTGTTTCTCCCTCTCTCCTCTTGTGCAAGTGTGCTCTCTCTCTCTCTCTGAAATAAATCTTTAAAAATAAAAATGAAATGGACAAGAAAAATATCTCTGTCCAAAAAGAGTCATGTTCACTTCCAAGGTAGGAAGTTTTAGCCAAATGAGTACCATATAATTCTTAAATTGGAGACTATGATTAGTTGACTTAAAAAAATAAATAAATAAAAAATAAAGGCAGGCTCTGTGTAACCCAGGAGCAAAACTGACATGCCTTAGTAATATCAGTATAAAGAACAACAGCAGACAGTTATTTTTTTTGAAGAGAATTTAATTTACAATGTCTTATAAATGTTCCCATTCATTTGGGTATCTGACCTTCAGTGTTAATAACCTAAGTCATCCTAAATTAATATCAAAATCTTAAGGCTGATCTGGTTCTTAAGCCAGAAGTTCATAGAAACACCAGCCTAGACTGGACATTTCCTAATTAATCCTTATTTAGTGATAAGCTCAATGGTTGTGGACTACTTTTAGGTCGTTTCTAGGATGTTCACCATTAAACCTTCCAAGGAGTTTGGTTTGTGGTCTGAAAGAGCCCAGGATTCTAGAGTCTGCTCTGCTCAATACTTCAAGGCCTCCCAGGGGAGGTTCCAGAACTGGCCCAAGGTCTGAAGAGTGTTGAAGAAACCCTTTTAGCACTAACCTGTGTGTGTGTGTGTGTGTGTGTGTGTGTGTGTGTGTGATCTTTTTTAAGTCAGTGCACATCAGGAATTCTAAGTGCTGCTTCTTGCCCTGTCACTTCAGGCTGTGCTTTAAATTCTCCATCCACAAGAGGATGATGGTAATAGTGCCCTATGATTTAGAAATACTACCTACTTCCATCTATTTCTTTAGCTCCAAGCAAGTTGCTATTATAGCCCTGTTTCCAATGACTTGAGAATTTTTTCATTAAGTTTTCTGACTTGTGACCAGATTATTAATTCAATATTTCACGCAAGGAAATGACTTGTATTCTCTATTTGACTTTTAATAGGTTCGTCAGTATGTGGTACAGGTGATCTTCTCTGTGACTTTTGCATTCTCTTGTACCATGTTTGAGCTCATCATCTTTGAAATCTTAAAAGTATTGAACAGCAGGTGAGTGAGTACTAATCAGCCCTTCTCATGGAGAGAACTGTGTGATGAGATGGAAGACTTACCTGAATTCCATAGCTGAAAAAATCCACTGTGTGGTTAGTTTAGTCTCAGTTGCTGTAAAAATCATAGCAAGTTTGGGTCCCAATCACCTAGTAACTGGTTTGACACCAATTGTGAAATAAGAGAAAAGAAAAAAAAAGTCTGACCTTTAGCTCTAATGAGAGCTAATTGAGAGGCCTAATTGAGAATGAAGCTGTGAGAACCTAGGTCCCAGGCTTCACACCAGAAGTTTTATTCTTCTCAGGATGCTCTTTGAATCCTGCTAATGGCCCTTCATATTGTTGTGCTAATGAAAAAAATCTCTACCTGAAAAGATGAGAATTGCTCAGAGTTAGTTAGGAATGGGCTTCTCTGAAGTCTGAACTCCAGCTTTCACTTAAGTTACCTTCGTTGATTTCACAGGTGTGGTGGAGTCTGATTGAACTTAGTCTTCTTTAAAGCATTTTTTAAAAGCAACTCCTATTCCCCTCCAAATAACAGGCCTGTTTATTAGACAGCCTGTCCAAAATATTTCTTGCTTGTTAACTGCAAGCTTGAGTTCTTTTAGACCATTGTTTGTGTGTAGAGTACATCAGCTATTCTATGTTGACTTTTGTAAATTTTTATCCCTGTATGGAAAAATCTTTTAATAAAGTGGCATTTGACTCTGTAATCAGGAATCAGTGCTGAGCTAAGCTGTGTAACTTGTTCCAGACTCCTGATACTTGAGACTTACAGAGAGATGGTGTTCTCAGATTCCTTTGAGAATCAGAGTTGATAATTAATGTCTCTTGATAAATCAAGAATTTGTAGTATGATAAAACAAGAATGTATCCTGACGCTTACTTTAACTAGTTCTTTAATAATCCAAACCTTTTTTGGATGAGCAGGATATAGATCCTATGACTGTCAAGAATAGACAAGTGTTCTTTTACTTACTAATTACAAATTATTAATCACAACCAGGAACTTCCACTGCTCTCTACCCAGAGGTCAGCAAGTCATTCTGTAAAGGGCCAGATAATAAACATTTTAGGCTTTGTAGATTATACGGTTTCCATCACGATTACTCAGCTGTGCTGTTGTAGAGCGAAAGTCAGCCAAAGGCGATGTATAAACAAATGGGTGTGGCTGTGTTCCAATAAAATGTCACTTATAAAAGCAAGTGTCTAAATGAATGAATGAATGAATGAATGAATGCAGGTGTCTGGCAAGCCATAGTTTGCCATTCTCTAAGTATGAAAAGAAAAGATTATGCCTCAAATATTCTACAACCAAAATTGTTTTTGGTAGACGATGTCCCGCCTTTTAACTCCTTTATAATTAATCTATAGAGTAAGACACATCACTCAGTTACTTTGCTATTTATTTCTTAAATACTTAACCTTAAAGAATATAAGAAGTTGCATTACTAAAATCTGGTTGTTCTTTGGGTGCTTTTTGGGGGGTTGGGTTTGTATAGACTGAGACACATTCAGTTACACCTATTTCTTTTATACTAACACTTGGCCCTACTACGTAACAGAAGTATGGGCCTTGATCATGTGTTATTTTGGTGCACTGACTTCATTCAGAATAGTTCTCAAAGAAGAATCTTGGTCCTAACAAAGAGTTAGGACACCTCTGAGCAGTTTGACACCTCTGAGCAGAAATGCTGTGGCCTCCTACTTAGATATATAATCTTGTTAGGACCCTTAATTTTCTCAAGAGAATGTCATTTACTTTCAGCTTAAAAAAAAAAAAAAGTTAAAAAACGTGTTTGTTTTTAATTGGCAATATGGGTCACACTTGTCATTTCAAACCCACTGCCTCCCAATATCTTTTAGAAATTTAGCTGAAATACTAAGTACAGTTGCCTAGAAAATGTGTAGCTTATTTGTTTCTCTGGATGCTCTAAAGTGGGTTAATCCAGAGAAATAAAAAGCTGTCAATAGATCTAGACTAAATGGTATTGGCTTTTTGTTAGCAGAGCTTTTAATGAATAGCTTTGTTTTATGATGGCTTCCACCTATATTGGGGGAAACAGTAAAAAACCACCCTCTGAAACTCATCTTGATGTTTCTCTTTAAAGGATGTTGTTGAAGACCTTGTTAATTGCCTTCACATTTCTTCTTTAGGAAATCTTTGGAGTAATTTCATTATGGTCTTGGTATACTTCAGTAATAGTAAATCAGTAATAATTATACTTCCTTGAAGCAGTTGGTTTCCCATAACACTGTCATTTACTTAACTGATCAAATTTTCTATTTCTCATCAACCATTAGAAACTTCAAGCTAAATTTTTGATCCATTAATATCATGTTTCTAGAGCTCTGTGGTGTGCATTTTCATAATACTCATCAGCCCTGGCCTTCTTTTATACCTATCTTTTCCCTTGTTTTTCCTTTCTTTTCCTACTTTCTTACAGTTTATTTTATTATCCTATATTTTATATATCTTCATAAGGCACTTAACCACTTAACTTTTTGAAACAAGGCCCAAGTGTAAGTTTAAAATTAGCAAATACAAAAGACACGATCAAGAAAGTGAACAGATTCCCCAAGAATGGGAAAACATTTTTGTAAATCACTTACCTGATAAGAGACATCTATCTAGTATATATGAAGAACTCTTACTAGTTCAACAATAAAAAGACAACACATTGAAAAATGGGTAAAGGATCTAACTAGGAGTTCCTCCAAATAAGATACACGTATGCCAATAAGCATATGAAAAGATGCTCAGCATCATCAGTCGTTTGCAGGGAAATGGCAGTCAAAATCATGACAAGATACCACTTGACACCCATGAAGGTGGCTATAATCAAAGTCAGTAACAAGTGTGAGCAAGGCAATGCAGAATTTGGAACCTTCCTATACTACTGGGGAGAATGTAAACTGGTGCAGCCACTGGAAAATAGCAACAGTCCTCAAAAAATTAAATAGTTATCATATGACCCAGCAATTCCACTCCTGGGTACATACTAAAGAGAAATGAAACATGTCCACACAAAAGTTCATACCCAAGTGTTCATAGCATCGCTGTTTATAATAGCTTAAAAGTGAAACAATCCAAATGTCCAGCAACTAACGAATGGATAAATAAATATGGCATATCTATATAATTGAGTGAATATTATTTACCTATAAATAAGAATTAAGTACCTTGAAAACATTATGCTAAGTGGAAGAAGCCAGACTTAAGATGACATGCATAGGCAAATCCATAGAGACAGAAAGTAGATTGGGGGTTTCCCAGGGCTGGGGCAGTGAGGAGAAAAGGAGAGAGAATGGGAACAATTTCACTATGGAGTAATGAAAAATGTCCTAAAATGTATTGTGATGGTTGTACAACTTTATGAATATGCGAAAACCATTGAATTGTACACCTTAAATGGGTGGATTCTATCTCAATAAAATTGTTATTTAAAAAAAAAGTCCACGGTCAGGGGGTGGACAAAATTGGTGAAGGGGAGTGGGAGATACCGGCTTCTAGTTATGGAATGCATTAGTCATGGGAATAAAAACCATAGCATCAAAAATAAAAGTCCTAAAAATATTTTAATCAATTCACAAAATACAGTTCATAAGCATTAATAAAAGTAGTCATGCAGATCAAATGTTTATATTGAAGATGCAAAAGAAATATTTAAGTCTTTATAGCACATTACTATTTATAGCGATTACTATTGACATTTATTTTCTTTTAATTATGAGACTCCCGGTGATAAATGAAACAATAGTCATATTCTACCAGTAATAGTATATGTTGATATGTTATTATACACTGCCTATGAATATGACTAGAGCATTTCCATTCTCATTTAAATAAGGAAAATTTTTAGAAAGTTAGGATGTTCGTATATACTTTTCAGGACTCTATAATATATTCTTTAACCTCTATAAAGAAGCAGACAGTAACAGCCTACTTGACTAATTGGATGGGATATATTCAGTATTGAGTTCAGAGTAAGAAATCTTTAAGACTAAAGAGAATGAAAGTTGCTGCCTTCTTCCCCTCCTAGTGATATTCTTTAATATTTATTTCAGTTCCCGTTATTTTCACTGGAAAATGAACCTGTGTGTAATCCTTCTGATCCTGGTTTTCATGGTGCCTTTTTACATTGGCTATTTTATTGTGAGCAACATCCGACTATGTGAGTATTTGTAAACGTATTTTACCCTCTCATGTCAGCACATAGATTGAGATGAGGATTTGTGGGGATTGAGGCTGTGGAGAGCTTCATTTCTATGTTACTTTCAGTAGCGACTGTTGTTTAGGGATGCCTCGCATGCAGCATCTTAAGAAGTTTGGCGCAAAATCAATGTTGACTGATTAGATAATTTGTGCTGCTACAGCTGTATTTCTATTTCCACTATAGTATCTCCCTTAACCCACATCTTAATTTCAGCCAAATGCCTCTTACAGTGATTAGGATGCTTTCTCTAAAAACTTTTATTCCATCACTCATTTGTCAAGTGAACAAGCCAGCCAAATATTAGTATGATTCCATATCTGTAAGTAGAACAAGCTCTTTAACATAGATCTGTTTTACCTTACTGTCCTTCTCCTCTTTCCTAGTACATAAACAGCGTCTGCTCTTCTCCTGTCTCCTGTGGCTGACCTTCATGTACTTCTTCTGGAAACTGGGAGATCCATTTCCCATTCTCAGCCCAAAACATGGTGAGTATATATGTAGTGGGGAGAAGGAAATAATTGTTTATCATTTCCTAATTTTAAAAAACAACTATTTTTAAACTTCTGATTGTGGGAAATATAGCAAATTATTTCTCTAAAAACAGTATGGTTTTATTTATTTATTTATTTTTTTAACAGTGTGGTTTTAAACTGAATTTCCCTTCATCCTAGGAAATATCAAATACTGGCTTTGGAAACTACTTCTGTGATTTTATTTATTTTTTTTTTTTTTAAAGATTTTATTTATTGATTTGACAGAGAGAGATCACAAGTAGACAGAGAGGCAGGCAGAGATAGAGAGAGAGAGAGAGAGAGGGAAGCAGGCTCCCTGCCGAGCAGAGAGCCCGATGCGGGACTCGATCCCAGGACCCTGAGATCACGACCCGAGCCGAAGGCAGCGGCTTAACCCACTGAGCCACCCAGGCGCCCCTACTTCTGTGATTTTAGAGCAGGAGTTTTTGACCTTCAGTTAGTGAATGAACTTCCAAGAGAGTAAGGGGTGGGGAAAGTTGTCTTTATATTTAAAATTCCTATTATTGTATGTGGAATTATCAGGAAATATTTGTATGTATATTTGGAGCTGAAGTATCCACAAGCTTTTATTAGACTCCCAAAGGGGTCAGTGACCCAAAAGATAAATGACCACTGCTCAAGTAATGATAAATACTGTCTTTAGGGAGTATATGTATTTTAGGAAAGAGCAATGACATAAAACATTCAAAATTAGTGGATAAAGAAAAGCTTTCTAAGTATCAGTGTCTCTCCTTACACAATAAAGTTCATTTTAAATACAAGAGCAGGAGCGCCTGGCTGGCTCAGTTGGTAGAGCATGCAACTCTTGATCTTGGGGTCATGAGTTGGAGCCCCTTGCTGGGTGTAGAGATTACATACATAAAACTTAGCAAAATCTTCACATATAAGAGCAGATCATAGAGCCCTATTTTCTGTGCTAAAAACCATGAACAATAATCTGTCATCTAATAGTCCTTCCAGAACTACTTCAGAAATATATACATGAATATAAGTATAGATCTGTATGCCACCTGTAATGAATATATTGGCACTTTGATACTGGAGATTTAAAAAAAATACACATTTGTTCATTTCACTGTCCCGCTATGTCAGGATTCTTATAGCAGAAAACAGAATCTACTTTAACAAATTTAAAGCAGAAAGTGATTTATTTCAGGTTATCAGGGAGTTAATAGAATTTTTAGGAAAGCAAGATGTCAAACTTAAATGCTGCATAGTGAAGAGTAACATTCAACCATACAACAATAGTCACTGGAGAAAACCCCACTGAAGTTGTCACTATCACTGGGGACCTGTGACATCAGGGATCAGATAGTAGGACTGCTGCAGTCCCAAATGCTGTCCACACTCCCATGTTATTCACTTCTGCCTCTGACATCTCACATGGGCATTTGAATTTGATACAACCTAGGTACATTCAGAACCTTAGTTTCAAGGAAATCTGGGAAAGAATATTTGGCTTTCCAGATTCTGTAATACAAGAAGACATGCCTGGAAGGCATTAGAATGAATGTTGAGTAAACCAGTGTCTAGAATCTACCATGAATCCATCTGTGTCTACTCCTTGCCTGTAGCAGGGATCTGGAGGAAAGAGGTTATAAGATTGTGCTGCAGGAGGATCAGAAAAAATGCACAGTTTTAAAAAGCATATACAGGGGTGCCTGGGTGGCTCTCAGTCAGTTAAGTGTCTGCCTTCAGCTCAGGTCATGATGTCTGGGTCCTGGGATCAAGTTTCTAGAGCTATTCTCAGGACATTCCTTCACATTTTGTTTTTCTAGAAAATACCTATTCTTGCAATATTTAACTCTTGTCCATTCTAGATTTTTCTGGCCATCATGAAGATACTAATTGCTCCCACCTCAGTGTACTTACATCACCTATAGCAATTTTAATTACTTGTTACCTTTTCTGACTTCCTCATTAACTCACAAACCCCCTGAGGACCCTGGGGTCAAAAACTACATCTTACTTATCTTTCTATCCACAGTGTCTAGAGGGGAACCTAGCACATAAATGTTTAATGCATGTTTATTAAATCAGTGAATAAAAAAAACAATCTTAGTCTCTCCAAAGTACTAGATAAGTTTAAGAATGTAACACTCTGGATAGGATTTTAGGATTTGCTAATATGATTTGCATGCACATGTCCATATAGGGAAAGATTTGGAGTACAGAGGCCCTGACAATATAGCTCTCCTATAAACTATTTCAAGGAAGCCCAAGAGAGAGAAATTTGTGATATCAGAAATGAGGGACAAGAATTATAAAAGGACCCCAAAGCTGCTTTCAATAATAGCACAAGCTAACACACAGCCCAAAGACAAGACTCTGGTGTCTGTCTCCAGCTTTCTTCTTGTGAGCAGTCAGTTCACACGACCTGTGTAGCCAGACCGTGCCTGAGGGGAGATGAAGACTATCACATCTTTGGTATCTTCATCTTTTTTTCAAAATTCTGTAGAGATATCCTAAAGAAGACATTAGCGGGAAGAGCTAGGGAAATAGTTTCTGTTTTAGTTTCCCTTTGTGCTCCAGGAAATAAGCATTTTGGTTTTATGTCCAGTGTCTTCATTTGACTAAATGAAGTCATTCATTTGACTAAAAGAAGTAAGTAGAAAGAACAGTTTAGGCAATGGATAAGAAGCAGCCAGGCTTACCCTGCCATCTTAGAGCTTTTCTAGGACTATCTCAACAACCAGTATGATTTATTACTGTAGAGACCACAAAAAGACTGCAGGACCCCATCCTTACCTATAATGAAAAGATGTCTGTGGAAGTACTCCTTGTGCAGTGCCTGAACCAAGGAAGATGAGAAGGCATTCCATACTGGGAAGGAGTAAAGGAGGCTAAGAAGGTTTATGAAGTGCACAAAAAAAAAAATAATAAATAATAAATAAAAAGTGTATGAAACTAGAAAGAATCTGCGTGAGCAAATGGCAACAGTGAGATGGTTTTCCACATGCCACTTCATCCACCTGACTTACACTTATTAGCTAGAAGACAAGTAACAATTGACCTTAGTTTTATAGAAATGCTAAGATTACGTAGATCGTATCTTCAAAGTACTTTAGACCAGGAAAAGATATTTAATAAAGGGACACCACCTTAAAGGGAATAAAAGTAGAGGGGGCATTTTTCTAGTTTTTTATATTCAATAACCTACATTAATCCCTTGATTTTTTTTGTTACTGGATAATTTTATAGTCAATAAACATTAGCTGAACACCTTCCATGTGTCAGGCAGTAAGAAAATCAAAGATCAGTAAGACATGATTCCTTCCTATAAAGAGGATGTAGAGAGGTATGTGGGAAGTAGAGTCAACAGAATTTGGATAAGGATTTAGTCATTCATATAACATTCCACAAATATTTTTTGAATACCTAGTTTTATTTTAAGTGCTGGGGACACAACCATGAATGAAACAAACTTGGTTTCTGCCCTCCTGAAACTTACCCTCTGGCAGGGAGGACTGAACAGTAAATATATAAACAAATAATTGCCAGTTGTGATTATTATCAAGGAGCAAACAGGTTGGGGTGCCTGGGTGGCTCAGCAGGTTAAATCCTCTGCCTTCGGCTCAGGTCATGATCTCAGGATCCTGGGATCAAGCCCCGCATCGGGCTCTCTGCTCAGCGGGGAGCCTGCTTCCTCCTCTCTCTCTCTGCCTGCCTCTCTGCTTACTTGTGATCTCTGTCAAATAAATAAATAAAAATCTTTAAAAAAAAAAAGAAAAAGAAAAAAGGAGCAAACAGGTTACTGTGGTAGACAACAATGTAGATAAGGATGTCAAATTAGATGCCAGTGGTTAGAGTCAGCCTTTATGAGGAAGTATTTAAGCTGAGATTTAAAGGACAAGACCAAAGCTAGACCCAGCAAGAAGGCACAAGAGACTTCATATAAAGCCCTGAGGTTAAAAAAAAAAAAAAAAAAGACTGGTACATTCAAGGGGGAGCAAGAGGCAGAACGGAGACTAGTGGTATAGACCTCTATTTTGGTGACTAGATAGTTGATGTCATTTTCTAGAAAAGGTAGTGCAGAAGGAAGATAATTCAAACTTGGCATATGTTGAATTTGAGTTGCCTATGCACATCCAAGTGATATTCGGCAGGCAGTTGGATACAGAAGTTGGCAACTTAAGAGGAAGGTATGGATTTATTAGTCCTTATGGAAACAATTCCAGGAATCGAAAGAATTAGGCCCCATCAGCTAAACACCATTGGATAAACCTGGGAAAATAGCCAAGATCACCCATGGAAAATGTATAGAGTGAAATGAAACAGGATCGGGCCCATTCTGAGCAGAGAAGACCCAAGATAATAACAACTAGAGAAGTTAAAGGGTAACTGAGAGAAATGGTATAAAAGCCAAGAAAGAAAAATAATTTTAAATAACAATGATTCAGTTGCCTGGCTAGCTCAGTTAGTAGAGCATGACACTAAACAACAATGATTCATGTCATGAAAGATCGAATAAAGCATGGATTGGAAAATGTCATTGAATTTTACAACCAGAAGAAAATTCATGACCATATTATAGTAATGGTGAAGAGCATAGGTTGTAGAGCTACACTGCTTGTTTTTGAATCTTAACTCTGCCACTAGCTGTGTGGCCTTGACTAAGTTACTGACCCTCTCAGTGCTTCTGTTTCCGCATCTATAAAGTGAGGTTTTCCATAATACCTGCCTCATAGGGCTGTCATGAGGAGTAAATGAGTTAATACTGTTTCAAACAGTTCCTGGTGCATAACAGGCATTGATGAATGTTGCTCTACTATTGCCATTATGATTATTAGTGAAAGCAATTTTCTTCAGGTAGGAGAACGGAATGGAAGCCGAATGGCAGCCAGTTGAAGAATAAATGGAGGTGAAGAAGAGGTGATAGTAAGTGTGAGTTCCTTTTAAAAAGTTTGGCTTTTATAGGGGAAATAGAGGATTGGCGACTAGAGATAAACTCAAGGCTAAGGACAGACTTTCTTAGGAAGGAGACTTGAAACTGAAGGAAAAGAACCAGCCAGGAAGGAAATATTGAAGATAGAGAGGACAGGTGATGGAACAAGATTCTGGAGGCAGTAGAAAGGAAATAAGATCAAAGCACAGGTAGAGAAGTCTTAGGTTTCCACACTGTCTTGTTTGAGGGGGACAAGTTGAGAAGATGATTGCAGATGTGAATATAGTAGAAGGAAGTATATATCTAATAACTTCTATAATAGGGGCATTAGCTACTGAGAACAAGGATTGGGAAAATGAATTCAAGGTTTGCTGCAGGATGGGAGTGGTGCAACACCTGGTGGCTCAGGCGGATACATGTCTGACTCTTGGTTTCAGCTGAGGTCATGAGCTCAGTGAGATCCTGTGAGATCAAGTCCGGTATCAGGCTCTGCACTCAGTGGGGAGTCTGCTTGAGGTTGTCTCCCCCTCTCCCTCTGCCCCTCCCCACCATGTGCTTGTGCTCGCTCTCTCTCTCTCTCTCTCTAAAATTAAAAAAAAAAAAAATTTAATTTAATTAATTTATTTATTTGAGAGAGAGAGAGAACAGAGGGAGAAGGAGAAAAGACTCCCCTCTGAGCAGGGAACCGACATGGGGCTGGATCCAGTACCCCAAGATCACGACCTGAGCTGTAGGCAGATGCCTAACTGAGTCACCAAGGCACCCCTAAAATAATTTTTTTCTTTTTTTTTTTTTTAAGATTTAGTCTGCTGAGGGAATTGGGAAGAAATGGCTGACCAAGGGCAGGAGAAGAATTCCTCAGTAGTGTTGTAAGCTCTATTAAGACTAGAGACCATAAATCTGTAATGGCACCAATATCACAATGCACTCTAGGTGTTTTAGCAGCTCAGTCATGGGCACAGGGAAGATGGAGTGTTAGATTGATCCAAGATAGGGAGTTTTCAGGATCAGCGCTGAAGAAAGACAGTCAGGACAGTGTCCTAATGAGAGAAGTTGAAGCAAGCAAGCTTGGAGCTTAGACTCTGTGAAGAAGGAAATGGAAGGTAGGAAAAAGCAGAAGATTATAGAGACCAGAGGTCACAAAGAGCTCTAAAATGGTGTAGTGGAAGCACAGGAGCAGGAGGACCAGAATATTGGAATTTCGGTTTCAAAGCAAACAAAATTCCTGAATGGCAGCTCTGGTGTTAGGCCAGAGTGAATAATGCTGAAGTGGATTCCATCCTTGAAACAGGAAGGGAAAACAAAACTAGTTTTGTTCTGTGATTCCAAGCTTCCTGGCTTATTCTTCAGCATTGCTTCCTCTCATTTATCCCAAATATCCATGGCATTTATTTTAACTATTAATTATCAGCATTCTCAAATAATCAGAAACAATTGATAATTAGAATACAACTGATAATCTAAAACTCACGTATCTGCCTTTAAGATACTCATGTATAAATTCAGCTCATCTGTGAGATACTTTATGTGTTTACGGACAAAAATGAGTAAGACATAAGCTTATAAGACTTAAGAGCTTATTATGACCTAAGGGGGAAGTGTGTATCTTGATGGTAAGTATAGTGGAAAGTGTTACCTGGTATTTCTACTTTTCCAGCAGATTTACTTTCCTAACATTATTTTGCCAAAGCTTTTACTACTAAAAGTGCTTTGCTAGAGTTCACACTACCTTAAGTCAAAACGTATTATCTGCAAATACTATTTTAGCATTACCATCGCCCAGCAATAGAGATGATTCTGGAAGCATATGAGATAGGAGGAAAATCCATAGACTTTTATATATTTATTATGGAAGATCTACATATAGATAATTGAATTTTTAAATTTAATATTGATCATTAAAATTTTGCTTATTTAAGTTGTATGTAATGGTTGAGGTTTTCTGTCATTTTTCCCCTTGCAATGCCATTTTATCTTTATCACTTTGATGTTTTTAGGGATTTTGTCCATAGAACAGCTCATCAGCCGGGTAGGTGTGATTGGTGTGACTCTCATGGCTCTTCTTTCTGGATTTGGTGCTGTCAACTGCCCATACACGTACATGTCCTATTTCCTCAGGTAAAAAAGAACTTTGTCTCTTTTTTTTTTCCTATTACTTCATGAATACATATGTCCTAGCATGCCATCATCATTAATACTTAAATATGAGATCTGTGACACTGCTTTTTTAATTCTTCCTTCTGTCTTTAAAAGGCATTGTCCTAGGAATCTCTCCAAATAAATAATCTTATCACTTATATTATTTGCCCTTGGTTTGTCCTACATTCACTTATTTTTAAAATGGTTATTTTGGGGCACCTGAGTAACTCGGTTGAGTGTTCCACTCTTAATTTCAGCTCAGATCATGATCTTGGGGTTGTGAGACTGAGATTGAGCCCCACATTGGGCTCTGCACTCAGCAGAGATTCTGCTTGAGATCCCCTCTCTCCCCCTGCCTCTCCTTTTACCCCCACTCATAGGCATATACTCACTCACTCTCTCTCTCTCTAAAATAAATAAATCTTTTTAAAAATGGTGATTTCAGTCAGATTCTCCTTACTTCCTCTTACACTTTTTTTTTTTTAAGATTTTATTTATTTATTTGTCAGAGTGAGCACAGGCAGACAGAGTGGCAGGCAGAGGCAGATGGAGAAGCAGGCTCCCGCTGAGCAAGGAGCCCGATGTGGGACTCGATCCCAGGATGCTGGGATCATGACCTGAGCCGAAGGCAGCGGCTTAACCAACTGAGCCACCCAGGCGTCCCCCTCTTATACTTTTTAAAGGCACATGTCTCATGCAATGTGAGCTAATCCCCACTTCAGTAAATCAGTTCCTCCTAGAAGTAGAATGGTAGAAGGCAATGCCAAGTTGTAAGAGTGCTTACATGTGCATCATAAATGTCATTGGCTCAAAGCTAAGAAAGACTATAAGAGAGCCAGTTACCTTCCACTGCCCTGAAACTGCAAAACTTTTAGCTATAAAAAAAATGACAGCAAAAGCATTTTTGCTTTTTATAGTCATTTTAGTATTTTCTAGAAAAAGGTCCTTGAATTACTGGGTAACAACTAAGGTTTATGTGTTTCTCCAGCTGTCTTGTATTTATTATGCCCAAGGATGGGATCCCCAAACATTGCTAACAGTTTGTGCCTATTATAGAAATGTGACTGATGCAGATATTCTAGCCCTGGAACGGCGACTGCTCCAAACCATGGATATGATCATCAGCAAAAAGAAAAGGTAAGATATCAGCACATTAAAAAACTTGTACTCCTAGAATTTCTCGACAAGAAATGTGACTATGAATTGGGGCTAACAGGGAATTTCATCTTACTCATTGTTGTAATAAATTAAGGTACCATCAAAGACTTAGTGTCTAGTCTTACATGAAAGAAATTTTCAAATTCCACTTATTTCCTGACTTTAGATAAATTCTCCTGAGATTAGCTATTAATATAATGTTTACATTTGAAGCTATTCTGCGTTGGATGCTCTAAAAGTCTATTGCCCTACATTTTTATAAACTTCTGCGTGCCTGATTTCAATCTTTTCAACTTCCTTTTCTCCAACACTTTGAAAAATCCTTCAAGTCTGCTAGCTATTGTCATTTTATCATTTAAGAAGCACTTTCACAGTGTATGCTCCTAAAGTGGCATTTCTAGAAATCTATATCACAGTGAATCACAGCCTAGGCTGTATACTCAGACCGTCTGAATTTGAATCCTTGGCCCACAATTCACAGTGTGGCCTTGAGGAGTTACTTTATGTCTTGGTTTCCTCATCTGTAAAATGGAAATAATGAGTTGACATGTAAAACTCTTAGAACAGTGAACAACACAGAGCTGAGGAATACTATTGAACTTACTAATAGTCTCTGGAGGACAGTCATTAGGTTTTAGTGTTTTGTCTTCATTTATTCATCCATGTATTTTCATTCTCTTAGTAATTATAGGAAGCCTAGTTTATGCTATGTACTGCACTAAATTCTGAACTCTTAGAGATAGAATGAGGAACAAGATAAGTTACTGGGGTGCCTGGGTGGCTCAGTTGGTTAAGCGCCTGTCTTCGGTTCAGGTCATGATCCCAGGGTCCTGGGATCAAGCCCTGAGACATCAGGCTCCCGGCTTGGTGGGGAACCTGCTTCTCCCTCTGCCTCTGCCCTTCCCCAGCCCCCAACTTGTGTTCTGTCTTGTGTGAGCTCCCTCTCTCTCTGTCTCTGTAACAAATAAAATCTTTCTTTAAAAAAAGATAAGTTACTGACTTCATGAGGCTCATTAGTCTACTGTCTTTTTTAAAGTTCTATTACCCAAATAAAAGCAATGACATAGAGGTTTTAAATTGCATGAGTGTTTCTGCATTTCATGTTTTGTCTTTCAACATTTTTCTATAGTAAGACCCAGAGTCACGTCAAAGAAGGCTTAATATAAGAGATAACATAGACTTTAGAATGATAAAGAGGGCCTGATTTACCAGCTCATTATTGATCTCCATTTCTGTACATCTGTCCTAGAGTATTGATTCACATGTTGGATATACATTTATTCTTTGCATTTTGTTCACATTGATTCTATACAGTTTATTTTACATAAAAATGTAAATTTAGATTTAAAAAACATAACAGTAAGGGCACCTGGGTGGCTCAGTGGGTTAAAGCTCTGCCTTCAGCTCAGGTCATGATCCCAGGGTCCCGAGATCGAGCTCCGCAATGGGTTCTCTGCTCAGCAGAGAGCCTGCTTCCCACCCGCGCTCTGCTCTCTGCCTGCTGCTCTGCCTACTTGTGATCTCTCTGTCAAATAAATAAATAAAATCTTAAAAAACATAACAGTAAAAGCAGCATTATTCAATATTGAAAGATGATTATAAAGGAATAATACTATTTTGGTTCCTGTGATTGTTCTCCCATATACTATACTTCTTTCATTCATATGGAGAGATGAAAGTAATGACCCATGTCAAGTGTGGATGTACACTTTATTTAAGATTTGTTTGAGAGAGTGGGCGTGAGTGCATGAGCAGGCAGGAGGGGCAGAGGGAGAAGCATGCTTCCTGCTGAGCAGGGAGGCCCTCATGGGCTCGATCCCAGGACCGGAACTGAAGGCTTGCTGAACCAACTGAGCCATCCAGGCGTCCTCCATACTGTTTTCCACAGTCAATGCACTAGTTTGCATTCCCACCAATAGTGCACAAGGGTTCCCTTTTCTTCCACATCATTGCCAACACTTGTTATTCTTGTCTTTTTTTATTGTATCCATCGTGGCTGGCATGAGATGATATCTCATTGTGGTTTTGTTTTGCATTTACCTGATTGGTGATGTTGAGCATCTTCTAATGTATCTGTTAGGCATCTGTATGTCTTTAGAATAATGTCTATTCAGGTCCTCTGCCTACTTTTAATCAGATTGTCTTTTTGGTGTTGAGTTGTATAAGTTCCTTATACATTTTGGATATTAACCCCTTCTTGGATACATCATTTGCAAATATCTTCTGCCATTCGGTAGGTTGTCTTTTTGTTTTACTGGTTTCCTTCACTGTGCAAAAGCTTTCTATTTTGATGTTGTCCCAATAGTTTATTCTTACATTTGTTTCCCTCAATAGAGGAGACATATCCAGAAAAATATTTCTAAAGTTAATGTCCAAGAGATTACTACTGGTGTTTTCTTCTAGGAGTTTTATGGTTTCAGGTCTCACGTTTAGGTCTTAATCCATTTTGAGTTTATTTTTACATATAGTGTGAGAAGGTGGTCCAGGTGTATTCTCATGTAGCTGTCAGGTTTTCCCAGCACCATTTATCTAAGAGACTGTCCTTTCCCTTTGTATATTCTTGCCTCCTTTGTTATAGATTGAGTATGTAAGTGTGGATTTGTTTCTGGGCTTTCTATTTCATTCCATTGATCCATATTGTTTTTGATTACTATAGCTTTGTAGTACATCTGGAACTCCAGGACTGTGATACCTCCGGTTTTGTTCTTCCTTCTCAAGATTGACTTGGATATGTGGGGTCTTCTGAGGTTCATTACAAAATTTTGTACAATTTGTTTTAGTTCTATGAAAAAGGCTGTTGATATTTGACAGGGATTGCATTGAATCTGTACATTGCCTTGGATAGTATGGACATTTTAATAATATAAATTATTCCAATCAATGAACATGGAATATCTTTACATTTGTTTGTCTTCTTCAGTGTGTTTTAATCAGTATTTTAGAGGTCTCAGAGTACAGGTCTTCTACTGCCTAGGTATTTTGTTCATTTTTGGTGCAGTTATAAATGTGACTGTATTTTCTTTCTTTCTGGAAATAGTTTATTTCTTTCTTATGATTTTGGATGCCTTTCATTTTTTCTTGTCAGATTGTTACAGCTAGGACTTAGAGTACTGTGCTGAATAAAAGCGGTAAGAATGGACATCCTTGTTCTCTTCCTGAATTTAGAGGGAAAGCTCTCAGTTTTTCACCATTGAGTATGAGATTAGCTATGGGTTTTTCATATACGTCCTTTTTTATGGTGAGATATATTCCTTCTGAACCCACTTTGTTGAGAGTTTTACGATCAAATACTGAGTTTTGTCAAAGGCTTTTCTATTGGGATGAATATATGGGGCTCTTTTATTTTTTTTAAAGATTTTATATATTTATTTGACAGAGAGATCACAAGTAGGCAGAGAGGCAGGCAGAGAGAGAGGGAGAAGCAGGCTCCCTGCTGAGCAGAGAGCCCGATGTGGGGCTCGATCCAGGACCCTGAGATCATGACCTGAGCTGAAGGCAGAGGCTTAACCCACTGAACCACCCAGGCACCCCTATATAAAAGATATATATCTCTCTCTTCATATCATCCTTTTCTTCTACTTAGAGCCTTTTCTTTTCATTCAATGAAGTCCCTTTAACATTTCTTCTAAGGCCAAATTAGTGGTAATGAACTCCTTTAAGTTCTTTTATTTTTTTAAAGATTTATTTATTTATTTGATAGAAAAACACACAGCAAGAGAGGGAACACAAACAGAGGGAGTGGGAGAGGGAGAAGCAGGCTTCCCACCAAGCAGGGAGCCTGATGCAGGGCTCAATCCCAGGATCCTGGGATCACGGCCTGAGCTGAAGGCGGATGCTTAATGACTGAGCCACCCAGGTGCCTCTGAACTCCTTTAACTCTGGGAAACTCTCTCCTTCTATTCTGAATGATAACCTTGCCAGGTAGAGTATTCTTGCATGTAGGTTTTTTCCCTTTCAGCACTTTGAATATATTATACCATTCCTTTTTGTTCTGCAGAGTTTCTGCTGAAAAATCAGACAATAGCCTTGTGGGATTTCCCTTATGTATAACTATTTGCTTGTTGCTGCTTTTAAGAGTCTCTTCAATAGTTGACATTTTAATTACAATATGTCATGGTGTGGACCTCTATGGGTTTATCTTGTTTGGAATTCTTTGCATCCTAGGCCAAGATGTCTGTTTTCTTCCCTAGGTTAGGGAAGTTTTCTGCTATTTTTTAAATAAGTTTCCTGCCCCTTTCTTTCTCTCTTCTTCTGGGACCCCTATAATATGAGTGTTTGTTTACTTGATATTGTCCAAGAAATCCCTTAACCTTCCCTTATTTTTTTTAATTCTTTTTTCTTTTTGCTGTTCAGCTTAGGTGGCTCACATTACCTTGTCCTCTAGATCACTAATTCATTCTTCGGCATCCACTAATCTGGGTTAATTCCCTCTAGTATATTTTTCATTTCAGTTATTATATCCCTCAACTCTGGTTGTTTTTATTTTTTCTATCTCTTTGTTAAAGTTCTCGCTGAGTTCTTTCACCCTTCTCTCCTGTCTGGTGAACATCTTTATGATCATGATTTTATACTCTTTATCAGGCATATTGCTTGTCTCCATTTCATTTATCTCCTTCCGTTCTTTTTATGAGGTTTCATCTTGTTCTTTAGTTTGGAGCATGTTCCTCTCTCTCATTTTGCCTTTCTGTGCCTGTTCTATCAATTTGGTAGAACAGCTACTTCTCTTAAACTTGAGGGAATGCCCCTGTGTATGGTCATCCTCTGTGTAGACTGTGTGGCTGGTAATTTTGGTTAACTGACTGGAGCTGTGGCTGGCATGGGCTGGGGGTCCTGAAGCACTCCATTCTGGGTCTGGGATGTTCAGAGCTGAAGTGGGTGTGGTCCGGGATGGTCCTGGGGCTCTCTGTACAGAGAGTGCCTCAGCAGGATAGCTGAAGGTAAATTGGGGTGGGGAGGGGCACATGTCGTGGGCCTCTCTCTGCGGAGAGCTCTGCAAAATAGCTGCAGCTGCAATGAGTACAAGCCAGGATGTCTTAGGGCATTCCACAAAGGAAGCACCCTGAAGGGGTGGTTGGAGCCAAAGCTGCCACAGGCCAGAATGCTCCACTCAGGGAGTGCCCTGGCATGACAGCTGGCACTGAAGTAGACACAGGCCAGGGGTTCCCAAGGTGCTCCACACAGAGAGTACCCTGGCAGGGTGGCTAGAGTGAGAGCTAAAGCATCCATGAGCCAGGATGTCCCAGAGTGCTCTGCATCAGGGGGGCACCAGCAAGCCATCTGCAACTGAACTGGTGTGGGCCTGGTGCTTTGCACCTTTGCACCTGTGTCACCTGGTAAGATGGGTGGACACAGGGTGTCCCAGTGTGCATGGTTTTGAGCCTCCCTTGGTGGGACAGCTGGAGATGATGTGGTCTAGGGGCCCACTGAGATGGTAATCTGACTAGTGTGCCCAGCCCCTGCTCCTATCTATACTGTCAAGGTGGAGGGGAAACATAAACTATGGTGCTTGCCAGCCCGTTCCACCTGAAGGGAGTTTCAGCAGTTCCTCTGCTGTCTGATAGGGTTCTAGAGCTGGTTCCTTTATATTCTATTTGCTATTCTAAACCACAGCTTTTTTTCTGTGCCTCAGAGCAGACAAATCTGCTCATGATCCTTCAGTATTATTCTTTCCGCCTGCCCATTCTCCCCAGCCCTGCATTTCACAGCATTGGGGGTGGAGGGGTTCCCTTTGAGTTTCCGTCTGTTTTATTGTTCTCTATGTGGTCTATCTTTTGTTATACAGAAGCTGTTTAGTCAGCCCTCAGTTATTCTTCAGGAGGAATTGCTCTATAAATAGGTGTAGATTTGATGTGTCTGCAGCAGAGGTAAGTTCAGAGTCTTCCTACATCACCATCTTCAGCCTTTTCCTTGGATGTGTTCTTTTAAGCCGTTCCATCATAGTGGTTAGGAATTCCTTTCCCATGGTTAGGAATTGGCCTTGAGCCATACATGTATCCCTAGAGGTTCTGTCTAGTCGGAATCTGGGATGGTTGTGGTCCTGCAGTAGATCTTATTAATTTGAGTGGCTCTCAGAAGAGTCCGCCTTCCAACTTGGCCTAATTAGCACAGCAGTGGAGCTAATAGGACAGACAGGCAGCTAACATGACAACACTGGGACCCTTGGGATTCATACTAGAAAAACTGTTTTCACAAAGGCTGATAGTTGGGGAGTAGTGGCCAGAAAACCATTTTTTAATTTAACAGCAGAGGGCCATAGTGAGATGTCATGCAAGAAAAGTAACATCTGTTATGTACAAGAGTTAATGGTTGAAAATTGCAAGAAAGTAGCACACTGCGTTCTCACTTGAAACACTAAAGAGAAGATGAGGTTTATAGTATTTAAAAAACCTTCCTCAAGGGGCGCCTGGGTGGCTCAGTGGGTTAAGCCGCTGCCTTCGGCTCAGGTCATGATCTCAGGGTCCTGGGATCGAGTCCCGCATCGGGCTCTCTGCTCAGCAGGGAGCCTGCTTCCTCCTCTCTCTCTGCCTGCCTCTCTGCCTACTTGTGATCTCTCTCTGTCAAATAAATAAATAAAATCTTAAAAAAAAAAAAAAAAACCTTCCTCAAAAACCTAGTTCAGTTAGTATGAACATGCTGGTTTAGTGGTCAGAACCTTCAGCTTTTTTTCAGGCTGAGAGAGTTAAGTCATCTGTTACATTGTTTTGTTTTTCTGTTGACTTAGATATTAAAGCTTTTATTTTGGTAATCTTTGATATAGCTGGAATATAGCCTGTATTCACAAACAATATTAATACAATTTTGAAATCGTGGTCCTGTGGAAGATAGAAAATACAGCTATGTAACTACACTATGGTATAAGGAAAAGAACTTAAACTAGACAATCACTTTATTTATTTTATTTATTTTTTTTTAAGATTTTACCTATTTATTTGACAAAGAGATCCCAAGTAGGCAAAGAGGCAGGCAGAGAGAAGAAGCAGGCTCCCTGCTGAGCAGAGAGCCTTGACGTGGGGCTCGATCCCAGGACACTTGAGATTGTGACCTGAGCTGAAGGCAGAGTCCCAACCCATTGAGCCACCCAGGCGCCCCTAGACAATCACTTTATAGTAAGCATGTTAAGTGATCTTGGGCACATCTTGACGGTCTTAGTTTCCTCATAGAATGATGGGGTTAACTAAAGGGTCTCTAGGATTCCTTTCAGCCCATAAATTCTGAATTTATAATTTTCAGTTTGTGGATTACACAAAAACTAGAGTATTACAGCATGTAAAAGTTTAATGCAAGCTATTACTATGAAGAAAAAATCTTAACCTTTACTCTCTAGTTGGTTTTTTTTTTTTTTTTCAAAAATTTTTTCAAAATTTTCTTTTGAAAATTTGTAGGGATAGAGAAAAAAAATACATTCACTGGTAAAACTTTAGAACCAGCCACAACTGCCCTCAAAGTATGGCACTGCCAAGAGTTTAACTAATTCCTTTGACAGAAAACCATAAAAACTGGAAAAATTGTAAATAATAATAATAATAAATAATAATAATAATATTCAAATGCACTGGAAAATGAACAGAGAGATAAAATTTTGAGAAGAGTATCAGATTACTTTATGTTTGTGGCTTTCTTTTCTAGAGTTGCTCTTTAACCACTGCTGGCTCTCCTAGCACCCACTCAGACTGATAAATTTCCAGTTACTCTGATTTGAACTTTGAAGTGAAGTTTTGGAGACAAAAGAGATGCAGAAGTACTAAGATAATAGAATCTAAGTATAAACTGTCTGGATACCCTCATCACTAAACAATGCATTTGCAAAGTAAATACCAGAGAACCTGAGAAAAAGTAGGGAGAAACAAGAAGGGGGTGTACCCTTGAAAGACATAACTGCTTCTTACTATTATTTGCAAGTGTGTTGTGCCTTTGGTTGAGTGCATTGCCTGAACTATGTGTAAGATGGCATAGAGCTCAAATGACAGAAAGTAATATTCTTACTGGCTTGAGGTGTCACAAGGTAGAACTGAGAACTGGCAAAGCATTTAGAAATTTTGAGAGACTGCTAGAAACAAAAAGACCAGAGAAAGGATAAACCTTAAAATCTGACTATAAAATCTGTTCACATTCTTTGCTGAGCATAAGATGGTCTGTGGTCAACAGAGACCATCAGAGTCAGGCCAAAAAGAGAGCCTCTGGATGCTGAAAAACTAAGCAAAGACATTAGTTGCTGCATGTAGTAGATATGACAGTTTCACAATTTGAACCCAGGGAATTTAACTGCTTAATAGAACAACAACAACAAAAATCCTGAGAAAAACAAAACAGACTTCAAAGCACTGCAACATAATATATATGGTGTTAAGTTTTTAGCTAAAACTTACATACCAAAAAATGGGGGCATGCAATCCATATTCAAGATAAAAAGCAGTTAATTGACACTTAAAGTGAGCCCAGATAATAGATTTAGCAAACAGACTTAAAAGCAGCTATTATAAATTCTAAGAAATGAAGGTAAGCATAATATTAGTGAATAAAGGATCCCAAAAGAAAAATGGAAACTGTATTTTTAAAAGAAAACAAAAAGAAATTCAAAAGTTAAAAATTACGGTAACTGAGGGGCGCCTGGGTGGCTTGGTGGGTTAAAGCCTCTGCCTTCAGCCCAGGTCATGATCTCGGAGTCCTGGGATCGAGCTCCACATCGGGCTCTCTGCTCAGCAGGGAGCCTGCTTCCCCCCCCCCCCCGCTCTCTCTCTCTGCCTGCCTCTCTGCCTACTTAGGATCTCTGTCAAATAAATAAAATCTTTAAAAAAAAAAAAAAAAGTACCGTAACTGAAATGAAAATTTTACTAAATGGTTTAACAGAAATTGAGATAGCAGAAAAATGATTCAAGTTGAAGACAGATCAATAGAAATTACTCAGTTTGAAGAACAGAGAGAGAAAAGACTGGAAAAAATGCATAGTGTCTCAGTATAAAACAATATCAAACAGTTCAACATGGAGTTGTGAGTCCTAAAGAGTGAGAAAGAGGCAAAAAAGTATTTAAAGAAATAATGGCCGGAAATTTCCCAAATTTGGTGGAAAATGTTAATTTACAGATCCAAAAAGCCTAAAGAACCCCGAGTTCTTTACAAAACTACGCGGAGTTCATATGGTCAAATTGATAAAAGAGGAAGACAAAAAGTTTTAAAAGCAGCAAGAGAAGGAATATACATACAGGGAAATGTACATACAGGGAAACCATGCAAGCTAATTGTTGTTTAACAATGTTGCAAGGTACAAAATAAACGTACAGAGATAAGCTGTATTTCTTTATGGTAATTAGATACAATATCAACTGCAATGCCATGCCAATTACAATCATTGTAAAAATGAAAGGTATAAGTCTAACAAAACATATACAGGACTTACATGCGGCAAACTTTATGAAAGAAACCAAGTATCTAAATAGTTGTAACAAGTTTATCAATTGGAAGGCTCAAAATAGAGGAGATGTTGATTCTCTCTACATTGACACACAGGTTTCACATATGTCCCAACAAGATTTTTTGTAGATCTACACAAAATTATTCTAATATATAGAAAGACAAAAGTACTAGAATAGCTAAAACAATTTTGAAAAAGAATAAAATGGAAAGACTCAGTCTGATTTCAAAACTTACTATATTGCTGTACTAATCAAAACTATGTGATATTGGCAAAGGTATAGACATATCAATGGAACAGAGTATAAAATTCAGACCAACACAAGTATGCCCAACTAATTTTTTACAAAGATACAAGAGAACTTCAGAAAGATAAGGTAACTTTTTGAACAAATGATGCTGGAGCAATTTGACATCCGTAGATTTTTTTTTTTTTTAAATGAATCTCAATATAAAGCTCTCATCTTAGACAAAAATTAACTCAAACTATAAAACTCTACAACTTAGGGGGGAAAAATGTAGGAAATCATAGGAGGGATCTAGGGGTAGGCAGTGTTCTTAGACTTGACACCAAAAGCGTACTTTATAAAAGGAAAAATTAATAAGTTGGATTTCATCCAAACTAAAAAATTCTGCTCTGGGAAAGACATTGCTCAGAGGATGAAAAGACAAATTACAGACTGGGAGAAAAACTTGCAAACCACATATCTGGGAGGGGGTGGGGGACTACTAAAATAAAAAACTTTCAAAACAGAATTAAAAAACATAAAAAGTCCAATTAAAAAATGAGCCTGGCTGGCTCAGCCAGTTAAGCATCTGCCTTCAGCTCAGGTCCTGATCCCAGGGTCCTGGGATGGAGTCCCGCACTGGACGCCTTGCTTAGTGGGGAGCCTGCTTCTCCCCCTGCCTTCCGCTCCCCCACTTACGCTCGCTGTCTCCCGCTCTCTCTGTGTGTGTCAAATAAATAAAATCTAAAAAAAAAAAAAAAAATTGGCAAGAGACATGCAGATATTTCATTGTAGAGCATATACAGATGGCAATTTAGTACATGAAAAGATGTTTTAACATCATAAGCCATTAGAGAAATGCAATTAAAACCACAAGATAACCATGTATTAGAACAGCTAAAATAAATTAGTGACACCAAATTCTAGTAAGGATGCAGAGACACTGGATCACTCATACATGTCGTAATAGTAATTCTGGATCACATTTAGCCATTTCTTTAAAAACTAAACATGCAACTACCACACAGCCCAGTGAATTGCATCTCTGGGCATTTATGCCAAAGAAATGAAGACTTACGCTCACACAAAACTTGTACGCTGATGTGTATAGCAGTGTTATTCATAGTAGCCAAAAATGGAAATAAGCTAGATATCTTTTAATGAATGAATAGTTAAACGAAGTGTGGCACATCCATACCACAGAATACTACTAAGGAACCAGAAGGAATGAACTGTCCATAAAACAGCCCACGTGACTCTCCAGAAAATTAGGCTGAGTGAAAAAAGCCAATACACAAAGGTACATACTATCTGATTCTATTTGTGTAACATTTTTGAAATGACAAAATGGAAATGGAAAACAAATTTGTGGTTGCTGGGTAATTAAAGAGGAGTTGGAGTTGAGAGGAGGGAAGTGGGCTACACAAAGGCAACATGAAGGATTCTTGTAGTGACGGAAATGTTCTGTATCTTGACTCTTATCAGTGTCAGTACCCTGGGTATGATACTGTACTATAAATTTGCAAGATGTTTCCATTGGGAAAAGCTGGGTGAAGGGTAATTGAGATCTATTTTTTTATAACCACGTGCGAATCTCCAGTTATCTCAAAATGTTTAATTAAAAAAGCAATTGCTGAATTCCCATCTTTCTGGTTTCCATCAGAAAACCGCAGAATGGCATATTTAAACCACAGTAGACCTTTTGCAAATTCTTGACTTGAAATCTACCACTAAACCTCAGCCGGGTGCATGTGTTTTTCCAGACTATGGGTTTTTTAATGGCGTTCAGCTAGTAATGAAGAGATAATTTCCTGATCTGGACTACCCTTGTTATAAAGAAGCAATAGGGGTGATGCTCACAGTTGTGTTGGTGATGATAGTGACAAAAGTTCAGTATAAAACTTAGTGACTTCGCTAGTATCTCATACTGTTTTTTTTCCTTTTTTACCACATCTCAGGAAGTTTGATATTGTTACTATTTCTTTTGAAAATATATACTTATTGTTCATCTGCAACTAACTTGATAAGAGCAAACCTGATTTATAGCTAAGTGATAAAAAGTGAAAGTAAGTTGTTTAAAACAAGGTCATGCTTGCTGTGTGCAGACAACCTTCACTTCTTCTTGTGGTTATTCCTCTCTCTCTGCCTGTTATGGAGCCATGATAACATGTCAGTCACCTTTAGAAAGTCAGCCATTTCCACTCCACAGTTGTTGTGTTTGTTGTACCGAGACATGAAAACTGAGGATAATAGAAATGGCTCTCTGTGTGTCCTCTCTCTCCAAGGCCTGTCCTTTATTCCAGCATACTAAACTGAAGTGAACTTTTAAATGAGTGAGATAGAACCTCTTCCCTCTTCATATACTTGTTCCAGCTTTTCCACCAATGAAAATGGGAAAACTAAGGGTTAGGAGTCCTGCCAAGTCAAAAATCTCCCTAGGTCTGAGCCTCTTCTTGGTTGCTAATTACATCTTCCAATAATGCTGAGTTACAGTGAACGTATGTAATTAAAGAAGAGCTAAAGCTTGGAGCTATATTTTATTCACTCTGTATTCAGGCAGAGGTCATTTAGGGGAGGAAACAGTTAAGTCAGCATGGCCCAATACACCTAATGTTCTTCTTCTTAATATTGTTTTAACCAGTGGCTTAAAGAATTAGTCCATAGAGGGGCGCCTGGGTGGCTCAGTGATTTAAGCCTCTGCCTTCAGCTCAGGTCATGGTCTCAGGGTCCTGGGATCGAGCCCCGCATCGGGCTCTCTGCTCAGCAGGGAGTCTGCTTCCCCCTCTCTCTACCTGCCTCTCTGCCTACTTATGATCTCTGTCAAATAAATAAATAAAATCTTAAAAAAAAAAAAAAAGAATTAGTCTATAGAAATACTGTTTGGTACCACTGGTACCATTTTGTGTTGGTTCCAACTGTAAATATTAATGCCATTTCTTCCTCCTTACCACTTTTGTCTCTTGTCACCCAAAAATCTCCATCTTCTTTTCAACTTTTCTTTAGTCCTACTACTCTATCTCTGTTACACCTAACCTGGTTTATTTTAAACTGGAAGGACTTGGCCCGTTATACCCTTCAAGTAACTGTTATGTACAAGTGATCTTCCTTTTCCTTGCAAGGACCCTGTTCTTAACACCATTGTGGTAGGCTGGAACATGCCAGCATCTGCTGCTGAGGCGGTGAGTTCTCCATAGAACTGAGAGGACAAGAGGAAGGAATAGTAGTACGTTTCTTCTTGACTTATTCAGTAGTTGGGGGGGATTAGAGTTAGAGAATGATGTTTTAGAAGAGGGTAGGTTTATGTGATCTTGCTGGGGTTTTTTGTTGTTGTTTTTCTTTGGTCTGCTTTTGAAAAGGAAGGAAAAACTTTTTTAGTTCCTATCCTGAATCTGGTCCTTTAGGTGTGTTGACTATTTTGTCCTTAAATGATAACAGTAATAATTATTAATATATGTGTAGTGCCTTTTAGTTGATAACAAGAATTCTTATATATGATTTCAGTAATCTTCACACCTACCAGAGATGAATAAATAGAAACTCTGAAGTCTCACAGCTTCTCAGTTAGAACCAGTCTCCACATTTACTGTCTTCTCCAAACTCTGTGCTCCTTTGCCTAGGCCACATTGCTTCTTGGGAGTGTATAGTAGCCCTTCGGTTGTAAACAGTAGAAAAGCGAGACTCCAGAGTTTGCATTCTTTCCTGAACAGCTCAGCAAAGGAAAGGGGCACTTATGAGACTAGAAGGTGGATGAGAACAGACCATGAGGCTCCAAGCTCCCTTGCTGAGGTTTTATCTTTTCTTTCATTTCAGGATGGCAATGACACGGAGAACTATGTTCCAGAAGGGGGAGGTGCATAACAAACCATCGGGATTCTGGGGAATGATAAAAAGTGTTACCACTTCAGCACCAGGAAGTGAAAGTATCCTTTATCATTCTGTTTGATTCTTTTTCTCAACTCTGAACCAAAGGCCAGAAGAAAAAAGTAGTATTGGGATGGTCTCTCCTACGGTACTTGACTACATCAGAGTCCAGCTGGCCAGGGCTAGGCTTAGGAAATACGGAGTCATCTTTCCAACACCTCTAAAAGATCATAAAACCATTGTCTTTGAGCTGAAGTCCTAAAAGTCACTCTTTCCATTTTACAGATGAGAAAACAGACCCAGAGAGGTTAACTCACACTGTGGTTTGTGGCAAAGACAGGACCTCCTCTTAGTTCTTTCCACTACACTCTTCTATTTCCCGGGTCTGAACAAGCAGCATAAAACACAATGGCTTCCTAAAATGGATGGCTTGTATATGTATGGGATGGTAAGGGCCTATTTCTAAAGCGGTCAGTATTTTTTTTTTTTTTTTAAAGATCTTATTTATGTGACAGAGAGGGATCAGAAGTAGGCAGAGCAGCAGGCAGAGAGAGAGGGGGAAGCAGGCTCCCCGATGAGCAGAGAGCCCGATGCAGGGCTCAATCCCAGGACCTTAAGATCATGACCTGAGCAGAAGGCAGAGGCTTAACCCACTGAGCCACCCAGGTGCCCCTCAGTAAGTATTTCTAAACAAATTTTAAGCAGCGCTGTATCTTCAGTGACTTTAGGTTTAAAGAATTAGGGAGAGGGGCGCCTGGGTGGCTCAGTGGGTTAAAGCGTCTGCCTTCGGCTCAGGTCATGATCCCAGGGTTCTGGGATCGAGCCCCGAGTCGGGCTCTCTGCTCAGCAGGGAGCCTGCTTCCCCCCCACCCCCCGCCTGCCTCTCTGCCTACTCGTGATCTCTGTCTGTCAAATAAATAAATAAAATCTTTATTAAAAAAAAAAAAAAAGAATTAGGGAGATTGGGTTAAAGATTGTTCTTGGCCCAGCTGGTTGCAGTGTTAAACTGATATCCAAATTGAGAAACAACATCTCTTTGTGGCTACCGGGCTATTAAGTCAAAACTTGGGGCACCTGGAGGAGATAGCATATTCCTGCTTGCTTCCTTCCCCTGCCTGTGGAAGTACAAATTCCCTTTTGCTTCAACTCTAGGAAAAGGATGTATTCGGTTCTTGCTATAAATTGTGGCATATCTTTCTGGTGTCAAATGTAGGTAAGATTTAGAGCAAAGAAAGGCAGGGTGACATGACCATGAGAGAGGAAAGAAAGGATTACATTGAATTCATTTAATCTAGAAACATTTATTTCACATCTCCCATTTCCAGGCAGAGTCCTAAGGGATAAAATGATGAACAGAGTATACTCTTTTTTTCTCAAGAAGCTGACTGTCTAATTACAGGAGAGGCAGACATGGAACTAGTTAAAACCTGTTGTTTGACTGCCTGAACCATGAGAATAGCAGCCTTCCTTATTGAGGAAGGAGCAGAAGGACACTCAGTAATTTGAGTACTATAGGCATACCCCAGAGATGTTACAGTTTTGGTTCCAGAACATCACAAAAAGTGGCTATCACATTGAAGGGAGTCAGATGGATACTTTGGTTTCCCAGTACATATAGAACTTATATTTATGCTGTATCCTATTGAGTGTATAAGAGCATTCTTTTTTAAAAAGTGTATAAAAAAGGCTAACCATCATCTGAACTTCCAGTGAGTGGTAATTACTGATCACAAATCCCCATTAAAAAATATAATAATAATAATAATAATGATGATGATGAAAAAGTTTGAAATAAGGTGAGAACTATCAAAATGTGACACAGAGACATATATGGCACCACTAGACTTGCCCAACGCAGGATTGCCACAACCTCCAATTTGTTTAAAAAAAAAAAAAATCTATGGAGTACCACAGAATGAGGTATCCATATAGTGAGAAAAATCAGAGTAGGGAGGATTTGGATCAAAGTGAATCTTCCAGCTTGGGTTGTCTTCACTATTTTTGTTACTTAAACGTCCATAAAAGCCAAATTTTAGGTTTAAACTGTCTTTATGACAGTAAGTCAACTCAGCAAAAGTATCAGGATTATTTCACTTCTCTGAGGCCCTGTCTCCTAAATGGAGAAACTAATAGGACCTCAGTAAGTTCTTGGAAAGTAGCATAGTGTAATGGAAAGAACAGGCCTTGGAGGAGAGCAGATCTGACTTTGCATCCACACCTGTTAGCTGCATGACTTTGAGCAAGTTACTGGACTCTCTGAGCTTTGCTTTCCTTATCTGCAAAATGGATAATAATACCTATCTCATGAGACTGTTGGGAGTATAATAGAAGATAATGTCTATAAAGAACTAAAAAGTCATATTTATAAATCCCAGCCTGTATTGGAACTCAGTAGTATTAGTTCCCTTTCCTAATGTTACATTTATTCAGATAAGGGGGAAATTATATTGTATTATAGGTGTTTTACTGTGTAACTATTTGAGATTTCAAAATTATATTTGACCTTAACTGATCAAAGAAAAGCAACAGTGAACAAAGCCATCTGTCTGAGCCACTTGAACTAGTGAGAAACTGAGTGGTATTTGTTTGATAATGGAGAAACTTTTACACACCTGTGTTGGAGGTTGGGAAAATTGCTCTAAAGGAGTACTGTTGTCCATGAAGCAGGAAATTGAATATATAGGCAGTTCCTAAGATCTACTGTAGGAAAAACCAAAAGCATATGCTTTCTTCATTACTATTTCTTGAAACTTCTATGTGTTTTAAGCCTTGATGCCCATTTTGTGCCAGATCTTACTCTTATTCAACAGGAAGTGGACGCTTTGGAAGAACTAAGCAGGCAGCTTTTTCTGGAAACAGCTGATCTATATGCTACCAAGGTACAAGGCAAAGAAACAAAAGTATGATTTTTACCAGTTTTTAACCAGAAGAAAGAACAAGACTAAATAGCTTTTTAGTGTCCTCTATGGTCAAGCAGTGTGAGAGTGACCTCACAGCTCCAGTATCAGCCATGAAGCATTAGGAGTCTGTATCCTTTTTGACATTGCTCCAACCCCCAGCAAAATTCATACTGGAACACTCAATAATAGAAATTAGTAGGATAATCAAGAGGTTTTTCAACTTCAGAAAGTGGCACACACCACTTCCTACTGATTCAGGGTCAAGATGGTAGCTCCTCTGATTGCGTTTTATTTCTTATAAATTAGTGATATTTTAAGAGCAATGCCATGATCTAGCTGTGTTTTAAAAGATCCAGATTAAGGGGCACCTGGGTGGCTCAGTTAGTTGAGTGTCCAACTCTTGATTTTGGCTCAGGTTATGATCTCAATGTCTTGAGATTCATCCCTGCATCAGGCTCTGCACTGGTTGTAGAGCCTGCTTAAGCTTCTCTCTATCCCTCTGCCCCTCCACCCCCCACCAGCCAGGTTTTTTTTCTCTCTCTTAAAAAAAAAAAAAGGAAAGGATCCAGATCAAGAAGTGACCTAACTATAAGAAGTAGCTTTATATCTAAAATGCAATATAACTTAAATATGCAAAATCTATTAGTTAAGTTCATTCAGACTATTTTTATCCTTTTCAAGGATCACTTCATAGGAATAGCCATATAGGATAGAGATTAACATGGGCTTTGAAGACAGACCTGAGCATAAATTCCTCTACTCACTAGCTGTGTGACCTTGGGCAAGTTATCCAACCCCTGTAAGCCTTAGTTTTCTCATGTGTACTATTAAGATAATAGAACATATCACAGTTGCTATAAAAATTAAAGTAGATAATGTATGTAAGGTGTTTTTCCCAACTTCAGGCTTAAAGTTAGCATTCAATAAATGTTGCCTACTAGTATTATTTTAAGATTAATATCATGTGTGGGTTTTTCACTCCGGCAAAACAGTAATTTCATAGAAGCAGGAATGTTTTGGTTGAGTATTAGTTTACATTTTGCTGAGACTAACAGTGTTTTGTTGTTTGTTTTCCCTCAGGAGAGAATAGAATATTCCAAAACTTTCAAAGGGAAATACTTTAATTTTCTGGGTTACTTTTTCTCTATTTACTGTGTTTGGAAAATTTTCATGGTAAGTATATTAGTTTTGGCTGTTAGGGTTGAGGTTATTTTCCCTGCTAATGGCAGAGAGAAAAGTGAGTTTGACTGAGGCACTAAACTAAATTCCAAATCCAATCAAGTCAACACAGAATGCTGTCTTTCACATCCTTGAGCCTGACTCCTCCCCCTCTCTTTTTTAGGTTACCTAGACATTGCATTTTTCTTCATTCAGAAATCATTAATAAGATATAGTTTATAAACTATATGAAGGGAATACAGAAATTTCTTATTTTATACTCCGTTTTCCGTACTACCCTTGAGTATATCTATGTGACACAATCCCTATCTTTAGCTCAGAACAGAAGTTAACTCTCCTTTTTAGTAATCTATATATACCTTAAAAAGTTCAATCTAAGTTCTTTAAGTAAAACATTTATATTTCTGGAAATAAATTCATTTTAGATGCTTATAGCTCTCATTCTTTTGTGGCTTTCTCTTAATGCTCTATTCTTTATCTTCATTTTATGTACTCTTCTTATGACTCATCTGTAGATATTCATGGGTTTCAGTGTGATTACAGAAAAGACTAATTGGACTTTCTGGTTCTGTGACTCTCCGGGGGCTGTGTTTGCATAAAGAAGAGCTTTATCAGCTTGTTAATTTTGGCCACTATAGATGAATGAAAGATTCTGGATTTTAATAGATCTAATATTATAATAAATTGATGTCAATACCTATTCAGAGAACAATATTTAAATCTTAATTCATACAGTGGGAGAAGATAAATGAAGATAGTATGTTCAGTTAGCTAAGCTACTAAAAAGTTTTTCCTGAGTTGTAGACTTTAAGGGAGTATATCCTTTTTTAACAGCTTTATTGACGTTTAATAAACTGCACATATTTTAAGGGTATAGTTGGGTAAGTTTTGACAGATGTGTACACCTGTTGCAACAACTGTCACCACCCTTAAGATAGTGACCATATCCATCCATCACTTCCAAAAAGTTTCTTGTGTCCCCTTATAATGTCTCTTGCATTCATCCCCAGTCAACCACCAATCTGCTTTCATTATACATTAGTTTATATTTTCTAGAACTTTATATAAATGAAATCTTAGAGTAGATACCCTTTTTCTGACAACTTCTACTCAGCAGAATTATCTTACGTTTCATTCATGTTATCGTGCGATCAGTAGTTTATTCCTTCTCATGGCTGAGTAGTATTCTGTTGTATGATTATACCACATTTTGTTTATCTTTTCACCTGCTGATGGGTATTTGTTTCTAGTTTGGCGATATTACAAGTAAAGCTGCTTATGAACATTTGTATACAGGTTTCTATGTGGACATGTGCTGTCTTTCCTCTTAGGAGAAAACACTTCGGTATAGCATGGCTAGGTCACATGGCAGATGGATGTTAAACCTTTGAAGAAATGGATAAACTTTTCCAAAGGAGGTTGTACCATTTTACATCCCCACCTGCATTGTCTGAGAGTTTCATTTACTCCACATCCTTGCTCACATTTTGTAGTCAGTATTTTAAATTTTAGACATTCTAGTAGATGTAAGCTGATACTGATTGCTTAATTTGCATTTCCCTAATGCCTAATGGTGCTAAACAACTTTTGATGTGCTGATTTGCCACCTGTATATTTTGGAGGGAGGAGGAAGATAGAGCTATTCAGATTTGTTGCCCAGTTTTTAAACTAGGATTTCTTTTCATTGGGTTTTGCAAGGTTTTCACTATATTCTGGAAACCCTTTATCAAATATGTGATTTTCAGATATTCTCTCCCAGTCACTAGCTTAGCTTGTCATTTTGTGTTGTACCTAAGAAATCTTGGCTAACCCAAGGTCACCAAGATTTTTTTTACTCTATAAATTTTATAGTTTGAGATTTTTACATTTCAGCACATGATCCATCTGTAGTTAATTTCCTCAGACAGTGTTGGAATGTGGATCTGAGTTCATTTTTTTCATATAGATATCCACTTGTTCTGGCACCATTTGCTGAAAAGATTATCCTTTCTCATTCAGTTGTCTTTGCAATTTTGTCAAAACCTAATTGCCCGCATATGGGTGGGTCTGTATCTGTACTCTGTTCTTTCCTACTGTTATGTATGTCTCCCTTTATTTATGCCAATACCACTCTGTCTTGAAATAAGTCTTTTTTTTTTTTAAGATTTTATTTATTTATTTGACAGACAGAGATTACAAGTAGGCGGAGAGGCAGGCAGGGAGAGAAGGGGAAGCAGTCTCCCTGCCAAGCAGAGAGCCCGATGCGGGGCTCGATCCCAGAACCCTGGGATCATGACCTGAGCCGAAGACAGAGGCTTTAACCCACTGAGCCACCCAGGCACCCCGAAATAAGTCTTGAAATCAAATCATTTAAGTACTCTTTCTTCTTATTTAAACTTGTTTTGGCCATTCTGTGTCTTTGCTTTTCCATATGAATTTTAGAAGCTGCTTTTTAATGCTGCTGAATACAAAATACTTGCTGAAATACGTATTAGAATGTCAAATCTTCAGATCAGTTTGAAGAGAAGTGACATCTTAATATCGAGTCTTGCATTTGATGAGCACAGTGTAACTCTTCATTTATGTAGATCTTCTTTAGTTTCACTCAAAGATATTTAGGTTTTAGTGTATAGATCTTTTATATCTTTCATTAGATTTATCTTAACTATTTAATATTTTTGATGCTATTATAAATAGGACTGTTTTTATAATTTCAGATCCTGAATGTTACTAGTATATAGATACACAGTTGATTCTTATATTCCACAACCTTGCTAAATCCCGTTATTCTAAGAGCTTTTCATAGATTTCATAGGATTTTTTCTACGTAGACAATCAGATCTCTGCAAATGAAGGGTTTTACTTCCATGTTTCCTATCTGGATGCCTTTTATTTCTTCCCTTTCTTTCCCTTCCTTTTCTGTCCTATCCCATCTTTCTTCTTTCTTCTCCTCCTTTAGCCTTATTGCACTGACCAAAACCCCTGTACAAAATTAAACAGAAGTGGTAAGAGCAGTCATCCTGATCTTGTTAAATATGGTATTAGCGGTTGGCTTTTCCTAGACTCCATTTAGCAGGTTGAGGAAGTTACTCCTACTCATAGTTTATTGAGTGTTTTTAATCATGAAAGTGTGTTTGATTTTTGTCAAATGCTATTTCTGCATCTTTTGAGAAGAGCACATGACTTTTCCTTTTTATTCAGCTGGTATAGTGAGTTACATTGGTTAATTTTTTAATATTAAACTGGCCTTGAATTCCTATAATAAACCTTACTTGGCCATGGTGTATGTTGTTGGATTTAACTTAATATTATTTTCTTAAGAATTTTTGCATCAGTGTTAATGAGAAATATCAGAGTATAGTTTTTTTGTAATGTCTTTGGCTTTGGTGTCAGAATAACCTTAGAGGTTGAGAAGGATTTCTTCCTCTTCCAATTAGTGGAAGAGTTTATGTGGAATTATTATAATTTCTTTCTTAAACATTTGGTGGAATTCACCAGTGAAGGCATCTAGACCTAGAGTCTTCTTTGCAGGAAAATCATTTAACTACAGATTTAGTTTCTTTAATAGACTATAAGGTTTATTCAGGTTATATATTTCTTGAGTGAGCTTTTGTAGTTTCTGTTTTTCAAGGAATTTGTCCATTTTTATTGAAGTCAGATTTATTTGCATAAAATTGCTCTTAATATTCCCTTAGTATCCTTTCAATATCTATAAAATCTGTAGTGATATCACCCCTCTCCTTTTTGTATAACACCTTTATTGAGATAGTCACATACAAAATAACCCATTTCATGTATAGTTTGGTGGTTTTTAATATATTCACAGAGTTGTGCACACAATAATGTCACCCCAAAAGAAATCCCATACTCATTAGCAGTTATTCCTTATTTCTTCTCTAGCCTTAGGCAGGCACTAATCTATTTTATGTCTCTATAGATTTTCTATTCTGGACATTTCATGTACATTGAATCACACAACATGTGGTCTTTTGTGATTGGCTTCTTAGTAAATGTTTTTAAGATTCATCTATATTGTAGCCTCTAGCAACACTTCATTCCTTTCTATAGATGAATAACATTCTTTCCATTATATAGATATACCACATTTTATTTATCCATCCATTAGTTGAGAAGCATTTGGGTGGTTTCCACTTTTTGGCCATTATAAATAATGCTGTTGTGAGCATTTTTTGATAAATTTGTATGGGGATAATATGTTTTCATTTCCCTTAGGTGCATGCCTGTGAAAGCAAAATTGCTGGGTCATATGCTACCTGTTTGTTTAACCTTTTGATAAACTGCCAGTCTGCCAGACTCTTTTCCCAAGCAGCTGCACCTGTTTACATTCCCACTGGCAGTGTAACAGTTGTCATTTCTCCACAGCCTCACCAGCACTTATTTATCTTTTTATTAGAGTCATCCTGGTGGCTGAAGTGGTATCTCATTCTTGATATCGGTAATTTGTGTCTTGTCTTTTTTTTTTCAGATCAGTCTGGATCAAGGTTTATCAATTTTATTGAACGCTTCAAAGAACCAGCTTTTGGATTAATTGATTTTCTATATTGTTTCTCTGTGTTCTATTTTATCAATTTCTGCTCTGATCCTTATAATTTGTCTTCTTCTGCTTGTTTTGGGTCTTTCTAATTTTGTAAAGTACAAGCTCATTGATTCAAAACTTTTAATATAGTTGTTTTCATGCTATAGATTTCTTGCTAAGCATCTCACAAAATATAACGTTTCTGATGTGTTGTATTTTTATTTCATTCAGTTCAAAATAATTCTCATTTTTCTTCTTTGACTCATGGATTATTTAGAAGTATGTTATTAAATATTTGGGGATCTTCTGAATTTCCCTCTATAATTGATTTCTAATTTAATTCCATGTGATCTGAGAACAGATTTAGTATGATTTAAATTTCTTCAAATTTTTTGAGATTTGTTTTCTGCTCCTGTTGGCTGGAATGTTGTATAAATGTCAATTAGGTCAAATTAGTTGATAGTATTGTTAAAGTTTTCTATATCCTTTTTAATTTTCTGATTTATCAGTTGTTTCATCAGTGATGAAATTTCAAACCATTGTTGTGGATTTGTCTTTTTAGTTCTGTCAGTTTTTGCTTTGTATATTTTTTTTACCCAACTATAATTAATATACAATGTTAATTTCAGGTGTACAGCATAGTGATTCAACAATTCTATACATTACAGAGGGCTCACTATAAGTGTAGTCACCATCTGTCACCATACAGTGTTATTTTAATATTGACTATTCTCTGTGCTGTACATTTCATCTCCATGACTGAAAGTTTGTGCCTCTTAATCCACTTTATCCATTGCACCCATCCTTTTACTCACTTCCCCTCTGACCAGTTTGTTCTCTGTATTTAAGAGTCTGTTTGCTTGTTTCTTTGTTCATTTGTTTTGTTTTTAAGATCCTGTTTATAAGTGAAATCATGTGTTGTCTTTCCTTGTCTGACTTATTTCAGTTAGCATAGTACCCTTTAACACTGTTAAAATGGCAAGCTCACATTCTTTTTTATAGCTGAGTAATGTTCCATTGCATATATGCACCACATCTTTTTATGCGTTCAACTATCAGTGAACCCTTGTGTTGCCTCTATATCTCAGCTATTGTAAATAATGCTGTTGTAAACATAGGGGTGCATAGAGCTTTTCAAATTAGTGTTTTCATATTCTTTTAGTAAATACCCAGTAGTGGGATTACCTGAGCATGTATTTTTCTGTTCTGTTCCATTGATCTCTATGTCTGCTTTTATGCCAGTCCCATACTGTTTTGGTCACTACACCTTTAAAGTATATCTTGAACTCCAGGACTATGAGACTTCCAGCTTTGTTCTTTTTCAAGATTGTTTTGGCTATTTGGGGTCTTTTGTGGCTCCATACAAATTTTAGGGTTATTCATTCTAGTTCTGTGAAAAATGCTATGGGTAATTAGGTAGGGATTGTATGGAATCTGTAGATTGCTTTCGGTGGTATGGACATTTTTATCAATATTAATTCTTCCAGGCCATGAGAACAGAGTATCTTTCCATTTGTTCATGTTTGCCTTCAATTTCTCTCAGTATTTTATAGTTTTTAGGGTAATCGGTCTTTCACCTCCTAGGGTAAGTTTGTTCTTAGATCATCTTTTTGGTGCAGTTGTAAATGGGATTGTTTTCTTAATTTCTGGTATTTAGTTATTAGTATGTAGAAGTGCAACTGATTTTTGTATATTAATTTTGTATCCTACAACTTTACTGAATTCATTTATCAGTTCTAATAGTTTTTGGTGGAGTTTCTAGGTTTTTCTATATTATCATGTTATCTGCAAATAGCAAGTTTAACATCCTTGTCATTCTGAATGCTGTTTTTTTTTCCTTGTCTGACTGCTGCAACTAGGACTTTCAGTATTATGTTGAATAAAAGTGGTAAGAGTGAATGTCCATGTCTTCTTCCTGATCTTAGAGGAAGAGCTCTCAGTTTTTCACAAATGAGTGTGATGCTTATTTTCACCAGTGAACATTTTTCATATATGGCCTTTATTATGCTGACATGTCTTTCGTTAAACCCACTTTGTTCCCTCTAAATCCACTTTATCATGAATGGATGTTGTATTTTGTCAAATGCTTTTTCTGCATCTATTTAGATGAGCATATGGTTTTTATACTTTATTTTGTTGATGTGGTTTATTGTGTTTGATTTGAGAATATTGAATTACCCTGTATTCCTGGAATAAATTCTACTTGATTGTGGTGAACATTTTTTTTAATGTATTATTGAATTCAGTTAGCTAAATTTTTTTTTCAGTTTGATAATTTTCTTAAGGAATTTTGCATTCATGTACATCAGAAATATTGGCTTAAAGTTTTCTTTTTTTGGTAATGTCTGTCTGGTTTTGGTATCAGGGAAATGTTGGCCTTGTAGAAAGAATTTGGAAGTTTCCTTCCTCTTCTATTTTTTTTTTTTTTTAATCATTTTGGGAGAGGGGTACCTGGGTGGCTCAGTTGGTTGAGCAGCCGACTTGGTTTTGGCTCAGGTCATGATCTCATGGGTCGTGAGATCGACCCCCGCATCAGGCTCAGTGCTCAGTGTGGAGTTCTGCTTGAGATTCTTTCCCTCCTCTTGTCCCTTCCTCCCCACCCCTCTCTCTAAAATAACTCAGTAAAAATTTTTTTAATCATTTGAGAAGAGTAGATATTAACTCTTCTTTCTTTATTTTGGTAGACCTGATACACAATGTTACATTAGTTTATGTACAAGCATGGAATGTCTTTCCATTTGTTTGATTCAGCTTCAGTTTCTTTCATCAGTGTTTTACAGTTTTCAGAGTATAGGTCTTTCACCTCTTTGGTATTAACTCTTTGTTAAATATTTGGTAGAATTTACCTGTGAAGTCATCTGATCCTGGACTTCTGTTTTGGGAAGTTTTTTTTTTTTATTATTACTGATTCCATTTCATTACTGGTAATTGCTGTGTTCAGATTTTCTATTTCTTCCTGATTCGGTTTTAGAAGATTATGTTTCTAAGAATCTGTATCTCCTAGGTTGTCCAGTTTGTTGACATACAATTTTTCATAATAGTCTCTTATAATCCTTTGTATTTCTGTGGTGTCGGTTGTTACTTCTCCTTTATTTCTGATTTTATTTGAGTCTTTTTCTTAATGAGTCTGGCTACAGATTTACAAATTTTCTTGATCTTTTCAGAGAAACAGGTTCTAGTTTCATTGATCCTTTTTTCTCTCTTTCATTTATTTCTGCTCTGATTTTATTACTTTTTCCCTCTACTAGCTTTGGGCTTTGGTCTTTCTCTAGCTTTTCTAGGTGTACAGTTAGGTTGTTTACTTGAGATTTTTCTTGTTTATTGAGTTAAGCCTTTGTTGCTATGGAATTCCCTCTTAGGGGCGCCTGGGTGGCTCAGTGAGTTAAAGCCTCTGCCTTCGGCTCTGGTCATGATCTCAGGTTCCTGGGATCGAGCCCCACATCAGGCTCTCTGCTCAGGAGAGAGCCTGCTTCCTCCTCTCTCTCTGCCTGCCTGTCTGCCTACTTGTGATCTCTGTCAAATAAATAAAATCTTAAAAAAAAAAAAAAAGAATTCCCTCTTAGAATGGCTTTTACTGCATCTCAAAGACTTTGAACCATTATATTTTCATTTTCATTTGTCTCCATGTATTTTTTTATTTCCTCCTTGATTTCTTGATTGACCCATTCATTGTTTAGTAGCATGTTATTTAGCTCCCATGTATTGGTATTCTTTTTAGATTTTTTTCTTGTGATTGAGTTTTAGTGTCCTACCATTGTGATTAGAAAAGATGCATGATGTGATTTCAGTCTTACTAAATTTATTGAGACTTGTTTTCTGGCCTAAGTTGTGATCTGTTCTGGGGAATGTTCAACATGGACTTGAAAAGAATGTGTATGCAGTGGTTTTTTGATGGAATGTTCAGTATGTATCTGTTAAGTCCATCTGTTCTAATGTGTTGTTCAAGCCACTGGTTCCTTACTGATTTCTGTCTGAATGATCTACACTGTTGTAAGTGGAATGTTACAGTTACCTGTTATTACATTGTATTATTGTCAACTTCTCCCTTTATGTTTACTTTTACCTATGAAATTTTTTCCTTTCATAACTTTCTTATAATTATGGCCTTTTCTTTCCACTCAAATAATTTCCATTTACATTTCTTTTTCTTTTTTTTTAAACATTTTATTTATTTATTTGACGAAGTGAGAGAGATCACAAGTAGGCAGAGAGGCAGGCAGAGAGAGAGGGGGAAGCAGGCTCCCCACCAAGCAGAGAGACCAATGCGGGGCTTGATCCCAGGACCCTGAGTCCATGACCTGAGCCCAAGGCAGAGGCCTAACCCTCTGAGCCACCCAGGCACCCCTACATTTCTTATAGGGCTGGTTTAGTTGTGATTAAATCCTTGAACTTTTGTCTGGGAAACTTTATCTCTCTTTTATTCTGAATGATAACTGCCTTGTAGAGTATTCTTGGTTGCAGGTCTTCCTTGCAGTACTTGAATATATCCTGCCACCCTCTTCTGGCCTGCAAAGTTTCTAGTATAAAATCAACTAATAACTTTCAACTAATAGCTATGGTATAAAATCAACTAATAACTATAGGGTTCCCTCATGGTAACTTGTTTTTTTCTCTTGCTGTTTTTAAAATTCTCGCTTTAGAGGCAGCTAGGTGGCTTACTCAGCTAAGCATCCAACTCTTGATTTTGGCTCAGGTCGTGATTTCAGGGTTTTGAAATTGAGCCCCACATTGAGGTCCCCAACTCAGCTTGAGTTTTCACTCCCTCTCCCTGACCCCAACCCCTGCTTGTGCGTGCTCTCGCTCTCTCTCAAAAATAAAATTCTCTATTTGTCATTATTTTCTGCCATTTTAATTATTACATATCTTGGTATGGACCTCTTTGTGTTAATCTTTTTAGGGGGTCTCTGTGCTTCCTGGATTTGGATACCTGTTTCCTTCTCCAGATTAGAGAAGTTTTCAGTTAGTATTTCTTATAAATTTTTGTCCCCTTCTCTCTCTTTTCTTCTTCTGGGATGCCTATAGTGTGGATGTTATAACACTTGATGGTGTTGCTGAGTTCCTTTAACCTGTTCCCTTTCATTATTTTTCTTTTTTCTTTTTGCTGTGCAGCATGATTGCTTTCCATTACTCTGTCTTCCAAATTGCTGATCCATTCTGCATTCTCTAATCTATTGTTGATTGCCTCTAGTATGTTTTTTTCAATTTTAGCTACTGAATTCTTCACCTTTGACTGGTTCATTTTTATATTGTTATTGAAGTTCTCATTAAATTCATCCATTTTTTTCTCAAGTCCATTGAGTATCTTTATGTCCATTACTTTGAATTCTTTATCCAAACATATTGCTTATCTCCATTTCATTAGATCTCCTGCTGTGATTTTGTCCTGTTCTTTCATTTAGGACATATTCCTCTATCTCCTCATTCTGTCTAGCTCTCTGTTCGTTTCTCTGTATTAGGGGTCAGCTATGATTCCTGGTCTTGAAAGTAGTGACCTTGTGTCTAGGTCCTATAGTGCCCTGTAGTGCAGTGCCCCCAAGCACTAGAACCAGGTGCTCCAAGAGGGTCTCTATGTGGGCAACATACACTCTACTGTTGTGGCTGAGTTGCATTTGCCTTAGTTGGCTACAGTGACCTGCTTTGCCTGCTGTGGACATACTGGGCAAGGTTTAGTCCATACATAGCCAACTGAGAGGCTCAGCTGTTGGAACTGTGGACACACTGATATGTAGGGTTATCTCACTCTCTCTCCAGGGCTGCAGTCACTTTTAGAGTGGTATGGGTCCCTGCTCAGGCTGCTTACAGGGTATAGGTCCCTGCTGAGGCTGTTTGCAGGGTGTGGTGGGGCAGGAGTGGTTTTGAAGGACCACCTGCTGAGGCAGGCATGTCCCCAGGTGAAAGTTGGGACAGGGCACTAGGAAGATATGTAGAGAGTATTAGTGCTAGTTCCCACAAGTGTCTGGCTTTCTAGGCTGGGGGAGGAGAAGAGAAATGGTGCCCACCAGCACTTTTGTTCTGGAAGTCTCCTGAAGAGAAGACTCCCTGGCCCTCCAGCACATGGTGAGATTAGTAAATGAATATCTTTTATATACCCAAGCACTTTTCAAACTACTGTTTCTGTGCTGTCTCTCAGGCCATTATTTATTCTAGCTCTTTAAGAGCAGGTGGTTTTTGAGGGCGCCTGGGTGGCTCAGTGGGTTGAGGCCTCTGCCTTCGGCTCAGGTCATGATCTCGGGGTCCTGGGATCGAGTCCCGCGTCGGGCTCTCTGCTCAGCGGGGAGCCTGCTTCTCTCTCTCTCTGCCTGCCTCTCTGCCTACTTGTGATCTCTGTCTGTCAAATAAATAAATAAAATCTTTAAAAAAAAAAAAAAAAAAAAGAGCAGGTGGTTTTTGATTGCCTCTGGCTCTCCCAGAATTAAGCCCTGCTAATTTTAAAAGTACCTGGACTTAAGCCCTGCTGATTTTAAAAGCTCCTAAAGTTAATCCCCCCTGGTTTTCAAAGCCAGATGTTATTGGAAACTCATCACTCCACTGCCTAGAGTGCCTTGCATGGGGTCTGATCCTCTCTGCTTCCCTGGGCTTGTGGTGTCCCTCCTGTCTATGGTTAGTCTCACAGGGAGTTTGGTTCCCAGGTGTGACTCAGCCCCTCCTACCCTTTTCAGTGTAGCTTCCTCTCAACAGTTAACTGTGGAAGGTCTGTTCTGCCGGTTTTCAGGTGATTTTCAGAGCTGCACAGAGGTAGCTATTATCTTGATGTGCTTGTGAGACAAGATGAGGTCAGGATCCTCCTACTGCACCATCTTCTGACACCCCTGCTTCATGTATTTTAAAGCTCTATTATTTGGTACTTGCATCTTTAGGGTCATTATATACTCCTTGTTGAAATGATCCTTTTTTCATTCTGAAATTACCGTTTTCATCCCTGGCAATATTTTTTACTATGCAGTCTACTTTTATATTAGCATAGACCTTACAGTTTTCTCTTGATTAGCATTAGCATAATGTATCTTTTTCCATTCTTTTACTTTTAACCTATTTGTATCTTTATATTTAAAGTGGGTTTTTTGTAAGCAACATATAGTTGGTTCTATTTCTTTAACCAGTCTTACAGGTCTTAAAGTCTCTGCCATTTAATTGGCATGTTTAGACCAGGATTCAGCCATCTGCAGCTCATAGGCCAAATCCAGCCAACACCTGCCGTTGTAAATAAAGGTTTTTTTTAACGCAGCCAGGCCCATTCATCTACACATAATCTGTGACTACTATCATTGCAGTGTCAGAGTCTCCCAGCTCCTGGTTTAGACTGTTTACATTTAATGCAATTATTAATATGGTTGGATTTAAAACAACTGTGTTGTTACATGTTTTTTATTTGTCCCATCTGTTCTTTTTTTCATTTTTCTTTGTTGTGCCTTCTTTTGGATTAATTGGGTATTTTTCACAATTCTGTCTCATCTGTTGTTGGTTTGTTAGCTCTAACTCTCTTTTCATTATAGGGATTGCTCTTAGAACATTCAGAAAATAATCAGAGTGAATGACCCTGGAATTCTTGATTCTCTTACTCAGACTTTATCCACCAGATGTTACCTTTGTAACTTCTGTGAAATTAAGATGTCTATGCCATAGCCTTTTTTCCTTTTATTCTTTACAGAAAAGAAAGATAGGGTAGATAACTTTTTTTGCCTGTTGAGTAGCCAAGATAAATGTCTTATATGTGATTTAGATTGAGACCAGTACTGCATTTTTTTAGGAACACCCACCTGTAAGACATGTTATATTAATTATTTTGTGTCACTTTTTGAAATAGTGATTATTGAGATGCTCTAATATAAAGGTCCATGTCTTTGCAGGCAACAATTAATATTGTTTTTGACCGAGTTGGGAAAACTGATCCTGTCACAAGAGGCATCGAGATCACTGTGAATTATCTGGGGATCCAGTTTGATGTAAGAGTTGTACCAAGATCCTGGTTTGAGACATTTCAATTGTATCTGCTATAAATTACAATTGTTAAGATTCTAATTCCTTTCTTATTCTGCCTTTGTTCTTCCCACTCTCCCCTGTTTTTTGACATACTCATATGGCAGATTTGTGAAGGACATAAAACCATAAGTGATGGCTGGTACTTATTATCTTAGATGCTGATTATTTCTGTAGTTCCTCCTCTGCTTTTCTGTAGCCAACTACCCCTCCCCAGGTACTCCCCACCAAATATTGGATACTTCTTTCTGCGATACATGACATCATCAAATCCAAAACTCACCTTTGATTCCTCTAGTAGAAAATTAACTACCAATTAGTGTTCCATGTTAGAAGTGAAATTATGTCTGCTGTTAAAAAAAACTACCAATTAGTTAATGTGGACTTTGAGCTAAAGATGGTAACTGAAACTTGTGCAGTTTTAATCCTCTTTCTACCTGTTTTATAATACCACTATCATTAAACACACTCTTGTCCCAATTTTTTAATGTCTTCATTTATAGAATATGTTTTCTAAATCTATGTGTGTATATATGTATAAATGGCCAGTGATTCCAGCTGATTAGCACTTTGATGTGATAGTAAGACCAGAATCCTCTTAGTCCCTCTGAGGGCCATGTAACTATGCTGTCAATCTAGTGGCACACCACACGCTCCCCCCAGCCATCCGCCTCAGCTATACATGCTCCGAGTAACTGGATAAAATGAAAGTAAACCAGAGCAAACTGAGCTCCAGTCCTTGACGAACAACTCAGAGTACCCATTTTTTGATGATAGATCAACAGTGTAAACTTTTTCATGTGAGGGAGCATGGTTATCTTTCCTCCAAGTAGTTTATACATTATACCACAAAATAGGCTTCACTATTGCCACATGTGTTTTTTTCCTCTTTTAAAATTTTTACTAGGCTCAATTATTAGAAGTGTTCTTCCTCATCAGCACTTTCTGAGGCTTGTTGCTGTGGTGTCTATTTCATCTGTAATCCATCTGTATACGCCACACTTCAGAATTCTGAATAACATCTTTTAGATGTTAGTAATAACAGTTCCCCCACAGATAATTTTCAGACCCGAATCAAGCACAGGGTCCCAAAGCTGCCTTCCTACTTTGAAGCAAACCAAGAGGAGAAAAAGGTAATATCAAGTGAAGGGCAACTATTTCCTAGACCAATAGCTGAGATTATTTACATATTCTTCCATTATAAAAAGAAAATTTTCTTTAAGTTTTGGGTGATCAGGGGACTACATTCACAAATGTTAAAAAAATTTTAGCTACTATTTAATTTCCTTTTAATTTGTGCTTTTTAACACATGGAAGCTGTGTATTAGTTCCATCTGTGTTTCTTTGACTGGTGTTATTTTCATCACCACTGCACTTGCTTGCTGCCATCCTAAGTTTTAAGTCTGCTTATGAAGATATCCACTGCATTCTTCCTTTTTTAAAATCAGGCAGGGCCTAATGAAGTTCCCTCTCAGTCACATAGGAGATCAGAATGCATCAGAAGAATAGCATTCACATGTCTCTCAACAGAGATTTCACTCGTACTTTTCCTTCCTTTTATGGTGGCAGGTGAAGTTCTGGTCTCAGCACATTTCCTTCATTCTGGTTGGAATAATCATCGTCACATCTATCAGAGGTTTACTGATCACTCTTACCAAGGTAAGTTATAGCACGGAGTTTAAAGTATTATTTGCGACATTTCATGTGGCAACATGAGAAAATTTTACCTAATTAAGATTTCTGCCTTCGGAGAACTTAAACAGTCACAAATATTTAAAATACGTACAATAAAATTTTTTTAAAGTGAAACTGCTCAATAAAACGATGGTGATGGACTTATACAGCAGTCAGAAGAGTACATGTACGAAAGGTCACAGAATGAGTTCACGGCCTGTTTTGTTCACTGATATGGCACCAGAATCTAGGAGTAGAAACCGGCACATGGTAGGAGCTCCAGAGATACTTGGAATGGATGAACAAGATAGTTGTTTGATGTTAGAGTAACTTTGAGAGTCACTTATAAGGAGGACATGTAAGTAGGAGAAACAGAATGTCTGACTATTTTCTGATCAACATAGAAAGGTTTTATGGAGGCAGAAGGTAAGTTTTCTCTTGAAGAGGTATAAGGAACCCCAAGATCCAAGAGTTGTTTGAATGAAAGGAGTGTAGAGGTTAGGAAGAGAGAAGAGAAGGGCTCTCCAGGTATCTAGCACAATTTTGGAAAGAGCTCAGGAGGCTAGTAATAATTACAAGGGCTTGGGGTGGCCTAGAGTATCCGTTTGAATGTTTTATAGTGATCTGACAGTCATATGTATCACGTAGTTTCTGAAAAATTTGATAGCAGTTGGAATCCTTCCGGGTCATAATGTAATTCTTAAAACCACCAACCCTCCCTCTGGGGACACCGTAGCTGGATCCTTCGCTCTCAATCTGTCTCTCTTCTTAACAGCATTAATCATATCAGTTTTCTGTACTGGATTGCTAAGGGGAAGAGGCACTTCTCATTAAATGTTAACTGTTGCTACTTAACGTTCTTGACCCAAGAATCTAGCAGCACTGCCTAAGTTTTTCTCCCTTTCTTGACAGTTCTTTTATGCCATCTCTAGCAGTAAGTCCTCCAACGTCATTGTCCTGCTATTAGCACAGATAATGGTAAGTTTGATGACCCAGTTTTATCCTCACAACTGTAAAGTACCGGAAGTACTTCTCAGTATTTCAACAATTCCCTTTGGTCCCTCACTGTACTCAGAGTGACTTCCGGATTGACTTACAGGGGATGTACTTTGTCTCCTCCGTGCTACTGATCCGAATGAGCATGCCTCTGGAATACCGCACCATAATCACCGAAGTCCTCGGAGAGCTGCAGTTCAACTTCTATCACCGTTGGTTTGATGTGATCTTCCTGGTCAGTGCTCTCTCCAGCATACTGTTCCTCTATTTGGCTCACAAACAGGCACCAGAGAAGCATATGGCACCTTGAACTCATGCCTATTACAGACTGCTACAGGCCAGTGGTGTCAGAATTTGGATATAAGAGAAAAAATGGAGGGGACCAGGGCCTAATGTTTCTTAAACAAACTGCTGAGGTAGCATATTCTACTTCAGCTTATGCCTTCCTCCTCTGTGGATACTGTGATCATGAGTAGCATTAGCAAGAACATGAGAGCCTGAAGTAAACCAGCTAGCACTCAGCTGAGAGCATCCCACATAGGTCTGAGGCTGGTGCAACACAGGGAGGAAGGGGGTGGAAAAGAGCCAAGAAACTAGGTGGGGGGAATACACTGGAACTCTGGGATAAGGGGAAGTCTCAGGTAGCTGGGCCAAACACCCAGAATAACTGTTCAAGGCTCTCAGGGAGGAGGCTCCCAGAATTTCTGTTCAAGACTCACATGGCTTTCCCTTGAGATTGACTATCATTAAAATCAGATTGTAACCCTTTGGCCTTAGCTTCATTTTCTCAAGGATAGCTTGGTGCAGTGGGCTTGTGCAAGCTAACATGGTTGGCATCCCCATGCCAGACCCTGTCCCCTTAAAATAACCAGCGGGTTCTCTGTTCTTGTCTGGGGATGGGACAGTGTGCTACTGAAATAGATTCTACTGAGAGCGTTCAGGTATATTATCTTTACTGATCTCTTAAGTTAGTATTATTTGAGAGTGAATTACCGTACATTCAATTTGGTGACGATGTCTCATATTTTTTTTTCCTTTCCATCTGTCCCTCATGCTGTGGGGTAAAACCATGAATAACTCTTAAATGGAAAAAGTCATTTTCCTATCCTAGCCCCTACTTCCTCCATCTGTGAAAGGAAAATGCAGGAAAGTTTATAGAACATTGAGAAATGCAATTTAAAGAAATCCTGAGTTTTATTACCAGGAAGTCTCTAAGATCTTACTCCGAATTTTATTATGTTTTGGGTTTCTAGAGGTAAAATGAAGGTTAAAGTGTAAAAGCAAGTTTACCAAAAACAAAAGCACTATTAAGGTTTTATCAGCTAACAGAGAAGATTCCAGTATACTCTAAAGGCATTCTTAATGGCATCTATTTTAGCAACCACAGCATTCTTACAAAAGCATAGTTTTAATAGGCTTATCTGCTCAAAACTTTGTAGCAGCTCTCACATATACAGATTTATGAATCATCTTTAGTGCTCAGGGAGCCTATAAAATTAAGAGATAATCGTCATACAGAGAAATGTAGTGAAGCTGAAGCTTGAAAGAGATCACATGAAAAGAATCTGGTCCCTGCCTTAAGTTGACCATAAATAAGCCATCTATTGCAGTAGTCACCCCCGAGACAAATGACAACAGAAGACAGTCCCACATGATGAACCGGTTCCCAGAGGAGTTTCTCTCTAACAGAAACAGTAAATGGGTGGCAGCTCATTCTTCAGGAAAGGATTCCTACTAAATACCCAGAAACAGCTGTCGGTCAAAGCCTTTACTTGCTCTCATCACATCTCTGTATCTTCAGAATTGGAAGAAGAATGTGAGGCTGTACTGTACGCCTGTGCAAAAGAAAACAAAAGATCTGTAAGTGCGAGAGCGTGAATGGCAACAGTTGCATGACTTAAGGCAGGGAGTGGAGTCACTCACTAGAAGCCAGGTAACCTGAATTTTACACTTGGCTTTGTTTCCAGCTTGCTGTTTGACACTAACATTTCTTAATATCTGTATATCTTTTCTATAAAGCTAGCACAGGCCTATTATTGACTTGCTATGGAAATATAAAAATTTTTAAAGACACATAGAATGCTTTCTTTGTTAAGCAACCAAGAATGCAAGGTCAGTGGCTATGGTGTGTGCTGTGGTCTGAATGTATCTCCCCAAAATTCATATATTGAAATACTAATCCTAAGGTGAGGTGATGATATTAAGAGGTAAGACCTTTGGGAGGTGATTAGGTCATGAGGGCAGAGCCCTTGTGATTGGGATTAATGCCTTGTAAAGAACCACCCCCCCCTCCCTATCCCCTATGTGAGGACATAGCAGGAAATTGGCTGCCTATACCTTGAAGAGGGCCTTCCCAGACACCAAATTTGTCCTTCAGAAAAAGAAATGTGTGTTGTTCATAAGCCACCAGTCTATGGTATTTTATTATAGCACCCCAAACTAAGTGTGTATTCATTAATAAATAGTATTTATGACCAATCCGTAAAAATTAATGTAAATGGAATAGAATTTAATGGAAAGAAGAATGATATAAAATTTTTAGAGTCTTGGCTTTGCCATACAGTTCTATGAACATGGACAAAAATAGACTTACCAAGGATTTTAATACAAATACAGAGTAATGCTTATTCCTCCCTATTAATAAAACACAAATACCTACCAATTATCTTTAAAACCATGCATTTTATGCTTACCATTATTAACTAGGCACTGTTTGAAGCACTTTAATAATCTTAGTTAATAGGAAACAAACAGGGCTGCCAGAGAGGAGGTGGGTAGAGGGATGGAGTAACTCGGTAACAGGCATTAGGGAAGGCACTTAATGCGATGAGCACTGGGTGTTATACACAACTGATGAATCACTAAACTCTGCCTCTGAAACTAATACAATATGTTAATTGATTTTAAATTTAAAAAATTAAAAATTAGTAATTTTTAAAAATAGTCTTAGTTAATATAATCCTAATAATAATCCAACAAGTCGTCCTTGGCTTACAGGTAGGAAAAGTGAAGCAAGAGCAAATAAATCCATTTGCAAGGCTGTTAAGTGGCAGAACCAGAATTTATACATAGTCTGATTCAGGTTCTTCTGGTGGTTCCATTATAATTTTGATAAACTTTTATTTACTGATTTTTATCTGGGGAGTTACTGTCAACTCCATGCTATGAAAAAGCAGCTTGTCCTCCTACCACTTCCTCTACACCAAAATAATTTTACTTGTTACCTTTGTAATTTTCTAGTATTCTAGGAAATCTGTGGTAAACATAGATCTGAAGTGTACTTATTAAGGACTTTATCATTCCCTGATAGTTTACATCACTGAAAGAATTCTACCCTCACTCACTCGTTCTTTTGCCATGTGTGAGTCATGCTCTGGTTCTGCCGGTGTTTCTTCTTTGGAATCAGTGGGGGCATCCAGTGGATCAGCCATGGAGGAAACAATAGGGATTTTCTTAGCCTGGAAATATTCATAGGCCTTCTTTCCACAGACTAAGAATGTGACATTCTTCCCACTGCTCTGGATTCTTTCTACCACTTTCTCATAGGGTTCATCCACCACGTTCACTCCATTCACTTCGATGATGATATCCTCATCCTCCAGCCCTGCCAGCTCAGCGGGGCTGCCCTTCTGTACCTGTGAAAAGAGGTTCTCAATTACTACTTCCAAACGTGGATAAAGGAATGTTAGATTAGCTTCCCTTCAGAGGAGAGAGGAGCTTGAAAATGTATACTTAACCATGTTATTTCTCCCTGAGATATAGAAGAAAGGTGCTCTGATGCTTTTCTGCTTTTGAAAGCTCCAACTTCCATACTCAAATGAGTACCATGGGAAGAGGGCTCCAGAATGACAGCACTAGGAGACTCTGAACTCACCTCCTCCTACAGACACCAAATCTACACCTACATAAATAGCAATTCCTCCTGAAGAACTGAGGGCTGATTGAGCAGCTTCGGCACAAAAAAAAAAAAAAAAGGATCACAGAGAGGACAGCAGGAGAGATGGAGACAGTAATGATGAAACCCTCGCCCTTGACACTACAAACTGCAGTAGGGAGGGAGAGCACGGAGGAATCTGCACACAGATTCCCCAGACCTGGGGCACAGGGGGAAAAAAAGAGCAGTTTAAAGAGCAACGAGGCTATGAAGGGAACCATTTTATTAACCCTGGAGCATCCTCCAAATGGTAGGGAAACTGCTGAAGCTCTCCAGGTCACAGGTACTAGCAAATACCACTGTTTACATTCCCTCTGCACCTTGACAGTGTAAGACAGGCCCAGGGTCCAGGTGCTCTAGCCATTCTGCCACCACAGCAAACCCTGGACCCTAGCCCACACCAGCTCAAGGTGGGCCCATTATAGCACACACCAAGACACCCTCAGCTGTCTCACCAAAGCAGTCATGGCATAGGCACCCCAAGATCACCCCAGCCCATGCCTGCTTCAGCCATGCCACCAGAGCTGGCTCCACCCAAAGCCACTAGGTACACACAGTCTACACTGGGGACATTTTTACACAAGATTACTTCTTTAAGACAGGGAGAGGTAAAGGTTTGTCTAATTCATAGAAACAAACCAAAAGTGAGTCAAAATGAGACAGAGGAATATGCTCCAAATGAAAAAATAAGACAAAACCTAAGAACAGAACAAAACGGAGATAAGCAACAAACCTGAAAAAGAGTTCAGAGTCATGGTCATAAAGATGCTCACCAGACTTAAGAGTAAATGAATTCAGTGAGAACTTAAAGAAATAGAAAATATATTCTTTATCTCTGATTGGTTTTTATAATAACTGAAATTTTAAAAACACTAGAGGGAATCAGCAGATGATACAGAACAGATCAGTGATCTGGAAAAACAGTTAAGCACCCAAGCTGAACAACAAAAAGAAAAAAATTTTAATTGAGATTAGATTAAGGAATCTCTGGGACAACATCAAGCATGGTAACATTCATGTCATAAGGACCCTAGAAGGAGAAGAGGGAAAGGGACAGAAAGCTTATTTGAAGAAATAATTAAAAACTTCTCTAAACTGGGGAAGGAGACAGACGTCCAGGAGAATCCCAAGCAAGATGAGCCCTAATTTAAATGTCAAAGATATTAAAGATAGAGAATCCTAAAAGCAGCAAGAGGAACGCAACTAGCTACATACAAGGGAAATCTCATAAAGGCTGTCAACTGATTTTTCAGTAGAAACTTTGGGATTATATATATAATCCCACTCCCCCTTTGGCCTGCAAAGGGCTGAAAGGAAAAAACCTACATGCAAGAATGTTCTACCCAGCAAGATTATTTTCAGAATCAAAGGCAAGAGTTTCCCAGACAAAAGTTAAAGAAGTCAAAACCCCTAAATCAGCCTTACAAGAAATGTAGGGCCTCTCCAAGTGGAAAAGAAAGGCCATAACTAGAAGAAAATTATGAAAGGAAAAAATTTCACCAACAAAAGCAAAAATATAGTAAAGGTAGTAGAAACCTAGTATGAAGGTTGAAACACAAAAGTAGTAAAACCAATCATATCTTTTTAAAAAAGTAAGATTTGCAAAATAAAAATATGTAAAATAAGACATGCACTAAATGTGGAGGGAAAGGAATAAAAATGTATGGCTTTTAGAATGTATTTGAATTCGGGAAACCTGGGTGTCTCAGTTGGTTAAGCATCTGATTCTTGATTTTGGCTTAGGTTATGATCTTGGCTGTGAGATCAATCCCCCTGCATCAGGTTCCACACAGGGCATGGATCCTGCTTAGGATTCTGTCTCTCCCTCTGCCCCTCTTTCCCCTGTGCTTGTTTGTGTGCTCTCACTTGCTCTCAAAAAAAAAAAAAAAAAGTTTGAAATTAACCATCAACTTAATATACAAGACTGATTTATAGGCTGCCTATAAGAGACACACTTCAGGCCTAAAGACACAGGCTAAAAGTGACAGACTAGAAAACACACCATGCAAATCGAAGCCAAAAATAAAGCCAAGGTAGCAATGCTTACATTAGATAAAATAGACTTTAAAACAAAGACAGTAGCTAGAGAAAAGGATACTATCTAATGATAAACGAACAGTCCAACACAACAATCATAAATATGTATGCACCCAACACAGGAGTACCAGAATACATAAAGCAATTATTAATAGATATAAAGCAAGAAACTGACAGTAATACAATAATCATAGGTGACTTTAACGCTTCACCTACATCAATGGATATGTCATCCAGACAGAAATTAAAAAGGAAATGGTGACTCTGAACCACACATTAGCCCAGATAGACTTCACAAGTATATACAGAACATTCTATCCAAAATAGCTAAATACAAAATAAAAATAAATAACTAAATACATGTTATTTTCAAGTACACATTGAACATTCCCTAGGATCTCATGTTAGGCCACAAAACAAGTCTTAATAAATTTAAGACTGAAATCATATCCTGCATCTTTTCCAACCACAACAGTATGAAACTAGATATCACAAGAAAAAATCTAAAAAGAACACAAATAGCGTACTACTAAACAATGGGTCAACCAAGAAATCAAGGAGAAAATAAAAGAAATACATGGAGATGGGGCATCTGGGTGGCTCAATGAGTTAAGCCTCTGCCTTCGGCTCAGATCATGGTCTCAGGGTCCTGGGATCAAGCTCCGCATCAGGCTCTCTGCTCAGTGGGGAGCCTGCCCCCGCCCCCGCCTGCCTCTCTGCCTACTTGTGATCTCTCTCTGTCAAATAAATAAATAAAATCTTTTTTAAAAATTAAAAAAATATATATGGAGACAAAACACAATTCAGTCTTTGGGATTCAGTAAAAGCAGTTCTAAGAAGCTTATGGAGATACTGCCCTACCTCAAGAAACGGGAACATTTCACTTTAACCTTATATCCAAAAGAGGTAGAAAAAGAACAAAGTCCAAAGTTAGTCAAAGAAAGAAAAAGATCTGAGTGGAAATAGAGACAAAAAAAAATTATTTATCTATCTATCTATATATATATATATAAAAGGTCAATGAAATCAAGAGCTGGTTCTCTTAAATATAAACAAAACTGTATACCTTTAGGCAGATTCATCAAGAAAAAAAAGAACTCAAAATGAGAAACAAAAGAAGTCACAACCAACACCATAGAAATAAAAAGGATTATAAGAAACTATTATGAAAATTTAGAAGCCAATAAATTGGACAATGTTCCCTCTTGCCACTTTTACCCAGCATAACACTGGAAGACCTAGCTGTAAGAATCAGACAATAAAGGCATCCAAATTGATAAGGAAAAAGTAAAATTATTATTATTTGCAGATAACATACTATACATAGAAAACCCTACAGACTCCACCAAAAAATTAGAATAAATGAATTCAGTAAAGATACAAGATATAAAATTAATACACAGAAATCAATTGTGTTACTATACACTAATAAAGTAGCAGAAAAAGAAAGAAAAAGAAGTTACTATACACTAATAAAGTAGCAGAAAAGAAAAACAATTCTATTTACAATTGCACCAAAAAGAGTAAAATACCTAGGAATAAACTTAACCAAGAAGGTATAAGGCCTGTACTCTGAACACTTAAAAGACACTGATGAAAAAAACTGAAGATGACAAAAACAAATGGAAAGACATTTCATGTTCATAGATTGGAAGAATATTGTTAAAATGTTCAAACTACCCAAAGCAATCTATAGATTCAGTGCAGTTCCTATCAAAATACCAACAGCATTTTTCACAGAAATAGAACAAATAATGCTAATTCGTAGGGAACCACAAAAGAAAGCAAAATAGCCAAAGCACTCTTGAGATGGGAGAAGAAAATCTGGTATATCACAATCCCAGATTTCAAGATACACTACAAAGCTATAGTAATCAAAACAGTAGTATTGGCACAAAAAATAGACATGTAGATCAATAGAACAGAATAGGAAACCCAGAAATGATCCCATACTTATATGGTGAATGAATCAACAAAGGAGGGAAGAATATACATTGGAGAACAGAGTTCCTTCAATAAAAGTTCATATGAAAACTGGACAGCTACCTAAGAGAATGACCACTTTCTCACACACAAAAATGGTAGAATATGGAATGAATAAATCATGAGGTAAAAGGTACGGCATAGGGAATATGGTCAATGATACTATAATGTTGTATTGTGACAGATGGTAGCTACGCTGTGGCTGAGCTTAGCATAACATATAGAGGAAGGAAGAAAATCCCACTTAAAATTGCATCAAAGAGAATAAAACACCTAGGAATAAACTCAATGAAGGCTAAGAAGGAGGTCTGTATGCAGAATCCAAGAAACAAACAGAAATAGACTCAAATCCACTCTGAAAACAGTGAGACTGATATTAAAAGAAAGAAAGTAAAGATGACACACATAAATGGAAAGATATTCCATGATCACAGATTAGGAGAATTAATAGTGTTAAAATGTCCATACAACCCAAAACAACCTACAGATTCCATGCAATGCCTATCAAAATTCCAATAGTGGTTTTCACAGAACTAGGAAAGATCCTAAAATTTGTATGGAACCACAAAGATCCTGCATAGGCAAAGCACTCTTAAGAAGAAAAAAGCTAGGGTCTCATAATTCCAGATTTAAAGGTATGCCAAAAATCTACAGTTATCAAAACTGTGTAGTACTGGCACAAAAGTAGACACATAAATCAATGGGACAGAATAGAGAGACCAGAAATAAACCCATGCTTATATGGTCAATTAATCTACAACAAAGGAGGCAAGAATATATGGTGCAGAAAAGACTGTGTCTTCAATAATTGGTGCTGGGAAAACAGAAAAGTTACATGCAAAAGAATGAAACTGGACCACTTTCTTATACCACATACAAAAACTCAAAATGGATTAAGACCTAAATATGGGACCTGAAAACTAAAACTAAAAATATGAGACCTAAAACTCCTCAAAGAAAACACAGGCAATAATTAACTCTGACATCAGCTTTAGCAACATTTTTCTAGATCTGTCTCCTCAGGCAAGGGAAAGAAAAGCACAAAGAAACTTTGTTTATTTATTCAGACTATACCAAACTAAAATGCTTTTACACAGCAGAGGGAAAGCATCAACAAAATGAAAGGGCAACCTACTGAATGGAGAAGATATTTGCAAATGATATATCTGATGAGGGGTTGAAATCCAAAATATATTAAAACTCCTACAACAACAAATAACAACAAATAATCCAATTAAGAAATGGACAGAAGACCTGAATAGGCATTTTCCCAAAGAAGACACACACATGGCCAAGAGACACACAGGAAAAAATGCTCAACATTATTAATTAGGAAATGCAAATCAAAACCACAATGAGGTATCTCCTCACACCTGTCAGAAGGGCTAGTACCAAAAAGATGAGAAATGACAAGTATTGGCAAGGATGTGGAGAAAAGGGAATGAACCCCAGTGTGCTGTGGGTGGGGATTATAAATCAGTGCAGCCCCCATGGAAAACAGTATGGAGATTCCTCGAAAAATTAAAAATAGAAATACCATAAGACCCTTTGATCCCACTTTGGTATCTTCCCAAAGAAAACAAAAACATCAATTTGAAAAGATCTGCGCACTCCTATGTTTATAGTAGCATTATTTCTACTAGCCAAGGTATGGAAGCCACCTAAGTGCCCACTGATGGATGAATGGATAAAGAAGATGTGGTATGTGCATGTGTCCCAATGGAATATTACTCAACCATAAAAAAAACCTAAATCCTGCCATTCACAACTATATGGATGGGCTTAGATAATATTGTGCTAAATATTATGCTAAATAATATTATGCTTAGAAAGAAGTCAGACTGAAAAAGACATGTGCCTTATGATTTCACATGTATGCAGAATCCAAGAAACAAAACAAACAGACTCAAATCCAGAGAAAAAACAGGTGGGTTGCCAAAGCAGAGATAGATGGGGGATATGGGCAAAATAGGCAAAGGGGATTAAGAAGTACAAACTTCCAGTTATAAGTCACAGGAATTAAAAGTACAGCTTAAGGAATATAGTCAACAATATTTAATAACTGTATGACACAGTGGTAACTACACTTAACTAATGAGAGCCTTTGTAATGTATATAATTATTAAAACACTATGTTATACACCTGATATAACATTGTATGTCAACTATACTTCAATTTTTTTAAAAAATCATTAAAAGCATCAGAAAAAAAAAGTGTGTAGCATTACAGTGATTGAATATCATACTATAGGTCTTCTGGGTTGAAGGCACTAATTCACCTCCTTCATAGGTTCCCTTTCTGCATTCCCAACTTAGGAGCCATAAAGATGGTCTTCTCATGGTCAGTCCCTACAGGCTAGGGACATTATGCCAAATGTGTAAGTTACCAAGTATCACCCCCACTCAGAGCTGACAGTGACTGTCAACTATTGTCATGCCTCACTCTATTTGATTTGAAAGTATCTAAAGACAATTAGGTGTTTAAGAAAAAGAAAAGAGGTGAGCTTAGGACGTACTAGTCACTGTCTTAAAGGGTAGAGGACCATGACAGACAGCATTTGTTTAAACCCTCAGTGTACCCCTTCCATGTAAGCTTTTTACTAAGCCATCAGTGAGCGGGAGAAACCACAGCTCTCTCAACTGGGGCTGTGCTCATTGGGCTGCTAGAACCAGAGTACCATACCTCTTTGACGAAGGAGCCTGGCTGACCCTGAATGGCATTTAAGTGAAAGCCACAGCCATTTTCCCCTTTAACCAGCCAGCAAAGTTTAGGCTTATGATCTCCTACTTCCTCTGTAGTATCTGGACTTGACACTTCTGGAGGAGCGGGAGCCGGCATCGGAGCTGGAGCCTCCTTGACAGAACCATTGGGCAGTTCTTGACTTTGATAGTAGAGAAATGGAGAAAAATGAGCCTTTTGAAAATAAAGGGGAAAAAAAACCCATTAATTGTAAGGATGAGTAGTTATACTTTACGAAAAGTGCTAGTTTCTTTCACAAGGTGTCACCCATGTTCCACAAGCCTGGCGGATACATCTGATTGTGGGCAGGGAAATTTCTATACTACCCCAACCGCAAAACATATAAAGATTGAGCTTAGCTATGGAGTAAACAAATGCACAAATACACAAAAATCAAAAGAGTACAGAATGCCGCGCAAAGATCCCAAAATAAGTAACAAAAATGCTAGTTTCTTGTGACTTGCCCTGTAGCTCCTGCACAATAGGTTCATTGGGCCCTTTCCTCCTCAATAAGATGGTCTTCGGAGCTCCTTGAACACATCAGAGAAAGTGCAACAGAGCAATATTTTTTTTTTAAAGATTTTATTTATTTATTTATTTGACAGAGAGAGATCACAAGTAGGCAGAGAGGCAGGCAGAGAGAGAGGAAGGGAAACAGGCTCCCTGCTGAGCAGAGTGCCCGATGCGGGACTCGATCCCAGGACCCTGAGATCATGACCTGAGCCGAAGGCAGCGGCTTAACCCACTGAGCCACCCAGGTGCCCTACAGAGCAATATTTTTATCACCATCTCAAGTACACAGAGTAATTTGTTGTCCTCATTTTACTATTTTTTGTTGTAATCATTAGCTGACACTCCTGTTAGGCCAAACTCCTCACCATCTTTAAATACTTCTAATCCATCTCCTCTCTCAGACCATCCCTGTGAAGAAGGGAGTGAAAGTCTTGAATACAAAAGAGACCTAGAACAGGAAACACATGACTGATTTTTTTTTTAAAGAATTAAAAGCTTAGTAGACTGTGGGTTTTAACTGAAGAACTAATAGGGTAGATTTGGGTATGATAAGATCCTGGATCAGCAGTTAAATCGCTGCTTACAACTATCCAGGACAATTTGTTAGGCGAGGAGTAGAAAATCAAGCAATTCCAAGTGAGTACAATGTGTGCTCTGCCCCAGATTGTACTGTTCAGCCACCTGGTTAAAATTAGAATAGGGTCCTCTGGTTATCATTTCTCTCACTAACCACAAGACCACATCTTCCTTTCTAAACAATAGTAGCACCAGCTAAGAACTCCTAAGCTACCCAGGTGAACTAAATTTCAGAGCTTTCAGTGATAGGCTTGCAAATGTCCCACATTTCTTTCTGTCTTTACAATGAAGAAAGTTACCAGTGACTCATTACATACAAAAATACCTCTGATATCACTACCCAACAGGCAAATCAGCTGTATGGGATAGTAGCAGCTGACCTTGAAGATAAGTACCATAACATTAAACACTTAATGAGGTTTTATGCACTTTCATATATTTGGGTGCCTAGTATGTGCCAAGAACTGGTTTGATTCAACTATAGATCTCAAAGACTCCCCCCCACCGCCAGCCACCCACCCCTGTACAGAACCTACTTTAGAGGGCATTTGGGGAGAGGGGAGGGAGAAGATGGGGACAGGCATCTTTTCAGATCAAAGTTCTCCCTTATATTAAACCAGAACATTACAGAGAAATCATTGTCATAAAATCAGGAGGGATTGGGAAAGAACTGATGCCAGAATCCCCTTTACAGCAGCCAGAGCAGTGACCTCCTGACTTCTGCCTAAACTTTTCCACAAGCTGGAAGGTCACCACTTGGCAAAAATGGCTACCCTGTTCCTGGCAGCTTTATGTGTCCTTAAGCCAAAAGCTAGCTCCCTATACATTCTCTATTTAGTTAAACTATGCCCTGTAGAACACCCCAAAAGTAGGGGCTTCTTGCATGTAATAACCTTCTGAATTCTTTTAAATATATTTTTTTAATTTTATATACACACACTATATTTACCATTTTTAAATCCATTCATCGGTCAGTGGACACTTGGTTTGATTCCATCTTTTGGCTGTTGTGACTTAATCTGTGGTCTAACATATGGTCTGTCCTGGAGAATGGCCCATGTGCCCTCAAGAAGAATGTGTTCTGTTGCTGGATAGAGTGCTCTGTATTTCTGTTAGATCTAGTTAGTTTCTTTTGTTCAAGCCCTTGAGTTCCTTATCTTCTGACTAGTGGCTCTATCCATGATAGAGAATGGGATATTGAAGTCTCCCAACCATTATAGTAGAATTGTCTATTTCTACTTTCAAGTTTGTCAGTGTTTGTTTCATTTTTTTCCAGCTCTATTAATGTGTAATTAACAAATTGTATGTATTCAAGGTGTATGGTGTAATTTGATACACGTACACATTGTGAAGTGATCACCACAATCAAGGTAATTAACATATCTATTGCCTTACATAGTTACCATTTAGCCTTTTAAATTCTTTTTTTTTTTTTTTTATTTGTTAGAGAGAGAGAGAGAGAACGCCAGCGCACCAAGCAGGGGGAACGCCAGGCAGAGGGAGAAGCAGGGTCCCTGCTGAGCAAGGAGCTCGATGCAGGACTTGATCCCAGAGTCCTGGGATCATAACCTGAGCCAAAGGCAGACAACCAACTAAGCCACCCAGGCATCCCTAGCCTTTCAAATTCTTGAAAATGTTCTCTTTTCTTCCCCAAAGTCTACGCTTATTCAAACTAAATATGGTGATCTCCAAAAACTCTGCCCTGATTACCTTTCTGGACACTGGCCTTCTTATAGTTGTGTTCTCAGAACTGGACACAACGTTGTCTTAACAAACATAACTTATGTATGTGCCAGGCATTATTCTAAATGTTCTAAATACTACCTCATATAACCCTTCACAGTAGCAATCCCCATCTTACAACTAAGCGGGCAAGCACAGGGAGGGTAACTTGCCCAAGATCACATTATGGGTCATTTAAAGTATGGTCTGAACAACTCAGGACAGAAAGACTATCATCTCCAAGCCAAGTGTCAGTTAAGGTAACTTTAAATTGCCTTTTGGGGGGTGGGGGTGGCTACTTAGAGTATAATCAGGTTTCTGGTCTTTTTTGTAGCCCTCAAATCAGGTCTCACCATTTGGTATTCATACAATTTAGTTTTAAGTCAGTTTAGTACCTGAAATTTATTCCTGTTTAAACTTAAACTCATTAGTTTTTACCCTTCTTTCTATCCTGACTGGATATTTTGAATATAATCTCTAGTAAATTAATTACCCATCAATACATTAAGCCATCCATATGACTTAAGTATGTTGAGTATTTTCCATATTGTCATCCAAATTTGGTAATAAACTAGCTGAAGATAGGAAGCCTACCACTGGAGTCATCTATTCAGACTGACACGTTCCAATATCAAGGATTCTACAGCTAAGGTTGTACAACTAGCTAAAACCCATTTTAAAAACCCATTAACTAAAAACCCATTAACTGTTCTATTGTCCAGCTCACTCTTTAATCTTCTTTACGCAAGTATCTTGAAAGAGTTCATCAAAATGTGCTGAGAGGGTATATGATATAATGAATTAAGAACCTGCGTTCAGGGCGCCTGGGTGGCTCAGTGGGTTAATAAGCCTCTGCCTTCGGCTCGGGTCATGATCTCAGGGTCCTGGGATCGAGTCCCGTATCAGGCTCTCTGCCCTGCAGGGAGCCTGCTTCCTCCTCTCTCTCTCTCTCTCTCTCTCTCTCTCTCTCTGCCTGCCTGTCTGCCTACTTGTGATCTCTGTCTGTCAAATAAATAAATAAAATCTTTATAAAAAAAAAAAAAAGAACCTGTGTTCAAATTCAGGTTGGGTTCAAATTTAAAAAGTGGGTGACATTTTTAAAAAAATGAAGTTTAAAGAGACTAAGAAATTGCTAATCTATAAAAAGGGACTAATACCACACCCTATCACATTCTTCCTCTGTATCATTTATGCACCTTCAAATGCTTCCATTATTGTGTATCACATGGAACAAGTCCATCTTTGTTCATCTTGTGACCATGACCTAGTGAGTCAGATGGTACGTAGAAGGCCCCCACATGTCTGTTAAATTAGACTGAACACCTCACTTCCTGTGATAAAATTAAAAGATTATTAAGAAACAAACATGAAGATAACACCAGTTGTGATTAAAATTTGAGAGCAAATAAGGTTAGTTTGACACTAGGGTTAGTTAGTCTTGGTGAATCTGTGATTCCATTTCCTTGCTAAGGGCTTAGAAGCTATTTAAAAATCCTTTCTAGGGATGCCTGGGTGGCTCAGTCGTTAAGCATCTGCCTTTGGCTCAGACCCTGATCCCAAGGTCCTAAGATTGAGCCCCCACATCTGACTCCCTGCTCAGCAGAAGGCCTGCTTCTCCCTCTCCCACTCCCCTTGCTTGTGTTCCTTTTCTCACTGTCTTTCTCTGTGAGATAAATAAAATCTTTAAAAAAATAAAAATAAAAATCCTTTCCAGTCTTTTATGTGGGTTAATGGAATTCATTGGTCTATGGTTTAAAATCCCATTGTTTCCTATTTGGGAAAGTTAGGGTTACATCCGCCTTTTCCCAGGCTATCGTTCATAGATTTTTCTTAGATCACCAAGAATAATTCTGTTGTTACATTTGCAAATTCTTTCAAAAGTTTGAATCTAAGAATTTAAAACTCATGTACCTATTACTTGGCATTCTCTTATCACTACCAGTTTGAACTTCAGTGCTGCCTTAATGATGATTGCTATGCCCTTCCAATTTGAAAATCAAAGTGGTAACTTAGCCAAAGTTTGAGGCCTTGAGGGCATGAACACCAGCCTTAATGCATGAATATACAGCCTTAAATTACTTACCAGTCTATACATGTTGTCCGTCTCTTTGTCTACCACCAGCAGCGAAGTCTGATCTCCTCCCTTTCTAATCATTTCCACCACACTGTCATGATCCAGGGATTCCACAGACTGGCCGTTGACAGCGACTAACAGGTCATTGTTCTTCAAGCCAGCTTCCTCTGCCGGACTTCCAGAATCTATGTCCTTGATGACTTGACCTACCCTCCCCAAAAATGAAAGAAAATTATCAGAAAGACCCCTAAATTAAGCTGTAGAATTTCTTCTGGGACCCATTTATTTTATCAGATAAGATAAATTTAAAAGTCATTCTGAATACTACTGCCCCTCCCACCAGCATCCCAGGAAGATGATAAGCACACCATCCAGCCACATTCCCTGCCCACAACTTACTCCAGGAACAAACTCAGCCATTACCAATGAAAGGATCTTAAAGAAAAGAATCATGTTGTAACTAAACACATCTGAGGCAGAATCTTGACAAAACTGCATGCTAAGCATTAAGAGTGAGCAAGTTCCCAGGAAGTCAGTGAGCATCTTTGTACCCATACATCTTATGTAGATGCTAAGCCATTAAAATGGGGCAGAAAGAAGAACAAAACCAAAGAACTCAGAGCCTAAGAAACACATGCTGGCATTCTAGTAGCAATTGGATGTATTCAACTATGAATGTGTTCGTGTGTGCATGCCTCAAAGATGCGTCTTTACCCTTCCTCTCCTCACTTGAACTGCCTTCACCAGATGCCTTTAGAGCTCTCACACTTTTTTTGTTCCTCCCACTATTTTAACAAGCTCGTTTCACTTTTCCAGCTTGCTGCTGGACATCTCCAAGTAGATAGCCCATAGTCCCCTCAAATGTAACGTGTTCAAACCAAAAGTCGTCTCTGCCCATCTCCCCCATCCCAAAGCTCCTCCCCTCGGTCACCTGTTCATGGAAGTACCATCACCCCAGTCACTGACATTTAGCATCAATTCTTCCACAGTATCCACTCCCAGTATTCCAATCAACTGCTAGGTCATTTGATGCTACCTTAATATTTGACACATCTCTTCTCTGATCCCACTTCTTCTCCCTAAATGCATTTCATCTTAGTTCCTGCCTGAAATCTACCTAACAACTACCGCACCTTACCAACAGCTCTCCCGGTCCCTAATCCTTGCCTTCTCCAATGCAGATCTGCCTTCAGATTCATCCTGATGCAATGTCTGTCCAAGTCTTCCCGGGTACAACAGCACAAGCACGGACTTTAGAACGGAACAAGATCTAAATCTGATCCCAGTTAAACCACAACTATTTGTCCTTATAATAATTCCTGTATCTTTTCCCAGCCCTCAATTTCAGAAATTCTTCTTGCAGAATTATTAGGAGTAACGGAGATGTCTAAAGCCCCCAAGATGCTGCAGTCTTAATTTTTGTCTCTCACACTATTGAAAAAAGTTTTCACTCCCCATCAACTACAGAGCCAAGTCCAGACTCTTCAGCCTGGCATTAAAGGCCCTCATCATCTCTTTCCAACCTGCCTTTCTGACGTGCTTTTCTGTGGCACACATCAGATGCCGATCAAACTGCACCCACGTTTCCCTGCTTGGTTCACACAATCCTATCCTCATGGAATGGCCTTCATTGTCCCCACACCATCTACTTTTTCAAATTTTATTCACACTACAAAGGCCTGAGCTCAGGTGCTATCTCTACCATGAGGTCTTCCAGTACTTTTTTAGTAGGAAAAATTTGCTCCAACCTTGAATTCCAATAGTACTCTACCCCATATTATGGTGCCCCTCACCCTCCACCTTCAGTCATGGACATACGAGTTGTATCTCCTCTACTAAATAGTGGGCTCCTTGACTGAAGAATTCCTGTTTGAGTCACTTGATATTCTATAAGGCCCTGAGGATGTTTTTATATAATTCATCAAATGTTTATTTGATTCATATTAATATAAATATACATGATGAAAAGAAAATAGCAATGTCTAGAACAAGAGTTTGCTAATGGCCTGAGCCTTGCATTCCTTTATATAGTCAGCTTCCCTATAAGGACCTTAATTCTTTCCCTGTTGAGTTAGAAGGAATTAGAAAGATTTTGGATACTATTTGATTCCCAGACCCCAACCCACACCCCTTACTCAGATCTAGAACTAATTCTGCTCAAGACTTCTCAACTTTGCATGCTAGGACAGCACATTCGTGGCTTAAAATCAGGTATATTGGGAGTATTTTCACCACAAAAATACAAACCAAAAAAAAATCAACAAATGCTACAAATCAGGGCATTTTTTTTCCCAAGAGCAAATTACAGCATACTACTGCCCAGATCCAAAATTCTGCCTCATCATTCTGCTAAGGAAACCTTGAGATGCCCATCATGGCCCATGGAAAATGATCCAGCTATGCTCTCTAGTCTCTCGCTGTCCCCTCAGCAGCTGGTAGGGACTCGGAGGCCTAAAAGAACTCCGGAGTCAGAGTGGCCGAAGAATTAGATGGTTATACCACCAAGTTTTCTGTTCTTCTAGTACCTTACCCTTCTGTCCTGGGCCTGCCCTTAGATAGAAACCATAGCCATTGCTTCCCTTCTTCATCTCCACAACCCGGGGCTGGTGGGGTAGCAATTTCAAACTGGCTGTCTCTCTCTTGAATTTTATCTTCTGCTCAGCATGGAGTTTGTCAGTCTCCTTGTCCACCAGCAGGAACATGACACGGCTTCCAGAGTTCTTCACCTGCAACAGCACACACAGGTAAGACCGACAGCCATCGCCAAGAACAGTGTGGGAAGCAGGAAAGTTTCTTCCTGGAGGCTCACAGTCTCTGGATTCGATAGAAAATAATGGAATGTAAGGCCCAAGTTTAAACTATGATACTCTTTCCTACCATCTCACTGGTCAACACTATCTCCAGTCCATAACTGTGTTTGCCTTTGCTAAGTATGACCTCACCCACACAGATGCTAACTGAATCCAAGTGAGAGCTAGAATTCAGAAAACCCAGAAAGGTACTTAAGCGAGGTACTTAAGTCTAGAGAAGGAGTTTGGAAAAGCATGAAAAGGTCTACTTTGAAAAATTATCCTACCAAGAGAAGATCAAGTTGGTCAGTTTTCAAAGTTCCATATGACCACAAAGGAAAACCTCAGAGGGCTATCCATGTGTCAGGGAACTGTGCTGGGACATAAGATTTGGGGTAACATGTCTTCCAATACTCTCTATGTGTAGCTCTCTATCCATCACCACATTGGTTATCTGCCAGCTTGTATTAAAACATTTTAGTAGAACACTGACTTTGTTATAAATTCGGAGGGGGCTCCCAATCAGGTACAAATAAGATCCAAAAGCTAAAGTTAACAGTACTTTAGAATGCTTTTCTCCAAAAACCTGAAACCAGCAAAAGCCTTACTCCAGAACCCCAGGTTAAGACTGCTGACACCACTAGTGTGTCTGTACCCTCTTAATGCAAAGGGCTGGTTAACCTCTCATCACTATATTCCTCCCATCATAGATTGCCATTCATGTCTTCCTGTCGCTTCCAGTAAGAGTAAGTGAAAAGTAAGGAAAGTCCCCTTTGGGCTATACCTTTGCCACCACTTCCTCGTGGCTGGCATCTTCAACATTCTCTCCATTCACTTCAATCAAGTGATCCCCAGCCAGGACACCAGCTTTCATAGCCACACCTTGAGGCGTTATATCGGTCATATACACTCCCTTTTTACCTGAAAGGGCGTGGACAAGCATTACAACTCTATTTCATGGAAAGTCCAATTATAAAGGATTTTCTCCCAAAAATGTAAAATTACAACTTCCAATTTTAAGGCTAACTCAAATAGACTGGGGCTTCTGATCTGGAATTAAAATTATAGCTCCTGGCACAAAGCTTGACACAGATGTTGATCGGTTGGTTTCTATTAATCCGAGTAGAATTTCTGAGCCCAGCTGAATGCAAGGAAGGAATCTCAGAGGGCAGTGGCCTCTTGAGGCAAAAAGCACCAAGCTGTGCCCTTGCTGCTTCATTGTGCCTTACTCCCATTCTTTGCCTTTGTGGAATTAGAAGGCTTCTATTCCACTCTGTCCTCTTTAATTAGTACCATCACCAACCATCATACACCAGTGAAGTCAGGAAATCTCACTCTTTCCAGCTTAAGAGAACAGAGGCACAGAAGGGCAGGCGCACACAATCAGTCTGGATTAATAGATGATGTGACTTAGGTGCTTCTTATAGAAATGCTGCCAATTCTTTCAAAATACTAATATTTCAACCTGGCCAAAGGGTAGCTTCAGAAAGACAAAATAAGTGATTTATAAGGAATAACAGTATAATCTGCTACCTTACAATTTCTCCGGTTGCCTTGTTATAGATTTGTCATGAAGAAAACATTTTCTTCATAAAGCTAATCGAAACCATTCATTATGTATATTAGCGCAAGAGTTCAAGGAGTAGAATCTGAATTATGATAACTTTCACACCATTTTGCTGATAATGGACTTCTACGAAATGCCCAGCTTCCCTTGACCACCTCCACCATTATGTTTAATAATGGACAAACTTGAGAAGTACATTTTTTTTAAGATTTTATTTATTTGACAGACAAGAGATCACAAGTAGGCAGAGAAGCAGGCAGAGAGAGAGGAGGAAGCAGGCTCCCTGCTGAGCATAGATCCTGATGTGGGACTTGATCCCAGGACCGTGAGATCATGACCCGAGCTGAGGACAGAAGATTTAACCCACTGAGCCACCCAGACGCCCCGAGAAGTACCTGTTATAGCTACTTTACATCACTTGCTATAGGTTAAATAAGACTTGGAAACAATTTATGTCTACTATTGCTCGGCTCTTTATGATTTACTCAATTATGACCCATGCTTCTCCAGTAGCGGAAAGAATGTGGGAGGAGCAACATTCAAGGTCGAACCCGAAAGTCTCATGTAGCCTCTGTGTCTCCCGCCTACATCCCAGAGACACCATCACAGAACCACGGGCAACTGAGCAAAAGCCAATCTGCATCTTTATAAATTCTAGAAACAGATCTTCTAGTACTTCTAGTACTTCCTGTCGGACAGAGGCACCTCAGAGCAGGGGAGGCTAGGCACTACTTGAGTGTCACAAGACGGTGGGGACTAGTATAGCCTCCTCGTAAACTAGACCAGGTTCTGCCTCATCAACAGGTGCTCCAGAATTTGCCGAATAAAGGAGCATCTGGGCACTCAAAAGTGAAAAAGTAGCTACTCAAAAGTAGCTATGATGAAGAATCTCCTTTTTCTTGCCTTTTCTTCCCCTTCTCCCCTCCCTCCTCACCCTAAGGCAGAAAGGAAAGAATAACAAAGAAGCATCAGCCCTCTCACCCTCTAGCCTCCAAGGCTCAGCCCAACAAACACTGGGGGACAGGAGGGCCCAGCGCCCCTCCCTGCCCTGGGCTGGGTCCAGTGTTTTGATCCCTCATTGCACAATTGTCAAAGCAAGGGAAAGGCCAGGGAGGGAGGGGGAGGGTAGGAGGGAGAAGCTGCAGTTGGACGGCCAGAGCATCTGAAAAATCTGTCAAAGAAGTCATTAACCAATAATAATATCTTTCTTCAGGAAAGGCCACCCTCGAGCTCACCTTGGACAGTTTTCAGAGAGAAGCCATAGCTGTTCCCCTCCTTCACCAGGTAGCAGAGCCGTGGCTGGGTCCAAGTCTGTGCTCCTTCGTTCACCACAGAGGGCAGATTCTTATCATTCAAACTCGGCTCCTTCTGACTTTGACCCAACTCTTTCAAGTCTACCTGTTTTTTCATTGCTTTCTCATAGGAATTCCCATCCAGGACTAGCAAAGTCACTGAATTCCCACTCTTCCTGACGAGCTCTACAACCTAGGAAGAAGAAAAAGATCACTTTAACCAAGAAGCCTATCAGCGCCCATAGGGGATCCTCACCATCTGGCTCATTCTCTGCATCTAGAGATTCTGATTGCTGACCCTTGAAGCCCAAAGAGTCAGCAGATGGGGCTCCAGCCATCTGTACCCCATCCCTCCTAAGATCCAGGAGCAGATTGAAGGGGACAGGGCTCTAGCACTGTTGTAACCTAGACTGTGGCCCAGTCCCAGCTGGGCTAATGGAAACAGCATGGCGTAGTGGAAGGAGCATCCACTAGGGGGTAGGCAGAACTGGGGCAGGTCAGACCATCCATGGGTTCGCTGCATGAACACATTAGCAAGCAAAGTTCTCCGATCCTCTGAGCCCTCTTCTGTGACATGTGATATGGAACCTCATGGGTTGTGATAAGGGTTCAACAAAATCATGAATATGAAATTGCCTAGCATAGTTCCTGGCATATAGCAAATATGATGCTTATGGACTCTGACACTATTCAATCTAGGAATAATTTTACAGTTCCCAGTTCATTGGAAGGGACTTGAGTAGCAGGCAGAAGGTAGGGCCATAAAGGGGTCTGCCTTGCCAGTGGCAGCTGGGAACACTCCGCCAACCCCAAAAACTAATCAGCAGAGATGTGGGGACTAAAGAGATCCTGGAGAAAGAACCCCAGATGGCCCACTCACCTGCATATGCTCTTCCTTGTCCACAAAGACACCGTTGATCCTAAGAACTCGGTCTCCATCCTGGAGGCCCGCCTTCTCTGCCGGGCTACCTTTCTCAACCACCCGGACCAGGTGGCCGTCAGTGTCCTTCTCGATTCGCAGGAAGAAGCCATAGCTTTGCCCGTCTTGTTTAGACAGTTCACATTCTCGAGGATGGAAGGTGGAAGCCATTTCTGTGATGAAAAACAAATGGATAAACCCATGGGAAAGAAAATCTGCTTGGAGAGAGAACCCTTGCCCTCAATCCTATTCTTCTAACCATGCCAAACTTAGACTGCAACCAACACTGGGGGCACAGGAGGCCACCTTCTGGGACTTGCTAATGATTTCCAAATCTATTCCCCAAGGGTGATCTCTTTACTTGAGTTTCAGACCCATGTATTTTGGCTGCGTCCTGGACCACAGATTCTTCAGTTTCAATAGGTCTAAGACTAAATTCCTCTCTGTCCCCTGATCTAAAGAAAGTAAGTCTTAATACCTGACCTAAAAATTTTTAAGACAATCCAAGCCCACTCTCATTCAAATAGGTGACAAGTCTCCCAAGGACTAGGACTTGAGGATAAATCTGTGGGCAAGACAGACCTATCCTTTGCCCCCCTATCAGGGAGAACGTATTTTTACAGCAACACATAGTGAATGATAGGCTAGGAAAGAACAGATTTGATGAGGCAGAGTATAACAGAAGGCGTTGGGAGTAGGGAATGGGACAGGCAGAATTAAGAATGGCCTCCTGGGAAAATGATTTTCCTAAGAACTGAAGGATGGGTGGGAGTCAGGTGAGGTAGGACAAGATCAGGAAGACCTCCAACAAGTAAGAACAAAGACACCAGCCCTCACAGCTGGCATGATCTATTGGAGAGGAGATAGAAAAGTGGTTGACCAGGACCCTGAAGCTCTAGCCCAAGCAGAGTAGAGATGCCCCACACAGAAAGAACTCCCGTGGCCGGGTCTGACTTTTCCCACCCGAAGCAGCCTCTACTTCCATCCATCCTCCCCTTCCTTTGGCCCCACTGCCAGAGCAAGGTCCTGGGCCACAGAAGAAAGGACAAGCGTGAAAACCACCAGCTTGTGCTTGGGCACCCACTTCCTACGGGGAAGGCTGCTGCTGGTTTCATCCATCTCTCCTGGCTGAAGCATTTTCTTTCACAGGTGAATAAGAGTGGGGACCAGAACGGCTGGTGCCAGGCAGAAGCCGGGGAGCAGAAGGCTGGCCTCTGCTGCTGCCACTGCCCACAGGGCAAGCCCTGTGTTGGGCTCGTCACAGTTCCCTACCAGTAAATCGGAGAATAAACCATCTGTCCCTTCCCCCCTAGAGGGACAGGGACAGATGAGCATGGAAGGCGGGGTGGAGGAGAGACAGCAAAGTGCTCCAGGCTCCCTAGCAGCCACAGCACAGTGATTCCAGATAGCCATCTCTGACCTTCATGCCCACAGAGACACACAGTACAAACTGGGCAGAAAGGCTCCCACTGCCTGACAGCTTGGCCACTGCAGGGAGTCATCTCAGCCACGCCATTAGTGGCAGGAATGACTAAGCAGTCAAGAAAACAAACCAAGAGACACGGTTTCAAGTGATCTCTCGCCAAGGGCCCAGGGACTGAGCCCTCCCCCTTGCGTCTCCAAGGAAAAGAAAAGTCGAGCCACAATCATGTGGGCAGCGGCCACCCCTGGGGGACACTGGCAAGCTCTCGAAGCATGACCCGCTGCCAGGAAGACACTGCTGTGGAAGGAGACCGGGAAGAAGGGTACTGGGGGGAACTGGGCAGCACCCGAGTGGGGGCTTCCTCACGTGCAGGCACCCAGTCTCCCGGAACCTTTATTTATCTTTTGGCTGAGCATCTGGCCTGCATGTTATCAGTTCCATTTTCCAGCTCAAACCCACATCTATGTCCAAACTCACCTCTAGATCCCTCTCAACTTTCAATTTCATGGGACTAAAAACTGAAAAAAAACAAGGCTTTCTGAAATCTGGGGGTAATTATAGAGAAACTTCAACCAAAGCCTGCAAAATCCACAACATGTCCTTATAATCAAAATAGAGGCCATTCAATGCAGTGTTTTCACCAAAAGAGGAGATGGTCTGTGGTCAGCACATGCATGCTCCTTCCTAAGGCACCCACCCCTAAAATTCAGCGATCTCACATGCTGGGTGTCAGCCACAGTATCATAATTGCTTTCTCTGAAGTTCTACGAGGATAGAAAGTGAAACTCCTTGTCAGCCAGACTAGTCTCATGTTCAGGGAAGGGGGAAGAGGCATCATTTTCCTAGGTCTCCAAGGAGACCCACAAGGAAAGACAAAGCTCTATTTCTTGGCAAAATCCCAAGTTGTTTATTTATTTGGTGAAAGTTTTCAAACAACCAGACAGCAGTCACTCAGATCTGCACCTGTCCTTGAAGCCTCGGGTGCTGGCCAGGAGATGGCTACCGCTCTGAGTCCCCTCGGGCTCCTGCCACCACGTCAGCCCCTCCACGCGATCCAGCCACTGATGCCAGGGCCCACGCCACACCAATGAAATATTTAACCCCATCGACCATAGCAACAGAGAAAAGCAGATCGATACCCCAAAAGCCAGGCCTTTCATGGGACCCTTGGCACCCTAAAATGATTTCCTTTGCCATCTCACTAAGTGACACTTCAACTAGAAGCCAAAGAGCCTGGCTCTAGTCCAGCTCCAGACCTGGGTCCATCTGGTGTTACACCCGCCCCTAAGTCGGGGCTGGGATCCATGACTTTAGCAAGACTATCCCTGCTCCGTGATGAGGATGCCTGGGACTCCGGAACACAGGGCCTAACTGGAAGGATCTTTGTATTTAAAGATACCTATTCCTGTTTCTTCACCCCTAGCCCTCATCTTCTGTTTCCGGAGAAAATCCAGACCCCTATGGTGAACAGGGAGTTAACTAATGAAGGCATATGGATTTCTATAATACTCTACCAGCAGTCATCGAATGCTGGAGTCTGTTAAATCTTCAGCAGCTTTTTCCCTCAGTTCAGATAGACAAAATAAAATACTGGAAATGAAAGGAAGCTCTAACCCCTGCTGAGCTCTGGGAAGAAAGTCAACTCTTGGCAACAAAGTTGCTTGTCTGTGGGAAAGAGAACAAAGTGCTGGCTGGTGGTCAGGGTGGAAAGCCAGGGTTCTTTTTAATCATTCTTAATTATTAATCATAACTTTAGACCCACCCCTTCTTCCAAAAGAATTAGATTATTGCTACCAGAAAAGAGAGTAATATGCCCATAGTCAAGAAGGGAAGTTCGGCACTGTACAAGTTGGGCAGGTAGGACAATGACAACAGAGGAGGGCAAGCGGGACCTCTGGAGGTGGCCAGAGAAGAAAGAACTAAAGCTACTGAGCTGTTTTCCTTAGGAAAGAAATAGCTGGTGGGAACTAGGGACTCTTCCGAGCCCAAGGCAGGTCAAGGCATCTCAGCTCCCAGGCAGCCATCAACATGGGCCCATCTCTGACCCCGAGTCAACAAACACCCCCTCACACAGAGCAGAAGTCTAAGCCAGGAGGTGTTCCTGAGGGGAGCATGATCTACATAAACAAGACCCAAGATCTACATAAACAAAAAGCCAGGAGAGTTCGGCTTAGTTGGCCAAGGCTAAGAAGTCATCTCATTTTGCCCTCCATTTGCCTGTTTGGGGCTGGAAGCTACAGGACTTCCCTCAGCGGGGTTAGCCAGGGCCACAGTGAGACTCCATTCAACTGATCCCTGTGCCAGTGGGACTTACAGTGAAGTGTGTCTGCCCTGTCACTTTGCACATCAAAAAGTTTTCTGTTCTACCAAAATAATCATAATCATAATCTGACTGTTAAAAATGGGCAGAGGACCTCAATAAACGTTTTCCCAAAGAAGACATTCAGGGGGCACCTGGGTGACTCAGTTGTTAAGTGTCTGCCTTCAGCTCAGGTCATGATCCGGGGTCCTAGGATTGAGCCCTGTATCAGGCTCCCTGCTCTGAGGGAAGCCTGCTTCTCCCTCTCCCCTGGCTTGTGTTCTCTCTCTCACTGTCTCTCTCTTTGCCAAATAAATGAATAAAATCTTTAAAAAAAAAAGAAAGAAAGAAAGAAAGAAGATATTCAGATGAGCAAAGGGACACATGGAAAGCTGTTCAAATCACTAACATCAGGGAAATGCAAATCAGAACCACAAGAGTTATCATATTACACTCGTCAGAATGACCAGTAACAAAAATAAATAAATAAATACATAATATATATATCACTCGGCTATAAAAAAGAATGAGATCTTGCCATTAGCAACAACATGAATAGAGCTAGAGGGTATTGTGCTAAATAAAATAAATCAGAGAAAGACAAATAGGGTAGAATTTCAGTTATATGTGAAATCTAAAAAAGGAACAAACAAAGCAGAAACAGGCCCATAAATGCAGAGTACAAACAGACAGTTGCCAGGGGGAAGTGGGTAGGGGATGGGGAAAAGAGGTGAAGGGGAGTGGGAGAGACAGGCTTGCCGTCATGGGGATGAAAGGTGCAGCACAAAGAATACAGTCAGTGGTGTTGGAATAGCACTGTAGGGGGACAGATGGCAGCTACACTTGAGCATATCATAACAAAGTTGTCTGCTCACTATTTGTACACCTGAAACTAATGTAACACTGTGTCAACAACTATACTTCAAGAAAAAATAAAAATAAAAAAAAAACAGAACATTCTGTTCTAACAATGGCTACATGTGGAAATTTCTAATTAAAAACTATCATAAAGGGGCACCTGGAGTGGATCAGTCGTTTGAGGGTCTGATTCTTGATCCCAGGGTCATGAGTTCAAGCCCTGTGTTGGGCTCCACAGTGGACGTGGAGCCTACTTTAAAAAAAAATAAAAAACTATCATAGGCATGAATGCTCACAAGCCTACCCAGTGTAGGAAACAGGGGTGGGAGGGAAGGGATTTTAAAGCCACTTAGCTCATCAAAAATCCATGATCTACACGTATTTGAGAGTCTGAAGGTCAGTGCGAGCCTGATAAGAACACAAAGCATTTCCCAATACAACAGTCTCTAAAACATTGCCCTACTCTAACACAGAGTTTGTCTAACACCTGGGAGCTTCCGGGTATTATTTGGTAAAGGAATCCTGAGGTTGCCAAAGATCACATAAAACACAAGTCAGGTGAGATCAAATTCTTCTGAGGAAGGAAAAGAAAGGACAGCTCCTAGAAAATTAAAGCAAGAATTATAGGACCTTCATTCATCTCAGACCTGGGGGTCGTCCACTCAGGCCCAAAGGCACCATCTGGTTTCATCAGAGGGAACAGATATATTTAGCTCAAACAGTAAAAATTCATAGACCTTCAGGTGAGGCCAGCAATAATAAATCTCACTGCCATTTGAAAACTCACTACGTTTCAGGCATGGTACAGAACCTCACCGAACCCTCCCCATCACCTTACAGGTTTGATTTTCCAACCCCCACTGGCCCGCAGAATCACCTATAGAGATTTATAAAAATAGATGCTTAAACCTCACCTCAGATCTACTGATTCAATCTCCCAGCGTGAACCTGAACATGCACATTTTGAGAACCACCCCCACCCAACTAGCTTAAGAAACTAGTGCTTAAAACCATCCCTTGCTGCTCCTAACTCCTGTTTTCTCTCCTCAGTCTTGGGATAACACCCTCATGGGTCAGAGAAAATGCCAGGTTGAGTGAACTTTTAACAGCCACCTTAAGCTCACCCTTAGTCAACATGAAAAACCAAGTGGGAAGCTTGGTTAGGGGAGGCCATTGCCACCCTATGTGGTCCTTGGGATCCAGCTCTGACCATGGTCAATGTCCTGGCCAACAGTATAGGAGTGTGAGACAACCTCAATCTGGGTCTCGTGCCTCCCTCCCCAAGTCCCAGCTCTGAGCCAAATAAAATCAAGCAGAGGGGGGCACCTGGGAGGCTCAGTCGGTTAAGCGCCTGCCTTCAGCTCAAGTCATGATCCCAGAGTCCTGGGATGAGTCCCACATCAGGCTCCTTGCATAGCAAGGAGTCTGCTTCTCCCTCTGCCTGCTGCTCCCCCTGCTTCTGCTCTCTCCCTGTCAAATAAATAAAATGTTTATTTAAAAAAAAAAAAGAACAAAACAGATGAAACCAACCTTGAACAGCTCTCATGTGCTCTTTATTCTATGAATTAAGTGTGTGGGCCCACACCCCAACCCCTAAATCTAACCAACACAGAGGCCATGCCTCCTGTAGGTAGAGTCACTTCACCCTGTAGGTAGAATCTCAAGTTCCATCCTTGTCTGAGGTCCCACCAGTCATCTTGTGAAGCCCTGGGGAGGGGTGATGCTTGCCAGCTCTACCTCACAGTTTCTTGTTCCCTATCAATCTCTTCCCCATCCCTCCACCTTAGTTTCTTCAGTTAGCATATGGGAGTGGATGCAGTCTATTTAGCATCATGAACAAAGGTCCTTCAACTTTCTCCTGAACATCAAGAAGACCTAGGACCCTAAAGCTGATTTCATTAGTCCATACCACCAATGCTTGCCTCACACTTAAATGCAAAACACTCTTCAGTGGTTAATGGGATAAAGAGAAAAAAACCACCTGTATTCTCAAGGGACTTTGTAGTTGAATAGGAGTGAAGGATAAGTTTTAATACAAAAATAGCTATCACCATGAACAGAGTATAAATGCCATACAACCTACAACATGACACAAACTCAGGAAAGCTCCATGGATTAGGTAGGACTTGATGTAGACCTTGACAGCAGATAGGTAGGATTTCAGCAGATATGAAAGTAGGAAGAGAACATTCTAAACAGAGAATAATGTAAACCTCCACTGTGGAAGTGGAAACGTGCTGGGGTATGGTCAAGGAAGAGTTAAGAACTCAATGTGACTGAGGGACAGCAACCAATGTGTCCTTCCGTCATGGTGACACATTAGCCTGTAAGGGCCTTGAATGTCAGCCCAAGGAGCTCAAGGCGTATAAGCAGAGGGATGACAGGACCAGAGCTGGGCTCGAAGAATCGCAGGTGGGATGAACTGAAGCAAAGATTCCCTGTGGGGAGGCCAGGTGAGAGGCTGTTGCGTAATCCTCCTCACAGTGAGGATTATCCAGTAAGGCCCTGCCCTAGGATAGCAGCTGTGAGAACAGAGAGGAGGTTACAGTGGTGGGGGAACTACAGTGAGGACAGAGTGTATCAGTTCTGCAGTCCTGTTCCCTCCGATTTGTCCATGCAGAGGTGGCCACAGACAGGGAGCTTTCCGTAACACAGATGTCCAAAATATTTTACACTCACTGTGACCAGTGAACAGGAGGTACAACAGGGCCGCAGCCCCCGGTGGAGTGTGTGTGTGGGAAGGGGTCCCTGTTCCTCTCCCCAGCGTCTGCGGACCTTACTTCCACGCAGCTTGCCCGCAGTCCCACATCACCAGGAAGGTGCCTCGGGTGCGCCAAGCGGCACATGCGCAGTACAGCCTGCTGAGGCCGCCGCTGAGGCCACAGACCATGGCTGTGTTTTGGCTCCTGTCCGTTCTGAGCTAGGAGGATACTCGAATTCTGCAGTCATCTTCCCATTCCATCTGCTGCTCCATAAAGGCCATGTGTTACTTGGATTTATGACCTTAGCTCAGTTTTTCCTGCTACCCAACTCTGAGAGCTCTCCTCCGTTAAGCCCTAGACTACCTTTCTGTGTGGACTGAAGTGTCCCTCCCAAAATTCGGATGTTGAAGTCGTAACCCTCAAGGTGACTGTATTTGGAGATTGGGCTTTACAAAGAGATAAGGAAGGTTAAATAGGGTCACAGGGTGGGGAATAATCCAGTAATCCTTGTGAGATGATGAAGAGACACGAGAGAAGTGCACACACCCAGAGAAAGGCCATGTGAGCCCACAGAAGGTGGCCATCCGCAAGCCAAGGAAAGAGGCCTCAGAAGAAACCAGCCCTGCCAACATCTTAATCGTGTACTTCCAGCCTCTAGAACTGTGAAGAACTAAATCTCTGCTGCTTAAGCACACACACATTCCACTGCCCAGTCTGTGGTACTCTGATTATAGCAGCGAGGAGACTAATGAGTCTTCCACTCAGGTAGGGTGTTGCCAAGGGAAGGTGTCAGAGAAGCCCATGCCCTGGTGACTAACAGAAGAGTGACGGGGGTACGGACCTGGAGCTCAGGACAACGGACTGGGCATATGCCGCAGAGTTAAGGAAAGCCTCCAAGTGGGAACATGGAGGATGAGGTACCCAGGATAAGGCCTGGGGTAATCCTATATCCCGGCAATCAGAAAAGGAAGCAGAGAAGGAATAAGCAGAAGGCTGAGATTTTACAGTGCAGTCAAAAATGAAAAGCATTTCAAGATTATAATTGACAATGCAAAATGACGTTAAGAGGTAAAGAGAATGAAAACAGAACATGTCACTAAGCTTAGAACACAGGAGTCCAGGATGGAGAAGGGCCTGAGAAGCTAGCAAACAGTAACAGAGGCAACAGATATAGACACATCTCGAAACAGATGATGGACAGAACAGGGATAGCAGCTTGAGGGGAAAAGCAGGGCTGGTGGTTTTATTCTGTGAAAAAAATGAGCAGTGTGTTAGTGTATCAAGGAGGGATACAGGGAGCACAGGAAATGGGTTTTACCTCGATGGGATAGAATATTTCCACAAGGGCCGAAGTTTAAAAAAAAAAAAAAAAAAAGGAGGGGCACCTGGGTGGCTCAGTGGGTTAATCCTCTGCCTTCAGTTCAGATCATGATCTCAGGGTCCTGGGATCGAGCCCCACATCGGGGTCTCCGTTCAGCAGGGAGCCTGCTTCTCTGCTCTCTCTCTGCCTGCCTCTCTGCCTGCTTGGGATCTCTCTCTGTGTCAAATCAATAAAACCTTTAAAAAAAAATGAGATGAAGAAGAAAAGAAGGTCACTTACCTTGGCTCCAATCTCTCCTGCAGAGTAACTAAGACAAATCAGGAATTCTGAGGATATGGACCAAAATGCCCAGTGGGCTCAAACTGGCAAATCGCTAGGGTCAGTGGAGGCCTGTGGATTTGCTGCTATTTAGCACTTTGAGACAGCTGCTGGGAGGGGATAGGAACCAGGAATGCTGGATCTGCCAATTTCTGAAGAGAATCTGGAAATCCAGATTTATGCAAAATTTCCCCACTATAAAAAGCTGACAGCTATTTCAAATTTTTAAGAAACTCCGTGTAAACCCAACAGAATTGAGCCCCTGGGCTGGCAGTTTATAACCACTGGCCAAAAAGGATTTCCAATAGCCACAGCATTGCTTCACTACAATGAGTCAACAAATTGAATACAATTTTCTAAGAAGCAACTTAGGTTAATGTTTTCTTATTAGATAGATAGGCCAATCTCATTAATTGACAGCAGACCAATCAGGATGGCTTCTCATGGCTTTTTCTCACCACAGAGTCCATGAATAGAAGGAGAAAGTGGTAACTTTTACCGTAAGTTGGGGTTAGACATGTTTAAAAAACAGAAAGCTTAGAGATGAGGATTTCTATACATACAATGAGCATAGAGCTGGAATGTTAGACCAACATGAGTTGGCAGGTAAGAGAAGTCAAAGGGTAGGACTGGAGAGATGTAGAGTGTCAGGGACTGGCTGAGCAGGACAAATGGGGAGAAGGAAGGAATGGAAGGAATAGTTTCAAAAATTAAGGGATCAACAGAGGAAAGGTCATCTTAAAAGATCTGTAAGACAGAGTAATTTCTAGTCATGAAAAGTCTAAAAGAAATGTCTAGGTATATAGCTGACATGAAGGGAATTCGTATTTTTATTTCTATCTTCCCATATCAGTCAAGTCTCGGTAAAGGACATTATTAAGAACTAGAGTTTTGGGGATAACCCAGTTTTTAACCCCAGCATCACCACTTTCTAGCTGTGAGAACGTGGGTGACTTCTTTAATTTTGAGCTGCAGACAGAGGTACACCTGGAATAGGAAATGCATATAGACATGGTGAAGAGGACTTAAGATCAACCAAGACATAGAAGGCAAGCCATGCACATTGTCTTCCCAGTCCTCTGGTGGGAGCCCCAATCCCTTTTTCTGTGAGAACACTTGAGCAGTATTCCCGTTTTCTCTCTAAAGCAGACAAGAAGGGCTGGGCTGGGGCTAAGCAGGCCCCTTGATCATCAGGCCAGGGTTCTCTGCAGCCCAGCTCTTTAAAGTTAGCATTAACCACCAGAAAGACAGGGCTGAAGATTTTGTTCCTCGGGAATTAAAACTCATGTAACGAACTCCAATTTCTCTAACCGACCCCAGAAGGAGCACATAAGTCCGAAAGCCAGGGAATTACAAAAATAGAACCAAATACCATATATCAAAGAAGCATAAATTTCTGGGGAGCTTTACAAAACTTCCAGACCAAGTGGTGGGGGGGGGCGCCGCCGGAAGCAGACGAGCTCCAACAGGTGTGCACACGAGGTAACCAGCACAGGCACCAAGGAACAGACAAGGGTGGAGAAGGTGTGTGAGGGAAGCGGGACCTTGTACCCGGAAAGCTTCTCCAGGTAGGGACCACGGCAGCCAAGCAGTAACTAGTGAGCAGGCTCACCCGCCAGGCCACATCTCTGAATTTCCAAAAGATTCAAGAAAGGGAATGAGAGAAACGCATTCTGTTTGGAAGCAGAAAAACAGAAGAGCACCGTCAGCTGTGACACACAGCCTGGTGCAAGGACTTCACCAGGAAGGAAGGGGTGGGCTCTTCTGGCTAGGATGCAGCAGGATTGGTCTACAAACACGGTGCCTGCAGCCACTAGTCACGATGGATCCAGTGCTATCTTGTCTAATACTTGGAACCTGTGGTGCAGGGAGTACCAGACCACAAAGAAAACAGTCTCTCCTCAAGAGGCACTTATGTAACCAACACCAGAGCCATGGAAAACTACATAGCAATCACTGAGCCACGCAGCAGGTGAATAATGTTTAACCCTAGTAATTGTGACTGTGGATGGCTGTTTGTAGGACTAGGATATACCACAGAGAAATCGCTTCTGTTTCATCAAGGCATGAAGGGAAGAGAGGGTGGGAGCCCAGGGTAACATTCAACCCCGATGGTATTCGCTTTGCACTGAACTCCTTGCTGGTCTATAAAACCCTTGGAACTTCAGTGAGAAGGCAACATTCCCAGGAACCTTGACCAAGCATCTGGGCACATTGTGTCCTCATGGAGAACACTGTCCCTCCCTCCCTGGTGTGCATGTGTCATGAGTGAGACAGACAAAACACTAGAGTTCTATCAGAAAAATGCCATTGGTGGAGACTATGAGATAGTAAGTCAGCACAGGGACAGGACAAGAATCCCCGACAGCCATCGGCCCTGACCAAGGCCTCCTCCTGCCCTGGCGTGTCTGCCTTCCTTCAAGGGCAGCCTCAGAGCCTCAGACACGCAGTTTCTTCCAACGGCATAAGAGGAATCCTATCGTGTTCCAGCTGGGATTGACAGATATCCCCAGCAAGGAAGAGATAAAGATTTCATCTTTCTTCAAAAACATTTCACCCGGAGCAGGTTCTAGGTCTTCACTGCAGATAAGTCACTTGGGACCACCTGGGTTCCTCCTCGGAAAAGCAAGACCTGTGAAAGTTCAAACACTCAAGTGTCTTCACTTTAAAGAATTAGTGTCAAAAACAGAAAGATAAGCAGGACCCTAAGATATGTATTTGCTAACTTTACTTTCCCATTGTCTCAGTTACCATTTGGTCTTAGCCAGCAAGAAATTTCAAATGTGGGAAATTAATGAAATGCATTCCACTGAGCATTATGTGGAAAAGAGTGACTTCAGGCCCAGGGAGTTCATTCTTACTCCTCATTTATGATAAGGAATGAATCTGCTTATCTCAAAGTTCATGTGGCCAGCTGGTACCAAATACTACCCCCAGTCTCCAGGCATCATGAATGACACTTTGTCCTACATGGCAGGACTCTGGGCTAGAGGTCAAGGTCTTTCACACTTGACTTGCTTACCTAAGAGTTCTGCAAGCTGGGAGAAGGACAGAGTCAACATTATGTGGGAACAAAGACGCCCTCACAGAGGATAACTTTTGCCGCTGGTAAAACTGGTAAAACCTGAGAATAGCCAAATCACCCTGAGGGTTGGTTGGAACAGTGGCTATCCCTCAAACTGGCATCTTGTTCTACAAGACCTCTTGACCTTGAATTTCTACCCCCTCATTGTTTTCACGTGTTCCACAGTCCTCCTGCCCCCAGGCTCTCCCACCTACTGCCTTCAGATCTTGCCATCATCCTATCAGGTTCTAAAAGAATCATTCAAGGGGCACCTGGGTGGCTCAGTCAATTAACCATCTGACTCTTGATTTGGGCTCTGGTTATGATCTCAGAGTTGTGAGATCTAACCCCATGTCAGGCTCCATGCTCCGCTTAAGATTCTCGCTCTCCTTCTATCCCTCCCCTGCTCTCTTGCTCTCTAAAAAAAAAAAAAAAAAAAAGAAGAAGAATAAAAATAAATAAAAACAAAAGAATCATTCAAGAAGCAGAATCCAGACTCCTTGCTCGGGCATAATCCTGCCCTACCTCATTCCTCTAAGCGCCTCAGCAGACACCCAGCTGGCCTGCACAAGGCCACCCACACCCAGCCTGCCCTTTGCTCATGCCTGGAGTACCTTCCCCACTCTGATTAGTTATACATAGTATCTCCTAAGTAAACATTCTTTCCAAGTGAATGAATCTAAAACCTACCTGTTTCCAAGGCTCAGGTCAATTTTAAGTTAAACACAAAACCTTTCCTGAGCACCACAGTCTGAGGGCATCACTCTGTTGTCTGAATTTTAAGTATCATTTATACAATCGACAAGGTATATTTGGTTCGTACCATGGGGCAGACAGGTCCCAAGGCCCTAATCAAATTAGACACTGTCCTGACCTCACAGAGCCTAGGAGTGCAGTGGGGAAAGTTAGAAACACAATTACCCAAAAATGGCATGGGTACAGTAATATCTAAAAGAAAATGTCTTGCTATTGTTAAATGTGTTTATTGAGGTCCTACTAAGCACCAAGCACCAGCCTAGGTACCTATTATGGTTCACATTTAATCCTAATGGTCCACACAGAAAATAAATTAAATAAATAAATGTGGGAAAAAGGAAAAAAAGGGGAATAAAAAGAAAAAAAGAAATCCTAATGATCCATGCCACAAGTAAAAAAATAAAAAAAAAGACTCTGAAGAGTTAAGTTGGTTTCCCATGGCTATTTGGATAAGCCTCAGAGCCTGGATTCAAACCCACTTGAGTCTAGGCTCCTTTCACCATCTCCCCAGCCTCCCACCCCCGAGGTGTCTGCTGTGTTAGGGAACACAAGTAGTTAGACTGGGAGGAAGGCAGCCCAGGTAAAAGGAAGAGTGAATCGTCCAGAAAGCCAGGAGAAAAAGTGTATGTCGAAAGGAAGAAGCAGTTCAGGTGAGCCTGGGAAGCACGTTAGGCTCAGTCTTACAGGAGATCTCCAGTGTTCATGTTGCTTGAGGTTTAGAGCCTCAGAAGCTGGAGGCCACCTCAGACCAAGAGCAAACCCTGCAGAGCTACCCTCAAGCTGCCTAGAGGCTATTGTTCCTATTTATCAAAACTCCTTGCCGCTACCTGGGCTCCTTCCTTCTCTGGGGCTATGCCCATCACAGAGTTGTCTGAAGACCATCAAACAGGGGCGCCTGGCTGGCTCAGATGGTTAAGCATCTGCCTTCAGCTCAGGTCATGATCTCTAGGTCCTGCGAACTAGCCCCAGGTCAGGATCCCTGCTCAGCAGGGAGTCTGCTTCTCCCTCTCCCCCTGCCCCTGCCACTGCCACTGCCCCAGCCCCCTGCCACTTGCACTCTCTCTCAAGTGAATAAATTTTTTTTTAAATCATCATAACAGTAGCACAGTGTATGAGACCCTCCAAGGTACGTTCTCCCACCTAATCCTCCAGACACCACAACGAGGTGGTTGTGCCTGTCTGACGGAGGAGGACACAGAGTCTCAGAAAAGAAGAATATGTCTGCTTGCAATGCAGCTTTCCAGCATCCATGCTCTTCATCACTTAGCCAACGAGAGTAAGAAATCGTGAGGCAGCCCCTCATGAAATGCCAAGGAGAGGAGTTGCCGCGATCTTGAGGAAACATGTCTAAGTTGAACTTGCTATGCTCATATGCAACAAATATGAAAATCATTTAACCAGACTGTGGCCAGAGATATGCATCCCTACATGATCAAAGCCAGGCCCTCAGATGCCCGGAGAGTATCAGAGCGCTTAAGCATCCTCTCCTGGAGAGCGGTTTCTCAAAACACCCTGATTCCATTCTTGCAGCCCATTCCCTGCCACACTAACCTGCAACCCATTTAGCTGAATAGCTAAGCATCTGCTCTACGCCAGGTGCCTTCCTAAGAGCTGGGATTAGAGCAGTAACACAGAAGACGAGATCTCGGCTCTCCTGAAGCCTGATGTCTGGCAAGGGTGACCAGTAGAAAGAAAACAAGAGAACCTCTGGTGACAAAGGCTATGAACAAGGAGATGTGGTGGTGGGACTGAGGGGGAAGCTGGCTTGGAAAGCCCTTCCTGGGAAGGTAGCATTTCGATTCAAACCCAGACGACGAGAAGGAGCCAGCCTTCTGAGCTGCAGGATAATGAAGTCCTCATACTTAGGGCTCCACCTTGACTTGGTGGGCTGAAGAGGACATTGGCCGTGATCTAGTCCCAACTCCCGATTTATAGGGGAGTCCAGAGAGGCTTGTTGAGATGAAAACACCAGGACGAGGTGCCTTCACTGACCAAGCCTGTTGCCTCCCACAGAGCCTTTGGTACTCACACTGGAAATGTACACACCTTACATTTGTGCTCTTAATCCCCTCAAACATGTCTCATTTATAATTTTATATTCAGTACAGCCCTGGGGAAAGCGAGGCTGTCACTGATAGATGGTGAAACTGAAGCCCCAGCTGTCTTGTCTAACGGACTGTCACCACCAACCAAACAACAGCACGGGCTCTTTGTGTCCCAGTCCTGTGTCCTTTCCCCTGGAGGAGAAGCAGCTATCTACAAACACAAGACATCATTACTAGCTACTTCATAGTTTATGGTGCAGAGAACATACAAAAGAGTTAAAGATAAGAACAATTTACTTAGTCATAACACACAAACTCAAAGTCCCTGAGTTATTTGCTGCAGGAAAGAACATGTGACTACAGGTGACTAGATACCCGCACTCCTATGACTTCTGGTTATAGGACTGAGAGCAAGCAGATTGAACAATGCTGCAGGGACAGCTGAGGAGGAAGGAACCAGCCCGGACCAAGGGTCTCCTCCACTGGAAAACCCTTATATAAAGTCACCTTTAAGTCCCTTAGTCTCTTCCTTTTAGGAAGAGACCAGTGGTTCCCAAACCTGGCTGCACACCAGAACCGTCTGGAATGTTAAAGAAACAAAGATTTTCAGACCCACACAAGACCCAAAGAATTATAAACTTCAAAAGGTAGAGCCTGGGTAGGTTGCTTGAAAACTCAGCCACCTAGAAACTCACTGGTTTTTTCCCATTTCTTAGTGTTGTTATGTGATGAAAAGAGGAGGTGCCTGTTTTTATTGGGGGGGGAAGTTAAGTTAGGTTTTACCCTTGAATGGATGCTTCCAGAAGAAAATCTGTAATACACAAAGCCCTTGCCTAGTGGGGAGGTCAGAGGAGTATCCCCCGGGTGAACTGTGAGGTCTGTTGTCACGCTCCCTTTGGGCTGCACACCAGCCCCCTAGGCAACCATGGGAAAGCTTTTTCTGAGGATCAGTTTACCAATTCCTTTGTGAAACAGACCCTAACCTGTGAGGGTCAGGCATCATGAGCAGAGAGAACCTCAGAGTGTGAACAATTGCCCCCCCCCACCACCACCACCACCACAAAAGGCCCCTGGCTCCTTCCCCACAGGCCTCCCTTCTGCCCTGGATAGCCAGCCACTGCTTGGAAGAGGAGAAAGGAAAAGAAAGAAGGCAGTTCAAGCCCAGGCAGCTGGTGCCCTCAGTCAGGAGGACCAGATTCAGCTCTTACCTGAATCTGGAAAGAAGAAAAGCTGGTCCGTTCACCAGGGAATTCTCTCTCTGCTGGTGAGCTCTAGTCTTGGAACTCACTGGACTTTGAACAAAGATTGATTTAAAAGCTGATGTATTTAACAGGGACCTGTGGTCTGAGTTCAAGTGACCTCTGTCCTGCTTCCCGCCAGCTGGTGGGCCCTGAGCAGCTCAAACCTGAGACAACCCACAGCAAGCCCAGTGCCACCGCCCACCTAAGCCCTGAGGGGACGCTGCTGCTCGTCTGCCCCTCCCAAAGAGGGGGGCGGGGAGAAGGGGCATTGGGGGAGGAGGTTCCTCTGCTTTCCTCATTTCTATCCCTTGGCAAATGCCTTGGTCACACCAAGCAACACTCAGTGAATTAGGACCCTCCACCGTGCCCCATCCCAGGGTTGTGGGAGTGCTGTGGGCCACCACCAGAGCACCCTCGAGCACGGAGGCCTCCCTGGGGAGCAGGAACCTCTGAGACCCCCTACCTAGTAGAAGACCTGAGGCAGACAAGCCACTGTAAATGGAGCAAAGCCCCTCAGGCGCCCTCCTCCACCCCCTGAGAGTTTTTACCTACACTCAAAACTCTTGCTCTTACTTCCCAGACTCCCCTCCTCTTACCCGCTCTCTCCTCCCTCCCTTTTCTCACCTGACGTTGATGCTCGATGCTCGATGCTCGGTCTCTATTCTCCAGCCTCTTGAAAATTGCCTTCCCCTTCCACCCACTTCCCTCTCAGGCAAGCCCAGCGGGGGAAGGTGGAAGGCTGAGGACCTCCTGGGCAGTGGGGAAGGGCCCCAGGCCCCCAGAGCAGCAGCTCAGCCCTACCAGCAGCACACACACAGGCAGACCCAGAGCCAGGCTCCTGACTGACCTGGATCCGCAGCCCACACTGCAAATCAGGGGGAGGGGGAGGAAGTGCTCCAGGCAGTAAGGTGAAGCTAACCCCAGTCTGTGGATGGGAGACCCTCTCCTCCACCCATGCCTAAAGGGCTACTGACCTTGAATGGGCCTTAGGTTTTCCTGAGAAAGGCTTGGCCCAAGCCAGAGGGTAAATGGGCAAAAATGACAAACATCTGAGCAGCTAACTCAAATCAGATCGTGTCCATCTGGATTGCCCTGCCCCCGGGGCCTCCTGTGTCTCTTCCTAAATGGCCATGGAGAAGGGAAAAATCTTGATTGAAGATCAGAATACCTGTGGCCAAATGCTGACTCCGCCATTTCGGGGCTTTACTCTCTAGAGTAATTTTTCTTTTCTTTTTTTTGCTTTTTTCTTTGTTTTTTCTTTCTTTTTCTTTCTTTCTTTTTTTTTTTTTAAGGTTTTATTTTTTTATTTGACAGAGATCATAAGTAGGCAGAGAGGCAGGCAGAGAGAGAGGGGGAAGCAGGCTCCTTGCTGAGCAGAGAGCCCAATGCAGGGCTCAATCCCAGGACTCTGGGACCATAACCTGAGCTGAAAGCAGAGGCTTTAACCCACTGAGCCACCAAGGTGCCCCTAGAGTAATTTATTTCTGACTTGGAGTCTCACTTAACCTTCATCATCTGTAAATAATTATAATTATATTGTTTTTAGAGTTTTTTTTTTTAAATATTGAGTCAAAAGTTCTCTCGCTTCTGTCCATAAATCCTAGTATTTCCCTTCAGAGTTACTCTAGGTCTACTCTACTCTACATAGCAGCCCTTCAGATATTTGAAGGTTGTTATATCCTCCATAAGCCTTCTTTTCTCAGGGATAAAATGAATGCCCCTTATTCCCTAAGGCGATCTGCGGAGGCCATGACTTCATGGCTTCTTCCCAGGTGTCCCCAATTTGCTTCTTAAAATCAAGGGTCTAAAGGGGGAACTTTAAGGTGAGGGAATTGTTCTAGGTCTTGTTCTCTATCTTGAATATGGGGGTGGTTATTCTATTGTCTAAAATTACCAAATTTCATCAATCTATACACATAAAAGTGTGAATCACACTGTATATAAAAGATACCTTAATTGCTAAGAAGCCTACATCAGTAATATTTATTCTTTTTTTTTTAAGATTTTTATTTATTTATTTGACAGAGAGAGATCACAAGCAGGCAGAGAGAGAGGAAGGGAAACGGGCTCCCTGCTGAGCAGAGAGCCCGATGCGGGGTTCGATCCCAGGACCCTGGGATCATGACCTGAGCCGAAGGCAGAGGCTTAAACCACTGAGCCACCCAGGTGCCCCAGTAATATTTATTCTTGACACTTGTAAAATTTAAAAAGTTGGGTGACAGAAATAAAATGAAAACAGCCTACCCAGTGGAGTATATACTTATCAGGAGACTTCTCAGACTGGCCTTCCATCCCAGCGCAGAAGGGGAAATAGTCAAAATCTTGAGACTGGAAACAGAAAAGACATCGAAATGTAGAGAAAGCAGGGCGCCTGAGGGGCTCAGTCCATTTAGCATCAGGCTCTTGATTTCAGTTCAGGTCCTGATCTCAGAGTCTTGAGATCAAGTCCCACGTTGAGCTCCACACAGAGTCCGCTTGAATTCTCTGTCTCTCCCTCTCCCTCTGCCCCTCCCCGCTGCTAGAACTCTAAATAAATAAATAAATAATAAATAAAATCTTAAAAAAAAAGAAAGAAATGCAGAGAAAGGATTGGTTCAAAATCAAATAGAAACAAGCATCTTTTTTAAGTGACTAAAGAATTTCTCAGTGGAATGTTGAATGAAATGAGGTTTAACTTCACTAAAACTTGAGTTTTATTTACTTTTTTTGAAGTTTTTATTTATTTATTTGACAGAGAGAGACAATGAGAGAGGGAACACAAACAGGGGAGTGGAAGAGGGAGAAGCAGGCTTCACGCTGAGCAGAGAGACTGGTTCAGGGCTTGATCCCAGGACTCTGGGATCATGACCTGAGCCGAAGGCAGGCGCTTAATGACTGAGCCACCCAGGGGCCCCTAGAACTTGAGTTTTAAAAGCTTTCCTGCCTATGAATGGATCTGATCTGATTGATACAAAGCAGAATTGGTCTTATTGATTGCTTAGACCTAGACATTAATGAGAAGAGCAAACAGCATTATCTATTATGTACCTGGTAAGACTTTATATCCATTATTCTGTTTAAAAGGGCACAATGCTTCAGGCCAATATCTCTATTTCACAGATAAGAAAAGCCGAAACTCACCTGGTCAGTTATTCTCTCCGGGATCACTTGGTGCAGAAGAACTGAGGAGCCTGTCTGGGCGTTGTGGCACCTTGTACAAAAAGGCCCCCAGCCACCCAGGAAGGAATGTGCTCTCCTCCCTACGGGTATTCAAGCAGAGGTGGATGGCTGTGTATCAGTTAGATGCTGAACACCACGGATCTAAGATAGCTGAGCCAGGAAGGTGTGTGCTGTAAGCCCTGGTGTGTGTGTGAAAGGCCACATGGCTGAGGGTCATGAGCATGGGCTCCGGCATCAAACAGATGTTGCACTGAATCCTAACTCTGCTATTAATAGTTTGGATGGGTTTGTGTTTTTTTTATTGTGAGCTCAAGTTTGGGCTTTATCTGCAGGAACTCTTGGCAGCCTGGGTGGAGGGTCTGCTTTGTTTCTGTGAGGCAGCCCCCCACCATCCCACTAGAATGATGAAGAAAGGCACTGACAACAGGGCCAATTTGTGTTAGTTACTTGCCTTAGTGTTTCTAGATCATGCAAACAATTCACAACAATTACAACCCCAGCCCCCCCACTTTTTTTTTGAGTCGGGGAGGGGCAGAGGGAGAGGAAGAGAGAGGATCTTAAGCAAGCTCCATGCCCAGCACAGAGCCCAACACAAGGCTCGATCTCACTACCCTAAGATCGTGACTTGAGCCAAAATCTAGAGCCAGATGATTAATCAACTAAGCCATCCAGGCCCCCCAACCCAAGCCCCTTCTTTTTTTTGTTGATTTTTAGATTTTATTTGTCAGAGAAAGAGAGAGAGTGTTCACAAGCGCACAGCCAGAGGGAGAAGCAGTTTCCCCGCCAACCAACGAGCTCAATGTGGGACTCGATCCCAGGGTCCTGAGATCATGACCTTATCCGAAGGTAGCCTCTTAACCCACTGAGCCACCCAGGCATCTCTACTCAAGCCCTTTCTAAAGGCAAATCTGTGTTTGGGAACTCACAGGAAGAAATTATTTTTTCTTCACAGAGTCCAGGCCAAGATAGATGGTTTCCTTGCTATCCCTGATCAGTTCTTCCCTATTCTGTGTTTTCCATAAATAGATCCCTCTTCATCATACTTTTATATTATGTTTATTAATTATTTTATGTCCCTCCCCCACCACAATATAAATTCCCCAGGGGCAAGATTATATTTGTCACTGCATCCCAAGTGCCTGGAATAGGAGCCTAAATTATAGCAAGCTTTTCAAAAAATGAAATTGAGCAAAGGAGTGAAAATATGCATCTCATTTTGCCAGCTTGGTTTTAGTCTGGCCCTTTCACTAAGAAGGTGGACTTTTGGGGTCTCAGCTCTATCCAGGGTCCCAGTTCCTCAGTCTTATCTCCTATCCCAAAGTGACCCTATGAGAACAAACTGCTTGCTTGCTGTTTTTTCAGCTCCCTCTTCACTTCCAGACCTTAGTCATTTCTTTCCTTTCTTGCAAGCTTAACTATCTATTGAAAAAGTGTTTGATATATTTTAACCCAGCATTTCTATGGCCTTTGTAGAGGGAGGATTTTCAGGTTAACAATCTTCCATGTTTCCAGAAATGGCTCTGCCACTTAGCAGTTACTTTGCTTCTCAAAGCTCCAGCTTTTTCTTCTGTAAATATCAGTAATATTAACAACCTCATAGGGTTTTTAGAAGGCTTACGTGAAAAGACATTTGTTGATCTCCCAGAACCTGGTAAATGCGCAGCACATACTACCATTATTACTATTGTTTCTGCAAGTCATGCTCTCCTGATTTATGGGCACACATTGTACAGACGAGCTCATGCAAATGAACAGGCTAGGAGTACGCCCTGGGCAAGTCAGGAGTTCAGGATGTTTGGAGGCATTATGGATGGCATTCCTGCCGACCCAAGACACAGCATTCTGTGCAACTGATCAGAAACAGAAAACTGATCAGAAAACAGAAAACTACAAAGACCTCCCAGTGCTTCCCAATATTTTTCCCACCATGTCACACAGAAATTAACAGTTGTCTAGTTCACGAAGGTAAACAGATGAGGCTCTTCAAGGCTGGAGTGACTCATCTAGGACCATCTGCCCTAAGCTCTCCCAGACTCCTTAAAGGTTAAAGGGATTGCTACTTTGCCACACTCATAGGAAAACTATAAAACGTTACTAAGAGCCACTAAAGAAAACTTAAGTAAATGAAGATTATATCATAGTCATGGACCGAAACTTCAACACTGTAAAGATGTTCATTCTCTCCAAACTGACCTACCGATTAATGTATTTCCCATCAAACTTCCTGCAGGGCATGTTTGTGTACTTGTTTGGTTGGGGTTTTTTGGTGGAAGCTGACAAGCTAGTTCTGAAAAATAAGACTCGGGAAGCCCTCCTGGATAACAAGACAGTAGAGTGATGGTAATTACTACAATATGTCATGGGCACCAGATGGACAAATAGGCCAATGGAATAGACTAGGAAACCCCCCCGCAAACAGACCCAAACAAATAAAAACAGTTGCTTTGTGACAAAGAACAGAGGGAAAGTTTGGTCTTTTCCAATAAATTGTTTTGATGTATTCCTTTCGGTTCTCATTTATTTCTTCCCAAGCTAAAACTCCATACTCCGTAAACAACTGCCCATTTTCACCTGTCCCCAGACCCTGGCAACCACCATTCTACTCTCTGTCTTTATGAATTTCATTACTCTAGATCTCTCACATGAGCGAAATCATATAGTATCTGTTTTATTGTGACTGGCTTATTTCTCTTAGCAAATGTCTTCAAGGTTCATCCATACTGTAGCATGGGTCAGAATTTTCTCCCTCTTTGCGGGTGAAGAATATTCCATTGCATGGACACACCACATTTCATTTATCTGTTCGTCTGGTGATGAATTTGTTACTACCACATTTTGGCTATTGTGAATAATGGTGCTATGAACACATGTCCCCACTTTCAGTTCTTTGGGGTACTTACCCAGAAGTGGAGTTCTCAGATCATGTGGTGATTTTCTGTTTAGTGTTCTTCGGGACCCACCATACCCTTGTCCATAGTGGTCGCACCAATGTACATTCCCACCAACAGCACAAAGTTCCCAATTTCTCTACATCCTCACCAATACTTGTTATTTTCTGGGTTTTTTAAATAATAGTCATCCTGATTTTTTTAAAAAGATTTTCTTTATTTATTTGTCAGGGAGAGAGAGAGAGCACAAGCAGGGGGAGTGGCAGGCAGAGGAACTCGATGCAGGACTCGATCTCAGGACCCTGAGACCATGGCCAGAGCCAAAAGCAGATGCTTAACTGACTGAGCCACCCAGGTGTCCCAATAATAGTCATCTTCATGGGTGTGAGGTGACATCTCATTTGAGTGCTGTTCCTCTGAAAATGAATGCTTCTGAGCATCTTCTCATTGCTTATTGATCTTTGGTATATCTTCTTCGGAGAAATGTCTGCTCAAGTCTTTTGCCCATTTCTTAATCTGCTTGTTTGATTTTTTTGTTGAGTTGTACAGCCGCAATTTTTTGGCTATGCAACCAAGATCCAGAGAGGTGAAGTGACTTAGCCAAGGTCACCTCAGTTTCATAGCAGACCCATGGCCAAAACATAGCACTTTTATTCCCAAGGCCAAAGCCCTTTCCTACTACACCAATCTGCCTGGCTCAGTACGAGATAACAGCCTCCAATCCTCACCTTTAAGATTCATCCCTGATATCCCCAAATTTTTACTCCAACTTCAGATCTGATTATCCCTGTCTTACCCTGTCTTTGTAGTAGCTCATTAACTTGGAGTCTAGCATTTTCAGCTCCAGTGGGTTTCTGTCCCTGTCCCGAGTCAGTGTTTATGACAGTCCTCCCCCCGCTTGGACTCCCCATGTTACCTGGCCTCATCCACCACCTGAAGAGACAATCTGTGTAGTCTGCATACCTGCGGAGGAATTTATTAGGCCAGGGTCCAGACGCAGACCTGAGATAAATGTTTTACAGCGGTGCAAGGCCACTGTCCCCCGCCACATCGCACATTGGATCCCCACGTGATTGCTGATCTGAACTTTCTCGTTTTTCTCGGCAACAAGGTGGCAGGTCAGGGGAGGCCCGAGGACCCCTAGAGAGCTGTGAATTATTAACACTTGCAAGCTGGCTGCAAATGATACTTTAGCAGTCATTCCCTCCCTCGTTCTTTTTCCCAGCTGAGGGGGCAGAATACACAATACTTTTCCACTAAAAGGAAAACTGAGGTGCAAAACAGACCAGTCTTGGGTTCCTGCCTGGACCAAGTCTGAGTCCTCTCAGAGTCTGGATTTGGGTCTCCACCTGCCTCTTTCTGAGAAACACGAAACAGAAGATCAGTGGTCCTTGGGAAATTTGGACCCCTTCTCAAGGGCCACAGAGGGACAAGTTTGGGAACAGGAGAACAGCAAGGAAAGTACCAGGCCTCTCGAGGTTATAGCCTCACCCTGACTCTACCCCTCACAGAGAGACTAAGGACCAGCCTATCCAAGGCAGAAGGGCCAGTGAGAGAGAATCAAGACCAGGAGCAGCCTAGTGGCCCCAAGTCTATAGCATGATTTAAAAGACACCCTTTCAGGGGCGCCTGGGTGTCTCAGTGGGTTAAAGCCTCTGCCTTCGGCTCAGGTCATGATCCCAGGGTCCTGGGATCAAGCCCCGTGTTGGGCTATCTGCTCTGCAGGGAGCCTGCTTCCTCCCCTCTCTCTCTCTGCCTGCCTCTCTGCCTACTTGTGATCTCTCTCTCTCTCTCTCTGTCAAATAAATAAAATCTTTTAAAAAAATTTTTTTTGAAAAAAAAAAAAAGACACCCTTTCGGGTCACCTGGGTGGCTCAGTGGGTTAAGCCTCTGCCTTCAGCTCAGGTCATGATTTCAGAGTCCTGGGATCTAGCCCTGCTTTGGGTTCTCTGCTCAGCAGGGAGTCTGCTTCCCCCCCCTCTCTCTGCCTGCCTACTTGTGATCTCCCTCTCTCTGTCAGATAAATAAATAAATCTTTAAAAAAAAAAAAAAAGACACCCTTTCTTCAGGGGCTCAGTCAGTTAAGCATCTGACTCTTAGCTCAGGTCCTGATCTCAGGGTTGCGAGTTCAAGCCCCACATCGGGCTCCACGCTGGGTCTGAAGCCTACCTAAAATGAATGAATGAATGAATGAATGAATGAATAAAAATAGAAGACACCACTACCTCAAAGTTTTGCCTCCTTTGGGATGGTTCTAGTGCCTCCTGACACTCCAGTTTGGAGCACTAATCTATGTAGACCTTGTTTTTCCCATTGTTTAGAATTCCAACATGCAGGGCACCTGGGTGGCTCAGTGGGTTGAGGCCTCTGCCTTCAACTCGGGTCATGGTCCCAGGGTCCTGGGATCGAGGCCCACATCAGGCTCTCTGCTCAGCAGGGAGCCTGCTTCCTCCTCTCTCTCTGCCTGCCTCTCTGCCTACTTGTGATCTCTCTCTCTCTGTTGAATAAATAAATAAAATCTTTAAAATTAAAAAAAAAAAATTCTAACTTGCCAGAAAAAAGATAATAGTGATGCTTGCCTTCATTATCCACTGAAGAATGTACATTTTCTTCTCAAAAGCCCAAGTCTAGACCAGGACAGTCCCATCTGATCTGCCGTAAGGTGGAGCGCAACCTCTGTGCCCAGCCAGCCAGAGCACTGCCTGCAAGTCCTCTGTTGGCAGGGTACTCTTTGCTAAACACCATCTTTTACCTTTCCCCTAGATCAGCCTGAAAATATCCTGGAGGACAAAATGTGAGTCCCTGATTCAAAGAATCAGGCATCAGGAAGGCCTGAGGTTCCCAGCGGCTGTGAGAAGGCTGAGAAAGTGCAGATGTCACAAAGCAGGGGAGGCTGGTTTCCTCAGCTCCTGTGGCCAAAGACAGAGCTTGGCAGGAGCCTCAGGGAGGAGCTCCGCGACAGCTTCATGCAGCTGCTCCCAGGAGGTGAGAAGCAGAGGAGGATGGGGCATCTGTAGCCACAGTGTTGTGTGTTATATGACTTCAGTGTACCCGGAGTTGCGGAGAGAAGCCTTCTTCCTATTTATTCACACAGCACAGTGTGGCTCTGGGGTAGCAGTGAGGGGGCGCTCCAGCCCAGAGCACAGACAGAGCTGAGACTGTGGCTAGTTCTACCATGAGGCTGGTGTGTCCTGGAGAAGCTCAGTGCGCCTCTGTGCAGATCAGCGGGTGAGCCGGTGGCAGGGTTTGGACAGCTGAGCCAGTGGTCCTGTGGGCCTGGTCCCCTGTCAGCACAAGGCCTGGCCTGGCTGGTGTCCTCTGTGACCAGGGACAGAGAAGATAGACTCTCTAGTGCACCATAGTGACATGAGGAGAGTGGTGGTCTCTCCAGTGGTCCTGTGGGCCTGGTCTCCTGTCAGCACAAGGCCTGGCCTGGCTGGTGTCCTCTGTGACCAGGAACAGACAAGATAGACTCTCTAGTGCACCATAGTGACATGAGGAGATTTTTCTCTGCCTTCTATTTACAAAGACAGAACTTCTGGTCAATATTCCTGGGGAACCATTCACTAAAGACTGGAAATGAGAAGTGAAACTGAGAGAGACATCCTTCCCAAGGCTTGTTCTGCCATCTTGATACTCAAACCCGGTCTCCATAGTGAAACAGCCCTGACTCCCTCCTCACATTTTACCAAGTACTCTGGGCAAGAAGCCAGTGGTGACAGTGGCTGGGGACGAAGACTGGAATGCCCACACAGCTTTGCTTTAAGTGTCCTCTGGCCCGAAGGTTGGTTTCCTTCCAGAGAACTGTTGGCTGCGGCAGAGGGCTCAGTTCGTCTTCTCCAGGGGAGCTGCTGGGTTTCCCACAAAGTCCCTGGAGCCAGGATGGGCTGAGGCCAAGGCAGAGAGGGATATAGATCCTTCAGCTTCTGACATCCTTCCTCACAGTCACTTGGGCTCCTAACCATCACACCAGTCATGAAACAGGTGTAAGCCCCAAGTCCGATCAAGGATTAGAGGTATTCTCCCCAACCAACACCCCCACAAACCCACACACAGTAAGAGCCTTGCATGGCTGCAACCAGGCACGCCTCAGGGGGAATGTGACACAATGACAGAATTTTCTCTCTGCCTGCAGATGTCAGCCACTAGCATCTTCGTTGCCTAAAAGCCCAATGTGGTCAAGTGAAAAGTGAGAATTCATCACCAAAGTTAAAGCGATCTTTGACTACACTGACTAGACAAGACTGTGACTATGCTAGGCAGGGGGCAGGTCTGAGGCCCCACGTATTTGACAAGGGAACTGGACAAACTAGACTATGTTCAGAGAGAATGACGAGGCTGAAGGACACACTGACACTGGACCATAAGGAGTAGTTGAAGGAGCCAGGGACACTTAGCCCCGAAAGGAGAAGTGTTAGCTAGTATGATGACCTTTCTTCAGAGGTTTGATGGACTTCTGTGTAGGAAGGGAAACTAGGTAATGACAATAACTAACATTAACTGAGTACTTACTATGTGCCAAGTACCACACTAACTGTTTTCCATACATTTTCTCATTGAAACTAGCCATCGATCCCATGACAAAAGTGCTATTATCAGACCCATTCCATGGAGGAGGAAGTTAAGAAAAGTAGAGTGACTTGCCCAAGGCCATCTCCTAAACGGAGTCAGAAGATGAACCTCGCAGTCTGACTCCTGTGCCTGGTGCTGAACCACCTTCCAGAACATGTTCTGTGGGCAGCCCTCAGCAGAACAGGGAACCATGGTTGGAAGTTAACGGGAGGCAGATCTGAAGGCAATACGACAAAGAATTTGTAAACCGGAGGTGCTCAAAAAGAACGCTGGGCAGGTACTCTGGGTGGTAATGAGCCACACACCACCAGAGAGATGAAAGCAGAGTCTGCAAGAGGTAGACACAACAGTTCGCAAGGAGCAACTCGGCGAATGCCGCACCAAGGAGCTTGTGAGGGACACAAACACATGGTTGGACCCCACTGCAAACCTACGGAATCAGACACTCCGTGGCAGGGCCCAACCATCTGCATTTTAACCCTTGTCTAGTGGCTTTAATGCACACTCAAGTCTGAGAACCACTGGCATAGAAGTTTCTGCACCCTGCCAGCGACTGGACTAGACCTCACCATTCTCCAGAAGCAAGAGATTATTTAACATCCAACCAGATCTTCTTTTAATGTTGAGCACTTCCTAGTAATACCCAGAACACAACGTATCAGTTACTAGGTTGTACAACTGGCCTCAGGTACCTCAGACATCCTAAGGCTGACAGGATAAATATTTGGGAGGCTATGGGCCGGAGGCTGCCCCAAGCCCCCCAAGGGGACACAGCAGACACACTGGTCACTTCAGTGGCTTCATTGGTTTCCAACAAGCCCGTCAGGTTATCCCTATACCATGTTTGTTCATATTGTCCACACACCTGAAAAATGCTTACCCCTGCCTTTTGAAATTCCACCTCCTTTTAGGGTTTAATTCAAATGTCACTTTGTCCACTGAAGTAAGTGCCCCACACTGTCCGTCACGGGGACAGTCTCCATTTCCTCTCTCATTCCTTCTCTTCTTCTGGGCTTCCTCTCACTTGTGTGGTGCTTACAGCACCGGGCACATTCTGCCTTGGCCAGCACCTTGTCCCTCACCACCAAGCGTACTCTCTTTGAGAACAGGCCAGCTGGTGCTCTGTCATGTCAACCCTGCAGGGCCCAAGACACAATGACCTTCAGTGAGGAGGGAGCAGAAGCAGCATCTTGAGGAAATCATGTACGCAGGTGTTGCACGATGGGCAGATGCACCCTTACTGGAAGGAAGTCCTCTGCCATTCGCTTTCAAGCCTGAGGTCTTTGCAGAATTTTGAGGGTTCTGCAACAACCAGTGTGAGCACACGTGTGTCTGCTGGTGCTCAAGGGGCCCCAAAGTTGCAGCTCCACAGTTTTGTTATCTTTGACTTTTTTTCATTGTTGCATAGCTTCCAGCTGATGACAAAGACTGAAGGGTGTCATGGCCAAACTTCTGGGTGTCCCACAGAGATAAGCACAAGCAAGTCTCCATTTCAAGGAACAGAGAAGTCATAAATTTGGCCTCTGTTGTAGGGACTGGGATAGAAAATACTAGACCCCATTCAGCAGTTCATGTCTGTAGGGCCTGGTGTCCTATGGCTGTCGTGGACTGGTCCTGGGCCCAGGATGATGGTGAGAGACCTGCAGATGAGAGGAGAGACTCCCCTCCCCCACCCCCCAGCAATCCCAGCAACCTCCCACCCCACAGCTGGTTTCCATCCCCCAGGAATCCACACATTCTGTTGTGAAAGCTGAGCAGTTTAACAGAATAAGGAGATGGAGCTGATGCCTGTCTCACCTGATAACATGACAATGGCTTTGGTGGGTCCCAGGAAAGGACCACAAACCCCAGAGCACTCTTCAGGTCTAAGGACTACAGAGTACTACAAACCAGGAAATCCCTGTCCACACATGGGTGAGTGACTCTAGATTTGTCATGAAAAATTTCCCTGACCCCTCTTCTTCTGACACTCCTTGGGCTCCTGGGTAGCTTGGCATTTGTCAACAATCACGTCGGTTATTTGTTTCAGAACCATTGGGCTTCTCATTGTGCTGGGTCCTCTCTGGCATGGAGCCTGGCCTAGCCTTGCAGAAGTTAGAACCCAAAACTTCTCACTTGCAGACCAATGCTCTTTCCATCAAGGTGCGTGACACTAGAATTCAGGGATAATCCCAGCAATCTTCCAGTGACCTCCCTTGGACAGCAGTGACCAAAGAGGAACAGATCAAAACAGAATGGAAATGGGTTGAAGGGGTCATAGATGGGGAAACAAGGTCAGCCATTCACCCACTCATCATCCCCCCCACCCCATGCAGGACCGTTTGGGCTGTCCCCCTCTCCATCTCCCACGCCGCCCTCAGGTTCCCTCACTGTGCCACCCTCTTCCCCCTTCAGCCTGGATCTTCTCTCTCCTCTGTCCTGTCCTTAAGCAAAGCCTTCTCTCAGGAAAAGACTTGATACCCTTCTTTATACTTGAGAGCACATGCTCAGTCATTCTATCATCAGTCTTATCTTCATTATGAATTATCAGTGAAAAATCTTTGTCCCCCAAGGTGAAGAAAACAATTTCAAAGAGTGCTTTTTCTCAGCCCCCTCAGCAGATAGTCTGTCTCTAACACAAAAAGGAAGAGGAAAAGCGGCAGAGGATGAGGTGGAAAAGAAAAAGTTCACAGTGGGGGTGGAGGAGAGAGAGGCAGGAAGACCCCTGATTGCTACAAAAACCCATGCTGTGGTTTTCAAAGACATATATACAAGTCATGAAGGTGTGAGCAATGACGGAAGTGGGAGACGACCAAAGAACAAGGCAGGGGCTGAGAGCTCAAAGTGTCTTCACCAGAGCCCCCAGGCTGAGAGCAAGAAAGAAGAACTTCTGTCCCAAGGTAATGAGGCCCACTGGGGAACTGGGGTCTGGGAGTGGGAATGGCACTGTTGACAGAACTGCTCAGGTAAGGACAGGCTTCCAGTGAGGTCCTTGAGAACCCCTAATTTTTGCAATGCTCTTTACCCTTAGGACGCTAGAAAGAGAAGTGTTACTGTGCCAGCTGGGGCGCCATGCTTGCTCTTCCCGAGTCGGCTTCCAGGGATCCAGGCCCCATTCTGACACTTGCCTCAAACGTGAAAGAACTGTACTGCATGTTCATGGGAGGGAAATCCAGGCAAGCTCCTGAAGTAACAAACCTGACCAAGCACGAATCTCTTATGCTGTCCTAAATCCTACAGGCCGCTTTGTTTTGGTCAGTGTTCATTGGGGATGAATGACAAAAGGTCATTTTTATCAATAAAAAGGACATGGTCACTAGAGGAAAGTTCTCAAGACTTGGATCCACTGTCCTCCGGATCCCTCAAAGCCTGGCCTAGGACAAGCCACTGGGCTCCATGGAGCTTCAGACTGGTCCTGTGAGGCACCCCAAGGGAAGTTTATATCCCAGATGTATGCTCTGGGAGGGGGAATGCCAACAAGAGAGGCTTCAGGCCAACTGGCATGTTTTGGCAGAGTAAACTTGTGAATTCCAGAGTGAAAATAATGATTTGGAAATAGTTTTCCGCGGGACGCCAGGGTGGTGCAGTCAATTGACTGTCTGACTCTTGGTTTCAGCTCAGGTTGTGATCTTGGGGTCATGGGATTGACCCACGTAGGCTCCATGCTCATCGCAGAGTCTGCTTAAGATTCTCTCCCTCCTCCCTCCTCTCTCCTCCCCTCTCTCTCTCTGTAAAATGAATGGGTAAATCCAAAAAAAGAAAAAGAACAAGTAGTTTTCCTTGGGGCACCTGTTGTAGCTCAGTCTGTTAAGCAACCTGACTCTTGACCTCAGCTCAATTCATGACCTCAGGGTCATGAATTAAGGCCCATATAAAAAAAGAAAGAAAGAGAGTCAGGAAGAAAGAAAGAAAGAAAGAAAGAAAGAAAGAAAGAAAGAAAGAAAGAAAGAAAGAAAGAAAGAAAGAAAGGAGTGAGTGGGAGGGAGGGGGGAGGGAGGGTGGGAGGGAAGGAGGGAAGGAAGGAAGGAAGGAAGGAAGGAAGGAAGAAAGAAAGAAAGAAAGAAAGAAAGAAAGAAAGAAAGAAAGGGTTTTCCTCTAAGTTCCAGAGCTATGCACTTTAGTGGAAGACTTTTCATCTAGAAATCAGGAGAGCTGGTTGCCTCTGTTTCCCTAATCACAAAACAAGGAGCCTGCTCTGTAGGAGTTCTTAACTGAGGGTCCATTCATGAGATTCATAAACCCGAGAGAAACATTATATCTTTATTTCCACCAGTTTCTAGCTGAAAGTTAGCATTTGTTTCAATTATGAATGTAGGCAACCAACCACAATAGAATTTGCCATCAATAGAAATCAGAAACATTTCCAAATCTCATTACAGTTGTTACAGATTTCTCAAAATGTCACATAGATTCATCACTACTATGAGATTATGATGCTTTACTGATGCTAGATCTTAGGAAACACGCTACACTATCCCATGTTCCAATGTTTAGACAACTATTTTGATATAATTTGTTTCCTTTGTTATCCTTTATCTTTTGTTTTATTAATTTGTGAATTATTCTGAGAAGGGGACCCACAGGCTTCATCAGACAACCAAAGGTGTCTGTGGTCTATTTATGTTATGGTTGAGAAGCCCAACTCCGTGTGTCAAGTCAGGTCAGGGCCTCAAGCCTGAGAAAGCAGACAAGCGCTCCAAGGGCCTTCTGAGACTGACTTCAGTTTACTTACTAATCTGTTTCTATTTTAAGGAAGTTGGGTGTGTGGTGGTTGATGAAATCCCATCTCTGGGTCTGGGGCATCTTTTTCAGCTTGGTGGGAGATCTGCAAATGGCAATCTGCAAATAAATATTTGTGAAGCTGTTTGCTAACCTTCCACCTCCTCTGAGAGGTTAGATCAGGACTTTGGTAGCAAAAAGAAGAGCCTCTTCCTTCCAGTCTTTACCCACCAGCAGTAGGTCCACACTCCGCAGAAAATGTCGGGCACAGACCCACGTGTCATTTAATTATAGCAACATTCACAGGAGAGAGCTTTAAACACAGGAGGAGTGTAAGGCTGAGCAAGGTTGGTAACATGCCCCAGATCACATGAAGCTTGGATTTGAGTCTGGGACTCCAGGTGCTTCCTGCTTTCTAAGGTCAGGGAGAAGGAGGGTGTTTACCTCCAGAAGCACATCCTCAGAGTCCATAGGTCCTGGGCACCCAGCATAGTTCAGGGGCCGCGGGGAAGGCTGAAAGGTGACAATACCAACCTAACCTGGACCCTCATCGTTGCCGACTCCAGGGCTCGCCACGTCTTATGAGGAAGAGGAGACCTGCATCTAGCCTGTGGACCCAGAAAGTCCCCACCTTTCGCTCCCCAACACCTCTTCCCGCTTTGGAGGGGTCTAGTACAGGCTGTGTCCTCAGGACCCACCAGACCGGATCTTGCACCGCCCACACCTCCAGCACTGGCTCAGGTTTTCCCCTGCTAGCCTGCACACCCTACCCCCGCGCCATCTCCGGCTTCAACTAGAAGGCAGCGCCCTCTAGTGGTCATAACGCAGAAGCAACGGTGCCTGCTCCACCTGGCCCTGCCTGCATCACACCGGGGTGCTCCCCCTCCAGGCACCAAGGTCACCTACTCCAAGAGCATCTTTTCCCCATGGCCCCCACCTGCCCAGGCCCCCTGAACAGCCCACGATAAACTTACACGCTCTGCTCCAGCTCGGCCCTAGGCACCACGAAGCGCGGCCACTCCTGCATCAGCCCCTGTGAGCCTGCCCGCCACTCTGCCGCTCTCTTCTTGGAAGCGGTCCCTACCACGCCCCTCCCATCTCGCTGCACCAGTCCCTCAGGAAACATGCCTAGAGAGGGGACGTGACCTTCTCAGCATCTCGCAGCTAGCTAATGCACAGCCAGGACTGGAAGCCCAATCTCCCCAGACCGTTCCCTGCCTTACCTCACCACCAGATCCCCAGTCAGCAAACATCTGTCAAGGCCCAACTGCATTCCGGTCTTGCAGCCTTTCCAGACCTCTCATTCCGAATTTCTCCTTTTCTATTCCTTGATATACTTTATGACCTTATTATTGTTATCACAGCCTTCCTTGGATTGCAGCCGTTCCTGAATGGCTAGTTAGATGTGAGAAGAGGGACAAAGGACATGAAATACCCGCATAACTTGGGAGTTAGAATCCTAGCTCCTTCACTTAGAAGCTGTGATTTTTAAGCTCCTCACAACGCCTCTGTAAGCTTCCATACGCTTGGTAAAAGTGACACATTTTTAAATAACTAGAAAAGCCGTGCTTTATAAGAACTAAACACAATTGTGGATGTGGAGGTGTTTGGGACACTGTAAATTGCTGCAAATATGAGGAAGCATAAAAATAAACATGGCTAACATTTACTGAGTCTTTACTCTATGCCAGCCACTACCCTGGCATTAAACCATGTAAGTAATTTACATGGGTTGCCTCCTTTAACCCACAGAACAACCCTGGAAAGAGAATATGATCATTTTACAGCTCAGTACGCTGCTTTTCAGAGAGGTTAAGAAACTTGCCAAAGCCAGAGTACAGATGGGTCCTTCTGACTAGAGGCTGCATAGAACCACTGAGAGAGTCAGCCTCTGTTTTAGTTGTCTCTCTGGGCTCTGTGGTGCCTAACACATCATAGTTGTTCAGTGTTTGTCAAATATATCCATTTATTAAGGGCTGAGGATGGTTCCTATCCCAGGAGCCTAAGTATAAGTGTTTCCTTAGATCTAGCATCAGTAAGTGTTGGGACACAAGCCGTCTGGTTCCAGAGTCTATGCTTTAAACCACAAACTTAGGCTAAATGAATAACTGCAATTCTTCTTCATCTTCCTTTTTCGAGTTTTTTAATTTAAATTCAATTAATTAACATATAATGTATAATCATTTTCAGAGGTGGTGTTCAGTGTTTCATCAGTCTTATATAACACCCAGTGCTCATTACATCACGTACCCTCCTTAATGCCCAGCACCCAGTTTCCCCATCCCCCCACTCACCTTCCCTCCAGCACCCCTGTTTGTTTCCTATGATTAAGAGTCTCTGATGGTTTGTCTCCCTCTCTGATTTCATCTTGTTTTATTTTTCCTTACCTTCCCCTATGTTCCTCTGTTTTGTTTCTTGAATTCCACCTATGAGTGAGATCATATGATAGTTGTCTTTCTCTGACAGACTACTTTCGCTTAGCATAATACCCTCCAGTTCCTTCCATGTCCTTGCAAATGGCAAAATTTCATTTCTTTATCTTCCTTTTCAAATCAGATAATACTTTGTGGCTAGACACAAAGCATGTCATTCAATGTTTTGTTTCAAGAGTCAGCAGGACATTCTGGTGGAGACATGGAAGAGCGTGAAAGTAAGACAACACACAGGAGAAGGAACACACGGTCAAGGCTAGGGCAGCAGCCCTGGGGGCCAGGCCATTGGGAGTTTTCATTAGGATTGTAACAAACTTAGAGGCACCTGAGTGGCTCAGTTGGTTAAGCATCTGCCTTTGGCTCAGGTCATGATCCCAGGGTTCTGGGATCGAGCCCCACATCGGGCTCTGTCCTCCATGGGGAGTCTGTTTCCTCCTCTCTTTCTGTCTGCCTCTCTACCTACTACTTGTGATCTCTGTCAAATAAATAAATAAAATCTTTTTTAAAAATAAAAAAATAAAAAGTAGTAGTACATTCATAAGGTAAAATACATTAAGTGGAAGAGTGTTACATGAGGAAAAAAAAGCCTCCTTACATTTATGTGCCTCCCAACCCACAGGAACTGCCCTTCCCCGCTTAAAGTTCACCTCTTTTAATATTTTCCACTTAACTTTTGGATACAAAGATCAGAATGGTGGTTGTCGGAGAAGAGGAGACTGAGCGGTGGGTGAAAGGGGTGAAGAGGGTCTGGAGGTACAGACCTCCAGCTGTGAAATGAACAGGTCATGGGGATATGGTGTGCAGCATGGGGACTACAGTGAATGGTATTGTAGTGCACACTTGAAGGTGGCCAGCAAAGTGAATCTTGAAAGTTCTCATCAAAAGAAAAACATTTTTTGGTAAATTTTTATGGTGATGGATGGTGACTAGACTTCCTGTGGTGATCGTTTCATAGTGTATAACTATTGTCAAATCATTACTTGTAACTCATATCATGTATGTCAATTATACCTCTATAAAAAGATTAGAAATAATCAAAATCTTCACTGGTAGGAATCTATGAGAATAAATTCACATAATTATGAACATTGTGCAACAACTTTTTTTTAAAGATTTTATTTATTTATTTATTTATTTATTTGTCAGAGAGAGAGAGACAGAGAACACAAGCAGGCAGAGTGGCAGGCATAGGCAGAGAGAGAAGCAGGCTCCCCACTGAGCAAGGAGCCCGATGCGGGACTCCATCCCAGGACCTTGGGATCACGACCCGAGCCAAAGGCAGCGGCTTAACCGACTGAGCCACCCAGGCGTCCCTGTGCAACAATTTTTAAGGAGGGAAAGCTGTTTATGTACTGATAAGGAATGTCTCCACAGGACACACTGGTAAGTGAAAAAAGCAAAATATAGAACAGAGGATACGGTACGCTATCATTCATTGTTGTTATTGAATTTTTTTTAAAAAATATGCATAGAATATCTCTAGAAGTATCTTAAATTATCTAAAGTATCTAAAATCATTCATTGTTGTTATTATTTTTTTTTTTTTACAATATATGCATAGAATATCTCTAGAAGTATCCACAATAAGGCAACATCGGTTGACTCTGGGAAGGGGCAATAGATCACTGTGGGTGGGATTAGGAAGGAAACTTTTAACTACACAGCTCTACCCTTTGAACTCTGTGAATGAAATTATCTATCCAAAAAGATATAAACTATTAAAGTGTTTAAATATATTTTTAAAACACTTATATAAAGAGAGGGGATTTTAAAAAATAAGAATATTTATTTTATATGCATAGCCCTGCAATTTGCCTTTTTTGACATAATGGTATATTATTGATTCCCCCCTCAAGCTCATATTTAAAGAACTCATTCTTTTTAATAATATATAACTTTCTACTGTATGAATGATTCAAAATTTATTCAAGGATTTCCAACTGATGAAAACCCAGGTTTTATCTTGCTTTTGCTTTGGGTTCAGTTTGGGTTTTTTGAGATGAGAACATTTTTTCTTAGCTAGGATTAGAAGACATAAACATAAAAAAAAGAACATATAAACATAAAAGGCAAGACAATAAAATATTGGGAAAAAGTATAACTCCAACCTGAGGGAAACTTTCTTAAACAATACAGAGAACTACAGATCACTTAAAAGAAAAGATAGATAGATGCACTATATTTAACTACATGCAAATGTGAATTTTCCTGATGGAAAAAAACATTTTTTCAAGAGACAATGAATTGGGAGAAAATATTTGTTAAAAAAAAAAAAGTTAGGGTAATATCTCTAATATAGAGAAAAGCTGATTTTTTAAAAAGTTGATTTGGGGGGGCGCCTGGGTGGCTCAGTGGGTTGAGCCTCTGCCTTCGGCTCAGGTCATGGTCTCGGGGTCCTGGGATCGAGCCCCGCATCGGGCTCTCTGCTCAGCAGGGATCCTGCTTCCTCCCCCTTCTCTCTCTGCCTGCCTCTCTACTTGTGATCTCCCTCTCTCTGTCAAATAAATAAATAAAAAATCTTTTAAAAAAAATTGGGTTCCTAGTCTTTGACCTAGTAATGCAACTTAATTTAGAAAAAAAAATTCTGAAAATAGAGCCTTTAGTGTCTCTGTCTCTTCCCTCTTTTCTCCTCTCTTCTCTCCAGTGAACCTCACTTGATTAACTTTCTCGCTTTCCAGCCAGCTGGACTCTCATGCCCAAGCCTTCCACCACCAGACTCTAGCCAACTTAAGCTAGTGCCTGGAACATGGAGATGGTCCTGGAGTCCTGGGAGGAGTCCTCATGTGCTTTCAGGAAAGTAAGGCAAGGACATCATTGGAGCCAACATTTCCTTTTCAGGGAAGTGAGGCAAGGACATCATTGGAGCCAACATTTGCTTCAAGTTCCTGTGGCTGCTGACACTGTGCAAGACACTGATGGCACCTGGCAGAGGATGCTTCGCCCTGGCCATTCTGCTGGCAATTGTGGACACCCAGCTTGGTGGTGAGGACAGTCCCTCCTCAGATCCCCAGAGCAGAGATAGCCATCAGGGAAAATCCTGGACTCAGGAGGAGGGATGGATCCCAAGGGTTTTTTTCTGGTAGGGAAGAAAAGGACCTACTCCCTCTTGACATTAATGGAAGGGTGAAAAATATAGTTTTTCTTTTTCTGTTAAAACTAATACTATTGCCCTCCCCATCAGACATTCTGCCTCTGTTATGTGTTGCCAAGAGCCTGGTAATCTGGCCCTCAATCTAAGATACTTTCAGGATCTTATACATTCTAAATTTATGAAATCCAGGTTTGAGATCCAGATACTACAATGTGTGTCAACTTGGGGCGCCTGGGTGGCTCAGTTGGTTAAGCATCCACCTCTTGATTCAGCGCAGGTCATGATCTCAGGGTCATGAGATCAAGCCCTGCTTTGGGCTCTGTGCTGGACATGGAGCCTGCTTAGGATTCTCTCTCCCCTTCTCCTTCTGCCTCTCCTCTCTCTGAAATATATAAGTCAGCATTAGCAACCCACTAAACCACTGTGTAGTTCAGTTAATAAAATGGGAACATCAGTATGTGGTTCTAGGGCTATACCGAGGATTAGATGTATATAAATGCACTTTAATAAAGGTCCTATACAAGTTCCATTTGGAGTAGAAATAAAATCTAAACCATTTCTGAATTAACAAATAACTGGGATTACAGGTCTCCCTCAGATACAGGTATAGCCCGTAAACTACTCTTCTAAGAGGTGGTATTTAATGTAGGCTGGGCAGCCGCCTCCTCTGCCTCAACATTTCTGGGTGAGTGCACTTAGTCTATGTGAGTGAACTTCCCCTGGCTAACTCTTCTCCCTTCCCATTCCAGAGGGCATGCAGATCCAAAGCTCATTTCACAAGGAAGGAAAACAACTACACTTGATCTGTACTTTGCAGTATAAGAAAGAAGAGGCTGAGGGGGTTATAGTGTTTTTGTGCAAGAACAGATCTTCTGACTGTTTCCCCGAGACCAGCTTGCAGCAACGGAGACTTAAACGGAATCCTGGGAGAGATGGTGTCAGTGAAATACCATCTCATTTGGTGTTCACCATAAACCAAGTCACACCATCAGACAGCGGGACCTACCAGTGTTGTGCCATAAGCCGGAAGCCAGACATCCGCCTTCAGGGTCACTTTTTCTCTATTTTAGTCACAGGTGAGCTCTGACATCCCACATGCCACCAGATGAGATAATAAGCAGGGTTGGCAGCTGGAGACAGAAATAGTTACTTCAGGTCCTGGACAGGCGGTCTCTCCTTGGGGCAAGAGTCCTTCCCATGACTCAGTCATTTCCCACCAGTCCCACTGTAGTGGCAAATGCTCACAGCATGAATACAAAAGTGATCTCGTTTTGTCTTTTATTTTAAAAATCTTATTGAGATAAATAATTTCATTTTTATTGACACTGAGACTGGGTTACGTGGAGGTAAAGCAATTTGTTCAATTTGTCTTGCTGACCAGTGCCAGTAAAGCAGATAGAGGTCTGAAATTTAGGCTTTCTTGATTCTAATTGAGATCTCTCAGAAATGTGGTCCTAGTTCTAAATACAGACACTTGAGCCTTCACGCTGTGACAGAGATGAATTTGAGATAAAATGGATGGTTGTCTTAATAAACATTTAGTTATAAAGAAACAGAAATCTGCTCAAGTTGCCATGGGTTAAAAGGAACAAATAATAAAGCAGGAATAAAGGAATAAAGCCCTCATGAGATCCAGGCTCTGAAACCAGAAAGCCAACAGAACCTAAACAATGAGTCTCAATCTCTCTGGGGCAGCAAGGTCTCTCATCTCTGCATATTTCCTTTTTTGTGCATACTCCTCTACTCTGTTACTACTTAGACAAAACCCAAATACGGTCACCTCCAGACTCAGCTTTATATGTGACTTCATCATATGGCCAGTAGAGAGTGACTCTTGTTTCTATATTCCCAAAGGAACCTTCAAAACTAAGGATTATGTTCTAATTGGAATTCTATACCCAAACAAATTGTAGTCAAATATGGGGAAAGAATAAAGACAGGCAATGACTCAAAAAAAAAGATTGCCTCCCATGTGATCTTAAGAAGCCACCAGAGGTGTACTTCAGAAAAACAGGAAGTGAACAGGTAGAGTGGATAAAATGGGATCCAGGAAAGTAAGGAATCTAATAGGAGAAAGGAGATAAGAAAATTCTAAAATGAAAAATGGCCAAAACAATTAGTCCAAAAGGAAAAAGAGAAAGAGGACTCTGGAAGATCTTGAGGAGGTGAAAACAGAATTGATAGATCATCTTTCTGAAGGCCTGTGACAGATTGGATAAAGGATTAAAGATATGGATATGGAAAATTCTGCCTGGTTAAAAAAAAAATAAGGTAATCATCATCTCCAGGGAAAACACTAAATTTTACAAAAGGAAACCTATCACAGCACACAACTTGGTTCTGTAATAATGTAACATTTACAGAATCCAAATTACGTAACATTCATTTAACTACAATGTGTAATATAATGATTTATGAAAGATGCAGAGAAGGGAAGTGGATAGCAGCTTAAGAGAAACATGTCCTCATCTTCTTTAACAGAAAATCAATAGATAATGCCCAAATTTTATCATCAAGAAGTGGTAACATAAGCATACTATTTAGGAATACAGTGAAACATCTCAGAGCTGACAGTGGTTGTCTCGGGGGAATAGGCCTAGGAGGAAAAAAGGACACTGCTATCATTCTTTATGAACTTTCAAATACTGTATTTTAACTTTAAGAAAAATAGAAAACAGGGGCACCTGGGTGGCTCAGTGGGTTAAAGGCTCAGGTCATGATCCCAGGGTCCTGGGATTGAGCCCCATATCGGTCTCTCTGCTCTGTGGGGAGCCTACTTCCTCCTCTCTCTGCTTGCCTCTCTGCCTGCTTGTGATCTCTGTCAAATAAATAAATAAATAAATAAATAAATAAATAAATAAATAAATAAATAAAATTACACCCCCTCCCAAATAAAAACCTAGCCCAGAGTCTTTTTAACAAATATTTTAATCATTTCCTATGGTTAGCAGTTAATCCACATTTTCTACGTTGTTCTGGATTGATTTATATTTTCTTCCTTGCTTCCTGGTGTCTTCCCCTCTGACCTCACTACAGCATCCAACACTTCACATTCTCTCCCTTAACAAACGCCCATCTCTATTGGCTTCTACGACTCTACTTCCCTGGTTTTCCCGCCTTTCTGGGGGTTCTTTTGCTCCTTCGCTGCCATTTCCCCCTCCCACCTCTCAAACATGAGAATTCATTCGCCAAGACTCATTCCTCACCTCTCTGATCATTCCCCTACTGTTTCTCCCAAGTTCTCATTCACCCTCATGACTTTAACCTGCCCCTTCTTGCAAAATGATCCACAAGTCAACTCCACCAGCTCTAATCTCTTCCTAAGTTTCAATTTAACATTTTCACTGACAACTGGATTCCTAGCTTCTAACTGCCCTGCCATCTCCTCAGACTCAAACCTATCCTGAGACCCTAGTTCTGCCCATGATTTATGGTCAAAATCTTGGTGCCTTTCTCTTCTCCATACAGTCGGTTACTAAGTACAACTAGTTCTTCCCCAGTTTTATTCCTTTCTTTCCAAAGGGGCTTTCCAAGTCTTGTCTCACACTTAAAATATTCCAACAGTTGAGGCGCCTGGGGGGCTTAGTGGGTTAAAGCCTCTGTCTTTGGCTCAGGTCATGATCTCAGGGTCCTGGAATTGAGCCCTGCATCAGGCTCTCTGCTCAGCAGGGAGCCTGCTTCCCTTCATCTCTCTCTCTGCCTGCCTCTCTGCCTACTTGTGATCTGTCAAATAAATAAACAAAATCTTAAAAAAAAAAAAAATTCCAATAGTCTTCTGACAAGCTCCTTGGGATCTGTCCATGTCTTACTCAACTGTGTATCTCCTCCCACACCTACCTCAGGGCCTGGCACTAAGCTATTACCTAATAAATGATACATCAACTCTAAATAATATCTCTGCCTCCAAACCAAACAGCCACCTAACCTCTTTCTAAAATGCTAATTTGTACATGCCACACCACCAGTTTTAACGGCTTTTAACTTTCTATGGGGCAACGTCTAAATTATTTTTGCCTCACTCCAGAGGCGTTTTAAAATTTCATTCTATTTATGTGAATACTCTTCCCGTTTACCTCACGAGGGGAAACTCTTCTGTCATTCTTCTCATGCTTCTCATATTGATTGTGCATCCTGCAGACACAGTGCTGAGCTTGGAGAGTAGAATGGGGGGAGCAACAAGGCCCTTACTCCTTATAAACTAATCTATATATAGTCTATAATCTGATCACATTCTTTTAATACATCCTAAGCTTTTCTACTGGTGATGGCACTCTGTAAGATAAACTGCCTTTCTCAGCCTCTCAGTACTCTGAGACTCTAATACTTAAGTATTAGAGTCAGCACATGCACCAAATGCAGAGATGATAAACTTCCTCTTGAAAGGTGAAACTAACAAAACTGGACACGTAACATATAATATCAGTAAATAACGTCTACCATTCACTGTGTGCTTACCACGTGCCAGGCATTGTGCTGAATGACGTGTTGATTATTTCATTTAGTCTTCACTGCCTTTTTGAAGTTGCAGCTATTGTTGTCTTGTGAAAAGTCAGGCTCAAAGGTAATTGAGGGTAATTTTATTCAGCTAGTAAATGGTGAATAAAAATCCAGATCTATTCCAAAGCCCAGATTTTAATTTAGGCCAAAGTGCTTGACACACTCCGGAAGACGGTTTTTACGTGAGGGGGCACCCAAGTCCAAGGTACCTAAGCTATTTTAGCTAACAAGACTTGAAAGTTCCTTCAAGGTAGGCTTGTTTGCATCCCCAGTGTGACACATTCTGTATCTATTTTTTTGCTGTTTTAAGTACCTCATCATCATTACCCAGAAATGTTTAAAAAAATACTTATTTGGGCAATAAATTGTGCTGAGCGTTATCCTTGGAGATCAAAAAAGATGTTCTAAGATGACACAAAAGGAGGTATTAATGATTTCTGAAACCCTCTGCTGATCAATTAATTTTCTTTTGAACTAGAGACAGGGAACTATACAGTGAAAGGACTGAAACAAACAGGACACCCCAAGTTCAATCACAGCAAAGGCATTCTCAGTTCAGGCTTCCTGCAAGAAAACGCCTGGGTGATGCTGGTCACTAGCCTGATGACCTTGGCCCTTCAAGGTATGTTCCAAAGTCTTCAGCAGCCCAGGAAATGAGGGTGCTACACCTTTGACATCTTGCTTATCCTCCAGGAGGAGACGGGTAGAAAGGAAGCCTAGAGTGGGAGAGTGAAGGGAGGCCCCTGCTGTCCACAGGAAAACATCAAACCAACATGAGGGCAAAATTGGACCAAAGGGACTCAAGACTATACTAATCAGAGGAAGATGGATGAAGCACATTTTCCATGGGATAGATCAGACCTGTTAGGAAAGAAAGCTTGTGGAAGAGGCAAAGAAATAAATACAGCTGCATCTATTCATGGGACAAACAGAAGGCTACAAGTTAAGGCAACAGATGTTTGCCTATTATGCGAAGATGAACAAGGCAAGAGTCAGACTGGGTCTGGAGGTGGGTTTTAAAAATGCAACTCCTTGGCAAAGGGTGATGGGCAGACTGGGTATAAACACTTGCAGGTGAGTCCTCTGAGCGTCACATCAATATAGATCCTGGTTTTCCCTATTGGATAAGAGATTGGAACTCACAATGATTTGCCATTACAATTACCAGCAACTGATGGAGCTCTTTGCCCGTCCTTGGCATTTTTTTTTATTTTTTAAGATTTTATTTATTTATTTATTTGTCAGAGAGAGCAAGCGAGCAAGAGAGCGCACAAGCAGGCAGAGTGGCAGGCAGAGGCGGAGACAGAAGCAGGCTCGCTGCCGAGCAGGGACTCCATCCCAGGACCCTGGGATCATGACCTGAGCCGAAGGCAGCATTTTTTTTTTTTTTTTTTTTTATTTTATTTGAGAGAGAGCACAGCAGAAGAGGAAGAAGCAGACTCCTCACGGAGCTGAGAGCCCCACGTGGGGCTTGATCCCAGATCCCTGAGATCATGACCTAGGACAAAGGCAGACACTTAACTGACTGAGCCACTTAGGCACCCCACCTGTCCTTGGAATTCTTAATTCCATGTATTTTTTTTTAAGCTTTCCTCTTATTAATAACTACCACTGTTTGCATGTCACCAGAACGTAAGCTCTATAAATGCAGGGGCTTTGTCACATTTACCCCAGCAAAAAGACAGTACCAGGCATAGTAAGCTCTTAATAAATTTGTTTAAACAATTTGTGTGATAGGTTAGGTTTTACCTATGGTGATTCTTGCACCATATAACCCTCCCAGGCAAACATTCCCTGATTTCTCATCAGTAAACAGGCACAAAGAGCTTAATATTGCTCTAGTTCACAGGAATTAAGAGAGAGGAACTTCTCACTCCAAAACCATGTGCACTCATAATTATCTACTATCTACTATCTACCTTCACCACCCTCCCCACTCTTAGATTGCCTCCTCCCATTTCTAGAAATAGGATCACCTAACACTCCCATAGTCCAGACTTTTTTTTTTAAAGGTTTCTTTGTAGTATTTTTTTTTTTTAAGATTTTATTTATTTGACAGAGAGAGTACAAGCAGGGGGAACAGCAGGAAGAATGAGAAGGCTCCCGCTGAGCACAGAACCCACTATGGGCCTCAATCCCAGGACCCTGGGACCATGACATGAGCTCAAGGCAGATGCCTAACCAACTGAGTGACACAGGCATCCCATTATTCCAGCCTCTTAATTGGAAACTATTACAAGAAAACAGACCTGTGTTACTTGGCAAGGACCTACCAAATGTAAGCCTATGACAGTTGTCAGGAGGAAATTGATGAATATCCAGCAGTCGAACCCTTTAGACCTAATTCTTTATTGAATCTAAATTCCCTCAGATAGTTAGCTACTCTGTTAGTAAAATAAACTGTATTTCTTCATACAGAAACAACTACTCTGAGAAGGAAATTGATGCAACCCATGACTACTGACTATCTTTGGCTCCCAAGTTATGCTAGAGCCAAAACGCTCTAAAAACTCTCAAAAACTCTTTCCAGTCAGGTGAAGAGAATGAACTTTTGATAGGTGATGCCTTTTATCCCTCTCCCCCCCAACTCAAGGCTTAGCAGAACTATGAAAAGGTTAATGTTCAGTAGAATAGAAGAACACACATTTTGTCAGGCCCAGAGAGATGACGTAGATCAAGTTAGGATGCTTACGTGTTATCAAAAGGATGAAGGGACGCCTGGGTGGCTCAGGAGGTTAAGCACCTGCCTTCAGCTCAGGTCCTGATCTCAGGGTCCTGAGATAGCCACATCAGGCTCTCTGCTCAGTGGGGAGTTTGCTTCTCCCTCTCCCTCTCTCTCAAATAAACGAATAAAATCTTTAAAAAGAGAGAAAAAAAAAAAGAGAGAGAGAGAGAGAGAGAGAAAGAAAAAGGAAGGAAGGGGAAGGAAGTAAGGAAGTTAGTTAGTTAGTTTCCTGCATCTCTGGGCCTCCCTCAGCTCATAAAACCACCTTCAGTCAGTATCCCTGTCCTATCACTGTGCCAGTCTTCACATGGAAAACCAATGGAACTTTTGGGGAGGCAGCTCTTTCTTCTTTGATTGCCCTACCTTCCCGCAAGGAGAAATCGAAGGTTGGCTTCTTCCCCACCTCGACCAGACCAGTCAGATTTGCTAGAGGTCCCATCTGCACTTTAGCAGTAAGAGACAACTGATTATAGGGAAGGGTTATAACCCCTTCCTTCTTTAATTTCCATTTCCTCCCTAGTCACTAGGACCAATCAAACAATGAATTACATAAGCTATCTAAGTTGTGTGGCAGTAACATAACCTTCCTTTTTCTTTCTACAGCTTTGTAAGCCTTGTGCCAGAAACTTAAAAAAAAAAAAAAGTTACAGCAAGATAAACCTGACTCTCTTTAGCTTGCTACCTTTCACATTACAAAATACAGAGAGAAGATACTGCACAGGGGAGGAGATGCTAAATATGCCAAGAATCTGGGGAATGCAAGGTGAGACAAATGAATATATTCCTTGACCTCCCCTCCTCATCACCACAGGAAACCTGCCTTTCTTTCTCCCTGTCACCACTTAAAAAAGAAAAAAAGAAAAAAAAAAGAACAGCTTTCACAAAAGTGGCTGGTGGACAGTTCTCACTAAAATGCTGGATAAGTATGCGATATGTGTGTTTTTGTACCGAAGAAAAAGTCTTCCTCCCCCTTCTCTAACACAGTAAATAAAGAAGGCAGCCAAACAAATTGAGAACACAAGTTTTTTTGGGAAGAAATTTTTATTTAACACTAAAAAGAAAAGAAACGAGCAAAGATATGTAGGACAGGAAAAGAGCCAGAGCCAGTGACTAACTTGGCATGAAAATGAAGAAATGGAGAGACCCCGGCATTCAACAGCATCCCCAGAGCACAAGGAAGTTTCGTGCGCCCAGGTGCACCACAAAGCATAACCGCCCAGCTTCAACCAAGTACTTGTCAGCCTCTTTGGTCATATCTCTTTCCTTTTAAATAAATGCCCAGAGCAGTATTTGCAGCCTTTTCGTCTCTCCTAAATTCACAAATCCTCTTGTCTTTCTCATCAGACAGATGACCTTTTGTCATAGTCAAGTGGGGGTAGGGGGAAGGGGCGGAGGACGACATCGACAGGAGACTCTAAGAACACAGACAATTTCACTGGAGCTAAATAGCAAACCATCAAAAGGAAACAGAAAGCTTACCTGCGATCCTTGGCCAGGACCTGCCAAATGTGGGAGCAAAGTTTTGTGGGAAGAGAGAGAGAAAAGGCGGAAAAAGATGGCTTAGACCCTTATTAGTGATGGTGTCGACTCTCAAACTAAGGACTCCGGATTTTGTGCCTTATGGAGGGTGAAAAAGACTAGGCATGTAGTCAAAACACCTGCATTCAAAATTCTGGCTCTTCAGTGTACCAGCTCTGTGTCCTTGGGCAAATGAAGTTTTGAGATGCTGTTTCTGTGTACTTATCTCTAAATGGGATCTTGTCTACCCTATCTTCTGATTCCATAGGATTGCTCTGAGGATCAAATCTGAGATTCTAAATTTTAAACCCACAGCCACTTGAATTCTGACTCCAAAGTCTCCAAAGTTTTCTCCATTAAATTATGTTCACTTTAATCTTTCTATGTTTTATGTAGGTTTTGTTTCTAACTAAATTTAAGCTGCATGTGAGTGATGTTGTCTTTTGCTTTTTACTATTAAAAGAATCTTCTGAGGGACGCCTGGGTGGCTCAGTTGGTTAAGCAGCTGCCTTCGGCTCAGGTCATGATCCCGGTGTCCTGGGATCAAGTCCCGCATCGGGCTCCTTGCTCAGCGGGGAGCCTGCTTCTCCCTCTGCCTCTGTCCACCTCTCTGCCTACTTGTGCTCTCTCTCTCTCTCTAGCAAATAAATAAAATCTTTAAAAAAAAAAAAAAAAAAAAAAAAAGAATCTTCTGAAATTTCTCAACATTACATAATCACTGGAAGTCTCACAAAGAAGCCACATCCTACTACAGAAAACATTGTATCCATTGTGCTATACTAATTATAGTTCACACACAAAAAACTGCAAAAGGATACATGACCGCTGTCCAAGCTTGTTAAGACCTTCAAGAGCATTAGACTATTAGCTCTGATGTGAACTAAGCAGAATAAACAAAGCAATACCAAGTTAGAAGTCCCATTTCTTGTATTCTGCTTATCTCAAAACTTGGTTAAACATAAATGTGAAATACTTATATCCAAATTATTGATACCATTGATTTCAAATAAGCCTACAAATTTTCCATGCATGAATAGGTAGTTTTCTGAATACACATCTTAACCTCAATCCGTATGAGTGATTCACAACCCATGCATGGAATCTGTACTTCCGTGAGGCCATGGAGCTATTATAAGGAATCTGTATTAGCACTATATTTCATCTGAATAAATAATATATCTTACAAATATTTATATACTATATTTCAACTGGATGTAGATTATGGTGTTACTAATAAAGACAAATTGATTTAAAAGCATTACTGATGGGCACCTGGCTGGCTCAGTTGGAAAAACATATGACTCTTGATCTCGGGGTCCTGAGTTTGAGGCCCACATGGGGTGTAGAGATTCTTGAGGAAAAAAAAAAAAAAAACACTTAATTTAAAAAAGCATCACTGGAAGCAAATCACAGCAGCTTTTTGTTACATATTTTTTTCATCAAAAGATACCCTTTTGATGAAAAAAATATAGCTATCTTCATGTTGTGAAGAGTCTAATAATTACTGGACCTTAAAAAAACAGCACACCTTATTAGAGAAGGTAAAGAAGCACAAGCTTATATCACATGAATCAGAGATATCCCACTGAAAGAGGAAAGGCAACAAACACAGACTCTACTTCCATGGACACCAACTAAGAGCAATTTGTCAAAACTTTACAAAGTTTATATGTATATAATCTTAGAGCTGAATGTCTGTAATTCCACTTACCTAGCAGGGAAGATCAAAACCTTATGTCCTTTGGTTAAGACAAGGGTTCTACCTGGATCCTAGAAAATATCTCTAGTTGTACACATTGTATTCTACGCATTTTACTTTAAACCTTGGAGCAGCCCTGTGGTTCCTGGCCTGAGTGCTAAGGCACCGATATTCCAGTTAGCTATGATTCCCCCGACACAATGGCCACTTGTGATACATTCTCTCAACTTCCTGCCTCAGAACTTACGTGAGACTCATTCTGGAAACTCTTAATAAGAGTCTTCTCTCCAGGGGTGCCTGGGTGGCTTAGCTGGTTAAGCATCTGCCTTAGGCTCAGGTCATAATTCCAGGGTCCTGGGATGGAGCCCCACATCGGCCTTCCTGCTGAGTGGGGAGTCTGCTTCTCCCTCTCCCTCTGTCTCTGACAACAGTTTGTGCTCTCTCTTCCTCTCTCTATCTCAAATAAATAAATAAAATCTTAAAAAAAAAAAAAAAAAGTCTACTCTCTTAACTCCCAAATCCCTGTTGATTTATTCTGATGAAAAGCATTCTCATCTTCCCACCTCCCTACCTCAGAAACCAAAGAGGGCTTTCCTCTCATGCTACTATTTATTCATCCTGCTCCTCCCCCTAAAATCGTCTTCCTTCACAGACCACCGGCTAGCCTAGATCAGCTCTAACAACCAAGTCTGAAGAGCCCCTCCCTTCCAAAACCCCAAAGGCTGTTTGGTTGTTGTTTGAAACAGACACATACCATGGTTCCCTCCTGATTAGTTTTTGTTAAGACTGATATAATTTCCTTAAGGAAAGAGCAAGTGGATATCAGATTGAAAGAAACTGAAGCATGCAGAAGGTCAAGAAAAAAGTCAATTTGGTAACAATAATTTCTTAAAAAAAAAAAAAGGAAAAAAATTAAAAAGCAATAGATAATCGTATTTGTGTTCTACTACTACAGAAACAGAGAATAATGGCTATCCTCAAAGCAATTTTTTCCCCTCAACCCCTAGATGACAAGGCTTTTACCTCCAGTGAATCCCTTGGGCCTCACACCATATAGCAGGATGTCTGGCCGGCAACCAAGCCAACAATGCCCCATAAGAGAGAACTATGGAAATACAAGGGCCTGAAGTATATGTACAGTGAGAGAATTGCACTGAGGCTCCAGCCCTCTGCTGTACCTAACATGACGCTAGTGGCCACCACATCCCTTTCTTCCTCTACTGTGATATGTGCATCTATACATATATTCATTAACGCACACATTCTCTCTCTCTCTCTCTCTCTCTCACACACACACATACAAATGTGGAACACAAAGACGTAAACAAGGAATTTTTTTCTCCTATTAGTTACAAAGTAAGAGTTATCGGGGGAAAAAACAAATTCTTCCCCAGAAAACTTCCTTCGAACTTGAGAAATAATTATTGGACCAGAGAGTGTACTGCTCAAAGTAAACATCTAATAAGCACTTGTTCAACTGCTGCAAATGTTGACAACTAAAATTTATAATAAGCTAAGGAAGCTATTTCATTTATAGCTGTCTCCGCATCTCTTGCCTAGAGATGCTCCTTTTTCTTAAAAATTAAAACACTAAGGAAAAGTCCAGGAGTTACAAACAACAGGGACAAAATGCCATTCTGGATTTTCCATGTTTCCCACTTTTTAGGGAACTGGCAGTAGGAATTTTGAGGGAAAATGAATTTTTAAGGCCAGAGTTATTCTTTCTTCCTGCTCCCAGCTCATTAGCTTAAAGTGTTGGGGCACCTGGGTGGCTCAATGGGTTAAGCCTTTGCCTTCAGCTCAGGTCATGATCTCAGGGTCCTGGGATTGAGCCCCGCATCTGCTCTTCCCACCCAACTTCCCAGTTCTATCCAGCCAGCTAACCTGTAGGAAATTAAACAAATCCCTCTGGAAACTACCCAGAAGCAATCATCACTTGGAGGCCAGCAAGGATTTGCCTTTTCAGTTCCCAACTTGTAAGTTTACCAATCTCTAGGACATCTCTCCTAATTATGTGCTAACAAAATAGTTTTCTTCCCTCTTTATTAAAAAAAAAATGTTTTTTAAAAGATTTTATTTATTCATTTGAGGGACAGAGAGAGCACAAGCAGGGGCAGAGGCAGAGGGAGAAACAGACTCTGCTGAGCCAGGAGCCCAATGTGGGGCTCGATCCCTGGACCTGGAGACTAAATGAGCCAAAGGCAAACACTTAACCATCTGAACCACCCTGGCACCCCTCTATTTTCAAACTATAGTGGACAAAGGGAAGATAAAGAAGAAAAGGCATTCATGAACAAGGAAACAATCTGTTGGGGTGCCTGGGTGGCTCAGTCAGTTAAGCCTCTGACTCTTAACTGGCTCAGGTCATGATCTTGATCTTGGGGTTGTGAAATCAGCCCCACACTGGGCTCCACACTGCATGCTCTTTTTCCCTCTTGCTCTGCCCTCCCCCACTGTGTGAACATGCTCTCTTTCTCTAAAAAAAAAAAAAAAAAAAGGAAACAATCTGTTTAGCTCTGCATGGAATCCACAGGCCATTTAATATGAACATAAAGGCCTCAAGTATAAGGGTTAAAGATCAGAAAATGCAATTGTTTCCTATTCTGACAATCAGGAAGAATTAAATCATCTCTCCTTTGACTCCTATTAAGGCTCCAGATTCCTGAGTCTGTAAACCTTCCAACTGTATAGGAATGAAGTTATGTAAGTCCGGGTTATGCAGCCCTCTGCCTTGGGCACTATATCCAAAACTGTTTGAAACATTTAAGAGCAAGACATTCCTAAAAACTAACTCTTAACCCAAGCCATGTTCCGGTATTAGATCAATGATTACATCAATGTTTCTTCCTAGAATGGGAGGCATCTCAGACTTCCAGGTTAATTTAGGTTAAGGAAAAAAAATTGGTACGTTGCACACAGCAAATTGGCCCTTGACGCATATATATTTCTTCTACTTTTTAACCCTATTACTGAGGTCTCTAATCAAAGCAGACATTTCTCATAGAGACACACTGTTTATCTGGCAAAACTTAAGTGGGATGGGTATCACTCTGCTGTGTGCATTTAATTTTTTTTTAATTCAATTAATTAACATATAGTATATTATTTGTTTCAGGGGTACAAGTCTGTGATTCATCAGTCTATATAATACCCAGTGCTCATTGCAACACATACCCTCCTCAACGTCAATCACCCAGTTACCCCATCCCTCAACCCCCTTCCCTTCCAGCAACCCTCAGTTTGTTCCTATGATTAAGAGTCTCATGCTTTGTCTCCCTTTGTGCATTTCTACTTTCCCTCCTATGATGGTTAATTTTATGTCAATTTCGCCAGACCAAGGAGTACCTAAATATTTGGTCACAGATTATTCTGGGTGTGTCTGTGAGGGTATGTCTGGTAAGATTAACATCTGGGGACGCCTGGGTGGCTCAGTTGGTTGGACGACTGCCTTCAGCTCAGGTCATGATCCTGGAATCCCGGGATCGAGTCCCACATCGGGCTCCCAGCTCCATGGGGAGTCTGCTTCTCCCTCTGACCTTCTTCTCGCTCATGCTCTCTCTCACTGTCTCGCTCTCAAATAAATAAATAAAATCTTAAAAAAAAAAAAAAAGATTAACATCTGAATTGGTAGACTAATTAGAGTGGACTGCTCTCCTCAATGTCAATGGGCCTCATCCAATCAATTAAAGGCCCAACTAGAACACAATGTCTGACACTCCAGTAGCAAGAGAGAAGTCCCCTTGCCTATTTGAGTTAGGACATTCATCTTTTCCTGCCTTTGGACTCAAACTAAAACACTGGCTTTTCAGCACACCTGGGTGGCTCAGTTAGTTAACTACATGCCTTTGGCTCAGGTCATGATCTCGGGGTCCTGGGATCAAGCCCTGCTCTGGTCTCCCTGCTCAGCAGGGAGTCTGCTTCTCCCACTCTCTCTGCTCTCTTGTTCTCTCAGATAAATAAAATGTTTTTAAAAAACAAACAAACTGGCTTTTCTTTGGTCTCAAAACTTCCACCAGCTTTTGGATTGGAATTTATACCACTGGCTCTCCTAGTGCTCAAGCCTTTGGAATCAGACTACAACTATACCGTAAGATCAACTGGCTGGGTGACTGAAGCTCTTAAAACTTCTTAGCCTCTATAATCACACAAGCTAATTCCTTATAATAAATCTCTTTACAGACACAGACACACAAACACCTTTTACTGCTTTGCTGATTCTGTTTCTCTGGAGAACCCTAGTACACTCCTTAACCTAAATTAACCTTAAACTCCAAGATAGCTCCTAGGAAGAAATATTACAGAATCATTAAGTGGAAAGGATACAGGAAATAGCAAAAGGAGCCTCATGGCCTCTATCAGAGCAAAGAAAGTTATCAAAATTTCAGATAACTGAGACTGACACTATTCTATGTATTGAAAAAGTAACTCCCTAATCCAATACTTTGTTTCTGACCCTTTGTGAGCTATTCAGATCCTTTCTGGTTCTCTAGTTTTCTAGTTGTAGTAAAAATACAATCGTTTGTCCTGGCATCTCTAGACTCTAACAGAGAGACAATAATTTCTGGCTGTCATAATTTTTCTGAGAAAGTGGACACTATTCTACTTGAAAACTGAGATGTGCTCCAACTTCAGCATGGCCTTTCTCCATCTATGTAGTGGCAATTAAATATTCAGAATACACCTCTCACCCCTCCCCCCAAGCTTCCCTCCACCCTCAAACCAATCTGTAGTTTCAGGATACACACTGATACCCATAGTAAATAGCTCACATTCTCCAAAGAAATGATCTCTGCAGAGGTATTACATGAGAGGCAGAGGAGAAAACATCTTTTGTTCCCTGGGCCCAACATGAATCAGACTTTACGGTCACAATTCTACAGGCAGGCTGTTAATTCAGCAAGCCCTCTCCCACTTTCTCTCTTCCCTCCCCTACTTCTTTATCCTCTACCTAAGTACAAAGATATCCCTAACCCCCTTCCTTCACCCCAAAACCAGTGTATGATAGCAAAAACTGAAGAAAGACTCCGAGCCAAGAAAGACATTCACCAAAGAGTGGCCTTCCTGTTCGAATCATTCCAAACTGTGAAGGACTGATGTGACCAGACAAATGGAGCCCCCGTCACCCTCTATGGTGAGTTAACAGTGGTTACATTCCCCCATCATTTCCTTTTGAGACTCTGAAGTTCCAACAACATTCTTGATCTTCATTTATTCAACTTTAAACACTTAATGCTTCAAAGAGCATGTGCATGTGCAATGAGACATTGTTAGGCTGAAAAGAGAAGGCCCACCTCTCCAAGGCCAAGCTGTTTTGGGCATGATCATAATAATCAGTTTGATTCCAAGTACAACCAGAATCAAGCAGAACAGAAAGATTTCAGAGATGATAAAAGGGCTTAAAAAATTAAAATGAGACAATGTGAAATCTCAATTCCTGAACGCCAATGAATTACTAAAAACAGTGAATTGGCTGTCAAAGCAGTAATGAAATAATTCTATTTCTGAGGGAAATTATCTTAAGGTCCCCATGACAAAAGGCAGTAAACAATGAGTTGGGGATTATTAAAGGAACCTCAGAACCAAAGATTTCAAATACCTTTTCTTCTGTGCCTATATGCTGCCCAACCCATTTTCAAAAGGGAACCAGAATCAGACTCCCACCAATGTAAGATTCCTAAGATATGTCATGTTGGCTTCTGCAGGAACTGCACCTTGTGAAGTAGTCTTTAAAAATTAAAATGAGAAAATCAAAGAGTACAATGATCAGCCATTTTCTCCTCTCCACTCTAATTTTTCTTTGATTTTCTGAGGATTCAAAACAAAACAAAATCATTAGTCTCAGATTCCTGAATTAATCTGTTCTTGCTTTGTGGCTTCTGTGGCCAAGAGTAGATGCTTTTGTGCAATTAAAACAGGAAGTCTTTGTATCAGCGGACTTTAGGGCTGTGGTTCCACTGCATGTACTATAAAATATACTAATGATAGGGGATAGGTTAGAGAAGGAGGTGGAAACATCCACTACAGGAGAACATGACAGATAGTGGGACCCTAGCTAGACTTTAAGGTAAAGTGATTCTATTCTGGCGGGGAAACCCACATAATCAAGTTTCACACTTAAAAAAGTATCACTCTGAATTCAGGAATAAGAGGCATTTGGTTGTAGATACAATTCCATCTGCAGATACTAACTTTAAATTTAGAGAAGAAAAACACTCACTGCATTAATATTATGGGTTGGGGTTTCTTATGCGATTCCTAAATCCACCTACTATTTTTTTGTTTTGATACAATTGACAGCTGTGATAAGAAGACTACCACAGCCCTGGCTCAGATGCAGGCTTTAGCTTCAGAAAGTCCATCGGTCGTGTAGCTGGCTGTCATTGCTATATCTGTTGCTTGCAGAGGCCTCAGAGCTCTGGGTTTGCCGAGTAGAGTCCTCACCATTTAAGCTCTTCCTACATACAGGACATGTGTCATGCTGAAACAGAAAGATACCATGTAAATAGTAAACAGTAAAATTCCCAATAAATAGCATGACCTAAGAAGCTGGAAGTGCTAAACACTTAAGAAATCTTGAGAGCTGGCAGGTAGAAAAACAGAAAGGGCATGTATTCTCACACAGTGCATGCTGGGCTCGAAGATATAATACCAGGACATCTTCCAAACAGAATTTAAACAGAAATGCCAGAGAGAATTCTAGGCCAGCAACTTAACAACAGCTACCACACATCACCAAACAGAACTAACCAGAAACAGTGACCTGGGAGCACCTGGGTGGCTCAGTCAGTTAAGCGCCTGCCTTCAGCTCAGGTCATGATCTCAGGGTCCTGGGATTGAGCCCTGTGTCGGGCTCCCTGCTCAGTGGGGAGTCTGCTTCTCCCTCTCCCTCTCCCCTCCCAAAATCCCCCCTCCACATGTTATGCTCTCTCTCAAATAAATAAAATCTTTAAAAAAAAAAAAAAAGAGAGAGAGAGAGAGAGAGAGAGAGAAAGAAAGTGGCCTGAGATGGCCTAGAGCAGGGGTCAGGGACTTCTGTGAAGGGACTGATAGTAAATATTTTAGACTTCACAGGCTATACCACCTATGTCGCAACCACTCAACTCTGCTGACACAGCACAAAAGTAGCCATAGACAACTGTCAACAAATAAGCATAGCTATGTTCCAACAAAAGTTCATTTACAAAAACAGGTGGCAGGCCCAAGACCTGTAGGCTGTGGTTTGGAAACTACTGGTCAGAGAAGTTCCAAACACACAGTGATCTAAAAAAATGGTAATGGCACCAGCAGGAATTAGCCAGGGACTAATATCTGCTCTGCTTGGTTCTCTATGAACTCCAAACCACCATCACCCCGCCCCCACGAAGAGATGGGACTGGCAGAGACGGCCCATCACACACGACAGCTGTCTATACTCACCAGTTCTAACCATGGTACAATACAACTGCTGTGGAAGAAGTGGTTGCAGGGTAACTGTCGGACTTCCTCTTCAACTATGTAATCTTCTTTGCACACTGGACACTCTAAACCCATATCTGTTGGAGGAAGAAATGCATTCTAAAGTAAGTGAGCAAAAGGAAAGAAGAAAAAACTAGCCCAGTCTTTAACCAAAGGAATGCATAAAGAAAAGATACAAAGTGCATCCTAGGTGGAGAAAGTAGGAAGCAGGAATTTTATTTCAAAATGGGGGAGGACGTGATAGTAGACAGGGACATGAATGGGCTTAGGTAAGGTCTGCACAGAAATTATTAAGGTCTACTTTTCAATGTCAAGACTTGGAAAAAAATATCCCCAGGCTTAGATTATTTGTTAAGTGAAACAGGAAAAACATCTTCCCAGACGTGTGATAGACTTCTAGCAGTTTCTACTTAGTAAAGTGACTCAAGTGTCTACTTAGGAAAAAAAAGTGTCTACTTAGTCAGTATCTCAAGCCACTTTTACCCTGCTATTTTCCACACTTTGCATCCTCTTTCAGTGTGGTTGTCCTAAAGCCCTCTGTACAAGTTGTTAATTAAAAGCTGTACCAGGAGGTGGTGCTGCAGAATTGCAAAGCCCAAGGAAAGCTCAGGTTACAAGTCCAGAGACAAGAAACACTTTGTGAGAACAGCTGCAAACTAAATTGGGAGTACCAGGCAGAGGAGTCAGAGTTTCCCAAGTCTGGCTAACCATACCAGTTAGTCTCTCTCTCCAGTGGCCAGGGTGTGCGACGTGCCCATGGCAGCAGTCAAGGATCTGGAGTGAGACTACCATTTAATAGATTTACTCCTCCCTCTCCACTATTCCCTAACACCTTCACCTCAATTCTAGCTATTATTTCTTATGTCTGGTCTATTGGAACAACCCCCCGTAGTATCCTCGACCCTAGCTTTCAACTCTCCAAATCTACCTAAGCTTTGCAACCAGCTACTTTTCCCTAATACTAGCTTCACAGCAATCCCCAGCTCATCTTTACTTGAATTCCCAGCTGATACCTCAAAATCAACACGTTTAAAATTAAAAATATCATATCACTTCCATACCCCAACTGGGGCCTGCTCACAATTCTCCCACCCCTGCCAGATGGCAGCACCAGCTCTGTGGTTCCCAAGCTGCAAAACCTTCTGTACTCTTTGTTTGACCTTTTTCCCTTCTTTATCCTATTATGCAATCAGTGAGGAAAGCCTTTCTTCAAAACCGACGAGTCTACTCTTCCCTGTCTGTCAGCACTGCCACCATTACCTGCACCCCCAACATGCGGCAGCAGCCCCTTAAATCCCTGCTTCTGCCTTCTTTGCCTTCCAATCTATTTGAGACACTACCTCTAACCTAATCGTCCCTAAAGACCACCTAAAGTTCTTCAATCCTCCACTTGGGGAGCTATGAAACCTGCCTCCTATCTAAAATATCCAGCCCTAACTACTCTGCCAGTTTCAAGGTCTACACAAACAAGGCCCCTCCCTTCCTAACAGTCACGCCTCCCACTAACCCCAAACCAGATTCTATTTCAGGGCTAATAAGGTGACTCTCCTTATATCTGATTGAGACACTATGTCCATGTTGACATTCTCACATTGGTTCATATTCTTCCTTGAGCAAAATGACCTCTCTAAGATGGCCCATCCTGTCTTCAAAATCTTCTCTAACTTAATCTGGAATTTGTGGGGAAAGAACTGCTTAGTTCAAAATAATGTTCCTTGTCACTAAATTCCTTCAGTGCTTAAAAATAATATCTGTGTCTAAAGTACCTAACTGTATCAGGCAAGTAAATAGGAAACAAATTCCCAGCCCCCCATTTTTTCTCTTTCTCTGTATCATCTGCTCAATACTATTTTTTATACTGTTTTCTAATAGTTCAGTTGAGTCTTGGTTTCCTTGCTAAGCTCTTCAAGAAATCAAGGCTTATCTTGTACCTCTTTTGTCTCCTGCACGGCACCTAGCAAAAAGGAGATGGCAGGCTGCTGAGGAAATACTTACTGGCTCATAAAAGAAATTCTCAGCCTTGAACATTTGTAGGCCCTGCTCCTGGGTCCCAGGGAATCTACATACCAAGGTCAAAATGACTCCACAAAACATCAAAGCATGGGCTCTACTTCTACCCTGAGCACACACTGTATACCGGCTTATTAAAAAATAATAATAATAAGCAAAAAGGAACATTCCAAATGTAAAAACAGAAAACTCCCTTGTTCCCATAAGATTAAAGTCGTACAGATTTGCATGTACTAAAAACACAAGATAAAGTCTGTAACTTTCTGAACTGTCCTTTGTCATAATGATTTCCAACTATATTGAAATCAGGGGTGTCTGGCTGGCTCAGTCAGTACAGTATGCAACTCTTGATCTCAGGGTCATGAGTTCAAGCCCCACATTGGGCAGGTAGCCTACCTCAAAACAAACATATATAACCCTTCACCAAATGGTCTTTCCCTGGAGCTCCCTCTTCTCTATTAAAAACTGTGCAACATCAGCAACTGTCCTAACTTAGGCTTTCTTTCTCTTTATAACTTAAAAAAAGGTTTGTCCAATTCTGCATCAACATGACTAACCCTAATGAAAAGGTAGACATCTTAAATATATGACACCAGGTAGGAATTTTAGGAATGCTATAGCTTCACCTGAAGATCCTTAGCAGAGGAAGGTGCTGGAATTTTGAATCAGAAGTTGACAGAGTAAGTATAGAACTGAACCTACCAACTTGTTCCTGAGTTACTGTCACTGTTGGAAGAGATGTGATCTTTTCCTTGTCAGCTGGGGGAGGCCCTGTGTTCTCCAGTTGTCCCAAAAGCTACAAAAAAGGAAAAAGAAAAAGAAGAAGTGGCAGATATCCCATTATCCCCAGAGAGGGAGCTGCTCCAGCTGAGAATAAACAGTGCATATATAAGAAATGTTAGTTGTTCTTATTTCTGCAAGGCTCTGAGAGGCTTGGGTTTCCTCTTTCCTGCTGCCAGAACACTCATAATTCCTTTACAATTTCAGAGTGACAATAGTGTAAGTCTACAGATAAAACTGTCATTGCAAGGTCCACCTCTCAGCATAAAGCAACTTCAGAGGCAGCATAAGGGTTGTGATGTCTGGAATAAAACTATAACTGAACAAAAAGTACTACTTAACTGGTCTAAAAATTTCATTCTGCTGGAAGAAAAAAAAGGGTGGGAGTATGGAAAGTAGCATAAAGTAAGCCAAGAAATAGGTAAATTACTACTTACAAGAAGATTTGGATATAAATGACATGCTTTCTATCCTCAGCAATTCACAAGGGAAATGAAAACCCAATTAAATTAAAATAAACATAAATAAGTGGGAGCCATTATACATGGCATGGGAATACCTTTTTCTCTGCTTCCTTCCCCTATTTTGCTCCATCTAGCAGAAATCCCTGCTTCAACATGTGAGGAGACCCTCCTTTTTTGTGAAGCACTTGTTTATAGAATACTCATAGGACTGAACAAGAGGCCAAAAATACAAAATACTGTTTGTTATAGGAGAAGTCTTTTCTTCCTATGGAGGTAAAGCCATCTTCCAAAAACTCCCTAGCACCTAGAAGGTACATGGGTGCTAAACTAAATCCATAAACCATTTATCCCTTCAGTAAAATGGAAACCCACAAGCTCAAAATATTAGGGAAAGCAGAGTGACTGCCATTTCAGAAAGTAGCAGAAGGAAAGCAGGAAGCCTGTGGAACCATGAGACACACTGAACAGACACCCTCAAAAGGCAGCTCCTCACCTGGGTTACAATGGCATCAAGCCCTGTCTGACCCCAGGCATAGTCCCCAGGGTTGGAGTGCAGCATCCCGCTCCTATACATGAGATGAGACAGACAGCATTAGATGGAGTGACCAGTCTCTGCCTTACACCACAGAAAAAACTGGCAGATCCTGCTCTCCCTCAGAGCTGGGAAGTCACTAGTTCTCTAAAATCAATAGGCAAAGAATTTCTTGATATTTTTAAGGTCAAACAGATTATCCGGAAGTACTCTCTTAAGTAAGGAATTTTTATTTAACCGAATAGAACATAAAATGTGAAGCTACCTAAAATACCACATGACACACCAAAGCAAAAAGAGTGACTCATTGCCTACTGGCTAAGAAAAGTTTGTCTTCTCTGTGCCCACTTACAGTAAACATAAATGGAGCTGATTTTTAAAGAGAGTTTTCCCTTTGTGACTGGCCAAAATCTATAGCAGACTTCCTTCATTCAAAGAGACTGCCCGTGGTCCTTGACAATGAGGAGCTTTCAAGTCGAGTAACAGCCACAGCAGTCTCTCTGAATCACAACTTAGCGCAATTACAAAAGGAACTTGGCAGCACCTCTTTCTGGAGCTGCCGGTGCACTACCCTGGATGACAGATGCCCAGACTCTTTAGCTGGAACACGTTAAAAGAAATGAGCAGCTGGAAAATAGGGTAACTGTGTGGAAGGACTGAGGTCCCTCTGAGCAAAGGAGCCTTCTGGGGCAGAGTCAGAAGGAGCACGTAATTGTCCAGACAAGAGGAAATTCCATCTTAACTCCTATCGTACTTAAGTGTCACTCTGATACTGAATTACAGCCTTTGTTTCTTCTGACAAACCTTCTTACTTTGAGAAAAGGAAGTTAAGCGACATGTTTTTAATTACAGAAATTCTTAAGGAATAAAATCTTCCCATATGAGCTAGAAAAGAAACTTGCAAAGTCCAAATACCAAGCCTGGCGGGGACTGTCTCATTCCCCTCTCAACACAACTCTCAGGCCAGAATATGAACCAAAACCAACACATCCAGTGCCTGGACATCCTGGGGGACCAGGATGGCCCTCAGGAGACTGAAAAATAAAAAATAAGTTCTGATTTAAGTTTGGGCTCAGCAAATAAAGGCAATCTAACAGTATGCCAATCAAATCTTTATATACTCACCTGTGCAGCCCTTGCTCTCTCTCACAATGGTACAGATACCTAAAATGCTGCTGCTACTCCAGCGAAGTAAGGCACAGGGCATTTAGTTACTTACCAGGAAAAAGGATGTGAGGATCCAGGAATTGCAGAATTTGCAAAGAATCCTGTAAAGATCTGTTGTATTATTCTGTTGAAGGAAAAAACAATTAGGTGAGACAACAGACTAATGAAAGTATTCTACAGATATCAATGGCTGACCAATCACTGACTACTTCTCCAAACCACGATGGGTTTTCACTGACCATTATATAGTAGATAACACCAGAAATCAGTCTCCTAACTGGTAAAGTGGTAAAGGGCTATTCTGCTATTATGGCTATCTTGATGAGCTCTACCATCTTATGTATTAATAGATTTTTTGTGAATTAGGCTTGAAAGGGACTGATTACATGGTGTAGTTTTCAAACGATATTCCTTGAATCCCTGGCAGCGAGGCTGAAAGGGATGCTAAATCAGTGGGATCTGGCCCATCCTGTAACAACAGTAGTTCCATTTTTATATGTTTTACACACTGGGTTTCTTTTTTTTTTTTTTTAATTTTATTTATTTATTTATTTAAATGAACTTTTCCTTTGTGTTTCTTTTTATGTATGTATGTATGTATGTATGTATGTATTTATTTATTTGACAGACAGAGATCACAAGTAGGCAGAGAGGCAGGCAGAGAGAGAGGAGGAATCAGACTCCCCATAGAGCAGACAGCCCGATGTGGGGCTTGATCCCAGGACCCTGGGATCATGACCCAAGCCGAAGGCAGAGGCTTTAACCCACTGAGCAACCCAGGCACCCCTTGAGCACATTTTCATGTACGTTTTGGCTATCTGTGTATCTTCTTCAGAAAAATAACTATTCAGATATTCTGATCCCTTTTTTAATCAGACTGGTTTTCTTTTTTTTAGTATTGCATTGTATGAGTCCTTTATATATTTTGGCTATTAACCCCTTATCAGCTTTGCAAATTCTCCTATTCAATAGGCTGCCTTTTCATTCTGTTGACAACTTCCTTTGTTGTGCAGAAGCTCTTTAGCTTATTAGCTTGTCTATTTTTGCTTTTGTTGCCTTTACTTTTGAAGTTAGATCCAAAAAATCATTACCAGACAGATGTCAAAGAGGTAACCACTTATGTTCCCCTCCAAAAGGTTTATGGTTTCAGGTCTTACATCCCATCTGAGTTAATTTTTATGTATGGTGTAAGATAGTGGCCCAGTTTTCCCAACATTTGTTTGAAGAAACTACCCTTTCCCCATTGTACATATTCTTGGCTTTTGAATTTACTTCTAAGCTCTCTATACTGTTCCATTGATTTAGGCGTCTGTTTTAAGCCAATACCATACTGTGACTTACTTCTTAACAATAGAATATGGCAGGATAATCTGTGACTTCCAAGATTATGTCATAAAGAGCACTGTGCTCTCTCTTGAATCACCTTTGGAAAAAGTGCCATGTCAAGCAGTCTGGTAAAGGCCTACATGATATGGAACTGAAGCCTCCCCAATAGCCAGAACAAACTTTCCAGAGTATGAGTAATACTCAGTTGATCTTCAGATGATTGCAGTAATAGTTAATGTCTTGATGAAAAGCTCCTAAGACACTGGGCCAGAACCACCCAGCTAAACTGCCCCCAAATTCCTAATCCAATGAATTTACGAGATAATTAATGCTTGTTAATTTCAACCACTAAGCTCTAGTGTAATCTGTTACACAGCAACAGGTAACTAATTCAGATTTTTTTTTTTAAGATTTTATTTATTTATTTGACAGAGAGAGATCACAAGTAGATGGAGAGGCAGGCAGAGAGGGGGGGGGGGAAGCAGGCTTCCTGCTGAGCAGAGAGCCCGATGCGGGACTCGATCCCAGGACCCTGAGATCATGACCTGAGCTGAAGGCAGCGGCTTAACCCACTGAGCCACCCAGGTGCCCACTAATTCAGATTTTTATACCTGGAAATGTGTTCTGTTACAACAAAAACCTAAAACATAGGAATAGAGTTAGACCCCAACAGAGGGTAAAAGTTGGAAGGATTCGGAGGAGATTATCAGTGAAAGTTTGAAGAGCCTTGAAGAAAGAGAAGTATGATGATAGCCTTTGAGAAATTTACGGGTGGGAGCTTTAAGTGAGAAAAGTCTTGGAAACTGGAGGTTAAGGGATCCTTGTTATGCAGTAGCAAAAGTTGCCCATCATAACACATAAGTAGAAGTTGTGGCTCATGAACTGGGTAAGAGTCTAGCTAACAAGATGTCCAGATGCTAAAGGTACCTCTTGGCTTCTTCTTGCTGCTTACATTAAAATGTAAGAAGAGAGGGATAAATTAAAGGAAAGAATAAAGTTTATTTTTTAAAAATTTTAAAGTAATTTCTACACCCAACACAGGGCTCAAACTCACAACCCCATGATTAAAGGGCACATACTCTTACGACCGAGCCAGCCAGACACCCCTATGCAGAAGGATAATTAAGCAAAAAAGGAGTCAAGACTAAATAATTCTGAAAATTCCCAGCCTCTCCAGATGGTAAATGATACTAAAATTAAGAAATGGCTTCCAATGGAATATCAAATTCAGGGCACTGCTGAAAGAAAATGGTTAACAAGGAAGCCTAGAATGCGGCTATAAAAATCCTTTGTTAAGACCTCTGAAAGATCTATATACCCTCGAAAACTACTCAGTTAAACAACTGGGCTTCCAAGAGGCTTAAGTAGGTGTTGTATTAGTCCCCAAGGGCTGCCATAACAAATTCCCACAAACTATTCAGTTCAAAAAGTTTTGGAAGGCAGAGTCTGAAATCAAGATGTTGTTAGGGTTACTTCCTTCTGGAGGCTCTGGGGGAAAATCTGTTCCATGGCCCTCTTCTAGTTTGTGGTGGTTCCCAGCAATCTTTGCTGTTTCTTGGCTTGCAGATACATTACTCTAATCTCTGCCTTGGTCTTCAGGTGACTTACTTTCCTGTGTCTTCTGTGTCCAAATTTCTCTAAGAATACCAACAATTGCAGTTGGGTCCACTCTAACCCAATACAATCTCACCTTAACTTGATTACATCTATAAAGACCTTATGCCAAATAAAGTCACAGTCACAGTTGTGTGGGGTTAGGACCTGAACATATCTTTTTGGAGGGTAAAATTCTACCCACTGCAAATACTGTCCTCAGCAATCCCAGCAGAAGCCCAAGGGAGAAAGGAGATTATCTGGAAGAGATTTGTGCGTGTGGCTTTTGTTTATGGCAGGAATCTCAGTAACATTCACAGAAGACCCTAAGTTTTAAAAAGAAACGCCACCAGGTTATACTGAAAGGTACAGAGGCAAAACAAAATGAAAAGAAGCTTCTTGGACCCTCAAAATTCTACTGGCAAGAAGCAGAGTAAGAAAACTATGCAACTGCAATTCTGGACTACTTTTCATGGAAAAGAAAAAAGATAACTCACAAGGTGAAACCAAGTGCCTCGAAGGAGGAAACAAGAGCCATAGAGCAGCATTCCTGGGCAAAACAAGAACTAAGTCCTAATCAAGAAACTTCCAACATTTATCCAGATAAAATCGGAATTGCTGAGTCAGTGACTTCTTTGTGCCTCCCATTTTCTCCCTTTTTAAATAAGAATCTCTGTATCTGTTTAGCACATGCCTGTCCCGTCACTGTATGCTGGGTGCATGAGGGACAGAAAACTTATTTCTTTAATTTATAGGTGTTCACATCAAAAGAAGTTGTACTTGCGGAACTATAACCAAAGGACCTTCATCCATACTGGGACCAACCACCCAGATTTCAAGTTGATGCTATAAAGGGGCAAGGCTTTAGGTCGGTGCTGGGAGGATGGGAGTATATTTTGCACATGAGAGAACCGTAGTAATTTGTGGCCAGAAGGTGAAATGTGGTAGTTTTAAAATAAGTCTACAGATTCTTTAATACTCCTCCCTTCAAGAAGTGGAGTTTAGTTCTTCTCCCCTTGGATGTGGGCTGGACCTAGTGATCCACTTCCTACAGATAAAATATGGCCAAAATGACAGTGTTTGGCTTCCAAGATCAGGATATAAAAGGCATTATGATTTCTTTCCTTTTCCTTTCTCAGATCACTTACTCTCGGGAAACCAGCTGTCATGTTATGGGGACACTAAAGGAGCCCTTTGCAGAGGTCCACATGGTAAGGAATTAAGGCCTCCTGCCAACAGCCATGGGAGTGACGTATCTTGAAAGTAGATCCTCCAGCCCCAGTTGAGTGTTCGGATGCCTGCAGCCACAGCTGACATTTTGATTATAACCTCATGAAAACCTTTACCAGAACCACCTAGCTAAGCTGCTCCCAAATTTTTGGCCCTCAGAAACTGTGAGAAAATCAGTGTCTGTTGCTGGATGCACCTAAATTCCAAGGTAATCTGTTACACAGTAATAAATAATATACCCTCCTTGCTTGCTAATAACTAGGAGAGCAAATTATCACATGCTTGAACTAACCAGTAAATAATGGCAGTACTTAACTTTGAGAAAGAGCCTAAATCCTGGTTCTGAAGCTGACCCTACAAAAATACTTAGAGTTGCAAGGGACGCCTCAGATGATGAGCTTGCTGCAGATTCCCCTCTCTTGGCTGCTTACTCCCTGGAAGTCAGAGGCTGGTCCCACATCCCTGCAGAGTCTGCTCAGGGTGGATTCTAAGTGTAAGAGTTATTGTGAGGACATTATCTTCAGCTGATACTTACAATGAATCTTCTTATTGTTAAAAATATAAAATCTTGTTTTATTAAGGTAATAGGTAGCTAAAATAAGGCTGGGTGGAAGGATGGCATGTGTATTTAACCCAAAGAAGAGAAAAATCAATCCACACAGTCTGGAGGGGAAGATATATGCCAAGACCATATATATATATAAGAATCTTCATCCAGTCTCCAGAGCTGTATTCTAGGTTTTCCTCTTTATTCCTTGGTTGTCCTGTCTTCTCTGTTTATCCCTCTTTAACTTCCAAACTTCTAATCAGTCAGGGCCTACGGCTCAATTCTCTGAGCTTTTCTTCTTTCTTATTTTTGACTCTTGGCAATTTCACCCAGTTTTACATACAAGCCACATTTCCAAATCTTATCGCCACTCAAGACTTCTGCCTACTCTACATGACCGCCTGAACGCATAATAAGCACATCAAACTTATTGCGTCCCAAACTGAACTCTTGAATCTTCTCCCCCATATCTGTTCCTCCTAGTATTCCCCATTTCAGCTGATGGTGACTCCATTTTTCAAGCTGCTCAGACAAAAAACCCTTAGTACATCCTTAACTCTTTTTTTTATTATCTGCAACTCTTTACACCTTATATCCAATCTGCCACCAAATATTATTATGCCCACTATCAACTATATGTAGAATCCAAACATTTCTCACTACCCTCAACCAAGCCACTGGCATCTCTAGCTTAGATTAATGCAACAGCCTATTAAATGGTCTCTCTGCTTCTGCCCTTGCCCCGTACTCCTTGCAGCCCCCCATTCTATTCTCAAAACAGCAGTTAGAATGATCATTTTAAGACTGAAGTGAGACTATGTCATTTCTCTGCCCTAAACCGTCCATTGGGTTTCCACTGCAATCAGACCAAAAACCCTAGTCTACCATGCTCTGCATTATCTAATACTCTCTTCCCCATCACCATACCCAGCCACCTTCTCTGTGACCTTATCTCCTACTATTCCCCCTCACTTACTCTGCTCTAACTGGCCTCTTCTTTTTTTTTTTTTTAAGATTTTATTTATTTATTTGACAGAGAGCAATCACAAGTAGGTAGAGAGGCAGGCAGAGGGGGCGGGGTGGGGGGAAGCAGGCTCCCTGCTGAGCAGAGAGCCTGATGCAGGGATCAATCCCAGGACCCTGAGATCATGACCTGAGCTGAAGGCAGAGGCTTAATCCACTGAGCCACCCAGGTGCCCACTTTTGATTTCTTGTTATCTGGGAAATTCAAAGACAGCATTATGCTAACAAGCAGAAATGAGTTTTCCAGTCACTGAAACAGAATACCTGCAGCTGCAAATTAATAAATTAGTCTTCTGGCACAGGTCAGATTCATTTAAGGTTAGACAGGATGAGCTAGTCTACTCAGGACCCAATTACACCTGGATAAACTATCATTTGAAAGCTGCAGATTAGAGGACATACTTTAGACACTCTCACAAGTATTTGCAAAATGAATTAACAATGTGAGACTTACCTATCTTTACATTTGCAAAGAGGTTTCACTCATGTCATTGAAAAAAACCAAAGAAAACAGATCTCATTTCAGGGTAACTCCTTAAACTGGTGTAAGGAACACATTAATAATCCCATGAAGGCTAACTAATCTCTGACATCTGATTTTTTTAAATGCTGAAGTACTCTGTCTACAGTGGAATCAGTGGACTGAACAGGAGGAGCCTGCAATGTAGCCCACGGAAACCACCAGTTGAAAACCTGATGAGCAGAATAAAACATTAAATTCCTTCTCAAATCAACAGAACAAACTATCCCATTAGGGAGAAACCAAGCTAAAATCTAATCAAAAAGAAATCTATAAAATATGCAATTGTAATGTACTTTCCAAACACTGGGTGAGGGAATGCATGGGTGGCTCAGTTGGTTAAGGGTCTGTCTTCAGCTCAGGTCATGATCCCAGAGTCCTGGGATGGAGTCCTGCACCAGGCTCCTTGCTCAGTGGGGAGTCTGCTTCTTCCTCTGCCTGCCACTTCCCCTGCTTGTGTTCTCACTCTCTCTCACAAATAAATAAAATCTTAAAAAACAACAACAAAAAACCACTGGGTGACATACAATGACAACTAATGTAAAGGAGTAACAATCATGTAGAAGAAACAGGGTAGACCTGCTAAGCAGGAACACTAACATGACCAAAAAAGGCATGTTGTGTTCCATTCACATGAAGGAAAGGAAAAAAGAAACTGAACTAAAAACTCACAAGTACTACTTCCTATCATATTGGTATGTGTGCTTTGATTTGAAGCTTGTCTGGAGGTTCTAGAAGGGGATCGCAGCTACTTGTATATCCTTGACCAAAGAAGGGTCCTCCTCTATCGGGAGAAAGTCCTCATCTTCGAGTGCACCAGCTTGGGGAGGGACACACAGGGAGCAATGAGGGAGGAAGGAGACGCCAGCCTAGCCAGCCAGATCGGCTCAATCAACCCTGGCATCAATGGGGTGACAGATTGCAGAGAGATCGCCTTCACATACAGGTATGTGTGCTTTGGAAGCAAAGTTTCTGAGAAAGTTAGGGAAATGCTCTTTTTTTTTTTTTTTAAACTGGGAAGTCTATATGATACTATTAGATTTGTTTAAAGTACTTTTTAAACATACATAATCCTACCAAATACAAATATCATCACTTGTATAATATCCTGGCTGCAATATTTAACTGGTTTTATAATCTCAGGCAGTTTACCTAACCACTCTGTGCCTCAGTTTCTGCTGTAAAATGGAGATTCACAGTAACTTCTCCATAGGGTTATGGAGAAGATTAAACAAATTACTATCCGTAATGCACTCAGACTAGGGCCTGGCACAAACTCCTAGCTATAATTACCACTAATGCATTTACTCCATATACCTCTTAGGAACATAATTATAATTATCCATTCATTCAACACAAATATATTTAGTATCCACTATAAAACAGACACTATTCTAGAAGCTGGCAATAGAAATGAATATACCACCACCCTGGACCATCAAACCCAGAATTAACTTCAAAAGTTGTAACAGATCTGGTCCCTCAAAAGATGCCAGATGCAGACAGAATTATAGGTAATTTTTATCAAACCTTTAAGGAATAGATAATTCCTATGTTATTTAAACTATTCCTAAGCATAAAATAAAACAGTAAGATTTCCCAGTTCATTTTATCAAACGAACATAATCCTGATACCAAAATGTGATAAAGACAACACAAAAAAATTACCAGCCCCCTTATGAACAGATGCAAAAACAAACAAACAAAAAGATTAGGAATAAATCAAGTCCAATAAAGTATTAAAGAGATTAATGCTTCTTTTTTTTTTTTTTTAAAGATTTTATTTATTTATTTGATAGAGAGATCACAAGCAGGCAGAGAGAGAGGAGGAAGCAGGCTCCCTGCCGAGCAGAGAGCCCGATGCGGGGCTCAATCCCAGGACTCCAAGACCATGACCCGAGCCGAAGGCAGCGGCCTAACCCACTGAGCCACCCAGGCGCCCCGAGATTAATGCTTCTTGACAAAGTAGTTTTTGTTCAGTGCTTGCAGTGTGGCTTCAATATTAGAAAATCTATTAGTTGGAGCGCCTGAGTGGCTCAGTTAGTTAAGTGTCTGCCTTCAGCTCAGGTCATGATTCCAGGGGATATCTGGCGTTCCCTGCCCAGTGGGGAGCCCTGCTTCTCCCTCCCCCTGCAGCATCCCCTGCTTGAGTTCTCTCTATGTCACATAAATAAAATCATTTTTTAAAAAGTGACCTTAAAAAAAAATGAAGAAAATTTGTTAGTTAATAAAGTTCATTAACTGCTTAAAGGAGAAAACTATAAAATCATTCTGATAGGACTACAAAGGGCATATGATAAAATCACTACTCATTCCTAGGGGGCCTGGGTGGCTCAGTAGGTTGGGCCTCTGCCTTCGGCTCGGGTCATGATCTCAGGGTCCTGGGATTGAGGCCCGTGTCTCTCAGCTCAGTGGGGAGCCTGCTTCCCCCTCTCTCTCTGCCTGCCTGTGACCTCTCTCTCTCAAATAAATAAATAAAATCTTAAAAAAAAAATCACTACTCATTCCTAATTAAAAGCCCCTAATAAATTAGGAATAAAGTAAACCTTTTTTAATCTGACAGTGTGTATCTGAGGAACCAGAGGTAAACATGCTTAACAAAGAAACATGCATTCCCACTGAAGTCAGAAAGAAGACAAAGATGCCTACTATTAAACAACTTTGTTGTGATAATATAGTCAAATGTAACAGATAAAAAATAATGAGGCATAAACAGGGAAAAAAACACAATTATCTGTAGATGATACAACTGCTAAGCTAGGAAACTCAAGGGAATAATGTGAAAATCTATTCGAGCTAATAAGAGAATTCAATTAAATAGCAAGGGGATGGGTGACAAAGAACTTTCCAGCAATAATCAGTTAAAAAAGCAAATTAAACTATAAAACTTTTTGCTGAATAACCTCACGAAGGAACCAAATAAATTGAGACATGAGCTGTGGACTTAGATGAGAAGTTTCAATATTATAAAAAGTGACAAATGCTCCCAAGTTAATAAATAAATCCAATGTGTCAGCATTGGTGGTATAGTGGTGAGCATAGCTGCCTTCCCATGCATATCTAATCAAAATCCCAATGGGATAAGAGAGGGGGCACAGACTGACAAATTTCATCTAAAATCCACTTGGAAGGGTAAAGAGCATCAGGGCATTTTTGGAGAAGGACAATAATGAACTGGACTTCACCAAAACTAAATCAGTAAGGTATAGGAACACAAAAATAAAGATCAGTAAACCATAAAAGACAATCTAGAGACAGGTGAGTATGAAAATGTATATATATATAAAGGTAACATTTCAGGTCAGATGGATGATTCAATGATTTACACTGCAAACAACTAGATACTCATATGGGGGGTGTGTGAATCCTTAACTTAAAAAAATTCACAGGAATAATAACTGCACCCACTATAAGTGTGGACACAAAACCCAAGCTGAACCAGGTGCCCTTCCTGAGAGCCAAAAGAGGGATATACCCTCTGGGATGAATGCTCTAATGTTCTTGAAAACTTGGAGCTACCACCAGCCACCTTTCATTTTAAACAGGGAGAGCTATCCAATTATGATGCCAACACAAGAAAGCAGAGGAGAGAGAGACAGAGAAAGGGAGACAGACAGCTTAAGATAACACAGTGACTGATCACTGAGAACCATCTAAGGACTTCTAATTCACATCAGGAATTCTCAATACTGCCCCTCCACAGTGATTCAGAAATCCAAGGAGACAGTTTTGCTAGTTACAATGAATGGGGAGGTAGCATTTATATTTAGCAAATAGGGACCTTGCAAGTGCTAGTAACCTTCCAAGAAATAGGAGGATAGTCATGCCCAACAGTGGTCTCCAACACGCATAACCTTCGAATGTCCTGTGTGGACATTCACTTGGAGGAAAACGGTCTATAATTTACTGAGCCCAAACTCAACTCCATTCTATGTATAAAGTATTTCCTACTTGGTTTTAAAATATACTGAATTTTCCAGGAATACAACTGTTGTGAAAAATCAAGGAAAAATTACACATCCCCCATCCCCCCCAAATTTTCCCAAGCATTCTTCACCATTTTACAAAATCTTAACATTATAACAATGGTGCTTGTGGTAGATGAGAGAGAACTCAGTAATATAACACTGTCCTCTCAATGCGTTTCAAAAGCACCATAGAGACCAAGACAATTTTATTAACCAGGTTAATCAGGATTTGTTTCATTTGTTTCAAGAGAAGCCTCTTGCAACAGGTTTATTCAATTCTCCTAAAAATACTGACGTTCTTTTAAACTTTTCTCCTTTCAGAAGCAGCAGCTACAAAAATGAAGTACTCGATTAAAATTTTAAAAGGTGGGCTCTAGTCAACTTTCATTATTTTCCTGCATATGATCATGACAAAAGGTTAGGATATCCTCCTCCCATCCTACACAATGCCAAGCAGAATACAATTTTAAAGTTCGCCCTTGCCGAACTCCAAAAAAACAAAACCCATAAGGACAAAAAAACCCAGCCTCTTGACAGTAAACCTGCGGAATGCCCCATCACCCCCAAAAAAGCTGTAGATTTCAGCTCATGCACCAACAAATGTACAGGGCTAGTTTCTGTACCCCTCTTTTTACAATTATACCACACAGCATTTTAAACACTAACATATTACTTCCTAAAGATGATAAGCAAAGATAAAAGTATCTATCTTATTAGAAACAAGAAAGACCATCACTTACAGTCTTCAGACATTACTGCACTTCAACTTTTATAACATGCAATACATTCATAAAACCACCTTCAGACTAGTTTTAACAAAGAAGACTTTCACTGGGTATTTACCCCAAAGATACTGATGTAGTGAAAAGGGTCATCTGTACCCCAATGTTCATAGCAGCAATGGCCACAGTCGCCAAAGTGTGGAAAGAACCAAGATGCCCTTCAACGGAAGAATGGATAAAGAAAATACGGTCCATATATACAATGGAGTATTATGCCTCCCTCAGAAAGGATGAACACCCAACTTTTGCATCAACATGGACGGGGCTGGAAGAGATTATGCTGTGTGAAATAAGTCAAGCAGAGAGAGTAAATTATCATATGGTTTTGCTTATTTGTGGAGCACAAGGAATAACACAGAGGACATGGGGAGATGGAGAGGAAAAGTGAGTTGGGGGAAATTGGGCGGGGGGGAGAAGAACCATGAGAGACTGTGGACTCTGAGAAACAAACTCAGGATTTTGGAGGGGAGGGGAATAGGGGGTTGGGTGAGACTGGTGGTGGGTATTAAGGAGGGCACAGATTGCATGGAGCACTGGGTATGGTGCATAAACAATGAATACTGAAACACTGAAAAGAAATAAAATAAAATGGAAAAAAAAGTTAAAGCATTACTTGTTTTGGAGATGGAAAAAAAATAACGAAGTAGTAGTGGTATATACAATTTGTCTACTTTTGTTTGTTTTTGGTGTATATATAGCTTCTATGACCCACACTAACACACACACACACATACACACATATATATGTGCATGTGTATATATATAATTCTGGGAAAAATAAGTATCGATAAACATTTGAATCTCAAAAACAAAAAAAGACTTTTTAAAATCTGTTATTTGTATGTGTTGTGAAATGATCACAATAAATCCAGTTCACATCCATCTCCATACATAATTAGAATTTTTTTGTTATGTTAAAAACTTTTAAGATCTAATTGCTAAGATCTCTTAGTAATTTCCAAATATGCAATACAGTATTAACTACAGCCACTCTACTGTACATTATATCCCCAACTTATTTATTTATAGCTGGAAATTTGTATCTTTTGACCCCTACCCCCTTTTCACCCATTTTGCTCACCTCTCACGCCCCACTCCACAAATCTGTTCCCCTAGCAACCATAAATCTGTTCTCTGCATCTACAAGCTTGGTTTGGGGATTTGTGGTGGTTTTTTTTAGATTCCACATGTGAGATCATATATTTATTTGTCTTTTTCTGTCTGACTTACTTCATTTACCATAATGTCCTCAAGGTCTATCCACACTGTTACAAATGGCAAGATTTTATTCTTTTATTAGGGCTGAATAATATTCTATTATGTATCTATACCATGTTTTCTTTATTCATCTATAGATAGACACTCAGGTGGTTACATCTTAGCTATTAAAAATAATGCTGCAATAAACATGTGGGGATGTACATATATCTTTTCAAATTAAGTGTTTTCATTTTTCATGTTTTTATCGGATTAATATTCAGAAATGGACCTGCTGGATCATATTCAATCTTTCTTGAGGATTCTCCATACTGTCTTCCATACCGGCTGCACCAAATTACATTCCCACCAACAGTACACAAGGGTTCCTTCCCTTTTCTCCACATCCTTACCAATACTAGTTATTTTCTGTCTTTTTGATAACAGACATTCTAACAGATGTGAGGTGACAACTCTCTGTGATTGTGATTTGTCACAAACTTAGGATGGTGAGATTGAGCCCCATGTTGGGCTCAACACTTAGCACAGAGTTGGGTTTCTCTCTCCCTTTCCCTTTTAGCCCCCAACCCCCCGTCTCTCTCTCTCTCTCAAATAAATAAATAAACAAATTTTAAAACCTTTAAATTATAATAATAATTATAGAATGAGAAAAAAACCAACAAGAGTTAAAAGACTTTCTCCCTCTGCCCCTCAAGCCACTTTCATAATCTCTCATTCTCTATCTAAATAAACCTTTAAAACAAAAGTTAAATGACTAAAATATACAAAATGCTGATTTGGAGCCCCAAATCACTAAGTTCATGACACTCACCCCCTGCAAAAAAGGTATGTGGGGGTGGGGGGAGATGCCCATGGTTAACCTATCTCATAAGATCAAAATCTTCAGAAGACTGCTAAAACATTATTTATGTAAAATAAATATTAACCCTATGCTACAATTAATTTGAAGTAATGTGTTATTTTTTTCTACTAGCTAAAGTAGCTAATAAAATATCTCAGTAGCAGACACTGGCTGACTGACTCCAAATCCATTCTGAACACCCTTCTCCCTTGCCACCTCCAACTACAAAGGATTCAAAAGCTAAATCCATGCTCTCCCAGCTTTCTTTATAGCTGGGGATGGGGAAAATGTGACATAGTGCCCAGTGAGTGGAATTTTCTTGGCAAGGAATATAGAGTTGGGAGTGGGGCAATGGAAAAGATTTTCCTTTCCTAAAAAAAAGGGGGGGGGGGGGACAAATAAGCTGATGCTATCCTTTTTCCCTTTCTTCTTTCCTGAAGCTCTAAGGCAGTAAGCATGACAGAAAGACCAAGAGAACCACAAAGATTCAACCCTAACATGGTTAAGATATAGAAATATCCTACTGCCACCCAGCTACAGACATCTCCCTAGATGTAAGGAAAAAAACCTCTTGTTTAAGTCATCATTAAGTCAGGTTATATGTTACTCAGGTAATATGATTATCAAAAAGAACACATGAGAAAAGGAAGCTTATATCCTTCTCCCACTCTGCTATTAGTTAAAGGGACAATGTAGTAACGGAGCAGACCACAATTTCCAATGGAATAAAGTGGCAAAGCAATCAATGAGGACTGAATCAAGCTAATGTGTTCACACTGATATTTTATTAATCTGGCAAGGAATTTCTGAGCAAAAGATATTAAAATTTGACCCCCGCCTTCTTTAGCTGTTCATGGCCCAGCTCCAGGGCTCTGTGAGACGAGTATATATAGCCAGCACCTGAAAAATTGTAGGCATTTGATTAAGTGCTAGTTACCTTCTCTTCTCAGATTGCGGACAAAATACAAGGCTGCCAAAGGCCATACATACTGTGTTTTTTAAGCATTCATACAGTAGAAAGAACAAATTAGAATAATTCTCCTCATTCCTATGTAGCAACTAAAAAAATCTTCTTGAAAAAATTTTATTTCCTTTATAGGAACCCCCAGCAGAAATTGTGTTTATCTGGTAGGCCAGAAATTACCAGCTAATAATCAGAGAAACACAAACTGATCACTTTACTCTGACACCTCAACTTTCTTATTAATTTAAGAGCTGTGAACAAGGGTTACTGCCTAAAATGCTTAGATCAATTACTCTGGTCAAATTGGGATTATGAGCATCAAAATGAATAATGATTAAAATAAAATCTATGAGTCCACACTAAAATAAGTAAGTGGATTGATAAGATAGGGCAAGGAGAAGAAAAAAGCTCATTTACAGAAGATTGATATTTGTAGAAGGAATCACAGAAATAGAAAAATCATTATTTTATAGCCATTATGGTAATAATTCAGGCAAGAATCATCAATAGATGTTAGTATCATTAGGTAAAAAAACTATTTAGGGAACCAGATATTCATTTAATATCTAAGTATCACCACAGATTATTAATTACAGAGAAGAAAGTGTAACCTTATAAGAAAAATTTGGCAGGCAAGGCCTTAACCAAATGGTCAGACTTAACATTACCCACAAGCTGACATGTGCCCCTTCTGTTGTGATACACTGAGAAGGATACATCACTTATCTAATACTCTTGCCCAGATATTTAATCTGAATGAAGAAACAATCAGACAAATTCAAATTAGTGGACAGCTTTAAAAAAAAAAACAAAAACAAAATTAGACTTGACTTAAAACTAAGGAATGTCATGTATGGGTTTTCCCTAATAGCATGAACTAAACGCCCAGCCACCAGCTAGCCCTATCACCAGACATGTACACAAATAAGCCTACAGATGATTTCAGCCCTCAGGCTTTATGTGTTGTAGCTGTGGTCCCAGAAATCACACAGCACAGAGAAACTATCTCCTACACTATCTGAATTCCTGACTCGAAGAACTGTGAGCAATAATACATGATTATTACTTGTTTTAAAAGATTTTATTTCTTTATTTGTCAGAGAGAGGGAGAGCACAAGTTGGGGGGAGAGGCAGGAGAGGGAGAAGTAGGTTCCCTGCTGAGCAGGGAGCCCGATGCGGGACTCGATCCCAGGACGTTTAACCAACCGAGCCACCCAGGCACCCCGATTATTACTCTTTCAAGTCACCAAGTTTTAGGATAACTTGTTATGTGACAACAGATAACTAAGATATACTCTAATAAGCCAGAATTTCAATTTTCCTCAGCAATACCTACCTCACAGTATTTTGGGGAACATTAAATGGGCTAATGCATGTCAAGCCTAACATAGTACAATAGTACTATGTAGTACTATTATTATGTAATACTATGTAGTACATAGTATTAATAATTTCAACTGGTATAGTTAGAACTATGGTAGGAGGGACATCTGGGTTGCTCAGTTGGTTGAGCATCTGGCCTTCAGCTGGGGTCATGATCCCAGGGTCCTAGGATCGAGTTCCACACGGGGTTCCTTGTTCAGCAGAGAGCCTGCTTCTCCCTCTGCCTGCTGCTCCCTCCGCTTGTGCTCTCTCTCTCTCTCTCAAATAAATAAAATCTTTAAAAATAATAACAAGGGACGCCTGGGTGGCTCAGTTGGTTAAGCGGCTGCCTGCGGCTCAGGTCATGATCCCAGCGTCCTGGGATCGAGTCCCACATCGGGCTCCTTGCTCGGCAGGGAGCCTGCTTCTCCCTCTGCCTCTGTCTGCCTGTGCTCGCTCGCTCTCTCTCCCTCTGTCTCTGACAAATAAATAAAATCTTAAAAAAAATAATAATAATAATAATAACAAAAATGAAAAATAAAAATAAAAAGAACTAGGGCAGGGAAGTGCATGAGGTGCTTTGGGAGAGCACAAAGAAGGGCCTCTGATCTAGTCCTGAGGTAACAAGAGGCTTCCTAAATTCACCAAAGGATTAATTGGGTTAAGAAAGCAGTAGAGAGGGGCGCCTGGGTGGCTCAGTGGGTTAAGCCGCTGCCTTCGGCTCAGGTCATGATCTCAGGGTCCTGGGATGGAGTCCCGCATCGGGCTCTCTGCTCAGCGGGGAGCCTGCTTCCCTCTCTCTCTCTGCCTGCCTGTCTACTTGTGATCTCTGTCTGTCAAATAAATAAATAAAATCTTAAAAAAAAAAAAAAAAAGCAGTAGAGATACTTCTGCCAAAGGAAACAGATTAAGTAAAGGTAAACAAGCTAGAAATACCATGGTATATGTAGAGAATGATAAGTTTTGTATTGGTGAAAGAAAAGAAAAGCAGGAAGTGACAGGAAACCAGGCTGCAGAGTTCAGAAACATGGAGGACCTTGTATATGAAGTTATGGACCCTATGACAATGGATTTTATACAGAGAAGTGACAGAGATTTAAAAATTTAGGTAGATAATCCTGCAAGGGTAATAAGGGATCAAATTTAAGAATGGTGGGGCACCTGGGTGGCTCAGTCGTTCAGCGTCTACCTTCAGCTCAGGTCACGGTCCCAGGGTCCTGGGATCGAGCACGGTATCAGGCTCCCTTCTTGGCAGGAAGCCCGCTTCTCCCTCTCCCACTCCCCCTGCTTGTGTTCCCTCTCTCGCTGTGTCTCCCTCTGTCAAATAAATAAAATCCTTTTAAAAAAATTAAGAATGGTAATGGTTTGAAGGAGATATGGGCGTGAACTAAAAGGGAGATGGTTGGACAAAATAGGAGCTGAGAAACAGGAAAGAAAAATCAGGAAGAATTAGCAACTAACTGGATGCGTATATAGCAAAAAGTTGAGCAGGACAAAGAAAAGAGTCTATGTTAAGGCCTCAGTTTCTAAACTGCATAGAGAGTGGTAGCCCCAATCAAATTCAAATAAAGAAAAAGGATTCAGTTTGGAAGAAATGAGTTTAGCTTCCATCTTGGTGAGTTTGGAGTATCTGTGGAACATCCAAACAGAAGTGTCTAACAAGAGGATATATATTCAAGTCTCAAATTAAGGGGAAAGGTCAAAACAGAAATATAGATCTGGGAGTCTTTAGTATATAGGTAATTATTAGAATTGTGAGATAGTCTAAGAATGGCCAGAGAGAACTTATAGAGTAGTGGTTCTCAACGAAGGACAATTTCGCTCCCTAGGGGACATTGGGCAATGTCTGAAGACAGTTCTGATCGTCCTAACTGGGAGGATAAGGGGGGTTACTACAGGTAGTAGACAGAAGCCAGGGACGCTGCTAAACATATAATGTTACAGGAGAGCCCCCCACATGATAAAGAATTACCCAGCCCAACAACGTCACTAAGCTCCAAAGTTAAGAACCCTGTTGCAGACTAAGGAAAAGCAGAATGAAGAAAACACCTTGGGAAAACCAGTATTTAGGAAGTATCCACTAGAAGGAAAAGTAAGAGAAGAGGTAAATCGAGAAAATTCACTGTCATGGAAGTCAGAAAAGTAGATAATTTCACAAGGGGGGAAATAACGAATTCAGTACATTAAACCCATACAATAAAGATTTTGAAGTACCCACTGGGTCTTCACCCCTGCAACACAGGGATTTTTAATGAAAGGAGGACCAGATTACAGTAGTACAGGAATAATGAGAGATAAGGAAGTACACAAAGTAAAAGCAAACTCCTCTCAGGAAATTTTATTGGAAAAGGAAGGAAATAAGATTGGGCAGTAACTAAAGCAATGGTTCTCAACTCTGGCTACAATCAGAATAACTGCAGAAGTTTTTTAAAATTATCAATGCTTAGATCTCACCCAGAATATCTGAATTGGAATCCTTGAGGACAGGGACCAGGTATCAGGATTTTAAAAAATATCCTGAGACACTAATGTACAGCCAGAGTTGAAAATCAAGCTGCTAAAGTGTGGGAGGTGGGGGAGCAGCAAAGAGGAAAAAGGAAGCAAGGAGATGAAAATGAATGAAACTAAATCTCAGAAGAAACAGGAAAAGAATAAGTCAGAAACATGGACTGATGGAGTTATTTTGAAAACAAAGGAAGGATACCTCATCTCAGGAGACTGGAAGGAGAAATAAATATTAATGTAAAAAAATCTGACCCAGGGTTTTTGGTAGTTCATATCTGAGGCTCCAACTTTCAAAATGAAGAATACAAGTCAGCTGCTGAGAATCAGCTACCAGACAGGAAATCTGGAGTCAAATTTGGCAGAAGTTCAAAATATTTCCGGAGGGGAATGCAAATTAAAAGACTAATCAAAAGCATTGACAGTCTAATGGAGATTAAACACACTTTGCCAGCTGTAGGGGCACCAATGGGAATATTAATGATTTTCCTCCAGCAATATTCAGCCATCCCTTAGGGGAGGAGCACAGCACTGATCCAAAATTGGCAGTTTAGTGGGTGGGAGAAAATAAGTGCACAAGAGTTTTAAACTATAGATGAACTGTAGCTGAGGAGTTCAACAATGAGGTCCATGCCACATAGAGAAAGGAAAGTAATCTACATGCAGTTTAATTAGCACAGATTTGCCTCTCAGCACCATATATCATTACAATGGTCTGAGATTTTTTGGCTTTTGTCCTAGACAATCCCATTAAATCAGATTCCTTATATCCTATCATTATCCTAAGAGGAAATGTCTACAACTAACCCTGAAATTCATACAGTATAATGTGAACTAATGGACAAATAGATGAATAGACATGTGATAAAGCAAGTATAGTAACCTATTAATAGTAAAAAGTGGAAGGTGTATGTATGTGAGGGAGTGTAGGTTCTAGAACAGCACTGTCCAACAGGACTTTCTGAGATAATGGAAATGTTCTATAATCTGTGCTGTAAAATATGGTAACTACTAGCAATCTCTGGCTACTGAACCCTGGAAATGTGGCTACTCTAAAGAATTCTGAGTTTTATTAACTTTTAATTAATTTAAATCCATATAACCTCATGTGGCTAGTGGCTGCCATGCAGCACTGGATTCATATATCCCAGGATTCAAGTAAATCCTGGGTCTACCACTGATCCAGGTTATTTTATTTCTCTGAGTCTTAGTTTATTCTATTTAAAATAAGAATAGTGGGACGCCTGGGTGGCTGTCAGTTAAGCCGCTGCCTTTGGCTCAGGTCATGATCCCAGCGTCCTGGGATGGAGTCCCGCATGATGCTCAGCAGGGAGCCTGCTTCTCTCTCTGCCTCTGCCTGCCGCTCTGCCTGGCTTGTGCATACTCTCTCTCTCTTTCTCTGACAAATAAATAAATAAAATCTTTAAAAAATAAAAATAAAATAAGAATAGCAATAGCAGGGTGCCTGGGTAGCTCAGCTGGTTAAGCCACTGCCTTCATATAATGTTACAGGAGTTTGGGATCGAGTCCTGCATTGGACTCCCAGCTCTGCGGAGAGTCTGCTTCTCCCTCTGACCTTCTCCCCTTTCATGCTCTCTCACTGTCTCTCAAATAAATAAATAAAATCTTAAAAAAAAAAAAAAAAGGAATAGCAATAGCACCTACTAATTCATATAGATTAAATAAGCAGATAAAACATGAAGTACAATCCTGTGCATATGGCAAACATTTTTAAAAATTAATGTTTATTACTCCTACAAAATGGGCTCTATGAGATCAAGGGCCAGCATCTGTTTTGCTCACCACTGTATCCCAATGGCTAACAGAAGTGTTCCAGCATAAAAGACAGTCAATAAACATTTGTTGCATGAATGTTTTTATCATCACAAGACTATATTTACTTCTATGAAATTTCATATTAAGTCCATTGTTTCAATCTATTGAGATCTTTTTGAATCCTAACGTCACCCAATATATTGCATATTCCCTTTCAGTATCTTCTGATAAACAAATGTATCACCTATATATTAATCTAAGACATTAATAAAATTAACCAGAGACCTAGATCGTTTTAGCATCTTTTAGTTTATCATCATTTGTTAATTGGTAGCAGCTGAGAAGAGACATTCAATTTAACTTCACCTTCATTCTGTTTTTATCTTGTCCATAAAGGTAAGAAGTATGAGAACCTTATAAAGATTAGATTATGCCAGTATGTCCTTCATTGAAACTACCCTTAAAGAAACTTAAATAAAAAACTCACCCTTCAATAGCTGGGGATCTATCAGGACGAGTACTTCCTCGTGATCTGTATCTTCGAGTCATTGGCAGCCGTGGAGGCCGGCTTGGTCCCCAGAAGTCAGTGTGAGTTTGGTGACCCCTCTCATTGGCTCTATTATCTTGGTCCAGTGGATTGCTACTTAGAAATGGTCTAAAATCTGGGAAAAACATCGTGTGGTCCAAATGCTCCCAGAGCTAGTAAAAAACCAGAAATAAACAACATGTTACTGGTTTCAAGATCAGAAGAAATGATAAGAATAAATATTGAAAAAAGAGGGAAAAAAATTTTTTTGGAATAGTTTTTAACACTTTGAAATTCAGTAACTCTAAACTAAAGACGTGTATGTCTCCCTAGTTTCATGGAGGAGAAAAAAAAATGTCTTTCAAGGGCATGAATGGTGTATGTGTGTACAGGAGAGGCACTTAGACACCGAGAAAGTTAATTTTCCTCATACAGAAACAAGCCAACAGCTGGACCCTTTCCTTAACACTGATCTCATGTCCACATGCCTCTGGCCAGTTTCCCCTTCTGAAGTAAAAATGCGAGCCAGACATGATCATGGACTTCTGTCCTAAGCATAATCATATAGATCATCATATTCTTGTGCTTTGTCACAAATAACATCCACATTTCTACTATGTAATTATCTAAGGTTTAAATAAAATGGATGTATTTATACACTTTTAAAGAGCACCATTACCACAAAGTAGAGACAGAGGTCTACAAAATACTTCTATTATCTAGAAGCTGCATCAGAAAGGGACATTGTCAAAGCCATGCCAAAGCAGTGCAGGAATGTTTGGTAAGACCATTCTGTTGTACATATTTTATCATTAAAAAGGTGTTGTTGGGTGTGTGGGGAGAGCACTGGCAGTTGGGGGGGGTTGGGAGGAGTTGGGGAGGTGTTTGGAATTATTCAACAAAGAGTGCATGGAAAAAACAAACCACCAAATTTAAATTGTATTTACCTGTACACCAGGTATTTTCAGATAGACTACTGCTTATTTTACTATATCCAACCAAGTACATAACCCTGGTTACATCCTGGTCTTTTCATTTTGTTTCAAAATTTTAAGTCAAACAGAAAACACGTTATTTAGTGTATATATAATAACAGGGACACAAAACTCCTCAGCACAAGACCTTAGGTCTTAAAATCCTCACAGCCCATCTGCTCAAGACTAGTTATTTCTTCCAGAGACCCATGCTAACAACAGTCTCCTCTAGAAACATTCAGAGAAAGGGATACCAGCCCAGCTGCATGTTAAAGTTGATCTGATTCCAGACTAAACTCCAGTCTCAACCTAACATCTAATAACTTGTCAAATTAATTCCTGAAATTAAGGAGTTTGTTTAGGTTTGTCAATAATGTTATTTTTTGTCATTTTTTCCAGTTTACATTTTGTTTTTTGATTTTCAAAGATGTTTCTTCCTCCTTTAATTAAAAAAATACATAATAAATATATTACAAAAATGCAAATGCAGAATATAAAATACAAAGTGCAATACAGTTCTACTCTCCTACTCAGAAGTTAATTTAGTGTGTAGAATTCCAGTCTTTAAATATCTCCGTGTTAACACACACATATTCTTTCATTCAATAAATGCCTATTTAGCATGTACTCTTTCTGTACTTTCTGGGAACTATTTAAGATACGGCAGTAAATATGATGTAAAAAAAAAAACCAAAACCTCTGCCTCAATGGATTTCATTTTTTAGTTGGAAGAGATACTATCCCACAAATGGAAGGCAAAGGAAACTGTAGATGTTAGGGATAAAAGCCACAGAGGAAAAGAGGCTTGCACTGACTCAGAACACACAAAGTCCTATCATTCTTTTCAATAACAGCATAATATGGATGTTTTATATTATATTTCATGTAGTCTTTAACATTTTTATGATATCTGGTATTTGTTACATGTAAAACATAATGAGGCATTAAGAAAATAAAATATATACCCACATAACCATCTCTTAGCTCACATCACTAAAGCCACTGAAACCCCGTGTGTGTCCCTCCCTGTCCCAACCTCCAGTAACCACAACCCATAATTTTTTATCATCCCCTTGATTTCCTTTATAGTTTTACTAGAAATGTATGTATCTCTAATAAAATGTGACTTACGAATTATGAAAGTGCCTTATGAAAGCACTTGCATTTTTGGCCACACATGTCAGTGCATTCATTTTCACACACATTTTACACCACACTTTCTCCTCTCAATAAACATCTAGATCGTTTCTAGGTTTTTGCTATTACAAACAGCCAGTGTGAACATTCATATATGCAGAGATAGAAAAGTCTCTCCATTTTCGCAGTTTGTACAACTTTATATGGTCTATATATCTTCAATTTTACTAGGCAATGCCAAACTGTTTTGCAAAGTTATCATCAATTCACACATTCACCAAGAGTTTCCATTGTACCAAATCCTGGCAAGCACTAGATAGCACAGGGCTTTTGTTTTTGTTTTTAGTTTTTACCAATCTGCTAGATAGAAAATGATATCTCATTGTAAGGTTTTTGTTCCTGGCGTGTAAGAATAAATAGGAGAGTTTATTTAAAATGCATATTCTTTGGCTCTACTCCAGAAAGTAAATTCAATAGGTCTGTAGTGAGCCTGAAAGACTCCCTTCAGCATTTCTTATACAGAAGGTCTATCAGCAAAGAAATCCCTCAAATGTTTATCTGGGAATGTCTTAATTTTTCCTTCATTCTTGAAAGATACTTTTGCCAGAGGGTTTTTTTTTTTCCTAATTAAAGAATTTTATTTATTTGAGATAAAGACTGCACAGTGCACAGGCAGGGTCGGGGGGAGGGCAGAGGAAGAGTAAGAAGCAGACACACCCCACTTCCCACTGAGCAGAGAGCCCACTCAAGGGCTGGACCCTGGAGATCACAACCTGAGCCGAACGAAGGCAGACAGTTAACTGACTGAACCCCTCAGGTGCCCCACTTTTGCCAGATTTTGCATTCTTGGCTGGCAGTTTTTTCTTTCAGCACTTTAAAATGTCATCACTGCCTTCTAGCCTTTAATATTAGCCCAACCTTAAATTCTTTTTTTTTTTTTTTTTTTAATTTGACAGACAGAGATCACAAGTAGGCAGAGAAGCAGGCAAAGAGAGGAGGAAGCAGGCTCCCTGCTGAGGAGAGAGCCCGATTCGGGGCTCAATCCCAGGACCCCGGGATCATGACCTGAGCTGAAAGCAGAGGCTTTAAACCAGTGAGCCACCCAGGTGCCCCTTAAATTCTTTTTTAAAGATTTTATTTATTTATGTGACAGAGAGAGAGAACGAGCACAAGAAGGGGGAGTGGCAGGCAGAGGGAGAGGGAGAAGGCAGCTCCCTGCTGAGCAGAGAGCCTGATGCAGGTCTTGATCTCAGGACCCTGGGATCATGACCCCAGCCAAGCCACCCACGTGCCCCCCAACCTTGAATTCTTAGATGAACACAAGCTGGCTTTTATAATACATTACTGCATTCTATTTCTGGGGTTTGGGTAAATTTCTGCATCTTATGTTCATGAGTGAATTAGCCCCTAATGTTCCTTTTGTATACTATCCTTGTCTGGTTTTGCTATCAGGTTATCCTAGCCCCATAAAATATATTAGGAAGCATTCTTTTTCATATGGACATCCTGTAGCACAGATAAAGAATTACTGGGTATAAGCATTTTAAATTTTGTTAGATAACACCAAGCCATCCACCAAAGCGCTATACCAATTGATACTCCTCAGAGTATAACAGCTTACATTCTCCCATACTCTTGCCAACACTGTTTTTTAATAACTTTCAAAAACTTCTGATGTCCAACCAGATGAACAAAAAATAATACGCACACTAAAAGTGAAATAAAGCACCTTTTCACTTTAACTGCCATTTGTACTTCATCATCAGACTTCTCTCCCCTTCTAGTGACAGCCCCCCTGCCCAGTAAAGATCACTGGTTTCTAGTCTGAAAAGTGGTCTAAAACACAAAATTTTTCTTGACCCCAAATTCCAAAGTACATGCAACTTTTAAATATCCAAAACTGTACTTGCCTTTAATAAGTGAAAAAGTATTACCCCTTCCATGTTTTCCATCATCCAACTCACTTACATAAATATAGGAAATGTACAATTCCCTTACTATAGGAATAAAGTTCCACAAAGTCTGCTCACAGAAAAGAACTCTCAAAGCAATCACTATAATTAACATAAAAACTAAGTATTTGAGAATTTTGACTAGAAGAAAAATCAAGTACCAAGAGAATAATAATCTGCATTGATAATTATACAAATTGTTATCACATCTAATACATATAAAAATTCTAAAGGACCCAAAGATTAGAAACAGCTGCAACACAAGCATGAGGCATTTGGTATATGTTTGGAAACTGACAATTAGTGCAAACAAATAGTAACAATCAATGTATTTGTTCCAAACAGTGCACACTGGCCACAGAACACAGGATACAAAGTGTGCTAAACAAATTTATACCAAATCAACACTAAGGAAAAGAAGAGCTTCAGGCTGTATGCCTCTGAGCAAACTTAGACAAGCCTAAGAGGTTAAAAAAAAAAAAAAAAAGCCCATCTATAAAACTGGGTATTCAGGACATGGCTTATGTATAAGTAAAACCAGAGAACATTATTACAAGGTTTTGGTGAAACATCCAAAAGATTCATAGAGATCATTTATTTGACAATTTTTGCTTAAAAAACTGAATTGTTACTCTGAATGGAGGTAAAAAGACAAATGCTTCTGAAAACACCCATGCTGAAATATTTACAGATTTCAATATAAAAAACAGGATGGACAGTACTTTTCCAGAATTTGCTATTAGCTAACCATGATCACATTAGCATCTCTTAAAATACTATGGTCTGTTCCTCAAAAGTTAAACAGTTACCAGAAGACCCAGCAATTTCACACCTAGTTATATATCTAAGAAAACTATGTTCACACAAAAATTTACACACAAATATTCCTTATTCATAACAGCTAAATAGTGTAAACAACCAAATGCCCACCAACTGATGAGTGAATAAAGTGTAGTACTATATCCATACAAATGAAATATTACATAGCCATAAAAAAGAATAAAGTACTGATACATGCTACAACATGGATGAACACTCAAAACAATATGGTAAGTGAAAGAAATCAGTCACAAAGGTCACGTAATGTATGATTTATATAAAATGTCCCAAATAGGCAAATCCACCGAGAAAATAGATTGGTGGTTACCTAGAGCTGAGAGAATTGGGGAGAAAAAAGGAGTGACTACTAATGGATACAGGGTTACTTTTTGGGGTGATAAAGAAGTTTTAGAATTAGTGGGGATGGCTGTACACTGAATATACTAAAACCACTGAGTTGTACACTTTAAAGGTAAAATTACAGGGTATTATGAATTATATCTTTAAAAACACTACAGTTGGACACCTGAGTGGCTCAGTCCAGTTAAGCTGCTGCCTTCAGCTAGGTCGTGATCCCAGGATCCTGGGATTGAGTCCCGCATCAGGCTCCTTGTTCAGTGGGGAGCCTGCTTCTCTCTCTGCCTCTGCCTGCCACTCTGCCTGCTTGTGCTCTCTCTCTCTCGCTGACAAATAAAATCTTAAAAATAAAATAAAATAAATAAATAACACTATAGTCTCCAGTGGCTCAGCTGGTTAAGGGTCTGCCTTCAGCCCACGTCATGATCTCAGGGTTCTGGGATAGAGCCCGCATTAGTCTCTCTGGGCTCTCTGCTCAGCAGGGAGTCTGCTTCTCCCTCTGTGGTCCCTCTTTCTCACTCTTAAATAAATAAAATCTCAAAAAAAAAATTAGTCTCACACAGATAAATCAATCAAGAGTACAATTTTGAAAAAGGTCACAAGCAACTTTATAAAAACATTTAATCAAGATAAAGAACACACCCATCAGCTCCAAATGTTTTCGAATGCCCCTAGGTAATCCCTTCCTCGGCCCCTAAAAAAACACTGATCTTCCTGCGGTTTGCATTTTCTAGAATTTCAAGTAATAGCGATCATATTGCATGTACTCTGGCTTCTTTTAATCGATTATGTTGACATTTGTCCATATCAGTGGTTTACGCTGAGTAGGATTCCATAATGGGACTATACCACAATTTGTCTACCCACCTACCTGTTTATGGGTTGATGTGGGTTGTTTCTAATTTTTAGCTACTAGAAATAAAGTTGCTATGAACATCTGTAAACATATTTATATATGCAGATCTGTCTTTTTTTTCATATATACAGCTAGTGTGTTTTCTAAAGTGGCTGTACCAGTTTTACGTTCAGTTTCAGTTGTTCCATAGCCTCACCAGCAGTTAGTATGGCCAGTCTTTCAAATTTTAGCTATTCATAGTTGCATAGTGGTATTTCATTGTGGTTTTAACTTGCATTTCCCTAATGATTAATGAGGTTGAGCATTTTTTTTTCATGTTCAGCCTTTTTTTTTTGCATGTTTATTTGCCATCTGTATATCTTTTTTGGAGAAGCAAATTGTTCAACTCTTTTGTCATTTTCAAAAAATGGGTTTTCTTATTATTCCATTTTGAGTTCTCTGTATAGTCTGCATATAAGTCCTTCATGAGATAAATGATCTGAAAACATATTCTACCAGACTGTGGCTTGTCCTTTCATTCCTATGAAGACAAGAAGTTTTTAATTTTGATGAAGTGCAATTTATCAATTTTTTCCTTCTATGGGTCACGCTTTTGGTGTCATATCTAAGAAATCTTTGCCTACCCCAAGGTTATAAAGATTTTCTCCTGTGTTTTCTTCTTCAAAGTATAAAAAAGCTTTACATTTAGGTTTACTATCCACCTTGGGCTAATTTCTATATATACTTTAAAGTATGTATCTAAGCTCATATTATTGTACTGCAAATGTTTCAGCACATTTAAAAGGCCATCCTTTTTCTCCTGGATTGCCTTTGTACCTTTCTCAAAATCACTTGTCCATAGTATGTGTCTGCTTCTGGACTCAAGGTATTCTATTCTTTTGATCTTTGTGGCAATAACACAGCCTTGATTACTGTAGCTTTGTAATAAGCTCTAAAATCAGATATTAGTCCTCCAACATTTTTCTTCTTTTTCAAAGAATTTTTAGCTATTCCACCCACCTTGCATCTCCATGTGAATTTTGAAACCTGCTTGTCAATTTCTATAAAAAAAGCTGACTGGGATCTTTACTGGAATTACACCAAATTATAAATGACATCCCAACAATATTAAGTTCACCCTGAGTGGGACATTTTTTCTCCACTTATTTAGGTGTTCTTCAATTTCTCTAAGTACATTTTGTGATTCTCCATGTTTGGATCTTATACATCTTTTCTGAAAAAGTATTTCACATTTGTATACTATTGTAAATTATTTTTTTAACTTCGATTTCCAACTATTGCTAATAAGTAAAAATAGAATTGATTTTTGTATGTTTTTTCATATCCTGTAACCTTGCTAATAAATTCACTAACTAGTTCTAACAGCTCTCTTACAGATTCCATCAGGTTTTCAAAATAAAAGATCATGCCAACTGTGAATAGTTTTACATCTTCCTTTCCAATCTGGATACCACTTAACATCTGTCTGTCTCTACCTATCTTACCTTATTATACTGGCTAGAGCCTCCAAAACAATGTTGAACACAAGTGATGAGAAAGGACATCCTGGTCTTATTCCTGATCTTAGCTAGAAAACACTGTGTTTCACCATTAATTATGGTATTAATTGCAGGATTTTAGTAGATGTTGTCAGATAAGGCTGTTGCCATCTACTTTAGTTTGCTCAGAGTTTTTATCAAAAATTGATGTTAGGGGCACCTGGATAGCTCAGTCAGTTAACCATCCGGCTCTTGATCTTGGCTCAGGTCATGATCTCAGGGTTGTGAGATCAAGCCTCAGGTTGGGCCCTGTGCTGGGCATGGAGCCCAGTTAAGATTCTCTCTTTCTCCCTCTGCCCCGCCAGGAAAGCATGTGCTCTCGCTCTCTCTTTAAAAAAAAATTGGGGGGTGCCTGGGTGGCTCAGTGGTTTAAAGCCTCTGCCTTCAGCTCAGGTCATCATCTTAGGGTCCTGGGATCGAGCCCCGCATCGGGCTCTCTGCTCGGCGGCGAGCCTGCTTCCTCCTCTCTCCCTCTTTGCCTGCCTCTCTGCCTACTTGTAATCTCTGCCTGTCAAATAAATAGATAAATAAATCTTTTTAAAAAATAAAATAAAATAAAAAAATAAAAAAATTTTTTTTAGATTTCGTCAAATACTTAATCTGCATCCACTGAGATGACTATATGGTTTTTACTTTGTAGTGTACTATGGTGAGTTACATTGTTTGATTTTTCAAATGTTGAACTAACATTCAAATGATGAACTAACATTACAAATGAAATAAATCTCATTTGAACATGATTGTCTAACCCTTCTCATATACTGTTGGGTTCTATTTGCTAAAATTTTGTTGAGGATTTTCACATCTATGTTCATGAGGGGATACTGGTCCATAGTTTTCTGTTCTTGTAAAATTCTGCCAGGTTTTAAGGACCTAAGTCCTTAAAATAAAAATAAAAAAATTTTATTTTTTAGAATTTGGGGTGTTTTTTAAGTTAGTTAGTTAACTGTTTATGTATGTACGTAGGCAGGTAGGTATGTAATCTCTACACCCAACATGGGTCTCAAACTCACAACCCCGAGATGAAGAGTCACATGCTCTTACGACCGAGCCAGCCAGGTCCCCCCTAGAATTTTATTTTCAAGAAATGTTTGAACAACTGCTTAACAAGCTCATCTATATAACAAAACCTATTTTCTGGCTAATCAGTAGATTTCCAAAAATTATATAATTTTTATTCTTTTTAGTGTACCTTTTCACAAAGTATTCCATTTGGGAAGATAATTATATGGTTATTACATGGTTATAATGGTTGTAGAGGCATTCTACCTTTAATCTGCCATTGGTAGCAGAGTTAAACGACATTAGATTAGCAGCTCCAACCAACTTTTTATCTTATTTTGAACTGTGTGTGAACCCAAAAGGAGCCTAACTTTTGATCCTTGCTTTTTAGATACTGGAGACCTAAACTGTATCTTCATCCTGAGAAAGGCAGTAGCTTTTATTAGCAAACAGGCAAATAAGAGCAGGGGTCCCATTTACCATGGAAACAAAGCTTCTACTTATAGGTAGAAGTATGGAAGGTAGAATAAAATTACTGAAATCTAAAAGCTAAGAGGACAATTTAATAGACCCATACTTTAAGAGATCTGTCTCCAGGAAATAGAATTCTCAATAAATTAAGGAAAATTTAGAATAATTTTTTAAAACAAGTTAATAATAAACATTAGAATGATTTTAAGGAGCAGAGAAGATAACTGAAAGAAAAGTAAAAAACATGCTCATCCTCAATTCAACTCAGGGGTAACTGGAATATAAGACTTAAAAGTAAATGGAGGGATGGCTGGGTGGTTCAGTCAGTTAAGCGTCTGCCTTTGGCTCAGGTCATGATCCCAGGGTACTGGGATCGAGTCCCACATTGGGCTCCTTGCAGCAGGAAGCCTGCTTCTCCCTCTGCCTGCCCCTCCCCGACTTGTGCTCTTTTTCTCTGACAAATAAATAAATAAATAAAATCTTTTTAAAAAATAAAAATAAAACCTTATTAAAAAAAATAAAAGTAAATGGAAATTCAGAGGTTTATAATATACTGCCTAGGAAAGAAAGGGCCCTCAAAAAGAAACCTCAACACTGTAGCTGCAACCATGTCGAATTCCTAAATTTGACCAAAATACAGAGCTCAAATGCCATTCACACACAAAATATATGACGCACATCCCTATTTCCCCAGTAATATAAACACTGTGCCATAAACAATCTCCTGAAAGGCACCTTTTCCCAAACAAGCTTAAATTTACAGGCCATGGACTCTGGGCAACTGGCAAGACTGGCACCAAGAATATTTTGTTTTACCCTTTTTCCTTCTGTTACCATTAAGTCTGTGGTCTTTGCTAATTTGTGGTCATTGGTATGAACTTAGTATGCACTCAATTATGCAAACAGAGTTATTTTTTTCAACAACTGCGAAAAGCTCAGGAGTTTTACTTGACATTTCCAAACTGACTGGATGTGAAGCAGGTAACACGAAATGAGCTCTTCACACTAAAAAATGAGACACACCAAAGATCTGGTTGAATTAATCCAAACTTTAAGATTCAATCCAGGTTCCAACAGCTTGAAGAACCCAAACTCTACTGGCATCTGGCTGAGACTGAGAATAACAAACAGATAAAGTAAAGAATGATTAACCCAGGGAAGGATGGTTTAAATTCTTTAACTTCTTTTTACTAGATCGAATCATGTAAAATTGCCATTTTGGTGGGGGTGCCTGGGTGGCTCAGTTGGTTCAGTGTCCGACTCTTGATTTAGGCTCAGGTCATGATCTCAGGGTTGTGAGATCACACCCCACGTCAGACCATGTGCTCAGCGGCAAATCTGCTGGAGATTTTCTCTCTCTCCTTCTGCTCCTCTCTGTGCTCCCTCATGCAAGCACATGCTCTAAAATAAATAAATCTTTTTAAAAAACATAATAAAATGAAACTGCCATTTCTGGAGGTCAAAAAATAGTAGAATATCAATAATTTTATTTAGTTCAACATAATTTACTTAATATTGTTTTTTATTATTTCAGAGCCTTCTCCACAGGTCCCAGAAGTACACACAAAAGAGCAGAGTCTTTCTTCATGAAGGTAAAGGCAAAATTGCTATCACATATTACTGATCTCCCCAAGATGCCACAGTCACTACTCCCATACTCCTGCTAACTTCAGGGTTAAGTCACTAAACCCAAAGTCAAGAGGGAAGAATCAGATCTCTCATTTCCATCGCTGACCTCTTCAATCATTCCTCATTATTCTTCTCTACCAGAGGAGTAATGTATCTGACTGGTGAGTGGCAAGAGCCTAACATCTGCTGATTCACCATTCAGTCATTCATTTCTCCAACGGATGGGGTTCACGTATTAGGAAGCTACACGAATGCAAAAAAAAAAAAAAAAAAAAAGTTCTGAGTATGAATGCCTCCTCTGCAACCTCTAATTCTTAGGTAAGTCATCCTATATAGACTTTGGATGTCCATTTGGCCACAGATCAACTATGTTCTCCAATATGGAAGAATAAAACTAAATTTTTGTTTCCATCTGTCTGGCTTCTGTATTTCTCAATGTGTTCTAGATTCAGAGGTGGAGGGAAGAGATACAATCAATAATGAACTATCACACATAACTAGACATGTTTAACACAGGATAACAGTTTAACACAGTACAGGCATGAAACAATATGAACTCATAAAATTTATATTCTTTTAACTACAAGGAGACAAAAAAAGTTTTTTTACATAACCCTAAGTAAATGTTAAAAAGCAGAAATTCAATATAGTATTCTCTGTGAATGTCTCTGAAAACAGTTATGAATCATGTAGGTGAAAAATGTAAAATATGCAAAGAAATAAAGCTAAAATAATGAGAATACAGATTTTTCATTTTTAAAAATCTTCTTAATGCTGTTATAGTATCTTTCAGTACCAATGACTCAAGACAAAACCTGAAAGGAAATATGTGGAGAAAAGAAGCTCCTGGAATAGTGGGACTCCAGATGTTTTCAGTATCTTTTTATTGTCATTTTAATGCTACTTCATGTACCAAAAGAAATTTTATTTAAATAAATACAAATCAGACTGCTCAGAGCACCCTACCTTCATGTATATACCTGGGAGTTCTGCTTCCAGGAAGCCACCTATCTTATTTTCTGCTAATCAGAGGCAGCAGCCACAGCCACTCTTGCACTGAAGTGATCCATTTTGGTAAGCTGAGACTCTCAGATCAGATGTCTCAATGGCACCAGGCCACGGTCAAAAGCTTTCAAGTAATCAATGAAACCCTCAGGCAGCCATGGGCTCAATTCACCAGGCTACCACCAGGAACCTCAATACAGCAATGCCCTTCCTCCCTACAAACTGCTAGCAACATTTTTAGATTCATTCTCCACTGATCCTCACACAATACTCGGACAAAACTCCCATTTAACTAGCAACCCTCCTCCCACCCTCACTCCAACTTTTTTTTTTTTTTTTAAAGATTTTATTTAGTTATTTGACAGACAGAGATCACAAGTAGGCAGAGAGGCAGGCTCCCTGCTGAGCAGAGAGCCCGATGCGGGGCTCGATCCCAGGACCCTGAGACCATGACCTGAGCCGAAGGCAGAGGCTTAACCCACTGAGCCACCCAGGCGCCCCCCGTCACTCCAACTTTACCCACTCTATCTCCCGACCCAAGAGCCACTTAATAAAAAAATTTAAAAAATCAATACTAACTTTGTTAAAAGTTTTGCTTGGACTAAGCCTCTTCTAACATACCTAGTATTTTAAGAATTCAGCTATTAGCAAATGCTAATTATAGAAAATAACATCATTTTTGTACAAGGAACTCTGGCTGAGGAAAACAACAAAATTCAGCATAAGCTTTTGCTAAAATTATAAACTAAAATATGGAAAAGGAAAATAACTTTGGTTTCTATTTATAATTTTCTAAGTGTTTTATCCAGGGACATGAGTCTAAAACCTTATAGCTTATGAATATTATTTTGAGATAGTTTTTTTCACCTCATTGTGTATTTGAATTCTGTCTACCATGTAAGGTTCCAATACTCGATACCTTCTTTTAACTTCCTCATGAAGGAGTTTTACCTTTTCGACGAAGTTTTGAGAAAGGCTAAAATGTATTGAAATTCACTGCATGGCAGGCACATTGGCCTACACACCTAGAATGTCTTACTTCATTTAACCCTCACAAACCTATGAGGTAGATATTATTTTCCCCAATTTACAAAGAAACAGAAGCACAAAGAGATTCTAAGTAATTTTGCCCAGGTTACATAGCCAGTTAAGTGGTGGACCCAGAATTTGAACTCTGGCAATCTTGTTCCAGGCATACTACTGTGTCATTTGACCTCTCTCCTCCTAAACACTTCAGTCTTCCCAGAAGCTGCAGCCTACCAATCTCTCCCTTCTACTGTACTTGTTATACACCTCCCACAATAAGCTTATCACACTCTCTGTATACTCTTTGTTATTTTCCCATTTGCTTCATGTGTTTGCACTTGTTCCCCAATGAAATTTTAAGTTCCTTGCAGGCAAGGTAACCATGACATTTGCTTCTTGTTCCTACTGCTAAAAGAATGCTGTGTATGAAACATTTAGCTAAGAAGCTGACAGATTTAAATCCCTGGCAACTTCTGTATCATAAAGACAGATTTTTTTTCCTATTTTTTAAATGCAAAATATAATTAGAAAAGGAAAAAACTGACATACTCAGGCATGATAACAAGGGCTCTCTACAGAGGGAAAACGGCATAATCGTGCCCTTGCTATAAACTCTAAGGGACATGAAGCCACAGGCTATGATTCAGCAAAATTACTTTAACACCCGAAGGATAGCTCATGCCATCAGTGACAGACTTAGCATTACTAAAGTTAGGAAAATGACTACCTATATTTATTTTTCTTCTTAATGCATCTCCCCTGGTGAGTCATATCTATAAAACTGACAGACCAATGTTTTTCCATTTCCTAAGAGAACTAACATATAAAGAAAATCAGATAAAGTTTCTTCAGCATATGTATAATTAGTAAGTGACAATCTATGTTATCGGAAATAACACACACAGGGAAATATATAATAAAATTAAAAAGGCTTCCAGGTCTGGCAAGAATAAACTTTAAATAATGTTTTTCAATACATCAAAATGAGAAAATAAAAATACAAGTTCAAAGACACAAAACGTCTTGCAAAGCACACTTTAACCAGCCCATGTACTAAGGCATTTCAGATTTAACCAAAAAACTTAAAACTGGATGTTAAGAACTACACAGACCATAAGTAAAAGAAAGTACCTTTAGTAAAATGGGAATTTTACTCAAATATTTTGTCAAGATTCTTGACTATAATTCTAACAACATAAAAATCTGGGGGAATACAGGTCTTGAAATAATTTCAGAGGATGAAGGAGAGGAGCTTAGGGTTTTATGGGCTGCTTCTTGAACACCAATTGTCCAATGTACTGCTAACAGTTTTACTTTGCACACAAATATATAAATACAAAAAATTTTGCTAGGCTTCTAGGCAACTGAGATATCTTTGGAAGAGGCTAATGTGATCCCAAAACACACACACAGAAACATCATGATCATGGGATTTAATTTTTTGTTCTTTTGGTATCTGTTAGCTTTCTAAAGCCAACCAAGTTGTGTGGCAATAGAAGCAAAACAAACCAGTGTTTCTCATAGGATGAGACAGATGGCCTGTCTTTTATAGGGTATAGTCTCTAAATGATTAAAAATAGAGTATTTAATGCCATTTACTTGTACACTTAAAAATGGTTAAAATAGTCCCCCCAAAAATTAAGCAAGAGATTTTAAGTTAATGAATAAAATAAAAAAACAAAACTACTCACAATTTAATGTAAAACAGTATTCCAAGATGCAAACTAATGCCTCATTTTCAAATCATAGTTAAGATTTTTTTCCCAAAACTATCAATGCTACGTTATGTATATAATTGGAAATTAATTATAGGTCCCACCTTGAGATCTGGAAGGCAAGTAAATACCATATACTTAATCTGGCCCCCAATTCCAATCATACCAAACCACCATGTTTGTTAGAGGCCATCTCTAAAAACCAGTACCTCTGTGTAAAGCTGAATGGTGACTTCAGTTACAACTCATTCTGGCCTGCTACTTCCTTGGCTGCCACATCACCAAAGCAGAGTCTATAGCACTGTTATTTCACAAACACCACAAGGTTTTTTTTCCTTTCACACCATATACACAATTAAGGAAGTAGAAAACAATTGGAAACAACACCAGGTTTAAAACAGCACAGATCAAGGAGGTTCCTCTCTTTGTCAAGGGTTTACCAAAAGTAACATGTCAAAGGCCCAACTACTAAAAACACAAACCTTTCTAAGGGCTACTCTTGCCCACGCTTTTCTTATACTTTCTGATGTTCTGCTGCACTGGCAGGTGGAACTCCGTGATGGTTTAAACATCCACCCACTATCTACAGAATCCCTACAGCCAAAGGAAAACTTACCTCTGCAAAATGTGTTGATGTGCTATTGTCTATCCGGCTGCCACCACCACCTAAAAAACTGAAGAGAAAAAGAAATGAGTACTGATTCTATTCCTAGGAACAAGCTTCACTCCCAGAAGCTAAATATAGAATAGTACAATGAGAACAAAGCCCAATAAGGAAAAATAACTCATCCCAGCGTGACACCTACGAAGGAAATTATGAAGAACTGGCATATGGATTAATCTACGAAAGATATTATAACAAACCACAAAATCAAGTATAAACCAAGTGAAAAATTAGAAAGAGGGGCCGCCACAGAGTAGGAAGAAGGAACCACAGCCAGCAACGCAATTCAAATTTGACCTAGCAAGAGAAAAAAAACATTTATTCTCAAGGAGGCAAAGGAATAAAACAAGATTCTCAAAATAACGTTTTGCTAAAAAAAAATCATTCAACCACCAGATGAACATAACATTTGAGCCTACTTGGGAATGATTAAATATAGTACTACAAGGGGCCTGGTACTATACTTAGCACATTATAAAAGATCCCAATAAATATTTTTTCTTCTTATAATAGTTTATCCTATTCTTTGATTATCCTACCCATCCTTCAGGGCCCATCTCAAATGCTACCTCCTCCATTAAGTCTTTTCTGAACTCACCGACCAAATGAGGATCCACAGCCCTCTGCACTCTGACTCTGATTATAAATTCTACCTTATAAATATCTAGAATTTATCTCATCCACTTCTAACCCTTTCCCACCTTTCATAAATATAAATTCACAGCGCCTGGGTGGCTCAGTTGGTTTAGTGGCTGCCTTCAGCTCAGGTCATGATCCCAGGGTCCTGGGATGGAGTCCCACATAGGGCTCCCTGTTCAGTGGGGAGTCTGCTTCTCCCTCTCTCTCTGCCCCTCCCCCCCTGCTTATTCTCTCCCTCTCTCTCTCAAATAAACAAAACCTTAAAAAGCATATGTATACATATAAATTCAGAGGGTAAAGCGTGTGTTAATACCACAAATACATGTAAAGTGTTTACTGTGTGTAAAACATTATACAGAGCATTCAACATTTTTTAAAAACCCTGCAACATCATATCCTACATTGGTAACTTGAAAATAAAATCGTTGAATGTGAAAACAGGGGCGCTTGGCTGACTCAGCTGGTAGAGCATGTGACTCTGATCTCAGGGTTCTAAGTTCAAGCCCCACGCTGGGTGGAGAGATTACTTAAAAAAAAAAAAAATGTGTAAACAATAAAATAACTATTCCTGAAGACTGGGGAGAAATATTAGATCCCATTGTCCCCATGAAATCTGCAAAAAAAGGAGAGAAAAATGGCTAATATTTTGTGGAGAAAGGAATGGAAAAAATCACAAGAACTACCAGGTATCACTTTTACTTCAAGACACAAGCCTATGAACATGTACACAGTCACTCCAAATACAAGTCTACAAACTACTGCAGACAGCTTTCATTTTCAGAACACCAATTGCACTCAGCTCAATGAGGAAACAAACACAGTTTGGTTAGTCTGAAACCAAAAGTGAAAAAGCAAAACTAATGCCATTTTCTATGTAGTCATGCTCAGGCCTTATTCACTAATTAGAAACCATTTAACACTTGCATTTGTTTCAGAAGTTAAAAACACTTCAAATGTAGAATAAGCCCAGAAGTACTGGTACATTTATGCTAAATTAGTAAATAATTCAACTACCACTGTGTACCCATTTTATTGCTCAAGCCTGGACAGGCTTCCCAGGCTCCTTCCTGCCTTTACTATATTGTTTCAGGGATTCAAATATCCCTGGTAATTAAAGCTATGAACTTTATCTTTTTTACAGTTCTGTTCCCCCTGAAACTTCCTCGGCATTCCCTTTCCTTAAAATTCCTCCATATTTTACAAGTAACAAGGCTAATCATAGAGAAGGGATAATAAAACAACCACACTGTTCTGAGAGATGTTACAAAGCTTAAGAAAACTTACAAGATGCCCCTCTGATCAATGTCCAGTAACATATGGAGCCCACTACCCAATATTTATACGTAAGGACCTCCTATTGTTAATTTTTACCATCTACTACTTACCACTATAATTGCTAAGTATTCAAAAATCAGCCAATGTTTATGAACTTAATAGAAAGGGAATACCAAGCTACCTCTAAGAAACTGATTCTAAGAAAAAGATTTCTTCAACCATTTAGAACACCAACCTTTCAAAAGACATATAATCTGTACAACTGAGTATTCGCTACTAATGGCACCTGTAGGTGGACAACCTTTGGCCTACAAAGGCACAAATAGAATTAAATCAAGTGAAAGCAGGATCCATAAAATTCATAGTTCTCTTCTAAAAAAAACGACTCATCCTACAGTTAATCACTATCTGCATTTATAACCACACTCCGTACAAAAGGCTAAAGAAACCAGGATTACTACTTAAAAACTTTGAACAAAAAAATAAGTCCATCAATTGCCTCCCAATAACCAATATGCTCTTTATTCAATACATGCAGAGCATAAGTGTTTGCAATAAGTATTTGATGCCATTATAAAAGCACAAATAAAAAGCATGCCCCAAGTTAGCATGCTATTCGCACAAAATTGCTCACTTTGCTGTCATGCTGATCTTACAGGTTTAAAGCTGGTATTGTGTTATTCAAAAACCAAGATTATTAGATCACCATGTAAGTGTACCAAACTTGATCCCATGCCATATAATGCCCCAGAAGCTCCAGTTCATTTATATATATAATCACCACTCATTAATAAAGTTAAACTAATAGTACATACTGTAAAATGTGTGGTTTTTCCTGGTTGTGGAAGGGACCTTCAACTTTGGAGTCTGCCAATAGCAACAGTAAAGGAATTATTTACTGCCATTAAAATCTCCAAAGTCACTCCAAGATTAAAAGAAGCTTCAGATTACAGGTTCTTTTCATCCAGTCAGTATTTCATCAACTGTCCAACCAAATTATCTAACCAACAGCCATGAAAGAACAAATGTGTCATTATGTTTAGCCATAAAAGGCCATCCTACCAATGCTATTCTACTTTTTATTAAGTTTTTATAGTTTTACTCATATTAACCAAAAAGTAATATAAAATACTGTCACTTTCAGAAACACTTCCCCGCTTATAAGTTTTATATCTCTAGTAAGACCAATGAGAGCCGATTTCAAGCATTATGAACCAAATTAATATTACAGCTATAATAAGTCTGACTGCAATAATTTTAGTAAGGTGAAGGATCCAAAGGCTTTCCTCAAAAGAGAGTAATAACTCGGTTTCCCTGGCTAGACCAGCCTGCTTACCTTCTTAGATACCTTTGTCAGAAGTCAGTCCCGAGCCGACCCAAGAGGTATAACAGACATTTACCTTTAGGCAACAGAGTGGTCACTGAAACCACCCAATAATCTAAAAGGACACCAAAGACTCAGAAAATAAATGCAAACTTACCAGATTTCCTCTGATATGGATATAGAGATTTCAAAGGAATGCCACACACAATCAGAAGCAGAGGATCTCATCATACCCACTATCACATCACATCACATCCCAAATTCTTCCATTTTTATTACCCTTCCCTCTTCTTCCCTCCCTCTGTTCCTCCAGAGAACATAAGTTATAGAACAATTTTCCTTTTATTCATTCAGTCAATGCTGACAGAAAACAATTTTGATAACAGAATGCCTGATTTATTCACGAGCTTATACAATACCTGGAATCATCTGTCACTTCTTCAATAAAGCCTGATTCACATCTGGGACAAATATATTCCTATAAAAGAGAGGAAGAAATAAACAGGAATCTTTCATTAGAAAGCTAAGCATGTAGTTTCAGAGTAATATGCAGTATACAAGCTGATGTGATGAAATGTTACATGTACTTGCTGACTCCAAGGACAGTTTTTTTTATCACACTCTGGCAAATAAAGAATTCGATAAGAAGTTTGCAGAATGGCTTTATAAGAGGTTCCCTCTGAGAGCTCCCACTGAAAGGGAGAACGTCAGATTTTTGTTTTTAAATTTGGGTTGATTTTTTAAAAACTCGGATAAATTCATGATCTAATTTTCTCTTCAAATCTAATGAAAAATCTCCACTAGTTATCAGAGCAGTATAAGATTATAAAACTGGGGGCACCTGGGTGGCTCAGTGGGTTAAGGCCCCTGCCTTTGGCTCGGGTCATGATCCCAGGGTCCTGGGACCGAGCCCTGCATCAGGCTCTCGGCTTGGCAGGGAGCCTGCTTCCCCGCCTCTCTCTGCCTACCTCTCTGCTGGCTTGTGATCTCGGTCAAATAAATAAATAAATAAAATCTTTGTCGGGGCGGGGGGGAGATTATACAATTGGTGGGTACAAAAACTGCTATTTGATACTAAACACGTGTAAAAGACACAAACTGAAGCACAACATAAATCAAGTGGTAACTAGGAATTAACAATGAAGTTTTCAGTATTTATCTATTTTCTGACTACCAATGGCTCTAAATAAAACTTAACATTCTCAGGTATTTAACAGAAATGTTAATCCAAATAACTAGAATAATTCCAAATCAGCTTCTACTTCCTTCAGTACCAAGAATCTTTCTTTTAAATAAATATCAAGCATTAGTACTGATAAGAAAGAATACACTTTGGGGACACTTGGGTGACTCAGTCGGTTAAGAGTCTGCCATCGGCTCGGGTCAGGATCCCAGGGTCCTGGGATCGAGTTTGGTCTCCCTGCTCACCTCAGTGGGGAGTCTGCTTCTCCTTCTGACCCTCCCCCAACTCATGCACAGGCTCTCTCTCTCTCTCAAATAAATAAATATTTTTTAAAAAAAGAAAAAAAAAGAAAGAATACACTTTAAGGGTGCCTGGGTGGCTCAGTCAGTTAAGAATCTGACTCTTGATTTCAGCTCAAGTCATGATCTCAGGCTGGTGAGATCAAGTCCCCAGTTGGGCTCCACACTCCACATGGAGTCTGCTCCAGTTTCTCTCCCTCTGCCCTCCCCCAGCTCACATACTCTCTCATCCAAATAAGCAAATCTTATTTAAAAAAAAATACACTTTAGAGACTGCCTTGTCATCATTTTTTTTTACCACCCTGAAGTATTTCTTTCCTTTATCATCCACTTACCATACTTCTAAAACTATTTTTAACTACCTATTAAAATAGACCCTGGAAAGACATTTTCAACTATTTTCTTGCTCCCTGTAAACCCTATATAAACTTTGTCTTACCAGAAAGTGATGTAAGCCACATTTGGCTAGTCAAAGACAATCAGAATAGTAACTCAAATATTCAAATGCTTTCTTAAAAGAGATATAAAGAGGGGGCGCCTGGGTGGCACAGTCAGTTAAGCATCTTACTCTTGGTCTCAGCTTAACCTGTGACCTCAGAATCTTGGGATCAAGCCCCACATCAGGGTCTGAGCTCAGCGGGGAGCCTGCTTATTAAGATTCTCTCTCCTGGGGGTGCCAGGTGGCTCAGTTGGTTGAGTACCTGTCTTCGGCTCAGGTTATGATCCCAGGGTCCTAGGATTGAGCACCAAGTCAAGCTCCCTGCTCAGTGGAAAGTCTGCTTCTCCCTTCTCCTTCTGCCCCTCCCCACCATTCATGCTCTCTTACTCTCTCTCTCGCTCTTGCTCTATCTCAAATAAAATCTTTAAACAATAAAGTTTCTTTAAAAAAAAAAAATTCTCCTTCTCCCCCTGCTCTCTCTCTCGCTCTCCTCTAAAAAAGGAAATAAATACTGTTTAAAAAACAAAAACAAAAACAGGGGCGCCTGGGTGGCTCAGTAGGTTGAAGCCTCTGCCTTCGGCTCAGGTCATGGTCCCGGGATCCTGGGATCAAGCCCCACGAAGGACTCTTTGCTCCGAGGAGAGCCTGCTTCCTCCTCTCTCTCCCTGCCTGCCTCTCTGACTACTTGAGCTCTCTGTCAAATAAATAAATAAAATCTTTTTTAAAAAATTAAAATTTAAAAAAAATTAAAATAAAAAAGAAAACCAAAGGGATATAAAAAGACCAATCCTTTCCAACAAGATTTGTTTGGTGAGGATACAGTCAATCCAAGAAACATTAAAATTTAATAAAATAATTGCTATAATTAATGCACACTTGGAATATAAGGAAAGGCCAGGGAAGGCTTTCTCTGAAACAGTGACTTATATTATTAGTCTTTTGCTCCAAGAAAAAGGAAATTATGGGCTAAGGATCATCACAACAACTCTAACAGGCACAGAGGTTGGAGGGGAGTGGTTTGAATGTCAATAGGTAGGCAGGGACCACATTGTGGAAAACCTCAGATTTACCATAAACTTTAACCTATGCATCAGAAGCTCTCAAGTTTTTTTTCTCTGCTATACACAGGAAGGCTTAGAAACACTCAAAACAGGCACACTGTACACTTCAGAAATAAAATAATCTGGAGACCATATAAATCCCTGAGCCCCTCCCCCTACTCCTTCATCTGCCACCCTCCAAACTAGCAGTAACTCCATCCCTTTCTCTCCCACTGAGAAAGTACAAATGAGATCGATTTTAGAAGGCTAACCCTAAACCTATTCTAATGTCTAATGTTAAAAAGAAAAAGGGAATCAATTACAAAGTGTTGTAATTTGTCACAATCATAGGTCTGGGCCCTATGATTTCCTCCCTCTCCCTCTCGCTCATTCCCACTGCTTTAAATAACCCCCTATACAGGAACAACTCCCGAACGTGTATCTCCAACCCAGACCACGTTTCTAAGTGCTCTTTCTCTCTCTTCCTTACACATACACACATACTCTGTCTCTCAAGATGTGGCATACATACCAGCTTGCTCATACTGGAAACCTGGGAGTCATTCCTGACACCTCCCTCTCCCCTATCTTCCAACAACTAATGATCAAATCTGGCACTCCTAGCTCAAACACATTTCTCAAATCTACTCCTTGCCCACTGCCACACTATCTTAACCTAAGCCAGCAGTGACCCTAGACACTGAAATACCTTCCCTCTTAAGTGTCATCCCACTTCTCTTCTAGCCTCTTCCTTATCTCTTCCGCATACTGAAGTCAGAATGATTTTTAAAACATAAAAATGGACCATGTCATTTCCCAGCTTAAAACCTTTCAACTATCTCCCAAAACACCTCGTATAAAATCAAACTCTTAAACATGACCTACAAGGCCCTGATTCAGCAGGTCTCTATTCAACTGGCCCACATCACTTCATGCTACTCTCCCCCGCTCAGTATATTACGGTTACAAGGGCCTTCTTTCAGTTTTTCTGCCTCATCAAGCTCATCGTGCCTCTAAGCTTCCATGTATACTGCTTCTGTAACTGAAACACTATTCCCTAACTTTGTGAATGGCAAGGAATTTCTAATCCTTTAGCCTCCATTTTAATGTCATGTCATGTCTTTCATCATAGAATCTACAGTGGTTACCTCCTATTCTCTTTTTTTGTAATTGAAGAATACATAAGATATTGTATTGGTTTCAGGTGTACAACATAGTGATTCAATATTTATATACATTATGAAATGACCACAGTAAGTGTAGTTATCACCTATCAACATACAAAGTTATTACCATATTACTGACTATACTCCCTATGTTGGATTTCATCTCTGTGACTTACTTATTTTATAACTGTAAGACTGCACTTCTTAATCCCTTTCACCTATTTCACCCATCTTCTGATCCCCTATTATTTTCTTCCTCAGCACCTCATTCATTAGTTTATAGCACTTGTCACAATTTAGATGTTTTTTAATGTCTGTCTCCATTCAGTAAGCTTAAAGTTTCATAACAGCAGGGTGCAGATCTGTTTTGTTTACCAGTATATGCCTAGGACAGATAGGTGCTCGATATTTACTGACTACATGAACATGAAATTACTTGCCATATACTTCACAAATTAAAAGTCAAAGTACCAGAATCTAATATAATCAGAAAACACACAGAGTGGAAGTAAAGAAATAAAAGAGCTAAAAACTTTTTAAGATTTTATTTATTTGACAGACAGAGAGAGCATAAGCAGGGGGAGAGGTAGAGGGAGAAGCAGACTCCCTGCTGAGCAATGAGCCTGACATGGGGCTCGAACCCAGGAAACTAGGGTCATGACCTGAGGTGAAGGCAGATGCTTAAGCAACTGAGCCACCCACATGCCCCAAAGAGCTGAAAACTTAAGAAGTTATGGCTGGATCATAAGATAGTAGAGCTTGAGAGGTTTCAGAGGAAGAACTGTTCTGGATGATCATAAAGTCCAAGATATATCAATGGGCATAGATGGCTAAAATGGAGTAGGGATGAAGATCTTTGGAGTTAAAAGGTTATTTACACTGATACTGAACTTCCAAAATTATGTTAAGATGTATGGTGGAGAAAAAATAATTTCAAAAGCAGATAATCACAATTGGGAAGACAAAAAAAGACTCTGAAACAAGAAGCACGTTGATTTCGAGTAGAGAAAATGTACGAGTCTTCTCATCATGATCCCAGGCACAGTTCTAGGAAGCAGGCTGTCAGCCACAAACAGCTCTTTCAAAAGAACAAGATACTTCAGAGGAATAAACCAAATTGCAGAAGTACTATGGATTCCCTCCTATCCCTAGGTAGTCCCTCCACAATCAAACCTTCCTAAATAATTCTATTTTGATTACAGGGAAGAGAACCAAAATTCTTTCCAGATGCTTTGTAAATTATCCTTGATAAAAGTAGCTAATTATAAAACATATAGATCTCTCAGCTGTGGATTCTCTCTTCCTGCAATCAACATTACAGAACATACATAGAACTTTTTCAAATTCGTAACCTCATCTTTCCCTAATTATCAAAGTAAAAAGAAAAATGCCCGCTTGTTTCTTACATACTTCAATAGTCTGATCTTAGAACAAAGGTCTGTTCTTAGAAAATTATATCACTTCCATTCTCTTGGAGGACTGAAAATCCCAAAATAACATTCTGAAGTTGCTACAGTTCCAGTTTCTAGATTTTCTTTTTAAAGGCTTGATAGCACTTGACTTAATACTGCCATTTTTCTTCTCAATTCACACTAGTCACTACTCTTCCTGACTTCCAGCTACATAGAGGGTGCCACTCTTTCACTCAAAAGACTCAAAAATTGTAACAACTGTTTCAAACTATCTGGAGACATCATGTGGACTTAGAGATGAATGAAATACGACTGGCTTAAATCCATAATTATTAAAGCTGGGTTCATGTGGGCTTCTTATACTAGCCTATTTTTGATATGTTTAAAGCTTTTCATGATAAAGTTTTTTGTTTTAAGTTGTATCAGTCTTGGTCTTCCTCACATATTCTTTTCATTACACCACACTGATTAAAAATAACTTTGCTTTTAGAGAAAGTAACAGAAACCATAATTTCCTGAAGACAGGATGAAAAAGTTTATGGTGAGGCCCAATAAGGCCTTGGGAAATTAGGCAGCCATTCAGCCCTCTCCCTCTCTCATAAAGGAGCATTATCCTGATAAACACATAATCCAAGGTCTGAAACCTTCAATCTTACAGACTCAGAAATCTAAGTTAGCAGACCAAGAGAAGATCTGTCTTAAAAAAAAAGATTCACATAGGGGTGCCCGGGTGGTTCAATGGGTTAAGTCTCTGCCTTCGGCTCATGACCTCAGGGTCCTGGGATAGAGCCCACAACGGGGCTCTCTGCTCAGTGGGAAGCCTGCTTCCCCCCCTCTCTCTGCCTGCCTCTCTGCCTACTTGTGATCTCTCTGTCAAATAAACAAATAAAATCTTTAAAAAAGAAAGAAAAAGATTCACATAAAAACCAAATTCAGAGGCCATGTATATAAAACCCAAAATGCCAATTTACTTTACAACAGCCTAAGATACCCATCCCCACCATGAGTATAAACCAGATCCTCAAAAATCAAGGACCTGGGTTTCCTCTTCCCCTCAGCAGTACCAGAAGAGGATGATGTTTGCCTCTGATTTTTTTTCTACTCTTTTCCTGTTCACCAACAATTCCCATACCTTCTTCTAAGAGACATACTGTTTCTCCTGACAAAATATAATAAAATTACTTGGCTATGTTTTCTTAGTTACAAACACAGTTTAGTTTCACCCTATACTGAGATTACAACCAGACTGGATTTTAAGTGCTTATCTCAAGTCACTTCTAAAGATGGCTACTTTCCATTTTAATTTTTGTAATTTTTTTCCAGGAGTGATTTTAACCTTAATTGGGGGGATGTCCATGAATAAAGGTAAATTTGTAAAAGGATCAAACAGGGGATGCCTGGGTGGCTCAGTTGGTTAAGCATCTGCCTTCAGCTCAGGTCATGATCCCAGGCTCTTGGGATCCAGTCCTGCATTGGGATCCTTGCTCAGCAGGAGCCTGCTTCTCCCTCTGCCTGCCACTCCCCCTGCTTTGTGCGCTATCTCACTCTCTCTGTCAAATAAATAAATAAATAAATAAATGATCTTTTTAAGAAAAACCAGGGGTGTCAAACAGGAAGCAAACATAGTCTTTCTTTGCCTCTATACTCCTCCCACATCAAAGTCCTGGCTTTAGAATCATTCATCCTGACATATATATACAGATATTCAGATACAAAGTTTTGAATTTTAAGCATAAGGTGCTTGTGTTAGAAGAGAGGAGGAGGGGCAAGCCCTCCCAAGGAGGATAATGATAAGCACCCACATATGTCTGGCACTATGGAAATCTCTTCTTCTCTGCTTCAACATTAACACATCAAATCACCACACTAACTACCCCACCTCAACCAAAATACTGCCAACATACAGTCTACACAGTCACAAAGTCTTTTTTTGTTTTAAAGATTTTATTTATTTATTTGACAGAGGGAGAGATCACAAGTAGGCAGAGAGGCAGGCAGAGAGAGAGAGAGAAGGAAGCAGGCTCCCCGCTGAGCAGAGAGCCTGATGCGGGACTCGATCCCAGGACCCTGAGATCATGACCTAAGCCGAAGGCAGAGGCTTAACCCAGAGCCACCCAGGCACCCCACAGTCACAAAGTCTTATCAAAAAAATTCATTAGGTCATTTCTATTATTTAATCTGTAGAAGAGAAGTATAACAAATCTAGGTTAATTACCCAGAATCATTGGAAATTGGAACCTTATTGTTTGTACCAAACTAAGCTGCTTCCCCTAGGGTCTAAAAGTTCACTGTATAAAACTCCAGTGAAGATACCAGTGGCAGGAACAATTGAATGAACTGCTTCAGATGTTCCACTGCCTATTCCATCTAAAAATACCCATAACCAGAAATATTTTTCACCATTAGTCGTCTGAATCAGGAACAACTCCTTAAGTATATAGCCTAGCCCTGATTCTTACCCACTTAGAAGAATAGCGCAAGAATACACTTGTAATACTGAAGAGAAAGGGAAACAGTAGTTTTAATGCATTATTTTCTTTTCCTTCTTATAATTCAAGATTAATTATCAAAATATGTGAGGCTTTAGAAGGACAATGAGCTACAAGCCAAGACTTATTTATATTGAGTTCCACTCTGAATTGTGCATACTCTTGAACTTTATGCAAATTTGTATCAATATTTACTCAGAACATGAAATAGACTAGAAATTATTTCCTAATTCCCACAACTTTGCTTTTCTATATGTTCACTGTCAGCATCTAAGTAGTTTTTTTAATCTAAAACAGAAGCTTATTTACCCAAAGATACAAATGCAGTGATCCGAAGGGGGACCTGCACCCCAATGTTTATAGCAGCAATGTCCACAATAGCCAAACTATGGAAAGAGCCCAGATGTCCATAGACAGAATAGATAAAGATGTGGTATATTTATACAATGACATACTACTCAGCCACCAAAAAAAATTGAAATCTTGCCATTTCTCAATGATGTAGATGGAAGTAGAGAGTATTATGCTAAGTGAAATAAGTCAATTAGAGAAAGACAATTATATGATTTCACTCATATGTGGAATTTTTTTTTAAGATTTTTATCTATTTACCTAACAGAGAGAAAGATCACAAGTAGGCAGAGAGGCAGACAGAGAGAGAGGGGAAAGCAGGCTCCCCGTCAAGCAGAGGGCCCAACTCGGGTCTCCATCCCAGGACCCTGAGATCATAACCCGAGCCAAAGGCAGACCCCAACCCACTGAGCCACCCAGGTGCCCCTTATATGTGGAATTTAAGAAACAAAACAGCAGATCGTAGGAGAAGGGAGGGAAAAATAAAACGAGACAAAATCAGAGGTGACAAACCATTACAGACTCTTAAACAAAGGACACAAATTGAGGGTTGCTGGAGGGGAGGTGCGTGGAGGGATGGGGTAACTGGGTGATGGGCATTAAGAAGGGCACGTGATGTAATAAGCATGGGGTATTATATAAGACTGATGAATCACTGAACTCTACCTCTGAAACTAATCATATGTTATATGTTAATTAACTGAATTTAAATTAAAAAAAAAAAAACAGAAGCCTATTTTCTGTCTTGTCTGACAGTCAAAAACTAAGATCACAATATTTACTCATATCTTCTTGTTCATAGTCTCTTTGAGTATCATCGGGCAGAACTGTTCAGAAATTCCTAATTGGAAGGATTAGGAACACACACTGTTTGAAACACGTCACAGCTCTTACACCAGAACCCACCACACCCTGAATTTCATGCCAGCTCACAACTGTAGGTCAAAGACACTGCTTTTTTCTAGAGACCTTTTCCATAAATCCCCTGATTATTTCTTTTCAAACCAAGGTACACTTCCTCCCTTTTCAAAAGCATCAAGTATACCCCAAAACAAAGACAAAAGAACTCGAGTTCTGTCTCCAGTTCCAGCATTACCTTTGTGGTCTTTGTGAAGACCTATTTCTCCATCTGTAAAACTAGAGCACAAATGCTATCTCCCCCAACTCTCCTTCAGAAAAACAAGAAAGTCTTACTCTTTCATGTGGCCAACTACTCATTCAAAAAGAAGATGAAAGTTTCCAGTTTAAGCATTTTGAACTCCAAAAAATCTTAAGTGATTGTTCCCTTGACTATTAACCAGAAAGAAAACCAGTTCACCAAAAAAAAAAAAAAAAAAGAAAAGAAAAGAAAAGAAAAGAAAAGAAAAGAAAACATCAGTCAAAACTAAGTTTTAGTGTTATACAAGGATACCTATACAATTTAAATACTGCTTGAAGAGCTGTGATTCAGTTGCCAACAAAACTGCTTTCGTTTATGGTCTCATTCCCTAAGAATAGTAACATATACAACCTTCATAATTTTGTTCCTCCATTCCAGGCCATGACTGAACACCAACAATATCAGGGACTCCAAACAGGAGTGTATAATCAATCAACCTTCTTCAGCACATTGTGTAACAAGGCAGAAAATCAGGTAATAGGACAAAACGTTACTTGATACAAGCTTGATCAGATGAACAAGAAGCCAAATTTTCTAAGAAAAAAACAGACTAAACTACAAAAATTACCAGAGAAAAAGTTAATTTCATACAACACAATATAGCCAGAACAGATTTAGTTATAATGTTCTGTGCCTGATGCCACTGAAGGCAGCAGGAAGAACAACCCAGTGGCAAAAGATATAAAATGGTAAATAATCCAAAAAGTTTGCCTTCAGCTCTGATGCATCCCACTGGTTTGGAGGAAAATTTTTATCTTCTTGCATTCAGCTTAGGCTGACAGAATCTTCTTACATAAACTGACAACATTCATTCTCCCAGAAAACATATTTGAAGCTCTCCATTCCAAACACTGAGGGAAAGGAAAGCACGCTTGGTAGGGAAAGAAAAATAACTTGGGACTAGAAGTCACTGAAATCATGTACAAAATATATGTTTTAATGAAATCACACTTACGGAAATAAAGGCCCATATAACAAACTTTTCTGAATATCCTCATCTCAGGTACTTCGCCTCGAAAGAAGAACTGAGCAATGTTTCAGAAGAGCCTAAGTGGTTAAAAGTAGTGAATGTGAACTTTAATCAAAACTGGACTGGAAGCACAGAGAAACAAACGAACTGTGTGATATTTGGCAAGTCACACTTCATTAATGAACTAGGGCCTGGAACATAAAGTTTTCAATAAACTGTAGATTCTAATAAACTCCTGTAAGCAATTTTGTAGAGCATTTCTTAAACCATGTTTCACAGGATATTAAATCAGTGGTCTGTTAAGAAAAAGAAAAAACAAATCTGGAAAAGGTTGAATTAAACAATATTATTAAGTATGTTGATGGGCACCTGAGTGGCTCCATCATTGGGCATCTGCCTTCAGCTCAGGCCATGATCCCAGGGTACTGGGATCAAGCCCCACATCAGGCTCCCTGTTCAGCGGGAAGCCTCCTTCTTCCTCTCCCACTCCCTCTGATTGTGTTCCCTCTATAGCTGTGTCTCTCTCTGTCAAATAAATAAATAAAATCTTTGGGAAAAAAAAAAAGTATGTTGCTTTACTGAATGATTTTTCAGAACCATTAATATGCCATTCTGTATGGTAAAAGGGCAAATGGAAGAATGGAGACAAGATTTAGTATGTCGCATTCTACCATGATTCTGAATTCATAGTTAAGTCTCCTGACACAAATTTTTGAGAAACACTGATTTAGACTGATCTCCAAATTTTTAGATTCCATAAAGCAGTTCAATTTTAAAGCTTTTATTTATTTAAGTAGTCTCTACACCCAACATGGGGCTCAAACTCATGACCCAAGATCAAGAGTCACATGCTCTATCGACTGAGCCAGCCAGGCACCCCAAAGCAGTTCAATTTTAAAATTTAGAAATTAAGGACACACACAAGACTGTCAACTCTTCTATTTTGCCAAGTAAAAACATTTTTTTAAAAAATCATCAGCTATTATCACCATCATTTCATTTTAAAAGTATCAGTTTAGGGACACCTGGGTGCCTCAGTAGATTAATTACCTGCCTTGGCTCAGGTCATGATCCCAGGGTCCTGAGTCCTGCCTCAGGCTCTGCAGGAAGCCTACTTCTCCCTCTGCCTGCCACTCCCCCTGTGTGCACACTCTCTCTCTCTGGCTCTCCTGCTCTCTCTCTGACAAATAAATAAATAAAATCTTAAAAAAAAAGTATCAGCTTAAAATCCAAAAGACAGGAATAAAGGCCTTTAGATTACATTACATTAAGTAAAACCCTTTTAAATAAAATAATTTAGCACCATCCTCCTTTCTACCATGTGCCCACAAGAGCAATCTCTGAACCTCTCATGTATACCTCTTCATCTAAATACAATAGTACAGACATTCCATCAGTGAGGTAAGAGAACTTTACAAATATGATCTAGTTCACTTTCAGGAACCCTCAGGTCAGTAGAGATCACATACAAACTGGTTGACAAAGGCAGTCATTGAGCTTTACAAAGTAAGAAAATAATGAATTAACTGAAGAACTTTAAAAAATAAAAGAAACAAAGATCTTATAAGAATAGCCCTGAAAAAGAAATTATCCCAGGCCAAATTTACCTGTCAAAGAATCCCAAGTTTTCAAAAATTGAGGTTTTACTTTATTCAATCAACATTACCAGCAATAAGAATATACTGTTTTGTTTCATTTAACAAAGGAAAATCTCAGCATTGCTTTATATTATGATGTCCTCAATCCTAACATTTTCAAGATTGTTCATTATCATAAAACAAGATAATATACTTTGTAACTTACAAAGAAGAATCATTATAGAAGTAAAATCTGTATCCCAGTAAGAATGATTCAGTGGGGGAGCCAGGAGGTGGAGAATTCAGTGGGTATCACATGATCTATGTGGAAAACTACAGAATAAAATTCCTTCATACAAAATCCAAAAATACACAAAAGCTCAAATCACTAACCAACAGAGAGGAATAAACACAACTACCTCATTTTACAGACAAGGAAAACTAAGGCCCTTGAAAGATTCAGTAATAGGGCGTCTGGGTGGCTCAGTCGGTCTGCCTTCAGTTCAGGTCATGATTCCAGGGTACGGCTCGCTCAGCAGGGAGTCTGCTTGTCTCTCTGCCTCACCCCCTGCTCATGCTCCCGTGTGTAAGTGTGTGTGCACTCTTTGTCTCAAATAAATAAATCATAAATTTTAAAAGCCAATCAGCTGCTCATATGGAGGACAGATAACTGGGAAGCTCTTCTACTTATAAACTGTCAGATACACAAACAAAGCTACATTCAAAAAACAAGAGGCTCGGGACGCCTGGGTGGCTCAGTTGGTTAAGCGGCTGCCTTCGGCTCAGGTCGTGATCCCAGCGTCCTGGGATCGAGTCCCACATCGGGCTCCCTGCTCAGCAGGGAGCCTGCTTCTCCCTCTGCCTCTGCCTGCCACTCTGTCTGCCTGTGCTCTCTCTCTCTGACAAATAAATAAATAAAAATCTTTAAAAAAAAAAAAAAAAAAAAAAACAAGAGGCTCAACTCTGTCTGGCCCCTACCTAATGATAAGTGGTTCATTAGACCCCTGATTTGAGCCAAACTTTTATTCAGTGGTCTACAGGTCTGTGCTTTGTTTTAGGGTGTTGTATGAACACTAGTACCCACATGATTTTCAACATGTATAAAACCAGAAAGTGGTATGAAGAAAAGGCCCCCAATTACAATTCCTTCATTCAACAAATGCTTATTGAATGAATACTATGCACCAAGCACCGTTCTAACCACTGATGAATATGGAAATGGCAATAATAAGAGTGGTAAGGAAATAAGAAATTTAAAGGTATACAGGAGGAACTGTCTAAAAGAAAAATAAACCAAATCTAAAGGACAAACTCTGAATCTTGCAACATGTGGTTTAATTATTGCACTAACATAGGAAATAATAAGAGAAAAGAAGAGTAAACATAAAAGGGGAAAATGTTTTCCTGTATGACTAGAAGGCATTCTTAATGAGGAAAATACAATCATCTAGGGGACATTCTGGATATCTCTTGAAGTGTTTTGGCTGTCACAGCAATTTAAAAATTTATTGTCCATTTAATGGACAGAGAGAGGAACACACAGGAAACTGCAGCACAAATAAATGTTTCTATTCTCAAACTTCATACAGATAGTTAAGTAGATTTAAAAAACACCTTTTTCAAAGGCTCAGTCCTACCTTCATTTTATATATAAACACCAAGTCCTTCTGCATAATTTTAATCTGCACTAAATGTCCAGAAAAACAACTCTGAGTAAAAAAAGAGAAAATTATACTTTATTTGTACCTTTTCCAAGAATTGTTCACCATTCTGATGGTTTACTTTTCATGGCATTGAAGTTGCAAACACCCTCATAACAGTCTACTCAGGTACCTATTATGTAAATGTTTGGTGCCAGTATCTACCACATTATACATATCTTCCTGTTATGGACAACTGAGTATTTACAGACTGAAATGTGTAACATTTTGTCATGAATAATTTTTTTATTTATTCTTTATCTTACAGCTAATTTTTTCTTTTAAAACTGTATGTGTAGGAAAGTTGTGCTATGTGAATTTCATTAAAAGGAGCATTGCAAAATATTTATTATAAAATTAGGGCACTGAGTCTAATAGGTCTGAGAACCACAAGGCCAGAAGATCAGCATCACCGTAGGATACCTGCAGGTCTCAGTTAATCCAGAAAAAGGCATTAAAGGGCATGTAACTATGGGATTTTTCTCTTTATTTTGACAATATATATTCTAAGCATGGCAAAAAGTAACCATAATGAAACCTCTACTGGAAGATAGTTCTCTGGATTTAAAGTCTGTTCAAATCTAAACAATATCAAAGACAATGACAAAGAGGTAAACAAAGAATACCTTGTCTATAAGAACTTCTCTGTGACACTTGCTGAAATTGTCAAGGAGAGAGATTACCTACCTTAACAGATTTTCAAGGAAACAAAACTAAATGGCCTATTTGGGAAAAGAGGCTGGACAAGCAATTTAACATATAAGAAATGCTCAGCTAAAAATCATGAGAACAAACTCACTCCTGTTTGATACACATGCACCTTGACACTTCTAAGGAATTTTGACTTGCTAACATTTGAACTTAAAAGAAGAATTAAAGAAAAAATCTTTCAGAATCTAACCTAAACTTCTGGAAGAAAAACTACCTAAAATGTTTCTACTACGGCAAAGACCCTATTTCCCCAACAAGGAAAGTATTTGCTTGTTCCTACAATACCTTTCAATCCAAGACTACATAGCTCCGTTTCTCTGAATGCTCATTCAGGCTTCCAGTAACACCTCAATATTATTTTACTATAGTATATACTAAGGTAAATAGAGAGGGTCAGGTGACTCAGCTCTAATGACCAGTATCAGAACAAGGACTGATCATTCAATTCACCCTGTGAGCCAAGAGTTTAAAGTAACTAGAAGTTTGGGGTGCCCTGGTGGCTCAGTGGGTTAAGTTTCTGCCTTCGGCTCAGTTCATGATCTCAGGGTCCTGGGATTGAGCCCCTCACCGCGCTCTCTGCTCAGTGGGGGAGCATGCTTCCCCCCCCCAACCCTCCACCGCCTGCCTCTCTGCCTACTTGTGATCCCAGTCAAATAAATAAATACAATCTTTAAAAAAAAAAGAGAGAGAGAAAAGAAACTAAAAGTTTAAACACAAAATCTCCTGAGTTCATGAAACTTCTAAGAGAGCTGTAAGAGAAAGAGAGAAAGTAAAACCTGATTAATGCTAAGATGAACTACAAAGAAACTAAATGTTAGGCTTACTGTCTGCTTTTTGACTTGTTTTCAAACTGGAATTTCCAGATGTCTTCCCAAGTTACAAAAGGTGCTAATACCTCAATTAATTCCCAACTGACAAAAAAATTTGGATACTTTTCTTTTAGAAGTTGCCCTACAGTGTGTAACCTGAGAGGAGTGATCCAATTCCTCTGGTCTCAGTAACCACAGGGAGAGAAAGTGACCCTAACAGATACAGCTATAATAGAATAGCAGCCACTAACTACTGTTCTAAATAATCCCTCCCATCAGGGCTTTGGCTAAAATTATATGGTCTCAATTATCTTACTGAAAATTCTCATCAGTATCCCAAAATTAGAAATCAAAGCCACATCAGAACAAAACCTTACACACCACAGATATCCTTCTACACCAGGATTCTTCAACCTCAAGTCTCTTACAATTTTGGGCCCAATAATTCTTTGTTGTGGGGGTTTGTCCTGTGCATTGTAGCATGTTAGCAGCATCCCTGGCCTCTATCCACAAGACGACAGGAACAACTCTCCCTCCCACTCCCTGCAATCCTGACAACCAAAAATGACTACAGACATTACCAAAGGTTCTCCTGAGAACACTGCTTCCAGTTGAGAACCACTGTTTTAAGCTGTCTCCTTTATTGTTCATTATTAGGCTGTGAAAAGATGAAAAAAAAGTCAGCATTCACAGGCTTATTCTTAGACCCCTTCTAATTTGACTATAGAGAATTAGAAGCAATCCACATCTTCTTTCCTTTTCTAATAAGATGGATGTCTGAAAGACCTTAGCATTTCCTCCCTGAATGTATGTAAAGGTCATAAAAAGCCAAGTAAACATAAAGAAACACGAAGTATTAGCATTCAACTGGTACTTCCCAAAAAGTACAAGGGATTTTATCTGCAGTGAGTTTAAGATTTTTGTTCTTCCTCATACTAAAAAAAAAAAAAAAAAAAAAACCCACAGATTTCCCCAGTACATACATGTCTACATATCAGAATTTCAAGGCCAGAACTAGCCTTCTACTTAGAAGAATACATATTTCTTATTTCTAGATCCTGGCAGGAAATATATTTACTAACACTGTATATTCAAACTTCACATGGTAGTACCTATATTTTGTACCACTGGAACCATTTTGATAAAGATCTCACAACACTAAAGCCACTACTTTTAAATATAACTCATCACATCGTTCAAGCACAGTACCAGACAGATGTTAGAAAATCAAGCAGACTTTTTAGCTGGTGAACCACCAACAGGAGAATATAAGATATCTTAATAATTCAAACCTCTCTAGCCCAGCTCAAAACACTAAATTCCTACCCCAAGTTCAATAACATCACTAATATTACTTGGATACTGCTCTGTGACCTTTCAACAAATCATGCAACTTAAAAAGCAAGGTCAGTGAGCTTAGAGTTTTAAGAATCACAAAGTCTTTAGAAATGTACTTAAAATTTTTTTTTTAATTTAAAAAAATGAAATTTACTTTTTAGCTTCTCTTACTATGGGGTGCTTAGAACGTTTTCCTGTATTTGGGGCACCTGGGTGGCTCAGCTCATTAAGCGTCTGACTCTTGGTTTTGGCTCAACTCAGGATCTCAGAGATCCAGCCCTACCTCAGGCTCTTCACTGAGATTCTCTGTCTCTCCCTCTGCCCCTCCACCCATTCACAAGTGCGTTCTCTCTCTCTATAAAATAAAATCTTTTCTTTAAAAAAAAGTTTTCCTGTAGTAAAGTCATTACAAGCACAGCACAATGATAGTCACTTGTATAGCACCTGGTAAAGAACCAAAGTAGATAACATTACTTATTATAAGGATAACATTTTATTAGATCAAAGGTGATAAAATAAGGAGATGTGTGAGAGAAAGAGAAGCCTGTTAGTTCCTTCAGGCAGAGTCTCAGAGGTGAGTAATACCTTGACAGCCCTTAATTAGACTGGTCTCTTGTCTGGATTTGGATACTCTGATCTCCATAAAACACTTTAAGAATCACCCCCTAGTCCATCAATACCAAAAATAGTTTACTCTGCATATGATTTATCTCACCCACTTAATGAACACTCTACCAGATGCAATCTCTGGCCTTGATTTAAAAGGGGGACAGTGTAGTGTAGGGATGTAATGACTGACACCTTTACATTGCATGACATCCCTCAATGTAGCATAGTATCTCCATCAGTCTTGGCTTCACATTGTCTCTCAAGAGAAGACAATGTGAGGTAGAAGTGAGGTAGAAGCTTCTGCTATGTTTTTTGTTTGTTTTGTTTTAAAGATTTTTATTTATTTGACAAAGAAAGACACAGCGAGAGAGGGAACACAAGCAGGGGGAGTGGGAAGAGGGAGAAGCAAGCTTCCCGTGGAGCAAAGAGCCCAATGTGGGGCTCGATCTCAGGACCCTGGGATCACGATCTGAGTCGAAGGCAGACACTTAACGACTGAGCCACCCAGGCGCCCCTTTTGCTGTGTTTTGAAAATAATTTTAAGTTACCTAAAAATACACAATGCCGTTTATCCAACATATGTAAACTTGAAACCCTAAGGGTTTTTTAAAGCATATAATCAAATTCTCTTATTTTAAAACCCAAATTTTACTAAAATTATTTTCACTGTAAATAGGAAAACACTTTTCAACAAGAGAAAGAAATTCCTAAATCAATAGCCACTTCTAGAATAGAGGTTTTTTTTTTTTTTTTTTTAGATTTTTATTATTTATGAGAGACAGAGAACTCAGGGGAAGCAGGGAGAGGGAGAAGCAGACTCCCCACTGAGCAGGGAGCCTGACAAAGGGCTCAATCCCAGAACCCCGAGATCATGACCTGAGCCAAAGGCAGATGCTTAACCAACTGAGCCACCCAGGCACCCCAACAGAGATTCTTTTTTGATATCTAATGATAACAGTACCACTGAATATATTTTCATTCTAAAATTATCTTGATTTCTCCTCATTTCTTTGTATCTTTTTTCTAAATGAATCTTTTGTTCTCTTATCTGGGAGGATCCAAACTGAAGACACACAAAGTTAAAATGGATAGATCAGGATTAGCAGTAAGACTTGTTATTTCACCAAATTCATTCAAATGAATGTGACTTAACCTACATAGAATTAGGCATATCCCATTCCCCCTCAGAAGTTATAACCAAAATTATTTCTTTTAATACAGACACTAAAGTTAGTTGGGCCTGCGAATCTTTCAGAGTAGTAGAACTGACAAGAAAAACAATAACCAAAAACTTAAGGGGAGTTTCAGGGCTGAACCACTGGGTAAGCTGTTGCTATTACCTGCACACACTTGCGAATGTATCAAGAAGTGCTATACCCTAGAAACTGGGGAAGGGAGAAGAAATAAGAGTTCCAAAACTCTTGCAACTTAACCCTGCAACTTAATCCCACTGAACACCATTATGATTCTACAGGGGCCTAAACTGGCAAAGAGATGAGACGGCTCTGAAGCAAGCAGTCCTTCCCATTGACTGGGTCAAGAAAGCCACTTGGAGGGGCACCTGGGTGGCTCAGTGGGTTAAGCCTCTGCCTTAGGCTCGGGTCATGATCTCAGGGTCCTGGGATCGAGCCCCACATCTGGGCTCTCTGCTTGGCAGGGAGCCTGCTTCCCCCTCTCTCTCTGCCTGCCTCTCTGACTACTTGTGATCTCTCTGTCAAATAAATAAATAAATAAATCTTAAAAAAAAAAAAAAACAAGAAAGAAAGCCACTTGGCAATATAGCTCACTAAAAGCTGAGAATAAAAGTCAATACTCCATCTCTGGTGTTCAGAGAGGATAGCACTCAGGAATGACTGACTGTTCTTGTAATCCAACTAGCACAAGACTAAGCACCCTTTTGAGATGCAAATTATATCAACACAAAGACAAACTTTATTCCAGATAACTTGGGTCCCGCTACCCTCAAAAAGACATTTGGTTTCCCATCACATTCATCCAGTTCAAGGCACACCTACTATATGCTGAGTACTTACAGTGAAGGAAATCTCAAGTTCAAATACAAAATTACTTTTATAAAACTCTTCAGTGTTTTCCTATACATATGAAAATCATATTACTGACTTACCAATGTTGGGTTGGTTTTTCAGTAGCAGAGTCAGATTTAAACTGAGCCAGATACTTATCTGATCTGATCACTCTTAAAACCAACATGTTCAAGGCGACAGCTTAGGCTTAAGGATCTAGAAACAGCCATGAAACGAAATAAAACTTGTCTCATGTGTGAATCAAACTATAACCCCGACTTCACTGCACCTTTTCCTAGAAATGCATGACAACAATGATTTATTAAATGTTTCTTCCTTCTTACTCAATTTACTCTTTTCTACAGTCTGTGCTATTCTCAATCTGAATTCTACCTATCCTTCAAAACTCAATTTAAATCCTATCTCAACTGTTACTTCCCTGATCTCACATCACCAATGCTACCGTATCCCCCTCTCACTGAATTCTAAACCACATCCATCCTCATCCACCTGTGTTGTCACTTTTTCCATGTTTGTCTTGTCTTTCCAATAAAATTTTGAGGTCCTCAAGAGCAGGAACCACATATTCCTTGGTGCTGCCTCCAGGACATTCAGCTGAGAACTTTGTATGTATGCAGGAAGTATTCAATTTACACATCAGGCATGACGGATAATAAATGAAACTAAAAAGGTCAAGAACTTCTCCTCTGGGCATCAAACTAAGGCTTATAAAACACCTACCAAGTCTTTCAAACTATCCCTTTTCAAGAGCACGAAGTGGGAACTTGAGATGTTAAGAAGAGAAGATATATTAAGTTGTGGGGAGTTAGACCATTTTCTCACTCTTAAAGACAAACAGTGAACAGCACATAAAGATCAGAAGACAGCAGTGTTCAACAGGGCATCACATTCAGCATGTCAGTGGTCACACACACACTGGCTGAATTCCCAGATTCCCTTTCTGTGGTTAGAGAGTTCTGGAGGCTCTGGTGTCCGCTGGCAAAAAAACAAAACAAAAACCAAAAATCAAGGCACCTACTCTTCCTAGCACTGAAATATAGCAAAAAGCGAGCACACGCACTCAGAGTGGATTCCGCAAGCAAAAGTAAAACAGCTCATAGATGAAACTATGACCCTGGAGGGTGTGGGTTAAACAGAGGAAAGAAAATGCCATAAAAGCCTGAAAAAAAAAACACAAAACTTTTGGGTGAAAAGGCTATTAAAATACTCGTGAGACACTTAATCTCTAGACTCCATTTGTGTTTCTAAGGAGCAAGACACCACTGCAGACACCTTCAGGAGGATTTCTCATGGACTGTATCTGAGACAGTAAATAACAGAGGTGAGTTGTTACGTAGCCACCTTGTCTTAAGGCTGAACCTGGATTATTTCCAAGGAAAAGGACAATTATAGCTAATTCTAAAGACGGTTGGCCAAGGGTAGACTGAACATTCACCCTTATGGGTCTCCCTGCAGTAGCTATAATCCAACCCAAAAGAGCTGGGTTTGGAGTGTTGTAGCCGGCAAGCCAGCTGCAGAAGCACATTCTTCACAACGGTAGCACCACCTCTCCAGGGACTAACAGACAACCGGGCAGAAACTGGTAAAAACCAATTTTATGGCAAAGGATCCAGTCCCCAGCATTCTGGCCTGGATCTTTTTATTAAGTGAAGAGACAGAACCGAGGGAGGGCAGGTAAGGGAGGTAATGTTAAAGACACTGGCAGCAGGACAACCAAAACAACCAAGTTGCACCAGTATGTCCTGCCTTCTTCCTAAAGCCATTTCCTTCAATAGTAACAGGGAGCACAGGCACTCTGCAAGTCGTTAATACTTGTTTTCACTTTCACAAGAACCCTAGAAACCACGGAAGAGCAAATCCTCCTCACCTCCCCACAGTTATCTTCCAACCCTCTCTTTCTCTCCTTTCTTCTTTCCTTCCCTAGAGACAACCGAACAGGGACAATCTTCAGCAATCCGCTATTTGGCTCCACTGGGGATGGGGGAGGGGGATCTGGTTAAAAGTGGAAGAGGCCGTAGGGGAAGGTGAGAAGCAATTGAAGAGAAAGAGTATCGAGAGAGGGAAAGGAAGGTCAACGTGGGAAGGAGACATGGTGAAAAACAGTGAAAGAAAACTGAGGGAAGAGTTGTCAGAGAACTTGCTAGGAAAGAAAAAAGATGGAGGGGGATAGGTAAAGGGCGGTAAGGGAGTGAGGGGCAGGTGGAACATCCGAAGGGGGGGAAATGAGCTGGGCGGGAGTTCCGGAATCAGGACCCGGACGCCCGGAATTTGGGGCCAGAGACCAGAAAAGTGAGCAGAGGGTATCAGGGAGACGGGTGTCAGAAAAATCAGAGCTGTGCGAGAACCTGAAGACCCATTCGGGGACTTCGGGGCAAAGAATCCACGCGGATGCCTAAGCGCAGAGGGCACGGGGCTCTTACCGGTAGTTTGGGGCTGACCTCGCCCTTGCAAAAGTGGCAGAAAAACCGGTGCGCGGCAACAGCGGCGCCTGCGCCCGCCCCGGCCGCCGAGGCCTCCGCCATCTTTCTCTTCCGCCGCGGCTGTCCGAGAGGGCAGCGGCCGGTCCCTTCTCAGGCCGCTACCACCCGCTTGCGGTAGCCGCCCTGGCCGCTGCCGCTTCTTCAGCGCGGCCGACCGCCCCAGAACCCGCGTCGGTCACGTGAGCCTGCCGGGCCCAGCGAGCCGGCGGCGCGGACGGCGACCCCGCGGCCCGCCTCCCAGCACCAAAGAGGCGCAGGAAGGAGAGTCCGCCCGCCGCAGCCCGCCCGCCGGCTCCTCAGACAGCGGCTCGCAGGTCCTCCAGCCTTCCAGCGAGAAGAAAGAAAGAGCGTCACCGGAAACCACCGAAACTCCGGGGTAGAGCGGCCCGCGTTGTTCCTCTTTACTTCCTTCCGGGCTGTCCGTCTTTCTTCGAGAAAGGGCCGTGGGCTCCCCCTCTGCCCCGGCGGCCCGCGGGAACCGCAAGAAGCCGCCGTGGGCGACTCGGCGTCATTAGAGTGCATTGACCCAGAGGTTAGTGGAAAAAGCTACCTGGACGAAGCGGCCCTGTCTCTGGACGAGGGGACCAAGTCTGGAACGGGAACCTGCGTGAAGGGAGTGAACAGCCAGGAGCTAAGCTTCTTGGAAGTGCTTTTCCGGGATGGCACAGGGTCTGGGGATGCTTCCCCAAAGACGTGTGAATGGGAATATTGAGCTGAGAGGCAGAGACTTGGCCTCTGGGGATTTGGGCAAATAACTGAACAAACCGATGATTGGGAGTACTTGGGATAATAAGGAAATAATTATACTGTATAGTCAACTGTGTCTGTTTCTGTTTGTGTCTGCTTTGTGAAGGAGTAGGAATTTTAGAATTAAATACTGCCCTTCAGACAACATACTTCATCTCCTATTTGAAACACCCAGTTCGGAAGCCTTCCTTTACCTTTTTTCTTTTTCTAAGTTGTCATTTTCTTCATGGACTGGGAATGAAACTACCTGTTCATTCCCATAGGGCTGTGAACAGTGGCCTTAAGTCTTACAATCAATGAAGTATAGAATCTAAAGTCTAGGACATCGCAAAACCATTTACACCCAATTTTTAAGGAAAATTAGAATCATACGTAATCCCATAAAGGTAAATTTGGCATGTAATCTTCCAGTCTTTTTTTCTATGTATATTTTTTTTTGTAATAATTGAATTTTCCTCTACATTTTGCTTTCTAATCTATTTCTTTCACTTAATGAACAATTTTCTGTGCTCATACGTATTATACTTTAAGTGGTGGCTAGTATTCCATCATGTGGGTATGCCATCATTTATTGAATTAACTCCTTAATGTTAGACATTAGGTTGTTTCTAGTTTATCACTATAATAAGGAGAATAACAGTGACATTTTTATTATTTTCTTGAGACAGAGTATCTAAAATGAAATTTTTAAAATTTCTAATGTCAAAATTGCCCTCCAGAAAACACGTGAATTTACATTCAGCAGCTTTACTTCCAGCATAAGAGACTCCTCAGTACAATGACTCAAGCAGAAATTAAACTTTGCTCTTTGTTGCTGCAAGAGCATTTTGGAGAGATTGTAGAAAAAATTGGAGTCCACCTAATCAGAACAGGCAGCCAACCACTGAGAGTAATTGCCCACGACACAGGAACATCGCTGGATCAGGTATGTGTGGGTGACATTAATTTGCTTTCATTCTTTTTTTTTTTTTAAGAATTTATTTATTCCTTTGAGAGAGAGAGGGAGATTGAGAGGGAGAAGCAGACTCCCCGCTGAGCAAAGAGCCTGATGTTGGACTCAATCCCAGGACCCTGAGATCATGACCTGAGCCAAAGGCTTAACAACTGAGCCACCCAGGCACCCCAGCCATCTCTTAATACTTTAAGTAAATTGTGAGACAAAAATTGGCAACAAAAATGAGCTGTGTCTTTAGATCTTTTCTCTTTTGGGTCCTATCTAGGTGAAAAAAGCCCTTTGTGTGCTCATCCAACATAACCTGGTGATGTATCAAGTGCACAAACGTGGCGTAGTGGAGTATGAAGCCCAGTGCAGCCGTGTGTTGCGAATGCTTAGGTATCCCCGGTACATCTATACTGCCAAAACACTGTATAGCGACACTGGAGAGCTCATTGTGGAGGAGCTGCTACTGAATGGCAAAATGACAATGTCAGCTGTTGTGAAGAAAGTGGCAGACCGACTCACAGAGACTATGGAGGGTCAGTAGCGTATCCATAGCTGTTAGCAAAAGCGTAGATTGGCTGGCTGCAGGACTGGACCCTCAGCTAACTTAAGCCGTCTCATCGGCCTCTTTCCTCCTATTGTACAGATGGCAAGACCATGGACTATGCTGAGGTATCAAACACATTTGTGCGACTAGCAGACACACACTTCGTACAGCGTTGCCCCTGGGTGCCTGCCACTGAGAATTCAGACCCGGGGCCACCACCACCTGCCCCCATTCTTGTCATCAGTGAAAAGGACATGTACCTGGTTCCTAAACTTAGTTTGATTGGTAAGGAATTTTGACCCATGGGACTATGACTTGCCCTAGTTGTGGATTCTTCCTCAATAATTGTTAAATGAATGAATGAATCAGTTATCACAAATTTACCCTGTGCTAGATACTAAGTCTCTGGCCTTTTGGGGCTTAAGCCTAATATGAAAGACTGATTAATCAAATAACCACGTGAGTACTATGGAGGGAAAAGTATGAGGTGTTTTTTGTTTTTTGTTTTTTATTTTAAAGATTTTCTTTATTCATTCATGAGAGATAGGCAGGGTTAAGGGGAGGTAGAGGCAGAGGGAGAAGGCGGCTCCCTGTGGAATAGGGAGCCCGATGCACGACCCTGGGGTCAGGACCTGAGGTGAAGGCAGACGCTTAACCGACTCAGCCACCCAGGCACCCAAAAGTATGAGATGTTATGAAAATATTTAACAGGGGACTAGATTTATCGGGGTTTAGAGCACATGCTTTTTTGAGAAAGTAGCATTTGAGCATTTGAGCTAAGATTTTAAACTAACCAGTGAAATAATGTATGAAGGGGTACAGAGGATAAACATTTTTGGCAAAAGTGCAGTGAGAAAAAAATAGGATAGTTGAGGAAGTAAAATATGGGTTAGTGTAGTTAAGGGACAGTGAGCTAAGAGAGCCATGTGATGAGGATAAAAGGCAGGGGCTAGATCATGCAAGACATCATACAGTGTCTGTTCTTTATCCTAAGAGCAAAGGAAAACCACTAAAGGATTTAAAGGACATGACATGATCTAATTTGTATTTTTAAAAGATTTTCCTGCTTGCAGAAAGGATGGGGTAGAGGCAAAATATTGACAAACCCAGTGAAAAATTAGATACAGAAAGGTGAAGGAGACAGGTGCCAACAATGACTATGTGTCTGATTTGCATGTGGAAGAGGATGGTCCTCCTCCACTCACTGAAAGGAAGTATTTGGAGCAGGAGCAGTTTGAGGGAGAAAGTTAGTACTTTATTTTTTGCATATGTTGAGCTTCAAATGACTTCATCATTGCCTTGAATTTCTTGTAGCTCCTCAGCCTCCCCAGCAACATTAACCTAGAGGCAGCTGGAGATGTGTTGGGATGGAGGGACACCTGCTCTGAGGTTCAGTGATTTCCTATCTTCATATGAGATGTAACCCAGCTGTTCATCTGTTTTATTTGGCAGGGAAGGGTAAAAGGAGAAGATCATCTGATGAAGATGCTGCTGGGGAGCCGAAAGCCAAGAGACCAAAACATAGCACAGATAACAAAGAGGTAACAGGACTAGGAGTCCTTACCCTGAGGCAAGGCAGAAAGAGCACCCAAGAGAGTTCACAAGGATGAGAAGTAGTAAGATTATGAACATCATTAAATATTGACAAAGAATAAACTAACAAAGTGTAAACTCCATTGCTGTCTCCCTTCTGAGGCTTAACTTACTTCAGTCATTGGACAGAGGCAGCACCTTACGCCAAAAAAAGGACTTCTGTTTTCTCTCTCTGAAATAAGAGACAAGGTCATGTGCTGAGAGCAAGAAGAGAGGGGTAAATGGAAGACTTTAGGATACTAGAGAAGAGTTCAGATAGAGAAAGATTATAAGTGAGTTTAGAGAATCTGTCTTTGGATATTGTGAATTTGTCTTGTCAAGACACTAATCCACATGACTGAATGATTTTTTTCTACTCCATGTAATTGCTACTAAGAAATAGTGAACAGTTAAATCCAAGCTCCTTACCAGAAAATTCACCACATTCACTGTGTCTAAATGTTTCCCTCTAATCCTTTTCTCCTCCCAGCCCATTCCAGATGATGGGATTTATTGGCAGGCCAACCTTGACAGATTCCACCAGCACTTCCGTGACCAAGCCATTGTCAGCGCAGTTGCCAATAGGATGGACCAGGTGATACCTAAGTGGGTGGGACGGTGGCCTAAATCAGGAACATTCACTTATTTGCCAGATGTGGCCATTGGCATATAGCCAGAGCCATCGCAGCAGAGTGAATTCTGAATTGCAGTTCACTTTTCAAACCCAGACCAGCAGCGAGATCGTGCGGACTATGCTTCGGATGAGTGAGATTACCACTCCCTCTGCTGCCCCCTTCACCCAGCCATTGTCCTCCAATGAGGTGATTTTCATGTTCTTGTACTACTATTCTGACAGACTGTTGGATATTTTAATTCTTATACACAGAGCCTAGGATGAGGTTGAGATCTGAGCCTTTGAAAGAGTTTTTATTGTTTGAGGTGAGACAAGGATTTTCTTCAGGTGGTAGGTACTGAAATATTTGGTCTCAGGGATCCATCCTTTAAGAACCTAAACCATTCTCTTAGTCAAAGTAAAGCTATTCCTAATTGTTCTAAGAATCCGCTGTTTAGGGGTGCCTGGGTGGCTCAGTGGGTTAAAGCCTCTGCCTTCTGCTCAGGTCATGATCCCAGGGTCTTGGGATCGAGCCCCACATCGGGCTCTCTGCTCAGCAGGGAGCCTGCTTCCTCCTCTCTCTCTCTGCCTGCCTCTCTGCCTACTTGTGATCTGTCAAATAAATAAAATCTTAAAAAAAAAAAAAAAGAATCCGCTGTTTGGAATCTGAGAACCTTTGTTGGTGCCCAAAACATTATTTGGCCACTTATATTTGTTTTGTTCAGTGTACTTATTTTGTGTATTTTTTTTTAAGATTTTATTTATTTATTTATTTGACAGACAGAATTCACAAGTAGGCAGAGAGGCAGGCAGAGAGAGAGGAGGAAGCAGGCCTACCGCTGAGCAGAGAGCCCGATGTGGGGCTTGATCCGAGGACCCTGAGATCATGACCTGAGCTGCAGGCAGAGGCTTTAACCCACTGAGCCACCCAGGCGCCCCTATTTTGTGTATTTTAAATTTGTTTTTAGTATGTGTGTTTCTTAAAACATGAATACTTAATGTATCAAATACATTTTATTTATATTCTATTTCATTACATTTACCCATATTAAATATAGTTATATTTTCACTTTATAGTATTTTTAAAATTTTAAACTTACTATAAAACAAAAATTTCAGGCTTCTTTTCTTTCAGCAAAAGTAATTACATGACCTACATAGAAATGTATAATATTTGTAAGTTGTAGCCCCTAAACTTTTAGGAATGGTGGGCATGTTCTGTATCTTATTGTGGGTGGTAGTTACATGGGTATATGTAATTGTCAACACACATCAGACTGAACCTCTAAAATCTGGGCTTGTTATTGTATGTAACATACCTCAGTTTAAATATGTATATAATTTTGTGTGATCCCAGCCCAGCCCTGGGGATTCTTGTTCATTGTTTGATACCTATATTTACTCAGACCTTTTTTTTTTAATGTGGCTATATGTATATTTTTTAAAGTAGTTGTATGTATTTTTTATGTAGTTATATGTATATTTAACTTTTTTGTAGTTATATGTATATTTTTTAGCAAAAAAATTTATGTAGTTATATGCATTTTTTTAGCAAAAAAAATAGGATTATACTCTATAAACTGTTCTAAGGTTGCTTTTTTCATATGACAGTGTATCAAAGCCTTCTTTTTCATATCAGTATATATATATAGATCTCATTTCTTATGGCAGTTTCATGTTCCATTTAGTGGCCATGCTGTGCTTTATTTTAATTTGTTCCTTATTATTGTACATTTGGATTGTTTCTCATTTTTTACTCTTACAAACAATATCACCATATATTTGGACATATTTATACTTGTGATATCTGAAATTAAAACATCTTTATTTCAATAATGTCAGCAATTCTAAGTTCCCAAACCCATTTTCACCATCTCTTTTTGCTCCATAGATCTTCAGATCCCTACCTGTTGGCTATAACATCTCTAAACAAGTTCTTGATCAGTATCTCACTCTGCTGGCAGATGATCCAGTAAGTCTGTTTTTTCTTTTCTTCTGCTATGTTTACAATTTAATTCTGCCACTGAAACCTGTTATCCTTCTTCTGTAGCCTCATTTTCTACCTACCTAGCTCAGACAGTTTCTCTACCATCATCTGATAGGAAGGCTACCTGCTACAGACTCTTGGCCAGATTTGCTCCTTTGGAAATAGAATCACTGGACTTTCCATTTAGTTAACACTCTTTGTGTCTCTCTATTTTTGTTTTTGTTTTTGTTTTTTTTAATAGCTAGAGTTTGTTGGAAAGTCTGGCGACAGTGGTGGAGGAATGTATGTCATCAGTATCCTTACCCATTATTTCCTTATAGTCAGGCAGCCTGAACTATGAAGAGGAATGGTGACTTAATGCAAAAAAGATTAGATAATATTCAGTAGACTAAATAAGTCGGAGAATTGAACTAATACATTGATGATAAAGAAGTAAAAAGGATTTTTAATTAGCCAAATTTTAAACAAAAGCCTGACTTAAATCCTAGTAAATTGAGTTATTGAAATACTTACATACCATAAATGAGACCAATGTGAAAAACAAAATAGCATTTCAATTTTGAACTAGAGATGTAGGATTAAAACTAAGATCACAGTGACCAGGCCAAAACATTATTGACCTTAATGCTCTGCATGAAGACTTGCATAAAGCTCTCGGATCCCTAGCCACAGCCACTCTGGAGTCTGTCGTACAGGAGAGGTAAGATGGTCACCCTGCTTGGGGTTGGGGTCAGACACTTCCTTTCCACACTTTATTTGAATAAGCAATTTGATCATTATGTAGGCACCCAGTATTCACACATCTTGGTGCATTTTGCCCATTTTTCCACTGGATTGCTACAGATCCCGTCCACTACTGCTCTTCACTCTAAATACCCTACTGCCCAATTCCTAATGATGCCATTTAACCAGGCCTCTGAAAGCCTTTACTTAAAATGCAGGAACTCAGGTACTCAGGTGAGTCAGCAGTTGGTAACTCCTTCATGATTAGCAGTACCATTAACTATATGTGGCGTTCTAAAAGAAATCCCTGACCACTGTTCCTCTCTCTGGTCCTGGCTCCATACATGGAAACAGAGCAACCGCCATTTGTGACTAGGAGCTAAAACTAATCTGTGTCATGCCATTTGCCTTCTTTAGTCTTTATTCCTTTCCAGGTTTGGGTCTCGCTGTGCCAGAATATTCCGTCTAGTTTTACAAAAGAAACACCTGGAACAGAAGCAGGTAGAAGACTTTGCAATGATTCCAGCAAAGGAGGCAAAGGATATGCTTTACAAGATGCTCTCGGGAAATTTCATATCACTCCAGGTAACCAGTGGCATAACAGTCCCCAACCAATGGAACTAGCCGAGGGTGAAAGAAACTTCTGAGGCAAACATCCTGAACCCCAAGCAAACTCTCTTTCCAACTCTGAGATAGGAAAAGGAAAAGAAAAAGAAAAAAAAAGAATTATAGAGACATAGCAAGCACTTGAAAGAGAATTGGGAAACTTTAAGTAGCCTGGTTAAAAAGAGGCACAGCCATGAAATCACCCCAGAATTGCCCTTTTTCCTTAGTTCTTAGTCCTTGTGACTAAGAACTTTGTCCTTTCCTCAGCCCTTAAGTCTATTATAGATGAAATCTGCCAATGGTTTCTATTGGGTCCTCACTATGTGCACAGCCATGTAGTATGCCCTATGAGGGAACAGACAATGGATCTGGGAGTCAGAATCACAGTTCTGCTTCTGATCCAGTTAACGCTGCCTACCATCATTTTCTCATCAGTAAAATGATATAAAGAATAATATGATTTGATATGATATGATAATAACAATGATAAAAAGGATAATATGATATAAAGAATAATATGATTTGTCCTAAAGATCAAATACGATCAACATGGCACATAAGCATTGCTCAGAAAATGTTAATTGCCTTCTCCTTCTTCCCCACTGAGGATGCCTACAGTTAAATAGAAAAAGCTCTCCATGTGGCTGATTTTGCCACAGATGCTGAATGACTGGGGAAGAGGAAAGTATAAGTGAAAGAGAGAGCGGAGTTGCTCTGAATGGGACAGGTGTTTACTTTGCCATTTCTGAAGAACAGTATGATTTCTCTTCTCTTTCTTTCTATGGACAAATAGGAAATTCCCAAAACGCCAGACCATGCCCCATCCAGGACCTTCTATTTATATACCGTGAACATCCTGTCAGCTGCCCGAATGTTGCTGCACAGATGCTACAAGGTGATTTCTTCTGGACCCTCTCCCCATTCCCTCCACACAGATAAGTCTCACCCTCATGCCCCCTTTAGCCATTTTACTTGAGCTACTAAATAGAACCATGTGCATTTCTTCTCTCCCCTCAGAGCATAGCCAACTTGATAGAAAGGAGACAATTTGAAACCAAAGAGAACAAGTGAGTAGCATTTTCAGTTGAGTAATTATATTTCTCAAGGTCAAAGTCTTGAAGGGGAATATCCTGTAGAAATAAGAACCAAGAGAGACAATAACAAATCTAGTTGCATTGAATTATTGGCGTAGGTTGACATAAATTGTACATTATTCTAAACTGTTATGATATACCCCCAGTGAAATAATTTTGCAGTTTATAGGAAATGTACAAATTGGCATTAAACTTTAAGTGCAGATGAGAGGCAGTAAGAGTTTCAGGAGCGAAGTCCTATTTCTAGTTAAACTTGTAAAAACTATCTTTGGAAGGTGGCAATATCCACTTTGACCAGGAACATGGGAGAAGAAGGAGTTATGCCATAGGGGTAATGGGTAAAAGAATCACCAAGAGGGACATGCCTCAGAGCTGTGTTTGTCTGACAGGCGTCTACTAGAAAAGTCTCAGAGGGTGGAAGCCATTATTGCATCTATGCAGGCTACAGGCGCAGAGGAGGCACAGCTCCAAGAAATAGAGGAGATGATCACAGCTCCTGAACGCCAGCAGCTAGAAACCCTGAAGCGTAATGTCAACAAGTAAGCATCATAAATCTCCAACCTATGTTTCAAAATACCTTCCAGACAAGTCCACCCCAACACCCTGTTACCCTTCCAACCTCACCCAAGCAAACCTAAACGCACCCTCTTCTTCCCCAGCTCAGTTGGCAGAATTTCATCCACCTGTTTTCCCAGGCTTAAAAACTCTGAAAGCATTTCAGCTTCTACTGCTTTATCGCACACTCTTGTTCACCAAGTCTGTTGATTTAACTTCAGTAATGTGTCTCAAATCTGGCCTTTCGTCTTGGTCGTCATGCAGGCCTTCATCACTTCTTTCCTGGACCTTTGCAGTCACCTCCCCCTTCAAACCATCTCTTAAAATGCCCTCAGTGCCATTCTCCATGGCCTCTGATCTTAAATAATGAATGTTCAGTCTGTCTAAATGCTTTCACTTTTTCACTCAGGTTGGATGCCAGTGAGATCCAAGTGGACGAAACCATCTTCCTACTGGAGTCATATATTGAGAGCACCATGAAGAGGCAATGACCCAGAAGAAGAGTCTTTCTCAAAAAATCTGGGGAGGTTGGAAGGAAAAATAAAGGAGATGCCTGATGCATTCTCTGCAGTGAGATACATGCAAATTCCTTTTTTTTTTTTTTTTTAATTTATTTGAGAGGGAAAGTGAGCAAGTGTGTGCACTTGAGAGAGAGCAGGAACGAGCAGGGGAAGAGGGAGAAGCATACTCTCTACTGAGCAGGGAGCCCAACATGGGGTTTGATCCTGGGATCATGACCTGAGCGGAAAGCAGTTGCCCAACCGACCAAGCCACCCAGGTGCCCCCATTGCTGATTCTTATATTGAAATGCCCTCTCTATCTCTACTGCCCAGAAAACATCAGAAAGAGTTTGACATGTTTTTTGAAGTTTGCTGATCCTGTATTATCCTCATCATTGTATTCTCCACTCATCAGATCTCAGTGGGGGAAAAGACCTCAAATCAACTAGATTAATCATCTATCAGATGCATTATTTCCCACTAAGAAGTTAAGCCAAGCCTGTGTTTGAATATCCGTGACAGTGGAAGAAACTTCTTCCTAAGCAGTTCATTCCATTCTCAAAAGGCTACCCCTATTCTTTATTTTGTTAAGTTGTAATAACACACACACACACAACACACACACACACACACACACACACACACACACACACACACACAGTGTAGAGAATATGAAAGATACCCACACAGAGGGAAGTAAAAGCTATTTTCAGAACTAGCAGGTGGATTGGCCCCAGCATTCACACTGGAATCTACACTTGCCAGCTCCAGGCTTCTAACACATCTGAAACCGTGTATGTAAGACACTTAGCACAATGCCTGGCATACGGTAAGGACTCAAGAAGTCATTGGCTTCCTCTTCTCCATGGTTTCTTTTTTGTTTTTTTTTTAAGATTTTATTTATTTTATTATTATCTATCTAACACACAGAGAGAGAGAGAGAGATCACAAATAGGCAGAGAGAGAGGGGGAAGCAGGCTCCCTGCTGAGCAGAGAGCTGGATGTGGGGTTCCATCCCAGGACACTGAGATCATGACCTGAGCTGAAGGCAGCGGCTTTAACCCGCTGAGCCACCCAGGCACCCCTACTCCATGGTTTCTTAAAAGCAGCAATTCTAAGTTTTCTCTCTCAGTGACATGGATAGATAATTAACCTACCTGATGTAATTTGTCCCAGCAGCTTCAGTTCATTGAAAGCAGGTAGGTGCTATTACAATCTCTTCAGTTCTCTCTTCAATGTCCATTCTCTCTAATTCATTAAGATTAATGAATTTAATTGTTCGATCAAGTACCAGTTAACTGCTAGCCATTATACTGGATATAATATACCAGGATCAGTAAGTTGCTGTCTCTGCCTTCAAACCACTCACCATTCTTTACTGAGCAACTGTTATGTGCCCAGAGTGGGCCAGGCTTTAGGGATACAAAGTTGAATAAGCCTTATACACACAGCCTAGTGGGAGGAGACAAATACAAGGAAATACTGGGTGGGGGCTCTAGCAGAAAAGTACTGTATACAGAGAGGCAAGAGGGAGAAGGGTCAAGAACGAAAGGGATTGCAGAAAAAGTGCTAATCTGTCTTGTCAAAGAAGAGGATTTGCCAGGTAGGAGGGGGAAAGGGTCCCAGAAGGAAGCAGAGCCTTGCTCCAGGAAGAAGTGCAAATAGAATATAACCAGAAAACAGGGCCTAAGTCCTGCCAGCATTGAGGCTGGACAGCCCGCAGGAGCAAGGGCTGGGGTTGGGGGTGAGGGGGTCCTCAATATACTGTGCTTAGTAGTTTATCTTCTAAGCAGTGGGAAGCAAGATGATGAGATCTGTGTTTGAGAAAGATCACTCTGGAAGCACCCTAGAGAATGAACTGGTAGAGGAAGGACTATTTGGAGATGTGCAATAGTATCTGGCAGAATATGAGTAGAGAGCAAGACATCCGAGAAATTTTAAGGAGATAGAATCTGTTGCACTGGGTTGCCATTTTAGTGAGAAGAAAGAGAGGGGAGGGGAAAAGAATGTCTCCTGGGTGTCTGGTCAAGACACTAATTTGAGGTGACACCTACTACAGCAGATAGGTGTATAGAGCTACCAAGGGGTGCTTAAGTATACACGGCCCGTGGCTGGTGGGAGGGAACATGTGAGTTGAGAAATTATCCAGTCTGAATCACTCTCCTAAAGAGAAGAGGGGGGGAGAAGAGGAGCCGAGGGATTAGAGGCTTTCTTCTTTGTCATTTACTAGCATTGCGCCCTTGGCTCATCCCCAAGGCTTCTGCCTACATTTCCGCGGCCTCTCCGACCGGGCCCAACACTCGGGGCGGCACCGCTGGGCCAGCAGAGGGCGCCAGGAGGACTGCGGCCCAGGAGCCGCGTTATGGCCGCCTCGCGGGTGCTGCTGCTCCTGTCCGGGCGCCCCGTGTCGCCGAGCTTCGCGCAGAGTGTGTGTCGCCTCCTGGGCGCCGGGCCGGGGCTCGGGCCGTGGCCCACGCACTGCGGCTTTAAGCGAGGACGACTCGTCCTCTCGGACCGGCCATTCCCAGGCGCTTCGACCACACTTCCGCTCCAGGTCAGGAGAAAGGGGAGGGGGGGGGGGGGGCAGGAGTGGGGTCGGGGGTGGGGTGTGGAGCTGGCGCCAGAGGCCAGGCTCGGTCAGACTCGATCTCCTCCCCCATCGCGCGGCGTTGCCCGATTTTTGCCCGGCTTCTGAAGCCTTAAACCAAACGGCTACCGACCTCCTGCACCCCCGCCAGCGACCCCCTTTCTGCCCTTTTGTGGCACTGGACCAGCAGCAGCTCAGGGCTCGGGGGACTGAGCTGCCCACGAATCGAGGTGTGGATCTGGGTGTGGCCGTCATTCTGCAGTCCAGCGACCAGACTATCTTGTTAACCCGAAGGACAAGCACCCTCAGCCTTTCTCCCAACCTCTGGGTACCCCCAGGTGAGTGCCCTGAGAACAGAATTCCAAGTTCAGGGAAGAAAGTGGCCCTTCACCAATAGTGCTAGTCCCAGTCTCAGGAAGACAGAGAGGCCGGCCTACAAATACGGTGAGTCCCCTTTTCACAAGAGTTGCAATGGCATCTACACCAACTGGAGGAGAGGGGTAGTATAGTGTGGGGGTGGGTGGTGATGGGGGGGGGGGTGGTTCCTGACCAAGACCATCACCACTTACCTATTGGTCCCACTGTTGTTGCAGGTGGGCACGTGGAACTTGATGAAGAGGTAACCAATCAGCTAACCCGACCTTCACTGGAGGCCCGGAAACCAGAGACCTCCGCCTCGGCCTGCCTTGGGTGTGGGCTGAGGAAGGGGCAAACAAAGGACTTGAAGGAGACCTGTGCTCTCATTCCCAGCTGTTGGACGGAGGGCTCCGAGAGCTTTGGGAGGAGAGTGGATTGCAGCTGCCCCAGGACCAGTTCTCTTGGGTTCCTCTGGGGTTATGGGAGGTGAGACAGGAACCTGGAAAAGGTCCCTTCCTTATTTAACCGAGCCCTCAACAACTTTGAACCCACCAAAGCCAAAGAACAGCCCTACACCTGCCTGGGCCAGAGGAGAAACGATTAACTGTGGGTGGATGGTTTGGAGTCCCCAATCCCACAATCCCCACCTATGTCCCTTCTGCACCATCTCTACCCTCTACTTCTTCAGCTATATTTACAAAGTCTCAAAAAGAATTAGGAAGTTCTCATTTTTGCTGTATTCTCTCCTAGTCTGCCTACCCTCCGAGGCTGAGCTGGGGTCTCCCCAAATACCATCACATCATTCTCTATCTTCTCGTGGTCTCCCAGGAGTCACAGCAGCAGCTGCAGGTAGGGCTGACAGTGCAGGAAGGAAATGGGGGCTTGAGACCCAAGCAGACTAATTCTGTGACGGCAGGGGGGGGGTCAGTCAGAGATAACCAAGAAATCCAATAGCCTCCCCCCCGCCCTTACCCCTGTCCCAAGTCTCTCCCCATTCCACTTGTGGGTAGGCCACAATCAAAAACAGGCCTCCTAAGAGAGGCCACAGCTAAGGGATCTAACTATCTGGCCCAGGCCCGGATCCAACCAAACCCAAATGAGGTGAGCGCCTTTATGTGGCTGGGACCAGATGTAGCAGCTGCAGTGGCCACCATGGAGGATGGTACAGAGACATCCAGGCATCTCCCCCAGGAGCTACCACCTTCCATCCTGTAAGAGCTTTGGTCTGACCCTCCAGCACACCAACACATACTCATTGAATAGTCCCACCTCTTTCCCCTCCTCAGCGGGGGAGTTTTGTGTCCTGGGGGAGATTTAGGGAGTGGGCTGGTCAGCTGATGATGAAGGGGGCACATGATACCAAAGACACTGTCCATCCAACTCCAAGGGTTCCTGCTTCAGCTGGCTAGCACTGACCACCTGGGTTTGAGTCCCACTCCCCCAAAGGGGCAAGTCATTTAACCCTCCTTGAACCTGTTCCTTTCGGTAAATGAGGGGAACTCCCACCCACCCCTCTACTCCTGTGGCTGGGAGGGTTCCATGGAAGAGGGCTAAGCCACTGACAGGAGCACAGCCCAGACAGGAGCCGTCATTATGCAGTATAGTAGAACTAAAGGAGGATGGAGGAGCTCGACCCCTGGCCTTGCCGGTGTCCACGCTGCTGCGGACAACCCCAACCACAGCTGAAGGAAAAGAGAGGGTCAGCTCTGGGACGAAGTTTGCCCTCAGGCTCTGGCTGCAACATCTGGGCAGGTAAGGGTAAAGGACTTGAGGGCTCTGTGACATTGGGCTGAATGCTCTATGAGGGAGAGGAAGAAAGAACAAATGCTCCCGGAACTCCTCAGTGGGACACCCCTCCCATGTGAAAGTAGGCCCAGGGTCTGCAAGGAAGAATAGAACATGGGCCCCCTCCCCGCAAACCAGGGCTCTGGAAATGAAAGTGCATAATCCCCCTGGCCCCAGCCCACCTCCAAGACACTCACAGACATTTACAACCTTTATTATGGGTAAGAACTTTGCTACAACTTTGAGAATAAAAAGTAAAATTACAACATAGGCCCTAGGCCCTGGAGGAGCCTGAAAAAGGAGAATGGGGAGAGCATGAGGTCTTCCCCCCTCCCAGAAAAGGTGCAGAATGAGCCAGACCTAACCATGGGGCCATGGGCCTTTTGAAGCTCATGGCCCAAGCTGGTCAGCATATGAAACATTGTGAACTTAAATATATAAATAGAGAGAGACCCAGGCAACAGGCCAGGCCCTGCTCCCAAATCAATGGGGATCAGAGCTAAGGCCTTATGTCCTCCTCAGTCATACTGGGAAGTAGGAAGCAGGGGAAATCATCTTTGGAGTATTTTGGTTTTTCTTGTTTATGTACAAAAAAATCTACAACCCAAAATAGAGTTCTCTGTCCCTATTTCTGCCTGTCTCAGCTTCTCTACCTGTCTGTCTGACCAAAGAGAACGGAATGGACATGAAGAGACAATGGATGTGGGGAAGGAACAGAACCATAGGTTTGGGGAAGAGAGGGCATCTAGGGGACAAGAGAAAGACCCTTTCCCCATGAGGCTCCAGCCAATTCGGCCCCTCCCCCACCTCACACCCCAACCCATGTGCCTCCCACTGCCCAGGTTAACATACCCAAAGGAATGTGCCAGCCATCTAAAGAACATTTCCAAAAATAGAACCCAAATGTCCTTAAAAAGAGGTTAAATATTAACCCTTTGGGTGCTGGCCTTGTTAGGCAGAGAGAAGGCCAAAATCAGGTATCCATGAAGGTCTTTCTGACCTCGGGCCAAAGGCCCCTGAGGGGTCAGAGTAGCCAGGAATCTGGACTCCACAAAGTACTTGCTCAGTGTTGGGAGGCAATGAAGTTTCCATCGTCCAGGGGACTCAGTCCAGGGAAATGATGTCTGACCGGCAGCCAGTCAAAGAGGGACCTGAGGATAGGGGTCCTCCAGGCCCCTCCCTCAAGGCCCCCCCAGGGGCCACAATGCTACTGACACGGCCAGGAGGGGGTGCTGGAGTGGTGCTGCGGTGAGAGCTCCCCAATGTGGGGGCCAGTGGGCCCAGGAAGTGGGAAGGGGTCCCTCGGTACTGGAAGAAGTGGCCAAGGGCATCCTGTTCATCTAGCGAGGTGATGACGGAGGGACCATAGTGCTGGGAGGAATCAAGGGCACAGTTTAAGATTTTCTCCTGACTTCACCCACCTCCCAGTCATCTCAGAAATATCCTGGGATAAATCAAACCCCTTGGATCCCCAAATAGCCTCTGAGAAGCAGGGGAGACTCTCTGTCCCCCACTTCCCCACCCCACCCATGCCCTGCCCCTACTCCCTGCCTTGAGACAGCCCCTCCAGCTTGCTAGGTTTTTGGCCTTGTGGGCATCTGAAATGCATGGAATGTCCCTCTGGGGCAGGCACAGCGCTCAAGTGCACATGACTCTGTGTGTGTGGGGGGGGGGGGGGGGGGGGGGGGGGGTGGGGGCGGTGAGAGGGTGGTTGGAGGGAGAGCAGTCGGAGGCAGAATTTTAAAAACTCAAGACAGAACAGTAACAGGAGATCAAAGAAGACATGGGTGAGAATCCGAAGAAGCACAGGTAGGGTCCAGTAGGGAAATAAACTGCCCACCCCCTGTCCCCCAGCCCCTGCCTTTCCTCACAAAGAAGCAGATTTAGGTCTCAAGGGAAAATGGGCGGGGGAGGGCAGGGTATCAGTGCCTAGAAAGGAATCTTCTGAGATCTGATAGCTTCATGGGAGAAGAGACCACTTACCTGACTTTCAGTCTGGAGGAAAGAAAACAAATCTAAACCTGGTAAGAAAAGAAAAATCAGAATCAATCTCCTGTCTGACCCCTCATGGCCAAAAAAACCTGCAAAGAAGTCCCTTGGATTATAGCCTTTGCAAGAGAGCCAGAAGTCTTTGAAAAGGAACAGGGGTTCTGATCTCGTTTGGGGGCAGCTGTGGCAAGGAACAGCCCACCTTGTGATCAGTGTCCTACCTTGGATATCAGCCCCCAGTGGGAAAGCAGGTGGGTACTCATGTAGTGGGAGACTGGATAGGAAATCCCCGCCCAGTGTGCCCATAGCAGGGCTCCGTAGCACCGAAGATGGCTGGTGACCAGATGTCAGGACTCTGTGAGGAGAGAGGAAGAGCTGGGGCAGCAGCGAACGACAGATGCCCTTACCCAGCTCAGCCTCCTGAGTCCCCTCTCTGCCCCAGGGTTTGTCCAGTGATCAGAAGGCATTCCTGACTTCTTTCTCTGCCCCTCTGCCGTGGACTCAGCCTATTTCCTCATACCCTTTGCTTCCAGGTAGCGCTGGGATGGCAGTTGAGGTGACAGGACAGTGCTTTTTGGTCGGGGGCAGGTCCTCCTCATCTGACGAACTCTCTATTGTCAAGTCAATAACTTCAACCTTCTTCTTATTCTCTGATGGATTGCCCTCTTGGACTGGGCTGTACTGGAGGCCTGCAGGTGGTAAGAGGACTGTGTCTCAGAGACGAAGCCATCCAAGATATAGTTCAGCTGGGGGACAGGGGGTCACTCACCATCCAGCCCATACCCTGGCGGGGGGCAAACCTCAGATGCCTCCTTCTTGGGTTTCATTGGGCACCAGGATCCATCTTCCATGAACTGGATCTCATCACAATCCGAACAGGAATTAAGTATCTCCATGAATAAGCTGGGGGAAGGGGAGAGATGGGAATTCATGGGGCTGGGAGATGGCTGGGAACAGTAGCCGGGGAGTTCTGGGACTCACCTTCCTGAACCTCAGGAACTGAGGTTTCCTTGTCTGTAAAACAGGGACATTATTCACTCTACCAACTCTTGAGTTGTCGGAATCAAATAAAGTAAGGTAATATAAAAGAGATTTGCCAACTTTAAATGCTAAATTTTCCAAACATTCTAAGCACACCTTTCATGTAGTACTTGCAACAAGACAAAAGGAGCAAAGATACCAAACTCTATAAACCGTCTCAAAGAGGGCACTGGGAACAAGGACCGTCATTTAGGCTCTGGACGGGGGTTGGGATTAGCAAAATCAGTACATCCAGGCCCTCAGAAGAACTTTTTTGCCATTGTCAATGAGAGGTCAGGTAGTTGTTCTAGGAGATATATTGTATCAGTTCAATGCACTGACTCTGCCACTTAGTAACAATGAGAACTTTGAGCAAGATAATCTCTCTAGGCCTCAGCTTCCTCACCTGTAATGACCATACCCATCTCACAAGGTTAATTATGAGGATTCAATGCGATGAGGCATGCAAAGTTCGCAGCATGATGCCTAATGCTTTAAATCCTCAATGTTGGAAATATATACAGTTGACCATGAACAACATGGGGATTAAGAGCGCTGACCCACACAATCAAAAATCCTTGGATGGGGTGCCTAGGGGGCGCAGGCAGTTGAGCATCCTACTCTTGGTTTCTGCTCGGGTTGTGATCTCAGGGTCATGAGATCGAGCCCCATGTCAGGCTCCACTTTGGGCATACAGCCTGCTTAATATTCTCTCTCACCTGCCCCACAAGCACATGCGCTCTCTCTCTCTCTCTCTCTCACAAGTAAATAAATAAATCTTTTTTTTTTTTTAAGTCTTTACTATTTAAAAAAAAAAATTCATGGATAACTTTTGACTCTCCCCAAAACTTAAATAACAACAGCCTACGGTTGACCAAAAGCCTTACCAATATCATCAACAATCAATTAACACACATTTTGTATGTTATGTGTATCATATACTGCATTCTTATAATACAGTAAGCTAGACAAAATAAAAATATTAAGAAAATCATAAAGAGGAAATACATTTACATGTACTGTGCTGTATTGAAAAAAAATGTGTAAAGTGGACCTACACTGTTCAAGGGTCAACTGTATATTATAAAGGTAAAAAATTATACCTATACATATAAAGGGATTGATAGGTGAAGAAATGGGGTTCATGGGAGGGGAAGGAAGGTCTCACGATATATAGATGGGCGGGGGTTGCTAGTGGAGGTCCTAGGTAAGACAAAGCAGAGTGGCCCTACCCATCAATGATAAGAGATTCATAAGGAGCCTTCTTGTCACAAACAGGACATGTCCATGTTGGCTTCTTCTCATTCATCTGTAGATAAAGGGCAGCATCGAAGCTCTGCAGGTGGGCGCAGGTGAGGGCCCGACAAGGGACTGTCAGGCGCATCTTCCCTAGCTGAGAAGAGAGGAGTTCTCTGGTCAGAGTCCCCACATCCCAGGAAGCCTTACTCTGGTCGCCCTAGGAGCCCTCATCTGGGTCCAGAGTTTAACCCAGCAACCCCTCCCCCTTCTCATCTCCCTTGTACCCACCGGGCACATGAGTGACACCCGGAGACTCGTAGTGGCCACCTCACTGTCCGGGTCAGCGGTCAATTTCTCCTTGACTGAAACAAGAATGAGGCCAGAGCCACGGGGTCAGCAAAGCTGGAGATGAAGCCCAGGAAGCGGTGAGGCCAGAAGCAGACAACTGGCTGAGAGGCAGCCACGCAGAGTGCCTTTGGGGGCCGGAGGGATGTCACATGAAGACTGGCTGTGAGGGAGAGTTCCCCGTCCCTGAAGATGCTTAAACACAGCTGTGGGACACTGGGACAGATATGACTTAAAGGGAACTGAAGCATCACAAGAGGGTTAGATCAGAGGATCCTTTTTCTTCATTTTTTATTTTTTATTTTTTTAAAGATTTTTATTTGTTTATTTGACAGGGAGAGACATAGCGAGAGAGGGAACAGAAGCAGGGTCAGTGGGAGAGGGAGAAGCAGGCTTCCCACGAAGCAGGGAGCCTGATGTGGGGCTCTATCCCAGGACACTGGGATCATGACCTCAGTCAAAGGCAGATGTTTAATGACTGAGCCACCCAGGTACCCAGATCAGAGGATCCCCAAGACTCTTGCCAGTCTAGGGGCACCTGGGAGGCTCAGTGGCTCAGCGGGGAGTTTGCTTCTCTCTCTGCCCCTCACCCCACTCGTGCTCTCTCATTCTCAAATAAATAAATAAAATCTTTTTTAAAACAAGCCTCCAGTCTAAAGAAGCTAGAAGCAGGGTCTATGAGGTGCAAAGCAGATGTATAATTGAGAACTCAAGGGTGTCCCTCAGTGCCTGAGATTGGGCTGACTTCTCAACAACAAAGACTGGTAAGGGGCTAGGAGTAGGGTTGGGGTTCGTGTGTGATGTGAGGTGTACTGTCACAAGAGGGGGATGGGTCTGACCATAAAGGCTGGAGGACCAGGGAGACTCGGATCCAGATCAGGGGGGAAAGAGGGGCAGGGTGTTACTCACTCAGTGCCCGAGAGTGGTCTGGGTTCCGGATACCCTTTGCTCTGAGTTTCTGTAGAAGGGTCCCTGCAGTCAGCTGCCTCACCAGGTACACAGACAAGGAGTAGTTCTACATGGAGAGAGAGGGAGGCAATTAGCCTCTGCTCTGCACATCACCACCGCCTTCCCGACCCTCTGTCCCAGGAGGACCACAGACAGCGGGTTAGGGCAGGAAGACCCACAAAGAAGATGATGTTTTCCCCAACTCCAACACTGGATGCTGTCGCCCTCACACCCTGCAGGCTTCTCTAGGTTCCCTGCCCCAGCCCTGCTCACCCGTCCAAACTCAGATGACCAGTTGACCACAATGGTGTTGGGAACAGTGGCCGAGAGACGAGCCAGAGGTGTGATGTTGATGGGGCGGCTAGGCCTCTTGGGCTCAGCCCCATTCTTGGTAGGGGGAAGGTAACCCTGGGGAAGGCAGACATAGGTCAAGACATTTTTATCTCAAGTTACTCACTTCCTAGAGGGAAGACCAGCTCGCTCAGTGACCAAGGACATGGGGGCCCATTCAGTGACTCGCAAAACTACAGCACTATCGAGGGTTGTGTGGGGGGTTCGTTCCTGGGGACAAAGGAGTGCTTATTCATTGACCAGGGAAACAGAAACCTACTTCCTGAGTTCCTGAGGAGGAAGAATAGGGATGCCCCACTTCTTCCAACTCTTAGCTCTGAAGTCATCACTTCACAGAAGTCTTCCCTCAACCTCTGGGTTGAACCAATGTGCCTCTTTGGATTCTGACAGAACCCTTTGTGCATCAGCCCTATCTCAGTATTCTTTAGATTATGTTAATCCCTTAGTGAATGGACAGCCTATGACATACCCAGGCACCGTGCTAGGCATGGCTCCTTCGTAATAGGTTTGCACTGAACATTTAAGAACTGAAAGAGGGAAGGGGTCGTGGCCAGAAGAAGGGAAGAGCATTTACCGGCAGGGGGCACAGTTTCCCATTGACCTTGACAAAGAGGTTGGGGGGAAAATAATCCTCCTGGGGACAGCTGGTCTCACAGAGACAGAACCTGGTAAGAGAGGAGAAAGGATGAGAGGGTGGGAGAGATGGTTTCTTCTTTCTGGCAGAAAGGCAGGGAATGTCTGCACCTGCAGCCCTTAGCACCCAATGAGTCCCAGGGTTGGGGTGGACGTGGCAGAGCAGTGCTGTCTCCTAGCCGTGTCCAGCACACCCTGATGGCATTCCCTCCACCAGCCCCCACGCCCCACCCCACAGAGCCCAGCAGGGAAGGGAGGAGGATCAACTCACCTTAGCTGCACTTGTATAGTATAGTCACATTTGGCTCCTGGGAGAACCTCTCTGTGACAGGGAAGGAGAGGGAGACATGTCAGGATATGGCCCCCAGAGGGCAGGGCTGAGAAGAGACGCACAAGAGAATGAGACAAAGCAGGTGCAGGAAGATGGGGACAGGCAGGAGAGCAAGACAGAAGAGAAGAGTGTCGGAGAACAGAGTCCAGGGTTCACCACCCTGGGATGAGGTAGAAGGGTTGGGAGATAGGTACCTGGACGTGAGAATCTGCTGCACCTGCTGGGGCGTGAGGGCAAAGGTAAAGTGTGCCTCTTCGAACCGCTGGCTAGAAGTGGACGCTGAGAACACAAAGGGGCAGTTATTCCTGAATCTGTGACAGGCAGCCACAGATGCTGCCCCCAACCCAGGCCGCTGATCCCACAGGACTAAAGTCTAAGAAAGGCTTGGGCGAGCGGTATGGATGCAGGAAACCTGAGAAAGACAGAGCCATACCGAGGGTGGTGGGCCGGATGAGCTCCGCATAGACTTCATAGAAGGGCAACGGTTTCATGGTGACATCAGGGTGCACAGGCTGGGGCAGAGGGGGGTGCATGTCCACTTCACGCTTGGGGCCCAGCAGGGTGCCAGGGGCCAAGAGGGCCGGGGGAATAGGAGCTAGAGGACCTGGGGAGCCAACTGGAGGGGTTCCAGGGGGCAGAGAGAGAAGGGAGAGATCAGAGGGCCCCAGAGTCTTCCGGGGAAAGCGTCGGCGGTAAAGCTCTTTGATCTTCATCTGGACACTGGGGGCACAGCTGGACTTGAGGAGGTGCAGGGCCTTGGCCAGGAGCTCGTGCTTCCGTCCACTCTTGTTCCGGCCAGCAAAGCCAAGCAGCACCTGAAGCTCAGACACCCGGAAGCTCATCACCATATGCTGTGAAGAACAGAGACACTCAAGAATACTGCCAAGGAGGCTGGGGCTGAGCTACCAAGTAGGCAGTGTCCCTTCCCCACACCCCTCCCCAGGGGCACTCATCAGAAAGACGCTCTGCAGACAATGGATTACTGCCACACAGTCCATCTAGCCAAAGGGACATCTCAGTCCCATTTCAGGAACCCTCAGGTCAACCTTACCACTAGCCCCCCATAGCTTGAGGAACTCTATTTCCCCACGCCTGTAGGTCAGCCAGGCGGAGCAGGGTGCAGACAGCAAGCCAGCCACAGGCACACCGATGGGTGCTCTACCGCCTACCTCCATCCCTGCCTTGAGCCTGGATGCTCCTTTAAGCTGCTTATCTCCTCTCCTGTTCTTTCTCAGACTCTCACACCCATCCCAGCCTCTTGGGAAGAGCATAGGAGACAGGGAGAAGGAGGGGGAGAAGAGGATTCAGGCCAGAGAGCCCCACAGCACACCCCTCCCAACACTTCAAGCTACCTCAGCTATTTTCCCCAAGCCTCTGAAGCATTTGTGGCCAGGGTTTTCAGGTCAGGGTTCAATGCTTGTAACTCCCCCCAAATCCTTTCTAAGCATCATTTACATGAATACCCCTCCCTCGGTCCTATTTTTCTGGGAGGCAAAGGACCAAAACTTGCCGCAAAGAGGTTAACAGTAAATTACTGAGTCCAGGCCACCCTCTTGTTTATCTGTTTACTCCATCTGCCAGGAACTAATATCCTGTTTCTCTCCTACATAGAGAAAATAAATGATCCTCTCCCTCCACAGCGGTGGAAGAGGTGAGGGCAAAGCTCTAAGCAGATGGGTGGATGAGGAGAAAGCGTGGGGCCTCTGAGCCAGGGTGCAGAACTGCAAGTTCTCCTAAAGGCAGCTGGGCCCAGTGACTAGACCTCAAGCCCACCAAGGACTATGGCTCCATTTCAAAAAACAGAACAAAGCCAGGAGGCAGGGGGATGAACCCAGCGGTTCAAGGTTCTGTGAGATGTCCACAGATATGGTTACCCTCAAGACTGCGTGGCAGTAGGAGGGCACCAAAAACTCTCTCCTGAAAGGACACCCTTCTGTGAATCTCTGGGAGACCCTGTCATGGGCAGGCCTTGCTAGCCCTCCACAATTCGCCCCGTCAAAGGAGGTTTTATGGCTTTGGGCCCCTTTTGAGGAACGTGATGAAAAACTTGGTTCTTCCATCTTTCTCCCACCCTATTTCCTCTGTCCTGTTTTTATTTCTCCATTAGCTTTGTCAAGAACCTCCCCCTTTCTATCCCATAGTTTCGCACTCCTCGGTCTCTGCCCAAAGACACCGATTCACTAAGACAGCTTCCTCGGAGCCTCCAGGATGCTTCTGCCCCACCCCTCGATCTAGCCGCCCGCACAGCCCCGCCCCCTAGATCTCAGCCGCCTACTGTTACTTCTCAAGGCTCCGATCCCAAAAGCAGCCCCAAAGCTTCCATCCTCTCAGCTGCATCTCCCCAGGAGCCTCCCATACAGCTGCCCCCAGTCCCATCCCCACATCCGCCCCCTACTGTGGCATCTCTTGGCCTCGATCAACTCGCCCCCTATGCCTCTATAGCGGCTTTTACCCCTGGCCCTCCTCCTCCATCTGCCCCAACTACCAAATCCGACTTTTTCCCCCTGCGTCCCCGCCCCCTGCGCCTCGGCCCCCAACAGCTGCAATTCCCCTCGGCCCCACCCCTACATCTGCCCCGCGGCCCCGCCCCCGGAGACCCGCCGCAGCCGGGTCCTCGCCCACAGCCACTTCGCTCCCACCCACAGCAGCTAGTCTCCGCCACGTCTCCAGCCCCCACCCGAGCCCTCAGCACCCAGTCTCGGTCGCTTCCCTGACTCGGCGTACCGCCGGGCTCAGTCCAGATGGGGATGGGGGAGGGGGCCGGTACCTTTAATTCGCCCAGCTCCGCCATCTTGAGACATCGCAGGCGCCCGAGCCCGAGCCGGAGCTCAGGCCCAGGGACCGGCGCACAACTCTCCACCCCAGCGCCGGCCGCAAATGCCGCCTGCTCCGCCCCGTCCGGCCCCCTACACCTCCCCTTCCCGGCCCCGCCCGCCCGGCTCCGGACAGGCCCCAGCCTCAGCCCCTCCCTCCACCGCCGGACCCAGCCCCACCACGTCTTTGGCCCCGGTGCAAGACCGGAGGGAGCGTAGCCCGAAAGATCGCGGGGTTCCCGGGGGTAACGAAGAGGAGGCGGACCCGAAGTGCCTGGGGGAGGGGGCTTTGCCACGCCAGAGCTGGGAGGAGATGAGCTTTTAGGGAGCCAAAGATACTTGAAATATGGAGGGAAAGTATCGAGAACTGCTAAATTTTAAGAGACATGGGGGAGGGGTGGCGGAGTTGGAGCGAATACCGTCATCTCCTCTACAAGTTTAACCAGCTAAAGTCAAGAGTTCTACCAACTCGGGAAATACGTGAGATCTGAATCATTTCAGAGAAGCTATGGAGTTGTGAATAGTTCATTTCTAGACGGCTGTTCTCAATCCTACGCTCCCCCCCCCAGCCCCCACCCCCACCAACTAGCTACGGTGTTGCTCGTGGTCCCGCGGTAGGACTCAAACTCGGCAGCAAAAAAGTTTGGTGCGATGAGCGGGACTTACCAGCACAGTTGCAGGGAGCGGGGAGGGAGCTCGGGAGGCTCGGAGGGTGGACTGGGGAGGTGGGGGGAGGGGGCCCAGCGCCACTCCCGCTGTCTACAAGGCTGGAGGTCGGTCCCGCAGCTGGACGCTGCGGCCGCAGCTCCGCCTGGACGGGAGCTCCGCCCGGCCCAGCGCTGGGGCTGGGGCCGCCCCCTCCGGGGTGAGCCCGCCAGGACCTCAGCGACTGAGGGAGGGGGCGGAGTCTGAGGCTGGAGAGGGAGGGATTCTTAGCAGCGCGCGGAGAGATTAACTCCTCGAGTGAGCGGGTCAGGAGGGAGGACGTTCTTGGATCTCATCTTTCTCGCTCTTGCTCCGACCCCTTGTGCTAGTGTACCCGCCTGGGGTGGAGTCCTGCTGCAAATGTGGCCGGATGGACGGGGATCTGCCCACAGAAAGAGGTTCCTACTTGAAATGAGGCTCTTCTGCTTGGGAGAAAGCCTGGGCTGCGAGAATCCAAAGTGTACTTAAGCGCCAACTCTACCTGTGGTCCCCCATCCTCCTACCCCAAATAGAACGTCACCAGAGACCCCAAGCTTTTGATGTAGCTGAAGGTGAACAGAGGGGGAGGTTTTCTTACCCTCAAAATTCATCTTTCTGCTCCCCTCTGAACTGCCTGCTCTTCTTCCAAAGCCTTTGACCTTCCAGAGACCCCTTTCTCAACCAAGCTCATCACTCACATGCAGGTACCATGAAAGCACCAATTTTAGGGCCGTTTACCCAACCTACCTAATGGAAAAAGTCATAGCATTTTATAGTTAGTGGCTGGGACCAAAGCAATAATGTCATTTGTTCAACAAACATTAGAATGCTGTTCAGAGATTGTTAGGTGCTGAGGACATAAAAAGCCTTGCAGGAGCTCTCCATCTAGCAGCGGCAACAAGACAAACCTATAATTGTCATAAAATAATCATAAATAATATGAATAACCCTCTCATTTAGCTTAAACCTTCAGTATAATCCTTCCCATGAGACCCCTTCCAAGCCACAAGAATGAAGGTACCAGCCTGGCAATACCCCCAGGTACCTGCTGAATTGGACCATGCCTAGCTACTCTGTGGGTTGTATCCCTGGGGAAGATCTGCACCTTCCCCTACACTCAGGTTCTTTCCCTGATGCTTTGCTTCCAGCAATGGTGGGACTTAAAGCTAAATTCAAGCTCAAGTATTCGGTTCTAAACCCCAGTTGTCTTCATCAGGCCCCGAGCTTTTGTTCTGTTCAGCCCTCCAGGTCCAAAGTTACTATGGATTAGTTTTTATCTTCTAGAATTTTCAGTGATTGGAGAGGAGGAGGATAGAGAGGATTAAAAAAAAAGGGGGGAGTATTCTCTGGGAGTGATAGACATGTTCATTACCATGATTGTGTGATAGTTTTATGGGTATACACATGTGTCAAAACTTATCAAAGTACTTGCAGTTTATTGAATATCAATTATGATAACTCATTAAAGCTGTAAAAATGTAAAAGAAAAAAAGTCAACTTCACCTTGAATCTTAGTGGTTTCATAAAGGAGGGATAAAGAAGGGATCTCCTTTAATAGTTAATTTGAGGTTATAAGTTCCAGCATCCCTACAGGATAACAAAAAAGTAGGAAACAGGGTGCCTGAATTTGATCCTGTATCCCAGCTCAGCAAGGACAAGAATTTTTTCTGTGATGCTCACTCTCTATCCCCAGTGCCTGGCCCATAGTAGACTCGTTCAATGTCAGTTAAATTAATTGTTATCTGACAAAGGAGGGAAACTACAAATCAGGACCATGTTCTGATTGGAGGCATTCAAAGATACAGTCTGACCCCATTGTGGCGACCGCGCTTCACCTACACTCACCCATATACTCTTACATCTGAAGCCTGAGGAACAAGGAAGAGAAAAAGGAGTAGGAAGTACCTACCTAAGTCCTATTAGACAAGACAGCCTAACAGGAACGGGGAGAACAGTAGGACTAGAGTTACTTTAGGAAACAAAGATTTGTTTATGAAATCAAGGAAAATTTCAGGGCTTGGGGTTGTTGGGGTAAGAGTTTATGGGGTTATACAGAGGAAGACTGTTTGGAAAGACCAGGGGCTGGGAACATTCCATCCTGTGTTAATATTCACACCGCTGACCATTCCCATAGCTCAGCCATCCTGGGATCAGTTTCCACTACCAAAGTTGCCTCCTAACTCACACTGAAACTTAGCCAAACACTCTCCCCCTGTGTGGACTCCTCTCTCTCTTTCTCTCTCTCTCAGCAGTTTTTTCATTCTTCCCACCCCGCACTCCATAAATAATGATTGTAATAGTCCTTTAAAAAAAAAAAAAGATTTCATTTATTTACTTGACAGACAGAGATCACAAGTAGGCAGAGAGAGAGAGGAGGAGGCAGGCTCCCTGCTGAGCAGAGAGCCCGACAAGGGGCTAGATCCCAGAACCCTGGGATCATGACCTGAGCCGAAAGCAGAGGCTTTAACCCACTGAGCCATCCAGGCACCCAAGCACCCCTGTAATAGTTCTTTTATATTCTTTGGTAACTCAAAGAGCAAGAAGGAAAAGAGAGGATCTGTTCCCCTTCATGGGGAACTTGGATCTTTTGATGCCCTTCTTCCCACAGCTGTACCCTCTCTTTCCCCACCAACCTCTCCTGTCTCCATTCTTCCTGCTTTAAAGCAGTCCTGTGCCCATCCATACAAATCCCAAAGCTGATCCTCATCTTCTCTAGGACGCAATCTACACAGCTGCTCTCTTCTGGGCCAAACCCCCCACAGCCCTGGGGTGGTCCCTTCCGCAGCAGGCCCTCACCACTCTCCTTCCAACCCAGTGTGGCTCTCTACGGCCAAACCGAGTCCTCCTACCCAGCAAAACCCAGTAGGGGGCGGGCTGGGAGAAGGACCAGGGAGGAATCCAAACCGCAGTTCCAGACTGGGGAGGAATTTGCTGCCTCTCTCTCACCTAGCAGTCTGGCGGGTAGAGGGACAGGAAGGGGAGGAGACCCATGGGAAGTGGGCAAGAGAGATAAATTTTTTTCAGTCTAACAGAACTGGAGGGAAGATGCCAGCTCTGAGTATCCCTTCCTCCCTTTTCCAGGAATCCAACTTTTCACCTCACTTTGTACCTGGGCAAAGAACACAGACCACGTGAGCCCTTGTGCCTCAGATCTAGATGCAGGGTATGACACAGGATCAAATATTTTAGATTGTACAGCTTGAAGGAAATCCAGGTCTCTCAATTTCTCCTTCTTAAAAAAGATAGTGGACGCAGGAATCGCAAGACGGAGAAAAAAGATTAGAGACAGATTTGAGAAAGAGTGTCCATCTCCATTTTCACAGAAAGCTGTTTTTCAGTCGTGGGTTTTGGCCCATTAGTGGGTCTATTGTGTATTTTTTTTTTTGCTGAAGTGTAACAGCAGAGACAATCATAGAGCGAAAAGAGTAAGGGTAATTACTATTTCAGATATATGCACTAACGATACAAAGCGTATTTCTTACTGTGGATCATAATCCAAGTTTGAAAGCTGCAGACTTTTGGAGCCATTTGTGATTAAAAAAAAAAAAAAGGAATGAGAATGAGAAAGATTCCTCCCCTCACTCCCCTTTAAGCAGAGAAAACCATGACACCCAACACTACATGCCTCCTGCTTTATTTTCCATAGAGCTGGCCTCCATGTGCCCCTCCTCTGGTCTCATCCGTGCTGACTCCAGGCTTCAGGTTTTCAGGTCTGGGATCCACAATGTCAGGTGAAACCCCACCCACCCATCCCCACCAACTGCCCCCTCCTCCTCCCCAACCTGGTGGAGCCTCTGGCAACCAGGGACGCTCTTACTCCCTGAAAGAAGAAATTCAAGGGTGAAATGCACACATTTCCACCTCCCCAGCCTCCTCCCACCATGGCAAGATGAAAGGCGGGATGTCATCCACCTGGACGGGAGAAAATGACCATGTGCACAGGGGCAGCAATAAGAGTCAGAGGTGACTACCCTCTGAATGAATGGTATGCGAGTGAAGGAGAGAGTCTGGGGTTCTAGAGTCCCGCCCTAGCAAACCACTCCTTGCCACTCTGCTACCATGGCTGTCTCTAGACTGGGCCTTAGGAGAGCAACTCAGCCAGCCTTTTCAGTCCTCATCTTCCCACATCAGACCCCTTCGGTCTACCTATTCCCTGATTCTGCCTCTACCCAGGGAGTCCCCAGATTGTGTCTTCTCAATTAATCTCACTTCATATGCTCCACAACCCTCAGGGCTCCCCAGTGTCAGCCGCCACTGCATGGGGCAAAAGGACACTCCAAGTCCCATCCCTAAGCCTCTTTGCCCAAGTCCTTTCTCCGGGTTCCTTCCCTCATCACCCAGACCCACAACTCACCACAGAGAAATCACACATCCCTCAGGCCATGGCTGTCTCACTCCTCCTGGATGCTGAGGATACGCAGCAAAATATTGTACACATCTTGTTCCATGTAGCCCTGTAAGTGGTGGGAAGGAAGGAAGAGGAGGTGAAGAACAGGAAATCAGGAGAGACAGGCAAGGGAACATTCTGTGGTTTCGTGGAACACTCTTTCATCTGTGCCCTGGTTTACAGTGTGTGACTTCTCCATGGCTGTCTCCTAGTCTTTACAAGGAAGATAAAGATGTCTACTTGCTGGGACTGCTGTGAGGGTTTAAAAAAAAAAAAGACCGTGAATATGAAGCAGAGCACCTGATAGACAACAAGTGTTCAATTCTTTGTAGCTATCATTCTTCCTAATAAAGAAGCAAATGACCCATCTCTTCTTCCTTAGTGAGGGATAATTTGGCTCAGGCTAAAACTGAGAAAAGGCGTAAGGGACAGGAAAAGGCCTTCCAGTAGACCAGGGAATTGACAAGGAGGGACAAACACCTCTCCCCACTCACGTTCATGCACAACCTCTTTTGATCTACCTAAAGAGATCCAGAGACCTGGCACTGGAACATTTAAAGTCCAACTTTCCAGGGTGCCCAGGTGGCTAAGTCCCTGGGATTGAGCCCTGAGTAGGGCTCCCTACTCTGTGGGGAGCCTGCTTCTCCCTCTCCTACTTCCTCTGCTTGTGTTCCCTTCCTCACTGTCTCTCTCTCTGTGTCAAATAAATAAATGAAATCTGTTTTAAAAAAATAAAGTCCAGGGGCACCTGGGTCGCTCAGTGGGTTAAAGCCTCTGCCTTCAGCTCAGGTCATGATCCCAGGGTCCTGGGATTGAGCCCCTCATCAGGCTCTCTGCTCAGCAGGGAGCCTGCTCCACCCCATCCCCACCCCCGCCTGCCTCTCTGCCTACTTGTGATCTCTGTCAAATAAATAAAATATTTTAAAAAATAAAGTCCAAATTTCCAAGAAATGACAGGTATATGCAGGTAAAAGGAGGAATCCCAAATGCAACACCCCCTGCCCAGTGTGCTATCTCTACCTCTTCCCATGCTCACCTGCGCGGCATTCAGCAGATGGTTCCTATAGGTGGAGATGATCTCGTCGTGATTCTTCTGGGAATCCTAGGAGTGACCATCAGTGAGAGATCTTGTGCCCACCCTAGCACACCCACCCTGACACACATACTACCACCCCCCACCAAGGATGAGGAAAAATAGTGGTCAGTTGTGGGTGGGAATGCAAACTGGTGCAGCCACTCTGGAAAACAGTATGGAGGTTCCCAAAAAAGTTAAAATAGAACCACCCTACGATTCAGCAATTGCACTACTAGGTATTTATGCGAAGGATGCAAACACAGTGATTCGAAGAGGCACATGCACTTAATGTTTATAGCAGCAATGTCTACAAAAGCCAAACTATGGAAAGAGCCCAAATGTCCATAGACAGATGAATAGATAAAGATGTGGTATATATCTATACCGATATCTACATCTATATAGATGTAGAGATTATATAATGGAATATTACTCAACCATCAAAAAGAATGAAATCTTGCCATTTGCAACTATGGGGGTGGAACTAGAGGGTATTATACTAATCAAAATAAGTCAGAAAAAGACAAATACCATATGATTTCACTCAGATGTGGAATTTAAGAAAACAGATGAACATAGGGGAAGGGAAGGACAAATAAAATAAGATAAAAACAGAGAGGGAGGCAAAACATAAGAGACCCTTAACTGTAGAGAACAAACAAACGGGTTGCTGGAGGGAAGGTGGGTGAGAGGATGGGGTAATTAGGTGATGAGCACTAAGGAGGGCACTTGATGGAATGAGCACTGGGTGTTGTATGCAATTGATGAATCACTAAATTCTACTCCTGAAACAAATAATACACTATATGTTAATGAAATTAATTTAAACAAAAATTTAAAAATTAAAAAAAGAAGAAGAAAGAAGTGGTCAGCTATGCCAAGTAGGCTCCCTTGGCCTACCACTGGCCCAGCCTAGACCACTGCCTGACCAGGCCTCTACAATTCCTAGACTCTTTCCCACACATACATCACTTCCACTGGCCACCCTCTTCTCTAGCAGCGTCTATTTCTCTGAGGGCCAGAACATACCTGAAGCTGTAGGGCAAGGCGAGCATTTTCTCCCCGAACCGCTAAGACCTCCTCTGAAAGCTGCTCCAGCTTCTTCAACAATTCCTTGATCTGATGCCACAAGGAAAGAAAGGCAACTGAAGTGGCCCAAGTCATTTGCCACCCCAGTACCACCCACGGTCAAGGTCAGTTTCCTTTTAGTGGGTATGTAATATATGCCAGGTACTTTTACACACATTGTCTCAATTAATACTCAAGACATTTCTTCTTCTGTTCTGAGGAGAACAATACTTCACTGAGGGAAGTATTAGTATTCACATTTTGTAGATGAGACTGACTTAAGTGACTTGTTAAAATCATACAGCTAGTAAGTAATGAAATAATGATTTGAACCAAGATCTCTTTGAATTCATGGCCCATGCTCTGAAGTCTGCACTGGATCCTGCCCTACTCATGGCTGTTGACCACCAAGAAATAAGAGATGAGTTTTGTTTTTGTGGTTTGTGAGACTGAGGCACAAACTTCGTTACTGATAACCAGCAGTAATAGGAATGGTGGCAGTAGGAATTATAAAAATAGCTCACTTTTATTTATTGAGTGCTTACCATTTACCAAAAAGCATTTCTAGTATTTTAAATATAATGTCTTATTAATGTAATCTTCCTGACAACCCTATCATTATCCCTGTAGTAGAGATGAGAAAACTAAGTCTTAGATGAGATTTGGAGGCTTTAGAGAACTCACCCAAGATCAAGCAGTAAATTTTGAAACTGAATTTCAAACCCAACGTCAAACTACACTATTTTCTTTTGCCATTTATCTACATCATCTTTTCCTTCAACACCAACACAAAATTCCTCCTTTCTTTAATCTGCCCCATGCACACTGATTGCTATTCTGTATAACATTCCTTCTCTTTGTGTGCCCTCTGTATTATACAAAACATATACTTCCTATATCTTTTTTAAAATATTATTTATTTTGATAGAGAGAGATCACAAGTAGGCAGAGAGGCAGGCAGAGAGAGAGGGGGAAGCAGGTTCCCCGCTGAGCAGAGAGCCCCAGGACCCTGATTCTCCCTCTCTTACTCCCCCTGCTTGTGTTCCCTTTCTGGCTGTCTCTCTTTCTGTGTCAAATAAATAAAATCTTATAAATAAATAAATAAATAAATAAATAAAATTACTAAATTCATTCATAAATGGATTTTTTTATGATTCATAAAACATGCCTCCTAGAAACGTACAGCCTTTACACTGAGTTCTGGAGCAATCCTTGGGAAACTCCGGTTTCTAACACAGTGGTTTTCAAACGTTTTTATTTGATTTGGTGTTCTCTTTGCCAATGGAAATCTGTAGAACTCCCTCTGACTGAAGTGGGTGGGGGGAGGGGAGGAGAAGAGGAGCTAGAGGCTAGTCTACTTTTCTAACCCCCATCAGCCCCCCAGTTACCTCCCCAGAACCCTAGCAAAACCCCAGCAACCTGGGCTAATCTACTTTTTAAGTGAAAGTGCTCATAACCATAATCCCTCCAAGGCAGTAGCTAGCTGGCTCCGACCGCACTGCTTCTGAACCCTGAATCCCCAACTGTAGCACTTAAGCCCCCTTCTCTCTTCTGTTTATACCTTAGCCTCACCGCTAATATCAACCCCAAATCCTGGAGAAACGAGAAACGAGACCCAAGACGCGACGCCGGGGAACACAAGTGTCCTTGCAAACCACAGGTGCTCCGTTACAGGTATTAAGCTGACAACACAAAGACAGAGGCAGGCTAACAACCCCTCAACACAGGGCCGCTTACCTTCCCTGCCGGCTGCCCAGCCTGCTCACCTTGGCCTCCTTGTCCCGGCAAGCCCCAATGAGATGGTCCACCTTGTCTCGGAACTGCTCGGCTGTTTGCTCAAACTGCTGGGAGCGCGCGCGCAGCTCGCCAGCCTGGCGCTCCTGCTCGGCCGCGCGTGTCGCCAGGTCCCCGCTCCGCCGCCGCTCCTCCGCCACCGCCTGGCGCAGCCGAGCCATCTCCCGGCACGCTGTGTTATACTTTTCCAGCAGGGCCTTCAGCTCCTGGCCCCACGCCTGAGCCTGGGCCACCAGCGAACCGCGGGTTTTCTCGTGCTGCCTCAGGCTGGCGGCCTCCCGGGCCCGCAGCTCGGCCACTTCCTCGGTGGCCTGGTAGAGCAGCTGCTTCAGCTTCCCGATCTCCTGGCTCTTCCCGCTCATCGTGGCCTGGACGGCCCGCAGCTCTTCCTCCAGCTTCCCCAGGTCTTGCTCCAGAGCCGCCACCTGGGGCGGTGCGGGGGCCTCTGACAAGGTGCCCGGCCCCCCGCGTGGGGCCGGGGTCCCCCGCAGCTGCTGGTTTTCCTCCTCCAGGCGAGCCAGCCCCTTCTGGGCCTCGCGGTGCTGCTCCACCAGGGTGCTGATGCAGGTCTGCAGCTCCTCCAGAGGCGCCGCCGCGCGCCCAGCACTCCCCTTTCCCACCAGGTCTGGTGGCAGGTAGTCCCACAGCCCTTGGAGGCCACTGCTCTGAGAGGCCAGGCGCTTCCGCAGCTTCTCGGTGGCCTCCTTCTCCATGGCCAGTTCGTCCGTCAGCAGCCCCACACTCCGCCGCAACTGCTGCAGCTGGACCTGCGCCTCTGGCTTGGGAACGAAATCCCGCTGGAGCCGCTGGCTCAGGGACTGCAGCTCCCCCTGCAACCGCTGCCTCTCCTGCCCCAGCTCCCCCAGCTCCTCCAGCAAGTTGCTATTGCTCCGTCTCAGTGCTGCTACCTCCTTCTCCAGCTGGCCCTTAGCCGGACCGCCTCCGGGTAGCCGTTCCCCTCCAGGGGCCCCCAAAGGCTCTCCCCGGGCCCCAGGAGCCTTCTTCTCCTTCCCTTCATTCTCTTTGGTGATGGTCACCAGGCCTGCCTTTGGGGCTCCCTCTCTGGGCTCCTGGGCAGGGGCCTGAGGTTTGCCCTGTAATCCTGCCTTTGCCCGATCCAGCCTCACCAGCACCTGCTCTAGCCTGGCCTCCATCTTCTCCCAGGCAGCGGCTGCAGCCTCCACCTGGGGTGTCCCCAGAGCCCCCTCCAGGACCGGTCTTGACAAAGCCCCCCGGGCAGCATCCTTTTCTCGCCACACGGCAGCCACCTCCTCCCTCAGCTGTAGCAGGAGCTGATTCATGGCTGCTGGGCCCATGGGTTCAGCCGCTGTGCCTATTGGGTCAGCCCCAGGGGCCTGGGGCCTCTCTTTCTGACCAGCACATGGCTCTTCAGTACCATCCCGGCCAAGGGCCTGTCCACCATTGGCACTCAGCTGCTGTCCTGTGGCTTTCCTTGGGCTCTGGGGTGGCTCTTGTTCTTCTGGCTGGAGACTTCCTTGGGCTTCATGCTGAATGCCCCCCGAGGCTGAATCCTCAGCCTTCCTAGAAGCTAATGCTGGCTTGGTTGCCACTGCGGCTGCTGCCTGCTGCTGTTTCCTTAGCTCTTGAATGCGCTCGGCCAGCAGGCCCAAGGGACAGCCCTGTTCCATGCCATCTCCTCCAGGCCGAAGACTAGAGCCCTGCCCTCCAGGAGCTCCAGGCTCTTGAGCTAGGAGGAGCCCCAGCTCCTGCACCTGCTCTCGAATCTGGTTCTCCAGGCCCAGGTAGGCTGCAGCCTGAGCCTTCGCCTCTTCAGTCTTTTGCACCAGCTCCTGCTCCAACTGAGAAACCTTCCTCTGCTCCTCTTCATACTTCCACCTCCACTCATCTGGGCATGGGTCTTCCTCCTCTTCCTCTTCCTCCTGCTCCTCCTCGGGCTCTGCTCTCCATGGGCTCTTAGGTGGAGAACCCACCTGAGGCTCAGATGGGGAGGCCTACATAGAAAAAGGAATAGTGAACTAAAGGCAGGTAGGTAGCCAAGACCCAGGAGGGGTTTTCTTCTCTTAGACTCTCTCGATGACCCCAAGAATCTCTACCTAGGGGAAACCCCAGTGGGAAAGCCTAGGGTGGGTCGGAAGCAAAAGGCACATAGGGTCTTACCTGGGATGCAAGATCTGGATGTTGAACAAGCCCCTGACCTATGCGAGAAATCACAGGGAAAATGAGAGTGGAGACAGGTCCTTTTCTAGCCCACGCTTTATCTTCAAACTTTTTCTGAGAAGAACATTCCCCCTGTGTCAGGACCCTTCCCACACATGTCTTCATGGTGCTGGGAGCCACCCCTGTTGAATGGGTCCCCAAGCATCCAGTATCCTTGGTTCCCTTATCCTGGAGACTGGCCAGCTTGTTCATTTTGTTTGCTCACTTATTTAGTGGGCGTGGTGCCAGGCACTGATGGGCACCAGGATCTCAGTGTGGAGCAAAACAGCAGTGGCCTGTCATCTGAGGGCTTTCCAGTCTAGCAAGGGAGATGGAGGGTGACTGGCAAACCACACAAATAGATGAACAATCACAACTCATAAACATAGAGGTAGTCGAGCCAGAGTTGCCTTCTGAGGGACACAAGGCTGTATTAAGGACTTTTGTGACCATGCTTTGGGAATTTGGGGTCATTTCACAGTAGCAGCAATCAATAAGTTAAACTCTAAAATCAAGTAAAAATTCTTTGTCAGAGGGATTATTTCAATGGGAATAAATGGCATTCTAAGCAGATTCCTGGATGCTAAGGCTCTCAAGGAGAACTGTGAAGTTACAAAAGGGACTCAACTTTACCTCCCCGCTGCCCGCGCCGGTTCAGAGCCTGCTGCAGCAGCCGACACAACACTTTGTCTTGAGTGCGAAGAGCATAATGCAGAGCGTCGTGCCCTGTGCCATCCATCGCCCCTACGTCTGCCCCATGGCTCAGGAGCAGTTCCGCCACCTCGGCGCTGCCTTTCTCACAGGCCAGGATTAGAGCTGATCTGTGAGTGGGGACAAAGCTGGGCAAAGGCTTTCCCCAGGAAATCCAGGAGTCCTGCTTCTAGAAATTCCACTCACGGAATCAGATCTCACTCTGTGTGGTGAGGAGAACCACAGACCCACACCAGCCAACAACAAGGCATGAGACCAGACCACACTGCCTTGGAGCTGCAGCATCAGAAAGCCAAGAGCCAAGTAGAAGGGCCCTATTTTCATCTTTTCTTTATCGAGGTTCCACATAAATTCTTTATTGGAAAAAGAATCCCATTGTTTAGATGATGGTTTGAAACCAGTAAATTGAACTAATGGATCCAGAAGTATTCATTCGACTTCCAAGGTCATATATGCTGGGAAGATGGTGGTGGTAGCAGCTAAATAGGAAAGTCTAAGTAAAACTTTCTCAGCTCCCCGAGAGGAAAAGTGCAAAGCAGCATGTAGCTCTTCCAAACAACTTCTCAGAAGGAAGGAGGTTCCCAGGAAAACAGAGACCAATCTTTCTTCCGCAAAACACACGCACACATACACGCCCATGCGCACACATGTTTGCCCAGCAGCTCCTTTCTAGAGTGGTCAATGCCTGGGTTTGGGCTGGGGAGATGGGGAAGGCTCACTTGTCGTCCTTGTCTGTGACATTAACTCGGGCACCTCTCTGCAGTAGCTGTGAGCAGATAGCTGCATGACCCCCCAGTGATGCAATCATCAGGGGTGTCCGTCCGTCCTGCACAGATTGTGGGAATGGAGGTCACGAGGAGCCAGGGGCTTGACAATTCTACCAAATGTCCTCTCCCAACACCTCTCCAAAAGAAAAGCCCTCCTCCAAAAAAAAAAAAAAAAAAAAAACCTCTCCTGGGAGGGAAAGGTGGAGGAGCAGGGGGAGAAGGAAGAGGAGGCATGCCCCCCTTGTCCCACCCTCCCCCTCCCAGAGCTTAGCCAGTCAAGCTCAGAGAGAGCAGCAGCCTCCCGGTGCAGGGCCCTGCCCAGCAGACACTCACATTATCCAGGACATCCAGGAAGGCTTCATGGTCACACAGCAGGAGCACACTGGAGGCACAGCCAGAGGAGGCTGGGAAGAGTGAAGGATGATTAGGTTAAGAAGAAGCAGGAAGGACACTTAGTCAGATTATGACCCAGCATTCCCTCCAACCATTCAATCTGTCCTGCTCTCCAAATGTCATCCCCCACCCCCTGCCTTCTGCCCCATGGTCTCTACAGCCCTGCTTCCCCCCAACCCCCACCCCCTGTCCCCAGCACACACCTGCCCAGTGCAACGGACTACGATTTTCTGCATCCACAGCATCTTCGTTGGCACCATGCTGCAAACAGCCACAAAGGGAAGCAGCATGGGGCATGGTGGTACCATCCTTATCCCATACCCCGCCCCCGTTGGCTCCCCAACTTCCATAGCACTACAGGAAAGGGAAGGAGGACCATGGCTCTGCCCAACTACTAGGGGAGCCAGTCCACTCCTTGCAGATTATAGGCAGCCTTGAATTTCAGCCCCAGTTCTTAAAACTAGGGCCTAAGAAAAATCAGACAATAGACCCATAAGCATGTTAGGGAAAATGATATCTGAGTCCACGCAGGGTACTTCAGGATAAGCATTGGGGAACTTGGAAAGGTCCAGGAAGAACAAAAGCAGAACAGCCATTTGCCCAGTGGCCTGCTGAACCGTGCCTTTTGCACTTTTGGAGACCGGTTTCTGGATTTTCTGCGTGTCATTTCACATATATATTTCCTTTAGTGCTCCTAGACTGCAAGTCCCTTAAAAGCAGACAGTGGAAGTGTGATGAATTTGAACACCTCTGTCCTCCTTCCACCTGCCAGCCACTCAGCACTCCATCAAGGGCTCTGCTGATGGCTTACAGAGGACTGGCCAGCAGTCCCCTGGGGAACTCTGCTTTCTGACCTGCCCTCAAGGGCCGCCTTAAGCATGGTATCTGCACATAGTAGGTGTTACCTAATGCTTGTGAACTGATGAGTGCAGGATTACCACCTGTCTTTTTTTTTTTTAAGATTTTATTTATTTATTTGACAGACAGAGATCACAGGTAGGCAGAGAAGCAGGCAGAGAGAGAGGAGGAAGCAGGCTCCCTGCTGAGCAGAGAGCCCGATGCTGGGGCTCGATCCCAGGACCTGGGATCATGACCTGAACCGAAGGCAGGGGCTTTAACCCACTGAGCCACCCAGGTGCCCCATATTACCACCTGTCTTACTGGGGAGGAGAGCGGTCCATTTGACCCAATAGCGCATGTGACTACAAGAGCAAGATAGAAGATGCTGGGCCCACTTGTTCCCTTCACTAAAGCAGTACTGACAGGTTGCTCCTACCTGCAGCAGAACTTTGACACACTGTGGCTGACAGGAGATGGTGGCCAGGTGCAGGGCCGTGCTTCCTGGAAAGAGAAAGAGGGGAGATGGAAGATGGGTGGCCCCACGCATGCCGATGACTCACACAGAGGGAAGGCAAAAGACGCACAGATAATCAGGGGGAGATTAGAGAGAGAAGCTCTCAGCCCCACGGGCCAGAAATTCCTGTTCCCCGAGTGCCTGGTACCTGTGATAGAGGTGGGAGTGGGGGTTGAGGTAAAGCCAGCTTGCAGGGAGGGACGCCCTGGGAGGATGCTAGCCAGAACTGATGAGGAGAAAAGTGGGGGGCTACACTCGGAACCTCCAGGAGTTGGCCCCCACCACCACTGTTGCTCTAAAGGGAGAGGCCTGCCGTGGGGCCCAATGCACGGTCTAACTCACCATCCTCATTCTTGCTGTTGATGTCAGCCCCGTTCGCAAGCAGTATAGTTAGACATTCTGTCAGGCCTTTGGAGGCTGCCAGATGGAACCTGCCAGAATCAAGACCAAGGGGCAGAAGGATGAGGGGGCTGGGGGATGAGAGCTACAAGAATATTCATAAGTACTACCTGCTATGCTCCTTCACCCCAAAGCCAGTCCCAAAACTAGACAGGGAAGTTCCCCTATAGCCTGACTTTCTGAGGAAAAGGCTCTGTGGCCTACTGTCACAAAGCCAGAGGGGGCTAGAAGCAAAGACAGAAATGAGAGCCATAGGTCTCGAGCAAGCTAGACTATTGCTCGAACACAAAAGAGGGCTGGACACTGGAAAGGACAAGGGATAATATCCCTCTCATCCTAATCACTCCATCCAGCCATGTGAGGCTCATGGCCACTACCACTTTGTTCCTAATTTCCCAAGCTACACACCCTCCTACTTGGGCAATAAATAGATGCTATCTTTAATGAGTGTACCTGTTTTCTGTTTGTTTCATGGGCTTTATGTCCTTTTCTGCTTTTTCTTTTCCTTTTTTGGGGGCGGGGGGGGGCAGTTCTGTCAATCCGGACTGTGAGACAGGTGGGACGCAGAGACAATGTCTCTTCCCTCACTGTGTGCAGCCCTTGGTGTGTAGCAAACAAACACTGATAGACATGCTTGCTGGTCAAGACAAAAATGGCCCTGGGGATGTAGGGCTTCCCGGGTCTTACCTCCTTCCGGGTTTAAGGCTTTTAATGGTAACCACATATCAAGGGGGGTGGTGGGGGGGTGCTTGGGAGGGCTCACTTACGGGGACTGGCCATTCGAGTTCAGCTTGGTGGGCCGGGCTGACTTCCTCGAGGCCAGGGCAGCCACGCGCCCCACATCCCCCCGCTGCACCGCCTCCAGCAGCTTCTGATCACTGCGGTTCCATCTCTCCACCTGGTCAGGGGCCATGGGTTGTGTGAACACAGAGGGCAGGAGTGGGATGGGAAAAGGAAGGGAGGAGATGGTTAGGGTGCCCAGCAAAGGAAAAGGGACATCCAAATGCCGCTGAGAGACTACTGCTGGCTTTTGTCAGCCCTGGGTCAAAAAGTGCTTGGACTCCTGGACTCCTGGATTAAAAATCATGTTCTAGTACTGAAAGTGTAGTATTTAGATGTCCTTTTTTTAAAGTCATCACGTGACTATTGGGGTTAAGTGCGCATGTTCGGAGTGATCCCAGCCATGACTCCTTTCCCCTTTCCTCTCTGGGTCTTGCTGGAGCAAACTGAGCCACGCTGACCATTCCTGATGGGGTTCACATTACCTCTTGCCTCCCCAGGCTGTTCTGCCTCTTGTCCTCAGATTTATGAGAAGTCAAGGCACCCAGCTTCACGTTACAGCTAGGAGCCCAAATACCCAGCCATTACATCTCTGCCCTTGGGCATTGGGCCCCAAAACTGGGAGGGGGAGCAGAGTTTCTTTTTTCCAGTCTCATTTCTATGCCCTTTATGCCCTTCAGCTGGTTGCCCTTCCCCTTCCAAAGCACAACCACCTAAAGGCAGAGATAGGTCTCTGGCTAGGCCTGCGGAGGCAGCGAAAGGCAGCTCCCCTGCCCTCCCTCGTCTTTTCCCTGGCAGGGAGCAGCTGTCCCCAGCAACAGCCACACCTGGGCTTGCATTGTTCTATCATTCCAGCTTGACTTTTTGCAGGTGATGGGGGTAATTACAATAATTGAGGTATCACAGGGCATGAGAGACAGCTGTGTAAAAACACCCAGGGCTGAAAGCCCAGAAAGGCCTGGTTGGATCCAGAGAGATGAAGGGAAAGGAAGAAGGGATGCAAAAGTCTGTATGATGGTGAAAAGACTCCTGGATGAATATTTTGTCAGCAGGCCTGAGGTGAAGGCCTGGGTCAGCTACTTTCTCAGCTTTTTGACCCAGGGTAAGCGATTGAATACCTCTGTGTCCTCATATTTGACATGTGGGAAATAATAACTACCTCATCCTGTTGTGAGCATTAAGTGAGCTAACCTCATATAAGGCATATAAAATCTCTTCATAAACTGGAAAAGGCCATACAAGGGTATGGTATTCTTATAACCAAACAGGAAGTGGTGAAGGATTGCTGGTGGCACCTTAGATTTTATGAGGTGTAATCTCAACAAGAAAGAGGCCTTGGGAGGAGGTGGGAAAAAATAGGGTCTGCAGAAACCAAATAACCAATATTCAAATACTGTTTGCCCAGCCAGGGCAAATCATGTAGCAAAAACAGGGAAGTTTTGAAATGCCCAAGCCATAAAATGATCTCAGGCTAGGTGGATTCTAAGGTAATTCTTGTAATTCTTCACAGTCCTTTCCAGTGCTCTTTCGATTAGCCTCTCAGCATCCCCGGAAAGGAGTTAGGGCTGATATAATTGGATCTATTTGAGAGCAGAAGAAACTGAAGCACACTGAGGTTGGATAACTGTCCCAGGTCACACCACAAAACAGGGGCAAAATTGAGACTAGAACCCAGGCCACCTGGCACCCACTCCCAGTTCACACCACCAGACCACACACACTGCTACGGAGTTCTGGAAGAAGGTTTCTTATTACCATGTAACCAGTCTAAGACTGCCTCCATGCCAAAGCCACCCACCCCCAGACGCTACTCCCTGCACAGAGAAGAGTCTCCGAACAGGTTGTTTCTCAAAGGACAAAATAAGCCAAATGACTTCTCCCTATACCAAATAGACTCTGGGACCTAGGAATAATATCATCTAACGTCCCTTGGGGACCAGTTAGCCTCAGAAAAAAACTGGAAGCTATAATTATATCTCCCCCATGGGACACTGCCATCAGCTGACCTCCATCTGAAGTTGTCTGTTTAAAATCCTGATTCTAACACTTTCTATCCTTGTGAATTTTGGCATGTAACAACTTCTTTGAACCTCAGTTCCCTAGTGATGTAACAGGCCACAGAGTCAGGGCACGATAAAGGCTAATCCCAATCCCCATCCTTCCCAGCATTGCTGGGCACATTTTGGATATGCCAGCAATTCAGGGGTCAGAATTCTCCCTTCAGGGGAGCGAGAGGAAGAGCTCTTGCTCCGTATCGGCAAACGTATAACGGCCAGGCTGTAGAGACAGTAAAGGGGCTCCTTAGCAAAGTAGATACTTTTCTTTCCAGCTAGACAGCTCTAAATCTGCCTGACTTATTTCCTATAATCTTGTTCTACTAAGAATTTAGAAGAGATGGAAAATTCATCATGGCCAAACCTCTGCAGAGCTAGGGTGAAGAAGGACAGAGGGATGCTTCCGAATTCCAAATCCATCTACCGCTCATCCCAGTGCCTCCGGAAAAGAGGCCCTGGATTATCATCCCAGCCTCAGGGGAGCAATCATCACTTTAATCAGCAGAGTCAAAACCAAGGATAAGCTTTGTATTTCCGCAGCCAAGATTAGGGGGCTTTTGTAGAAGTAATTGCAACCTCTCCTTATCTCTGGCTGTGTGCCCCTACTCTTCCTATTGAGATGGAACACACCAATAGCAGAGAGAAAGAGTGGGTACACCTGTAGGACAGGTGAATGGAAATGGAAAGGCTGTCCTAGAGGAACCAGGAGCTGACTCACAATTTAGTTTTTTTGTTTGTTTTCTGTTTTGTTTTTTTGTTTTTTAATGCAACTGACATTCCTCCAAGCTGATTCAGCGCCAACTGTTTAAAGCTATTTTCTGGTCCACTTCCTACATAGGCAGAGTAAGCTAATATGTAAGAAACCCTCAAAGGCATCCTCTATTTGACTAAAATAAAATGAGATCATAAGAGCTAGGTGTGTGTGTGTGTGTGTGTGTGTGTGTGTGTGTGTGTGTGTAGCTTCCTATATTCTGGATAATTTAGATTAATTTGAAAACGATCCCTGAACTGTCAGTCCTGGTCTCAATCAAAGGAGGCAGGGCTTTGGCCCTGGACCCAGGGGTGGGAATGGAGACAGGCAGGGACAGTCCGCTGGCATGACTTGGAAACCAGGTTTTGGGAGTGGCCGGGAAGCCTGTCACACTATTTCTCTGACAAACGGGTTCAGAGTGGTTAGCCACCCAGGGAGTGGAGGAATTTATCATAAGGGTGAGGAAGTTTCAGGAGGAAACAATTTGCAGCTGACACTGGCCTAGTTTTAAGCTCTTTGCGATCCCATCCTGACGGAGAAACCAGTTTTCTTTCCAGCTGGATAGTTCTAAAGCCACCTGATTTACTTCCTATGAGCTTGTTATACTGAAGAGAGTTTAGAATGGGTGGAAAGTCTTCATGGCCAAAAGTCTGTAGAGCTGGGGTGAAGAGCAGAGGGATGGATATTTCCAGATTCCAACATTCAGTCCATTGCTCCTTCCAGAACTTTGGAAAGACTGGAAGCCAAGGATTGGAGAATCGGGAAAAATGAAATAATCTCCCCATTCCTAAGGGCAGGCAGACTCCACAGATCTGAAAGGAAAGGGAAGTGTGGAGGACTTTCAGTCACTAGGGAAGAATCCATGTGAATGAGAAAATCATTATCAGTTAAGACAGAGTCTGAGTTGCCTCTGTTTCTGGTACCTATACTAGTCATCCAGATAATGCATTTTGATTGGTTGATCTACGCGTGTGGAGACTACGTGAAGAAGCAGTTGCAAGTGGGACAAGAACAGGCCTCAACAGAGGTCCTACTCTTGCCTCATAGCTCGCTCCCTTCCAAGCTTCCGCGGCCTGCCCTTGAAGAGTGTGAGCTGAGCATTTCTCATGTTTGCTTATGAATGATACCAGTAAGTCGGGTTAGGCTGCGTAGTATTCCCACAGGTCCACAGGTTGTTGGCTACCTCACTTCTAAAAGAGCCATAATCCCAATCTCCACAGAAAACACCATCCCCAGATAGGAGGTCTCTCTATAAGAGATCTGCAGGGAAGAAACAGCTACACCCTCTCTCTGTGTCCCACCTTCTATAATCAGCCTTGTGTTGGGTTCTGGGAGAACGTGGGGGAGTCAAGTGACTTCTACTGGGAACTCTGAGCATATCTACTCTATCCTCTTCTCCTACTGTCATCTTTCCCCAACTCAGTCCAGGGAAGCAGAGAGTACAAGCCCTAAGCAACTGGATGAGGGTTTAGAATGAAGGAAAATTCTGGGGAGAAGCAGGTGGAAGGCCTTGACTGGCCCAAGAACCAGTCTGATAACCAGACACTGCAGTGAGCTGGCCAGGGTGGACTCTGTGGGCAACTTACCCAGTTCCCTGGGGAGCAGCCAGACAGCTATGCCTCCTCTGCCAGGGCCTGTCAGGATGGCGGACTGCAAGATTAACCCACAGAGAGCAGGCAGATGGAAGTCGGGGCAAAAGGGGTGTGGGACAACCGCTGGGAAGAGAGGGGCAGAGGTTGACCGGGGAACAGGAGGAGACTGCTGGTGTGGGAGCAACCAATTGGAAAGAGGGTTTGAATGATGTCAGAGACCCAGTGGTGCTGATGAGAGAATGGGAGTGGAAGGGCCATGGGGTGAGATGGGGGCAGGGACAGAGGAGACTATGAAATAGGGCTTGGGGAAGGCACAGGCCTTTGTTGGGCTGAGAGGAAACAGCAAGGATAGAGCCCTATGGGAGAGTATTCTGAGGACAGGTCAGGGCTGAAAATGGGGCCGTGGGGCAGGACTTGGGACATAGAGCGGAACTTGGGGCTGAGCAGGGGCTGGGGATAGGACAGATGCTCAGAGGTGTTCAGTACTGGGAGATGGCAGAAGTAGACAGGGCCTTTGGGAAGGGGCAGGGGCTGCAGGAAACATCTCAGAAGTTGGAGGTGTACATGCTAGGACGACAAGAAAAGACCAACGGAAAGGAACTTGGGAAGGGCAGAGGTTAGGAAGGCAAGTCAGAGGCTAGCGGACAGGGCCTTGAGGAAGGCAGGGCCGGCAGGCTGCACTGCGGGAGTGGAAGCGCTGGAAAGACCCAGGAAGAGAAAAGGCGATAGTGCATGAAGACCGGACTCAGAACTTCTGTCACCACAGGGCTTGGACCCCAGCCCCATCCTCCCAGACATTTTGGCACCTACCGCCACCTGTGAGCTGGAGCAGGAGAAGAAGCGCTTCATGGCCGGGGCCAGGGCCACGGGGGGACGGGGACGCGCGGAGAGCGGGGCTACAGGTTCCCGAACCCAAGGGACTCGGCTGCGGCTATGCGAGAGCAAGCTGTCAAAAGCCAAGTGGGACCCGCCCCGTACCCGCCCCAGGACCCGCCCCAGGACCCGCCCCAGGTCCCTCCGGCTTCAATCGGATACAAGAAGCCGAGAAACAGACTTAAAACTCCGCCCCTGGCCCTGCCCGACTCTGACGTTGCAGAAGCAAAAAGCCCGCAGTCTTTGGCGGCGACTTGGGCTTGGTCTCAAACCTTGCTCTCCCAAACCAAACCTGTCTTCAGCTCCAACCCACTCGGTAGAAGGTAGCACTCCCGCAGGGTTGCTAAAACTCCTCTCCCAGCCCCGCTTTCCCGCGAAGGTTCAGGTGCAGCTCCGCCCCAAGCCCCGCCTCGGGCCCGCCCCTCCAGGAGCGGTTACAGGAGGCCGGCAGGTCCGGGATTCGTTGGGTGCGCTGTGGTCTCACCTACTGTCGCCTTTAACCGCTGGTGACGACACTCTTATTATATCCAGAGACCTCTGGCCCGCGTAGTTTACCTCTGCTTCCTTCCCCCATTCCCGGACCAGAAACCCAAGCACAGAAGAGGCTTTGAAGAGAGCTGTTTGGAAACCAGAGGAGATGGTGGTGCAGAGCAGAGGACTGTGCACGAACGGTGCATGACCCTTCGCAATCTGGGAAACAAAACCTGAGGGGAGCGGGATCGGACTTAATATTGCAACGCAACCTCTAAGTTAGAAAACAGCACAGTGGGAGGAGAGAATTCTTATTTTAAGCAGCCGCATCTGAAGTAAACCCCGCAAAACCATCTTCGCTATTTCCACTGCCCTTTTAAATTCAGATTCTCAGCAATTCTTGCTTGACCATCAGTTACAGCTAACTGGTCTGCCTGTCTGTCCTTTGCTGAGGGATAGAGGCAGAAAAATGTTCACCTTTAGCCGGAAAGGCTTACCTATAGCCTGCATAGTTTCAATAAGGATCAAATATGTGATGGTTGCTACACTTTTTTTTCTTTTTTGAGATTTTATTTATTTACTTGACAGAGAGATCACAAATAGGCAAACAGGCAGACGGGGGGGGGGCGGGGGGGGGAAGCAGGCTCCCTGATGAGCAGAGAGTCCGATGAGGGGGTGGATCCCAGGATCCTGAGATCATGACCTGAGCTGAAGACAGAGGCTTGACCCCCTGAGCTACCCAGGTGCCCCCCATGGTTGCTACATTCTTAAAGGGTCTCATGACTTCCTGTAAATCTCACTGATAGTTAATATGGAAATGAGTGATAATCACCAGAGAAATCTTGTGAAAGTAGAAATTTGAAGAAGACATTTGTGATTTAATAACTCCCTGCACGTCCCCTCCCCCTTGAGCACTAAGCATATAACCAACAGCTTCATACAGCAAAAGTGCAGCTCTTTCTGCCCACGGTCCTATCTGTGTGCTACTTAAATAAACTTACCAGGGCGCCTGGGTGGCTCAGTGGGTTAAGGCCTCTGCCTTTGGCTCAGGTCATGATCCCGGGGTCCTGGGATCGAGCCCCATATCGGGCTCTCTGCTCTGAGGGGAGCCTGCTTCCTCCTCTCTCTCTCTCTCTGCCTACTTGTGATCTCTGTCTGTTGAATAAATAAATGCAATCTTTTAAATAAATAACTAAATAAATAAACTTACCAAGCTGCATCTGAAGAATTCTTTCTCGACCATCGCTTAATGATCACACAACATTTTTGGTGGCTGGGACAGAGCCAAAGGAGTGAGTATTGATGCAACTTAGTAAATCTATCTTTACCCCCAGTGTTTGTTTCTTACCTATCCTTTTTCAGAGATGTCCTGAATAGTACGACCCTTTGGAATGTGTCTTGAACGAATGCAGGACAGGACCTCTTGCCCATGGTTACACTATGGCTCTGGCTGCCTGGTGAGACACCATTACCTCGACCCTAAAGGCATTGGGCCCAGAAGTCAGACTCTCCTATTTTTCCTATTCTTTTAATGCATATATTCTGGTCAGGCATGGGGTGGCCACATATGTCTTTAGGACAGCTGCCAATTTCAAGATTCCCATGTAAGGTTTCTGCCTAAATAACCAGGTGTGATTCCTTGATGAGCCTAAAATCCAAGACACTCTGACTGTGCTTCCCAAAAGAGACTGGTGGGAGCTATCACCTGGTTGGAGCACTCACCCAACAGAGGACTGCTTCCTTGGACTGGATTGTGGATAAAGCTCACAACAAAGTTGCCTGGGGGCGCCTGGCTTGCTCAGCTGGCAGAGCATGTGGCTCTTGATCTCAGGGTTCTGATTTCAAGCCCCACATTGGGCATGGAGCCTACTTATTAAAAAAAAAAGAAAGAGAGAAAGAAAGAAAGAGGGATTACCCAGATTAGATAGGGGTTCCATACTTTCCTTTTCTCATATCTATCATTTTGTCCTTACGCATGGGCTGTTTGGTGTTCTTGGTCCTGCTCTCAGATGAAAGTACTTCTATCTTAGATATATGATGCTTAATATGATATAAAATAGCTGCCGCTGGGTATTATATAAGACGGATGAATCTCAGGCCTGTACCTCTGAAACCAGTAATACATTATATGTTAATTAATTGAATTTATTTTTTTTAATATTTTATTTATTTGACAGAGACAGAGCACAAGCAGGGGGAGTGGAAGGCAGAGGGAGAAGCAGACTCCCTGCTGAGCAAGGAGCCGGATGCAGGACTTGATCCCATTACCATGGGATCATGACCTGAGCCAAAGGTAGACACTTAACCAACTGAGCCACCCAGACACGCCAGTTAATTGAATTTCAATTTTAAAATGTTAAAAAAAAAATAGCTGCCCCTTCTTAAAAAAGGCCAGGACCTCTACCTGACCCATTAATGATAAAGGCTTACAAAGGATATTATTATTGGTTGTCAAATATATTGGCTCCCCCAAAATGGAAAGAGGCAACCCCAATCTCTGCAGCGTTTCAGTCCATCCTCTGGGACCCGCTGGTCCTGCAATGCGGAAGCAAAGGGAGGTCGACATCCCTTCTCAGGTAGTACAAAGGTGTCAGAGCCATCAAGAAAAGGGGACACTTCCCAGCTCTGAACCACAGGAAACTTTGGCAGTATTCCTGACAGGACACCATTCAGAAGCTGAAGGGGATTTTGGTAACGGACTCCCACTTAGTTAATGTATTCTCCTCATTCATTTTGTAGGAATTGACTATGGATTCAACTTCCTCAATCCCAAAGGATTCCCCTATGGGCTGTCTTCTAACACACTGGAGTCTATTTGGACAAGAGGATTGAAAGAAGCACCTTATCTTCTTCTGTGATAATGACTGACCTCAGTATTCTCTGAAGAATAATGAAAAATGGCCCATTTAGGGGTTCTTAAACTTCAATACTATTTAGTATTTAGTATTACACCCCTCCCTGAACTTAAACCGCCCACTTCAGATTTCCCCACAGGTGCTATAAGTTGACAGTGACCTTTTAAGTTGAAAAAAAGTGAAAAGTCACAGTGACTTTTTAAACAAATGGACTGACTTTTAGGTTGACCCTTTACAACATATTCAGTATTTTAGCTAATGTAAGTTTGTTAGTTTAATTAAGGTAGATAAGTCTTTGGAGTTATCAGGATTAAATAGAAAACTTTTATTCTACCAATGATTGCTAACGGTCAAATAAGCTCGTGTTTTTTCTGTTGCAATTTGTCCCCAAGTATGGGTTAAAATGACAGTTAATGTCTGTCTCATAAAGTTCTCATGGGTAATTGTTAAAACAGCTTTCAAAATCTTTCCACCTGAAACTTTGAAGTTGAATTCATTGGCTAGCTAAATCTTTTCCAAACAAGATAAAATACTAAAGCATTGATTACTGAACATAGGTTTATGTGCTTTGGCTTCTTATCACAGAGAAACTGAGGATAACTGGGTCTCTTGGTAAATGTGATTTATGGTTTATTGAAAGATTGTACTATGTGGAAAAACATGTTTTTAGAAATTATGAGATGCATTCATGGGTTTCAGATCTAAAGAATTTTGGTGTAATGGACAGTACAGAGTTGGTTCTACTTAGTTTTCACTGAAGACTAAGGTTTCTAAGTGTTAAAATTCTGCTAAATGTAATTAGCATTCATGGAAATAAGCAAGTTTGCATCTGGGAAAATAGGAAATATATAAGAAAGATACAAAGAATGGAAGTACACTTTGTTGAGGGAAAAAGAAGATAATTTTATCCTAAAACAAGACTGGTGGTTTAGAGAGAAAAGCCTTAGGACAAAATCTGAATGAAAAAGTTGTAGACGGGGATGCCTGGGTGGCTCCTTTGGTTAAGCCGCTGCCTCCAGCTCAGGTCATGATCCCAGGGTCCTGGGATCGAGTCCCACATCGGGCTCCTTGCTCAGCAGGAAGCCTGCTTCTCTCTCTGCCTCTGCCTGCCACTCTGCCTGCTTGTGTTCTCTCTCTCTCTGACAAATAAATAAATAAATAAAATCTTAAAAAAAAAAAAAAGAAGTTGTAGACGGCTTGTAAAGGGAGATCTTTGGGAAATAATTTTTTTTTAACCTTTATCCATGCTCTTTTTTTTATTTCTAATATTCTCATTTTACATGATGTTTTCTTGCAACCAGGTAATAATTCCATGCAGCACTTCATAAAATAACACAAAATATCGCATCAAACTTCTAATGTGCTTTAGATATGTTTGGTTGAGCAGAAAACAGACCCTCTTGTCTTTTGATTTTATAATCCTACTGTCTTTACAGAAAGAACTAGCTGCACTACAACAGTCTTTCCAGCTCAGCTCTTAGTGATAACTATATAATCCTTAGTTTGCTGAAGTCTGCATCCTTTGTCATTGAGACTTAGTGTTTTCTAGAATCAAAAGGAAGCCACATATTTATCAAAAAGCATCAGTGCAGGCACCTATCAGAACAAGAAGAGAAAGAAAACCCCAAGGTTCCATACTGGCCTCTGAACAATCTCATAATCTGGTGACTGGATCAATTTCTACAGTTCTGTGACGGTGGTCCTCCGTCTCTCTTAGAGTTTATTGTTGTGGAAGGCATAGAGATTTCAGAGCCAGACAAATCCAAGTTTTAATCTCAGGTTCACCACTCTATGTTGTTGTATGACATCATTTGCTTGGCCTGAGTCTCAGCTTCTTCACTTATGCAATGTAGACAGAACCTCTCTCCCAGCCCAGTTGCTGGGTGGGTAGATGGTACAGAGGTATGGAGCCTCTGCTGTGAGCTAAGTCCTGGCATTCTCCTGCCACACTGTTGATCACGGCCTCCTTTTGTCTCCCACCTGTACCTGAGAGATGATTTCTATGACAGCAAAGATTAATAGCATGTTCCTGGTCTCAAAAAGCTTGCAATCATCATTCAGCTGGAAATCCTCCTATATAACATTTTCTCCCTTGGGGAAGAATTTTACGTGCAGTCAGGACTAAGCTTGAAATGAATTTTAAAAGTATGGTGGTATAGGATTGAAATTCTCCTTTTCTCTTTGTTAAAGAAACAACAACAACAAAGTGTTCTTGGATTGTTGGTATGCTCGTGATAAGAAAATGTAAACAGTTTTTTTCTCTTTTCTTTCTGTCAACCCAAAAAACCAAAGCTTCTGTTTTGTCTTTGGTTACTTAAGCAAGTCAAAAGGTCTCAATGTTAAAGGAGCTCAGTTTTGCTAACAACTATACAGCTTCTTGTAGATTCCCTTATTGTTAACTTGGTTAAATATAAATATTAAATTTATAATCTGTAATCCTTTTTAGATATGTGCTTTAAAACTTTCTGAGGTGTTTTGGGGCACCTGGGTGGCTCAGTGGGTTAAAGCCTCTGCCTTTGGCTTGGGTCATGATCCCGGGGATCGAGCCCCCGCATTGGGGCTCTCTTCTCAGCAGGGAGGCTTCTCCCCCTCCCCTCTCTCTGCCTGCCTGTCTGCCTACTTGTGATCTCTGTCTGTCAAATAAATAAATATATTTAAAAATAAATAAAACTTTCTAAGGTTTTTAACAAACTTCTGAGATTGGTTGATTATTTATTTATTTATTAAAGATTTTATTTCCATGGGAGGGGCAAAGGGAGAGGGAGAAGCAGACTCCCCACTGAGCAGGGATCCAGATGCAGGGCTTGGTCCCAGGACCCTGAAATCATGACCTGAGCTGAAGGAAGATGCTAAACATACTGAGCCACCTAGGCACCCAGCTTCCTGAGATTTAAATGGTAAATGAAGTTTTTGACAAATTAGGCTTATTTGGTATGTTAAGTTACTCCAGAAGCACTGTCAAACTAATAATGATAAGCTGTAGGTTATGTTGTTTAGGTAAATGCTATAACTGTTCTAGAAATTATATGAAATTCCTTAAGGTTTATTGGTTTTTTAAATATTTTATTTATTTGAGAGCGGGAGAGAGAGAGAGAGCACAAGGCAAGGGGCAGAAGGAGAAGGAGAAGCAGACTCCCCACTGAACAAGGATCCCAGGACCCTGAGATCATGACCTGACCTGAAGGCAGAAACTTAGCCAACTGAACCACCCAGGCACCCCAAAATTCCTTAAGTTTTAATATGTTCTTGGATAAGGTCATCACTTGACGTTCTAAATATTAAACTGTTATGTGTCACAAAAATAACTGATTTCCTTATCAATTGCATTATAATGAATTCTCATATCAGATCTTTAACCTTGTCTATTTTTTTAAAGATTTTATTTATTTATTTGACAGAGAGATCACAAGTTAGGCAGAGAGGCAGGCAGAGAGAGAGGGGGAAGGAGGCTCCCTGCTCAGCAGAGAGTGCTCTCTCCCAGAGAGCAGAGAGTTCTTGGGCTTGATCCCAGGACCGTGAGATCATGACCTGAGCCAAAGTCAGGGGCTTAACCCACTGAGCCACCCAGGCACCCCTAACCTTGTCTATTTTTGACTCTAGCCATTTATAGTGCTTGTTCTGATGCTCTTGCAGAATGAATTTTGTCTTCAAGGAGATTCACAAAAAGGACTTTTAATAAATATAGGTTTTTGATATCTTTAAAATCATGGAATTGAACTGGGTAAGAATTTCCAGAACTAATGGGAAAGCAGCACTCAGATAAAAAATTAACAACACAGGACTGAGTGAATTGAGGAAGATTACAGTTTTTTATGACTCTTCTTTGAAATATTGCTGGTTCTCTAATGTTTGCTCTTCCAGATTGATGATTTTTCTCTTAAAAGTCTCTTCCATGACTTACAGAAATACGATAAAATATTCTTTTTTTATAAAGATTTTATTTATTTATTTGACAGAGAGAGAGAGCACAAGTAGGCAGAGAGGCAGGCAGAGAGAGGGGGGAACCAGGCTCCCCGCTAAGCAGAGACCTGGATGCGGGGCTCAATCCCAGGACCCTGAGATCATAACCTGAGCCGAAGGCAGAAGCTTAACCCACTGAGCCATCCAGGTGCCCCAGACATATGATTATTTAAACACCTGGCCAATGGGATGGACTCCCCCCAAATTGTGTAACTCAGTTGTCACCTTGATCGATTCTATGTGCCTGGGAAAACAAAATCACTCGTTAAAAATCAAAGCGTACCCACTCCATGGGATTAACTATGAACTTGTGGAGATGACAGATGGCCCCATTTTCCCTATAATTGAATTGGAGAATGCACTTGGGGATGCCCTAATCTCCTAGGACGAGTCCTCTCCCACTTGCTAGTGATTCCTTGAAATTAGGATATTGTTAAGGCTGGATATCAGGCAAAGAAGGCTTCCTAATGGTTTTATCCCTTAGCCAAATATATCCTGGGAAGCAGGATACATACCTGGGAACCAGGTATATATATCTGTATATATACATGTATATACATATACATATATATTTACATCTATAGATGTAAAATTACAAGTAGAGGCTTGGGATGCCTGGGTGGCTCAGTAGTTAAGCCTCTCTGCCTTTGGCCCAGGTCATGATCTCATGATCTCATGATCTCAGGGTCCTGGGATCCAGCAGGGAGCCTGCTTCCCCCTCTCTCTCTGCTTGCCTCTCTGACTACTTGTGATCTCTCTGTCAAACAAATAAAATAAAATCTTTTTAAAAAATTACAAGTAGAGGCTTTAGCCAAGCATACAGTGGTCACATTTAACCAAACCCAACATGAAGTCACTCCAATTCCAGCATATATAGGAATATTTCTACTACTAAAGAGTATGTTTCTTTGCCTATGGCAAATGTTACATGGGACTCTCCAGGCCATGAGAAGGCTTTCTCTTATCCTCAAACTATCAAAAAAAATTTTAAGATTTTTTATATATTTATTTGAGAGTGAGCGAGAGCAAGAGGGAGAAGCAGACTCCCTGTTGAGCAGATAGCCCAAGGCAGGGCTCGACCCCAGGACCCCAAGATCATGACCTGATCCCAAGGCAGATGCTTAACTGACTGAGTCACACAGGTGCCCCTCAAACTATCAAAATTTTAACTGAACATGCCAACCCACAGATGGGCTCATGACAACAAATTCCCTGAGTATGTAGTGCTTCCTATCAAGACAGTCAGGAAAGATTACAAGTATGGGACAGATATATATGCTTAGTCCTACAGTAGGACAACTAAGCAACAACAACAACAGTAGGACAACTATGCTGGGAACAGAAAAACCATACCTTTGATTCATGATCCAATAGGACTTTCCAAATGAGATAGCTCCCTCCAAGAAGCCTGTGAGCTTACCATTATTTTACCGGCAACCCGTTGGTTTGCTACTGACTAGACAAGGTGACCAGATGTCAGAAGGCTAGCACCTAATGGAACACAATGGTTATGTGGGCCAAATCTATGGCCATGGTTTGCACCAGGCTGGATTGGAAGATGTACTACAAGTTATGCCTGGGTTCATGGCCATAGCACTAAGACTAGTGCCAGTCCTGCTAATCTTCCATATCTAAAACAATGAGGGACAAGATCTGTGTTCCATGGGTATGACCATCTGACATCTATTTTTCTTCCATCAGTAGTTTTAGAAGATGTCATGTGGCACCTTGAGGCCCTTGATAAATACACAATAGCACTCTCAGAATAGCATTACATTATTAAGCACTAAAGTAACTCAATGTGTAAAGCATTTCTACAAAATAGAATGGCAATAGATGTCTTAACAGCAGCATAAGGAGGAACATGTGACATTATTAAAGTAGAATGTTGTGTCCACATTCCAGATGATGACAAAAATATAACAGGATGACTTACTGATATAAATAACCAAATCAGTGCTCTTAAAGACCCTCCATTGTCTTAAAGGTCTTAATGGTTGGTTAAATTCCTGGTCAGGAGGTGGACTGTGGTCCACCCTAAAGGGTCTTCTTATCACACTTCTTATTTTTATTATAATATGAATTCTAATATGTTGCCTCTTTTGCTTTGTTCTCTCCTATTTTTGATATACATGCAAGCAGTTCTTGACTCCTTTGCCCAGCCAATAGATGAGCCTTATTACTCGAACCAATGTCCCCTCTGGACTCTACAGCAGTGGACTTCCATAATAGTTACTTGTAGAGATAGATCAGTCCGTAGGTAAGGACATCTCTACAACCCCTGTCAGCTCATTAAAAAATGAGCCCTTTGTCTTTCAACAAGCTTAAAGATTTAAGGGCCGAAGATTGATCAGGGGGAAATGATGAGGGACAGAAGCAGAAACATGTTCACCTTTAGCCCAAAAGATCACCTATGGTCTGCATAGATTTGGTAAGGATCAAATTCGTGCTGGTTACTGCATTCTTTTTTATTTTTTAAGTTTTTGTTTATTTATTTGACAGAGAGAAAGAGCACAAGCAGTGGGAGCAGCAGGCAGAGGGAGAGGGAGAAGCAGGATCCCCACTGACCGGGGAGTCTGATGAGGGACTCAATCTCAGGACCCTGAGATCATGATCATGACCAACTGAGCCACTCAGACATCCCTGGTTACTACATTCTTAAAGGGTCTCATCACTGCCTGTAAATTTTACCAGGTTAATATTGAACTGAATGATAATCAGCAGAGAATCTTGAGAAGGTAATTTTACAAGTAAAAATTTGAAGACGATACTTACAATCTAATACTCCCTGTGCATCCTCTCCTTCCTGAGCGCTAAGCGTATAAGCACCAGCTTCATACAGCAAAAGTGCAGCTCCTTCTGCCCACGGGTCCTACCCCTGTCCTACTTACCAATGCTTACTCAGCTGCATCATACAGGGTCTCAAGAATTCTTTCTTGGGGCACCTGGCTGACCCAGTAAGTGAGGCACATGACTCCTGATCTCAGGCCTGTGAGTTCAGGCCTCATGCTGGGCATGGAGCCTACTTAAAAAAAAAATTCTTTCTTGACTATCATGCTCAAAGATCCCCCAACATCTTCTCTCCCCTGAGGCCAGAGCCACCATTCAAAGGTCTCTGGAAGCCGAAAGGCTACTTGCTAAAGCTGAGTTCTTCATGTGGCTTACAAGGCACAGCAGAAGCCATACCCCGCCTTCTCCAGTCTCCCCCTCCCATGTCCACAAACAGCCCCATGTTCAGGCTGTCCTAAGCCACTACCACTCCCTTCCCCACTGGTGATTAATCCTCTCTGGAACGCCTGCTCTCACACTTGGTGGTCCCCCAAGCCACTTTCTTTTCTGTAAAGATTTCCCTTACAACTCTGCCACCCCTGCTCAAAAAAGCCTATTGTGCAGGACACGCTTCTAATCCTTGCTGCCACGTTGCATAGCAACCACCTTTGCCATTATTTGTTTCCATGTTTGTTTTTCCTACAAGACTGGGCTCTTTGGTGGTAGGAGTGGTGTTTTATATTGTTCTCATTGCCGGGCACATGGTAGGTGCTTAATGGCTCATGAGTGAATGAATGAAAGATGAAGGAGGGGATGAAGAAGCAACAGAGAAGAAAGGAAGGGATACTCCTGTGTCTGAGGCGAGCCTGTTCTTTCCACAGTGGCTTCTCAAAACAGCACTGCCTCAAAGGAAGAGGTAACAAGCTTACTGAAGGATAGGGTGGGTTAGAGAAAGTCCCATTCTGGAGCTCAAGGCTAGAGAAGAGAGGGACCTCTAGGTGGGGAAAATATTTAAAATGCTCTTTTAATCACATGGATAAAGAATTAGATGAACCAGTCCTCGAAGAAATCCATCTACCTTTTGGTGCTGATTGGGGATAAAGAGGGGGAGATCTGTCCACATCACCACATCAGAAAGTGTATGCTCCACAAAGGTTGATCAAGCAATAGTTTATGTGAAGTGTACTGAGGGTCACCATGGACTCCTCCTGCCACAAATAACTCACCAGCTTGCCACGGAATGGTTGTCTCTGCCTATTGGCCGGACCATCCACCATTTTTGGAGTTAAGCAACAGAGAGAGAGAGAGACGTGGTCTTATTTCTAAGACCGTTGCTTACATGTACATGTCCCTTGAAGGTACTAGAAGAACACTCAATGTCTAAAAAAAATCAAGTAGACTTGATTTCTACCACTAGAACCTTCTAATGGTCTTAGTGAGCATGAGGGCTTATGTCAAAGGGGATGAAGCATGGGATAAGATTTAGTATCAGGAAACAATAACACACGGGAGAAACAAATCTTCAGGGCCCGTGTGAAGGGGAGGTGGGTCACCAGATTAGGAACATACCCGGTGCTTCCATAGACCTTCTGACTTAATCCTTGTGATACACAGGGAAGGCTGATTATTTTATAACAAAATATTTTTATAACAACAGTTAACCTTTATTGAGTATCTAGTATATGTTCACTTTACTTGAATTATCTCATTTGGTCCTCACAACCTTAGTAAGTTTAAAGACAAGAAAGCCAAGACTTAAATAAATTAAATCCATCCAAGGTCAAAAAGTGGTTTAGCTGAGATTTAAACCCAAGTCTGTCTTCATTTTTTAAAAATATTTTATTTATTTATTTGACAGAGAGAGATCACAAGTAGGCAGAGAGGCAGGCAGGCAGCAGGCTCCCTGCTGAACAGAGAGCCTAATGTGGGGCTCGATCCCAGGACCCTTGATCCCAGGACCCTGAGATCATGACCTGAGCTGAAGGCAAAGGCTTTAACCCACTGAGCCACCCAGGTGCCCCTCTGTCTTCATTCTTAATCACTGTACCTCTTACAGCTATGTGAGCCTCAGGGTAGTTATGACTCGCCCAAGACCACACAGCTAATAAATGGCAGACCTGGGGTTTCAATATAGGCCTATGTGCTTACCAGACCTACACAATTTTTAGTCTGTAGTCACTTAACTAGGTGAGGATTGCAGGAGGCTAGAAGACATCTCCAGGGAGAGAATCACAGAAAACATTATATCTTATAACTTTGCCTTCCAGGAACTCAACTGTATAAGGTCTCGGACAATCCGAGAATCTTTCTCTCACCATTCCTGAGCAGTCCATATCCTAGGGAACTCAAAGAGAGCCAGACGTAATTTGACACTGAACTTTATTTGTTCTGACCATCTGAAACGCTGTCCGCACTGCTAGGAAACAGAGACAATGTCCTATGCAGAAGACCAGAGACTTCCCAAGATAAACATTGTGCCCAGGCCACAAGAACAGCCCTGAAGAACAAGTTCTGTGGCTGCTGGTCAACTGCCCGTCAGGTCTCCTCTCCTCTCAGCACAAAACAGGTGCAGATTCTTCAAATGGCCATCAGAGCCACAGCTTGGAGACCAATAACAGACTTTGGTATCCAAAGTCTTGATGACAAAGAAATATACGTTATTCAGTAATTGGTGGAGAATCTAATTCGCTCTACTACCGGTCAGGACCACCTCACCAGGTGACCCAGAGATGGAAATTGGAACTTTCCAGTAAATATCAGGCAAGGGCTGGCAAACTGATTCCACCAGAGAAGCCCTACCAGGAATGACTTCAATGGCTCCAGAAACATTTTCCTAGGAGCTATTTGTGCCACACAACCAATGATAAGCAGATAAGGGCTTGCTCCCCAGAGTCCTCCTGTCACCCACTTTGGCTTCTCCATCAATGCAGACCTGACTAGGGTCTATGGGGTGTTTAGACCCCCATGGAGCTGCTGCTTCCCAAAGCCGGTGAAAGGGCTTCCCACCATCAAGAGGAAATCGTCTCCCTTCTCTCTGGTTTCTAGAAGGTGACCCTAAGAAGGGCTCTTGAGTGTGTGAGACGCAAGAGAAGAGAAAACACTCCCCAGGGTATCCAACTCTGTCCACTGGCCATGACCAAAGCAATGAGACTCTTCTCTGCTATTCCAGCTCTAGCCACCTGGGGGCCCGTGGCTCCGGAGAATCAGGAGCCCTGCCCTGGCTTTGCTCCCACGGAAGGCCTCGAGTTGGGAAACCCATGCCCCGAAGGCCTGGGGCAGCTCCGTTTCACAGGCACCTGAGGGCGGGCCAGGGCACCATGAAGTCTCAGGTTTCAGGGGGATGGCAGTTGCCCGTCTAAAGACTTCTCTGTTCCTTGGAATTGTACAGAATGTCTCTTGTGGCTTTTCCTCCTCCCTCCTTTTTTCCTGTTGACTCTCCCCATCCGGCTCTCTGAATCACCAGACTCCACAGGAAAGCAGCAGATGTTGACTTTACTTTTTGAAGCCAACATCAGCTCCCTTCTGTGGAGTGGGGAGCAGACAGGAAGGTGAGAGGCAGGGAATGGAGGAGGATCTGCCCTCACCCTTTCCAAATGTGAGGGAGGATTGTAGGGGGAATCTAAAAGATACCAGGGAACCTGGGCAAAAAAAATTATTGATTCCTGGGGATAAGGAAAAAGGGGCACCCAACCAAGGCCCCAGGATTGACTGTGGCAGCGGGATCCTGAGAAGGGAAGCACAGAGGGAGAGTGTTTCTGCTTTGGGCGCCAGCCCTTGTCTTCTGAGGTAAGGCCTCATCTCTTGCCAGCAGCATCCTCATGACTCAAAAGTCAAGTCAGGCTGCAGGTCTGGGGAGACAGTCTAGAGGCTCTTCTTGTCCAGCTGAGCCCCCAAACCTCGGCTCTCACTCAAGTCTTTTGGAGAAGCTGCCAAGAGGACTTTCTAGGGCTTTATTCTACATTCATTGCTCTAACTTCTCTTCTCTTTTTTCTTCCTCAGGGATTTTCTTTCGGGCAAAGAACCCAAGCTGTAGAGGAAGAGAGAAGAGTCATCACCCAATGTCCTCCTTGGGGACCTTGCCAAGGGCCCTCAGACATATCTGAAATCTTCACTTTTGTTCTGCTCCCAAAAATGAGATTCTAGTTTATTTTATTTGGCTTAGTTTCATTCAGCCAACATTTGTAGAGTATAGTGGAAGAGATCCGGGCAGAACACCCATAGCCTACTTAGCTGGCCAGCACAAATCCAGTTCTCCCTGCCATATTCCAGGAGCCCTCAACTCACGGGCGTCATGTCCCATACTTACCACCAAAGCTGTGCTTACCTTCCAAAGACAGAAGACAAGGAGAGCAAGCAGGAGCAGCCCTCCCAGGACACTGCCAATGAGGATCCATAGGGAGATGAGGACAGGGCGCGTCTGAATCACCTCCAGCAGACTCTGTATAGGGAGGAGAGCTGTTTGGTACTGATATCCTTTCTCCCAGTTAGCCTCACCTCACATATGAGGGTGAAATAGAAGCCTCGAAATAGAATAAAAAGAAAGCAACTGAGGCAGGAATAAAGGGAGTGGGACCCCAGTGTCCTGATTTATCCCTTCTGACTCCCCAGCTGCTGCCTTATGAGGATATCTCTGTTCTAAAAAAGCCCCCCAGGTGCCCTTGCTGCATTCCCACCCTCACTCTTTCCATGGCTCTCAAACTCAGGATCCTGTCCCACCTCACTCCAACGAGAGGCTTCTGTCAGCTGTAGGACACTGCCCTCCTTAGCTCCCAGCTCAAAGGTGCTGACCACTGTCAGAGACTTGAATTTGGCCTGTGGAAGACATTGAAAATGAGCCATCATAGGTGGTGTGGTCTTAGAACCCCAATAGCAAAGATGAGGCTGGTAGGCATAACTTCCAGCATCTTTTAGACGAGAAGAAAAGGCTGAAGATCAATGGAGAAAGAGAGGAAGGGTAATAGAGGGATGAGCCCCTGGCCCTTCATATATGTGTTTGCCCTACCCAGTATTATTTAGCTCCCCTTTCTTTGGCTAACCCCTGCCCTTTCTTCAAGTTGAAGTTTAGAGTTCATCCTCTCTGGGAATTAGGAAGTGTTTCCTTCTAACCTCCGTCACCCTGGATTAGGTCATAACATTCTGTTTACATCTCTGTCTTTCACCACCGGATTAGAAGATCCTTGAGGTCAGGAGCTCTGTCTCATAAACATCTGTGTCTCTAGTGCCTAGTGCCTAACACACTCTCAAGTACACACTGGTTTCTCAATAAAGCTTTATTGAAAAAATAAATGAATGAATGAAAAAAGGATACCAAAGAGTGATAGAGAACCAGACTTGGAGAAGGATGGTGTCTCAGACTTAACTTTCCCATAAAATATGCCTACATCCCAGGGATCTTGTGCTATTCACAGTAAATCACCACTCATAGCTGTTATAGCTGTTATAATTAATAGCTGTTATAATTAAGATGTCATTTCCCTACTTAGAAACTCACACTGACTCCTGACTGCCTATCACATTGAGTTGAATTTCATCTCCCTAGCTTTGGAGAACTTTCATAACCTAGATCCGTTTCAGCTCTACAATCTTGCCTCCCAGTACCCTCCAATACCTATCATGCACGTAATATCAACTATCCATTCATTCATTTAAGAGACATGTATTGGGCCACTATAATGAGTTAGGCATGGTGCTAAGGGTTGGGGATATTCTCCTCAGTGTCTGCCTAATACAGGTCCTTTTACACAGTAGGCTCTTGATAGATTATTAATAACAAAATATTTTTTATTTAAAATTTTTAAAAACAAAAAAGTAATTAATTAATTAGCTAAATTTTGGTATCCTATAAATGTTGGTTATTGATATAACACAAGGGATGACAAACAGAGGAAAATATAGGGACAATAGCTAGTTTTAATGAATCCATCTCATTATTCATTTATTCTTTACAACCCCATGAAGTAGGTATTATCTTCCCCACTCTAGAGATGGAGAGAAAGAATGAGAGACATTAAATAACTTGCTTAAGGTCCAACAGCTCGTGAGAGACAAAGGTAGAACTTGAACATGAGTCTTTTCCAAAGACTAGGATGAAGTTCCAGGAAGGAGTGGAAGAGAAGAGTGGAAGAAAAGATTTACCCTCCGGAAAAATTCATTGTGAACCAGCCTCAGTAGTCCAACAGAGACCTCAGTCCCCTTTGCCAGTCGCCCAAGATGGCACCTCACGACCTGACAGCGAGTGTTTGTCCCATTCTGCCGGAAGAGAGAACCAGATAAAGATCTTGGGGTGGAAAAATCACCTACTCCCCACTCCCCTGTCCCAAGTCTCTGAAGTCTACCACTCCCTACTGCATTCCCACTCTGGACATCTTCTTCACCTTCTTGTCACTCATACCAGTCTGCTTGTGTGCTGAAACTCCTCTGGGTGCACAGTGGGCCTTGGGGGCTTGGTCAGGTTCTGTACCGTGCAGCTTGCCTACAGGGAGATGCAATCTTTTTTAAAGACTTTATCTATTTATTTGACAGAGAGAGACAGCGAGAGAGGGAACACAAGCAGAGGGAGTGGCAGAGGGAGAAGCAAGGTTCCTGCTGAGCAGAGAGCTGCACACGGGGCTCAATCCCAGGATCCCAGGATCATGACCCGAGCTGAAGACAGACGCTTAATGACTGAGCCACCCAGGCGCTCCTTGAGTGACCCTCTTGATGGTGAGAGGCCAGCCACTCCAGGTTGAGCAGGAGCACACTTCCCACGTATACTCCCCACGTATGCCACATGTGTTAAAGAAAGGTCCCCCAGGGTGAGGGGTCCTGAGAGCAGTGACCCAGCAGATAGAGGGACTGGGGAAATTCACCAGGTTGAGGTGGTAGGGTTCCATACACCCTTAGCCCAGACTTACATTGTTTGTGATGACTTGAGACAATGACAGGAAGTAATTGCCCCCATGGGCTACAGCTGGAAGGAGGGCTGAGATGACCAGGCCACTGACCACATAGCAGCCAAGGTTCTGAACCTATGAGGAGGGTTGGAAATGGGAAGAAGTGGGAGACAGAAGCTCCTTCCTCATCTGTTCCCCTTTCCCCTAGGTGCCACTGGAAAATGAAAAGAGACTCCTCCCCCTCCCCCTGCTTATGCCAAGGTCCCTCCAGCTTCTCACCCTAAGAGTGGTTTTGAATTCGGGACCCACCGGGAGGGTCCCGTATGGGTGAACCTCATAGCGGTGCAGAGTGGACTCACTGCGTGGACACCAAGTCAGAAGAACACAGTCACAGCCATGACACAGACACAGGGGCACATGATCAACCCACAGACATGGATTCACGGAAGGCAGAACCAGCACATGGATAAAGAGATGGTGGTACATAAAGAAGATCGAAATGGGATATGACATGGACTTGGCACAAACTTGATGGCCACATCCCATACCCCTCACCCCACCTGCAATCCCCAGGGCCTAGAGCAAAGCCCTAAACCTAGGATGCATAGGTATAACTATACCTAGGAAAGTAAGTTGCTTAAAAATTTCAACTGGAGTGGGATTGAGGGCAAAAAGATGGAGCAGCCCCAAGGGTTTGGGGGAAACACCAAAACACATGGAAGAAAAGGAAGGAAACTTAGAGTATGAGTCTGGGGTCAGAATGGAGGGCTAGCAGGGAGATGAGCCATACCTGGAGAATAGAAGGTGGGGTTCATATTGAACGTGGGCTGAGGTCTGGGCTGTGTTATCTTGAAGGGTCCCATTTCTCTCCAGGCTATTGCTGTAGGGTTAGAGGGAGAGGCTCACGTCCTAGCCCCCTCTCATATACCCTTTCCCTTCACAAGCCCCAACAGGAGAGGCCTGGGAGGAAGTTCCCTTTGTTCTCACCTGGTGGCAGTCAGCCTCACAAGGACCTGGCTCAGGAGGGAAGAGCAGCTAAACTCAAACTCCAGCAGGAAGGTCACCTGGGGTCATATGGGGTCATGGTCTCTTCCTCTTCATGAGGCCAGCAGGGCACCAGGAGCTCTTGTGTACCCCTTCCCTAAATTCCCAGGCCCTGCAGATTCCGGCCCCTGCTGTCTCAGAGCTGCTCTCTCTTTCTTGTTCTGGGCCCCCACTCACCTTGGCTCCAGTCCGAAAGGCAGGGTGCCCCACACTGCAGAGCCGGACATGGGGAGAAGGGGTGGTGCATTCCACCTTCACAGGGCTGTCCCTCTGAGAGCAGAGGAGTGGGGGTGGTGCCAGAGCTGAGGCTGCAGGGGCTCTCCTGCCTGCAGCCTCCAAACACTGAGCCTTTCTCTGGAGCCCTTCACAGCCCAGGTCAATACCCCAATCTCCATTCTCCTCCCGCCCTGACTCCTCCCAAACCTCCTCTGCCCCAGGCACCTGAGGCATGAAACTGGCCAGGTGGAGGTTTCTAGAGAAGCTGAGACTCAGGCTAGTGTTGTAGGCATTTTCCTTCCTATTCTCCAGGGTTGCTGACACCAACACTTTCTGCCGATCCCCTCGAACCACGAATGGGTCCCTCCTAGGATAAGGGAGAGCCCAGGAGTTGAAAAAGCTGTGAAAAGCATCACTTCTGCTTACCTGGGCAAGAAACAACCCTCTTGCTCCCTTCAAGTTCCTTCCCGTCTGTCTCAGGTCACCCTGGTTGGGCTAGCTCATGTCTGTCTCACCTGGAGCCTTTGATGTCCATATTAGCCCGAAGCACCAGGTCTGTGACACATTCATTGTCAGGGCCACAGTCCTTTGAGAAGGGGACCTAAAGGGGAAAGAAGGGGCTGAGGACTGATAGGAAGGCAAGGAGAAAGGAATGGAATTGGGGCAAAGTGAAAAGAGAAGAGCGGAGGCCCAGGTCAAATTTTGCGGTGCTATCAGGTGTCCACCCTCCATGTCTCTCAAATTCACTGAGAGGGGCAGTGTTGGGACCCAGGGGTGGGGCAGGGCTTGGCACCGCTGACCAGCTTTCTTATGGAGGTGGGTGAGCCTTCATCCAGCACAGGCCCCGGCTTCGTGGTGTTGTCCAATGCAAAGGTCACAGTCAAGGCCAGTGGCCGGAGGTAATCGGAGGTATCCTGAGGAAAACCAGAGTAGAGGATCATGGGGAGCCAGGTTTAGGTGTATAACCCTGGCCCCTGGCACAATGGGATGACTGAGCACCTTCTGTATGCTGGGTACTGTCCTAAGGTATCAATCCCATTATACCGGATTCTAACACAACTCCCTTGACGTAGTTATTATTAGTATCTCCTCCTCTGAGGCCAGGAAGCTGAGGTGTGCAGGCTGTGTGACTTGCCAGAGTTCACAGGCAGTAGAGGGCGGAGCTAGGCTTCAAACCCAGATCAGGCTGACCTTCCTCGCTTTCCCACCTTGGCCTTGGCTTTTGGGCCAGTCCAGCAGGAATTCCTCCTCCAGTCAGCCTTCCCCTGGCTCCCAGGCCCTGTGGCTAACAAAGCATTACCCCCTCCTCACCAGCACGTGGAAGTGCAGCTGCTCACAAGTGACATTTCCCACACTGAGCCGGAGCCGCCGTGGGGACAGTCTCTGGCCAGAGCCGTCAAACACGGCGCGTGCCCCCGCTGTCCACTCATCCAGGGATGCTGTAAAGCGCAGATCTGGATGGGGCAGGTAGGAGCGAGGGTGAAGAGGGGTCCAGGGACCGAGGCAGGCTGGGTTGAGAGGTGCTTAGGATGCTTGGGTCACTCACAGAATTGGTGATCCCAGCGGCCAGGAGTGCGCGAGGTCACTTGGAAACAAAGGGCTGCAGATAGGCAGGCTGCCTCCTGGCCTCGCCGGCTGCAGTCCCTCTGAACCACACTGATGGCTGGCGGGGTCACCTCCAGGGAGGGGGCCAGGTGGACGATGGGCCGGGAGCTGGGAGCAGGGTGGGGAAGAAATGCTAGCCAAGAGGAAAGCCCTTTGAAAAAGGCAGTCCCCAGTATTGGCCTCCCAAAGGTCAAGGACAAGAACGAGGGGCTGGATGTACAGGTGTCACCCTCCCCAGAATCTTCGGGCAGAAAGAGAATAGCTGACATTGAAGAAATGCTTGCCGTACGCTAAGCACCGCGTCAAGATCTTTACCCCACTGGGGCACTGAATCCTCAGAACAAGCCTACGAGGTAGGCACTGTGATTGTTCCCATTTTCAGAACTAGGGAATGGAGGAGCAGAGTAAAGTGGTCAAGAAATCCAAATCTAGGGTGCCTGGGTGGCTCCGTGGGGTAGGTTAAGTGTCTACATTCAGATCAGGGCATCATCCCAGCAGGAAGCCTGCTCCTTCCCCTCCCTCTGCCCCTCCCCTGGGCTTGTGCTCTCCCTTGCTCACTCTCTCTGGCAAATAAATGAAATCTTTAAAAAAAAAAAAAAAGAAAAGAAAAGAAAGAAATCCAAATCTCAGTCTGTGGCTCCCAAGCCCTTGCTTTTCACAGCTTATAGTCCTGGGCTGGGACGGCTCACCTGAGCAGGACGGCTGCCCCCTGCGCCCCCACAGCCACATCTACCAGGTCATCTCCATCCAGATCCAGCCGGCCATCCACACTGCGGCCAAAGTAGCTGAGGGTCTGTGGCATGGAGATGGCAGCAATCCTCTGAGAGGAAGAAAGGAGAAACTGAGCAGGGACACTCACGCCTGGGGACCCAGGCCACACACCTGGCACACAGTAAGGAATAAGAGAATAAGAAGGGGGGGACGCCTGGGTGGCTCAGTTGGTTAAGCATCTGGCTTTGGCTCCAGTCATGGCCCCAAAGTCCTGGTATAGAGCCCTGCATAGGGCTCCCTCAGTGGAGAGTCTGCTTCTTCCTCTGCCTCTCCCCCTCAAATAAATAAAATCTTAAAAGGAGAGAGAGAGAGAATAAGAAGGAATAAGAGAAACTAGCCTGTGTCCAGGACTCCCTAGTACAGCAAACTGTATCCTACCCGACTACTGATAAAAAAAATACTTGTCCATTTTGGGTTGCAAGGTCAGGGAAACACCAATGAACGAGGAGCACACCCCCTACTCCTTCCTTCCACCCACTTCCCTGCTTTATCCGGACACTCCTGACCTGGGCGGGCTGGGGCCTAAGCCCACTCTGGGTGCCATGATACAGGTACAGTGCTCCATGATGCCCATCCTCCAGGGGCGCCCCCACAGCCACATCAGCAAAACCATCTTGGTTCAAATCAGGAAGGGCACCCATGGCAAAGCCAAACCGAGCATCCTGGGGGGGTTCTGGCTGAAGCATTCCCTGGAGTGTTAGCAAGGACTGCTGGTGGAGGGAGAAGACAGAAGATGCTGATCTGGCCTGGTAGTCCCAGCCTCTCAGCCAGCCTGTGAATGGAAGAAACTTCCCTCCCTTCTCCCCTTCACACCCTCCTCTGCAGACAAGTTCAAGGGGGACCCAGCAAGTCTTACCTGACCCACCAGATACACATAAACACGTCCTGTTTCCTTGTTCTGGGGTCCCAGGAACATGGGGGCACCCACAAGTAAGACATCGGTTGTTCCATCCCCATCCGTATCCAATGGGCAGAGCTCACTGCCAAAGTAGGAGCCAATCTGGGGAGCGGTGGGGAGTGGTGACCCCAGAGAAAAGACAAGGTGATTGTGGACAATTGAGAGGTATCTGCCAGCCTGCCCTTCTCATCCTCACATGCCTGACAGACTCTGCCAACCAGAATTCAACAGACTTTTCAGGCTCCTCTCTTAGCCCTTCCCTTTCCTCCCCCACAGCCTGAAGATCCCTCAGGTTCCAAGGGTCCCACCCTCCCTTGGATGCCCTACCTGCTCCCCCTGCAGGCTCTGGGCAACCCTCACAGCCCCATCTTTCTTAAGCTGGAAGGCGATGACCTTTCCTCTATGTCTAAACCGAGGAGCCCCTGAGAGAAAGAGGCGTCGTCCACCCCGCAAAAGCATGGAGGAAACAGAGTAACCTAGAAGTGGGCAAGGAATCGGGGTGAAAGAGTAAAAAGATGGGGTCAGAGTAGGAGGGTTCCCTAAAGGCACAGGAGGAGGTCCCAAGGAAATTAGCAGATGGGTGACACACTGCTCTCATACCCCCCACTGGTGAAACATTTCCTCCTCACCCCCTCATCACCTGCAACCCTCCGCTACTCACCCAAGTAGGCTGCGTGGTTTTGCAAAGCAGGGGGGAACTCATCTTCCAGGGCTGTCCGTGGGGGAAAAAGGCGGTGACCATCTTCAAGCCATAACACGGAGCCCCCCCAGTCATAGGCCCCCACCATTCCAAAGAGAATCCCATCCTGTTGGGCAGAAACAGATGGGGACTCTTGAAAAGACAACAGGAAATGAGGAGTAAAAACCCCAGGAGTGAGAAGTCACTAAGAGTATGCTGGGATCTGTTGGAAAGGCATGGAAGGGTCAGCATGGACACTGGTTAAAGGAGAAATCTAGAAGAGCCCTGGGGTGAAGTTGCCTGAGTCTCAGGTTGGGAGGAGTCAGATGTTGAGAGGGGTCACAGCAGGGTCAGAGTCTGTCCAACCTTCAGCCGATGAGTAGAGAAACCAATCTGAGACATTTCCAGGCCAAAAGAGCTTTCATTTTCTCCATGGGACCCTTGAGCATGAGAAAACATCAAGGCAGTATCAGGGAAGACATCTCCTCTGACTTACTGAACTCACCACAGAACCCCACCTACACCCAGCCTGCCCCCTCCCTGTCCCTCATTTCTCCAGGGTAGTCATTACCCTCAAGGCCAAAAATCCGGTCTCCCAGTGCATCTACAATGTCAGTCAGTGCAGCTTCATCGGTGACATTGAAGAAGAATCTCTCATCTGGGTCACTGGCGATCGTCCTGATTTCCCACAGGAAAGAGGTGGGGTCTCGCTGTCTCCGGAGGTAGTGGCCAAGGACCTGGGGACAGGAGATCCAGGTGGGGTCAGTTAGCTATGCGGAGGGAGATGTCAGAGCTGGCCCAAGAATGCAGTCAAAGTGAAGGAAGGGAAAGATGGCTGATCTTTGGGAAGTGCTTACTGCCCATCTTCTTCAAGTTCCCAGTCCTCAGTGTCACCACCCCCCTCCATCCCACCAGGTCCAGAGGACATTCTCACCGCGATCCCATAGCGGGTCACTCTTCTAGCCTCACAGGCCTTTAGTGCTGTAGGAAGCTCCTCCCCATCATGCGATTCTCCATCGGTGACAACCACCAGCAGCCGGGCAGCCTCTGGTCGACCCCCACGGGACGGACTGAATCCTTCTGTGCTGAGAAGAGAGAGAAAGTAGTGAGGTGTGATCACGTGTATGCAAACACACACACACACACACACACACACACACACACACAGTCAGCAGTCACTGAAGTCCGGCATCGCCTTTTAGTCCATCTCCCTGACAGTGTCCGGCAAGGGGACTGGCATACAGTAAGGACTAAAACGTTTGAATGACATAGAACATATAGAGCGGCATATCCTCCACGCAAATAAGTACAAAATCCATTTACTCGTAGGCTCATTCAGCAACTATTCCATTGGAGAGAGGACACACTCAGAGAGTATGAATCATATTTGGCAAGCAGGATAGGACATGAGTGGTGGAGAACCCAAAGGCAGGGAGTGCAGGGATAGGGAGAGTTCCGGCTACAGTGATAAATAAATCAGAAACATGGAAAGACACAAACATAGACACTTTGAAGAATGTGATGAGATGTGCTGTACTCCAGACCCTCCCCTAACCCTTCCAGGCCCTCCTCACTCTGGCCTCCCAGGCTCCCCTTCCCAGTGCCTCACCAGGCCACCAGGATTGCTTGGGCAGTCTTTGTTTCTCGTCCCTCTCGTCGACTCAGGTTCCTCGCTGCCCTCACCACTTCTTCCTTGGTTCGGAAATCTCCCAGGGACCACTCATGCACAGGGCTCTCTCCATATTGTACAAGTCCCACCTGAAAACAATGTGCGCCCTCACATGGAATGCATATTCTGAGGGAGAAGACAGTATGTGAGGGCAGGGAGAGGGGCATTTGGATACTCCCAAAGACACTGCCTACATTCACCTCCACTCCTCCCCCATCCCTGCCATCTCTCCCCCTACAAGGCCATCCATATTGCCATCTCTTACCTGTATCTGCTCTGGGTCAATAAACAGTCTCCCTACCAGTCTTCGCAGGAAAGTCTGAACTTCAGACCAGGGGTAGATGCTGTTGGAGCCATCCAAGACGATGACAACATCCATGTAGGTGGGACAGCCTAGGAGGAAGGGGTTGCGATGAGGACCAGAGGGGTAGAAAGATATTGGGCATGGGGACAACAAGGGAAGAGGTCACAGGAGTGTACATTCCATTCAAACACGTTTTAGGCACTTCTGAACATGCAAGGAAGGTAGTGTGCTAGGCCCTGGGTCAATGTAGAAATGAGTAAAAGAGGAGACAGGCATGCATACAATTTACTAGAAGAAGAAAGAGAAGAAGTAGGAGAAGAGGGAGAAGAAGAGGAAGAAGAAGGAGAAGAAAGGAGGAGGAGGAGGAATTAAGGGCTAGGTAAAAACAGGGCACCACCAATACTGTAGGACAACAGAGGGTCAGTTCTGATGGTAGGGAGTCAAAGGAGGTGGCAACAGAAGACATTGGAGGAGAGGAGAATATAAGAAAAGGCATTTGCATGGAGAACACTTTAAACAAAAGGACAGGAGGTATAAAATAGATAACAAGGGGAGAATGGGGAGGGAAATGCCATGGCCAAGGCACAGTGTGTGGAAGGATACGGTGAGAGTTGAGTTTTTGAAGTTGGTTAGATCTGTTCATGGAGTCTTGATGCCCTGGCAAAGAGTCTGAATTCTAATCTTTTAGGAAACATGGAACCTTAGGAAACAATGAGGAAAGCTACGCAGGCCCCCTGTCCAGCATCATACTCTGTTGCCCCAGCTTTTTCCCACCCTGCACCCGGTTCTGGGACTGAGTCCTCAGGCCCTTCTTCTGCTTACGTTGTGCGGTGGGTGCCAGGCTTCCCTGGGGCCGGAATGAAGCATCTACACGGGCACATATCCCAGAACTGAAGACAGAGGAGCCACAAGCACGGGACCAGAGAGGGGCACAAGCCTGGGGGGTGTGGGGGGAGTATTACCCCCAGGGCTTGGGAGCACACTCTCAGCACTGCCCCTAGGAACCAGGAGGCACTGGAACCACCCCCTGGGGTTCCCCTCCTTGCTTTCTAGGGTTTTAAACTTCTTGACCTTGACCCTCCCCATGGATCAGATTCCCTTACCATGCTGCTCTTTTCTCTGCCAAAATCCTTCAGAGACCCCCACCACCACCCTTCCCTTAGCTCACCATGAATCCCCCATCATTGTCTGTCTCTAGTAGAGACATTCCCAGGTGCATATTCATAGCAGGATGAGATGAATTTCCCAGTGGATAGTCACCTGGTTGGATGGGGATGGAAGAGAATGAGATCATGGGGTCCCCTATGAGGTTCTTGAATTTCGGGCAATTTGGAAAGAGGATGAGATCAGGATCAAGTCAAAGACAAGGGAGTGTGTAGGATATGGAGGTGAATATGAGGTGGCTACTAGCCTATCAGGTTAGGGGTTAGGAGGGGAAGAGTGAGGCATCTTCTTACCCAAGTGGCCTTTGGAACATGGAGCACTGTGGGAACCTCCTACAGGGCAGCGATAAACATCACCCCTTCTGTCACCTGAAGGCCCATCCCAGGGGGCACCTACCAGCATCCTGGAGGAGGACATGAGTATAAGCATTTTGTGAACATGACCTTTGAGACAGGCCGGAGGGAAAATGTGTAAGGGTAGCAAGCCAATTCCAAAAGACCAGAGTCATTTAGATTCCCATCTGCCTTGCCTTCCCTTTAAGAGCTCTACCACAGTCCAATCCCACGGCCCTCTGGTTTCCTTCTCACCATCGACGTCCACCCCCGACATGTTGTAAGACGCTATATCCGAATTCAGCCTCAGGTGGCCCTGGGAATAGGCGTGGGTGATGCACATCCAGATTAAAGGGGGAGCACAGACCTGAGGGGCAGGGTCATAGGATAGGAGGATGTGGTCAGAGAGGCTAATAAATACTGGGAGAGGTACAACCAGAAAGGAAACACAGAGGGAACATTTTGATCTCAGTCTATCTCCCCATTTCTTACACAGATACTCAGAGCTCCAAGCAAGGATGATCTCCTTCCTGTGTTTGGGTCCAGATGTCTAACCTGTGGCCCTCTGCCATGCTGGTGCACAGCTGTATTTCCATTCCCATCCCTGAAATCTCATTCACAGACATGTCTGGAAGGGTCAGGTTCCTCTTTTCCACATCATTCCTCCTACACATCCTCCCCCAGAAGCTGCAAGAGTCAAAGAGGGAGAGGGCCTTTCTGCAGCCCAGAACTACTGTTCCTTCCAGATTCTCCCCAAACTTGGGAACTCAGGGACGACAAGAGGAGCCTAGTGAGTACTGCTGGTCTCTCCTCTTTCTGTCTCTTCAGGACTCCCAGTGTCATTTTCATACTCTCAATCTCTTTCTCCACTGTCTAGTTCCCTGCATGATTCCAGCCCTGAAAACCTGACTGGTCATTCACTGGGTGGGGCCACTCTCCTGCCCACACACATGGTTTGCCAACCATCCTTACCAAGGGTCCCATCACCCCAAAGTTTCCCACAGCCCACTTCTTTTTTAACTTATCCACCCTCCCAACTGCCCCCTGCTTACCTGACTTTCTTCCTTAACTTTTAGCCCACCCTAAAGATATCCTGTACTCTTGTCCTAGCTGATTCTCTCCCTGTCCCCACTCACACCAATCCCTTTAAAATCAGAGCTGGAATGGGATACCTGGCAGGCTCAGTCAGTACAGCATGCTATCCTTAACCTCAGGGTTATGAGTTCAAGCCCCATGTTGGGCATAGAATTTACTTAAAAATAAAATTTAAAAAAATTTTTTAAAGATTTTATTTATTTGACAGAGAGAGAAATCACAAGTAGGCAGAGAGGCAGGCAGAGGAGAGGGGGGAGGAAGTAGGCTCCCTGCTGAGCAGAGAGCCTGATGCGGGGCTCGATCCCAGGACCCTGGGATCATGACCTGAGCCAAAGGCAGAGGCTTTAACCCACTGAGCCACCCAGGCGTCCCAAAAATAAAATAAAATTTAAAAAATGTAAAGAGGGTTGCCTGGGTGGCTCAGTGTGTTAAGCGTCTGCCTTTGGTTCAGGTCATGATCTTGGGGTCCTGGGATCGAGCCCTGCACAGGGCTCTCTGCTCAGCAAGGAGCCTACTTCTCCCCCTGTCTCTGCCTGCCTCTCTGCCTGCTTGTGATCTCTCTGTGTCAAATAAATAAATAAAATCTTTTAAAAAAATGTAAAGAAATCAGAGCTGGTATTTTAGGAAACAAAGATTATAGGGCACTGGTGAGGAAAAATTCCAAGCCTCTCGTCCCTCCCATGGTTCTTCCCTGCCCTGCTCTCTCCTTTCAAGCAACTAGCTCTCAGGCCACCCCCACCACCATGGCTATAAGCTCTGTCTCAAACCACATTCCTCTTCAGAAAGGTGTTTTCTATGTGAGTCTTTTTGCATCCAGGAAACTGGCAGGGCTGTATGACTAGCAACCGTAGCTCATTGGTTAGATAAACTGAGTTCTCACCAGAGTTAGTTATGCCTCGGGCTCCAGAGACCACCAAGGGTAGAAGGAAGTTGGGAGGAGAATAGGAATCAGACTAGCCACGTGGAAGGTCACATCATACTTCCTTTTGGTCCACTCACTCCTCCAGAGCTTAGGATAAAGATTTTAGATAATGGGATACAAATCTAACGCAACGACCTGCCAGTCTCATTCCCGAAGCACTCATATGTGCGGGCATAAGAATGAAAACTTGCACAAACACACAAACATGCACACACACACACACACACGACCCACAGAATCAAGTGTTAACTTATCACCTAACTCCAAAGATTTTAACCTTGAAGTTCCCAATGCCAAACCACCCATAGACCTTCCTTCCCCACCAGGAACCAAGTTAACCTTCCTCACCTGTCAGGAACATCACTGGCAAAAGCAGGTGAGGGATGAGGGCGAGTTCCATGCCTGTCTGTTCTCTGTCCGAGTGAGAAGTCCTCTGTGCCTCTGTCCCTCTCCTTTTCTGTTTTCTTTACTTTCCCTCCCATCCTGCCCCCTCCCACTGGCAGCTAAAAATAAAATGGGAGGAGTGATGGTGGGAACTCCCGGGAGCCCCAGACCAAGGAAAGAAAGACTGAGCGATCTTAGCTAATTTCTCTGCTCTGGTGCTGCCCCCTGGAGGCATCATCTCAATATCCAAAGAGCACAAGTCTTGACTTCTGCAGTTTCTTTCTCTTCCTTTTTTTCTATCCTTTGTTGTCTGTTGCTGGGCAGTTAATGCTTTCCTCAGGTTTGGAATAGACAGTAGGCGTGGGAGACAGAGACTTTTTACTTCTTAACCTTATTTATCTCACCTTGGGATATGGAAAATGAAAGAGCTGGCGACAGTGATATCATTTCCCCTCCCATCCAGGGGAGTCCCAACATGTGAACACAGCCAGCCCAGAAACCAAACCTTGCCAGTTGTACTTCACTTAGTTCTGTCTGTGACTCAGACTCTGAGGCCTTGTGGCATTATAGCTTTTGGAGGCACTAGAAATTATGAACTGGTATGGGGTGTGGGTTGTGGAACCAGTATAATTACTTTAATATTAGACCCCATATTCTTAAGTAGGCTATAAACTTCTAAAGTTGGGACCGTGGAGCTTCTTAGCTCTTTGTATCTCTACCTCTTCAGTATATACACTGCATAGTGTAGGTGTTCAAAAAAAGTCTCTGGGTGATGATATTAGTGGCTAATCCCACGGAACACCCACACCACAGTAACAGGAATTAGAGACTTCAGATGACCAGAACACACAGGACCAGACCAGATACTGATGAGCAAACTGATCTTTAATATGCTGACCTGGAAGGCTTGCTCTCCATTGTGGGCACGGCCACAGCTATTTACACAGAATCACTGTACAATATTTACAGCAAGATGCTAGACAGAGCATCCTTCTGGATAGGCGAAGAAGGGGTGACAAGAGGCTAGGGAACAAAGCCCTGAAATAAAAGTGTAAGCAGAAATCTGCAGGTGTGAGTAGAGGGAAGGGCCAAGTCATGAGGGAGGCTGGTGAGGTAGACATGAAGGAGGAAGTATCAAACAGTCTCTGGTGCATGAGGGGAGAATCCACTGGGACATAAAGTCTCTAGAATTATGATTTGGTGGCATCTGAAGGGGGTAAAATCTGCCACAAGCAGCCTTTGTGAGAAAAAAGAAGGCAGTTAGAACCTTACAGACCTTCTACCTCCCCTACCAAAGAAAGTAATTCTGCTGATCAAATTCCTGGGACAGCAAACTGAGAAGGTGGGAAAAAAAAATGCAGAGACAGAATCTTATATAGACTTAAGAAACACAAAGTAAAAAGGGTCAAAAGAGACATAGACATTGCAATGAAGGAGGAAAAAGCAAAAGCTCCAGAATGTCTGAACATTAGAATCATCCCATTGACTTCACAAGTTACCTTTCTTCACCTCACCTTCCCCAAAGCTCCTCCCTCTACTCCCCAAATCTTGGCATTTCAACTTTAACAAAGGAGTAGAATTAAAATGAGGCTGGTACGCTGGGGATGATCTTAGACTCCGTCTTACCAATTCAGATCCCCTCCTCATCCTGTACCAGAATATCAGGGCTTGAGTCGTAGCCAAGGGCAGATTAGAGTAAGAATAGACAGGATGGAGGACACAAGGCCACAAAGCCCCACAATCCCAGGGCCACAGCGCCAGAGGCCTAGTTTGTCCAGTGGAATGAAAAGATCACAGGCATTTCTGACCACATCCAGCAGAAGTGGGGGATGACCTCGAAGGACCCGAGCCAAGAGCAGGACTTGGAGCTGAAGCTTGAGAGCCAGCTGAGGCAAGCTTCCTCCTGGAGTTCCTGGACTCCCAGGTCCTGCAGTTTCAACTCCTCCTGGGACTCCTCCCCCAGAACCCTTCAGTCGCCGGCTACAAGCTGAAGACTCTTGCTCCATTAGTAGGCGAATCTCGTAAGCATCACGGCTCAAATTCATGATGAGGGAAAACAGATAGTACCTGAGATAAACAGGCCAGAAGAGTCAGTAAGGGCACATATAACCACTTGGCATATCAAACAGAAGGCTTAAACATTTCCCCCCCACAGCACAGAGTAAGTACAGAGGAATTATGCATAAGAACACCAGCAGTAAGTGCTACTGTCCACTACCCCAGCTTTCTGTAACTAATCTGTGTTTACATGTACCTTAAGATCCTGGCTTAAAGTCAGAAGCATAATCAAACCTTCCAAGAAAACCCTTAAATTTCAGTCGTCCACTTGGCAACCCATCAGCCACACACACTCAACCTGAACTATAATAATGCAAATGTTTTCAGAGAACAAGCTTCAGCTGTTTCAGAGACCCAGACACATTATGGATCTTTTAAATCCCATACTTTTGTTAAAACAAACAAACAAAAACAAAAAGCGAGGCCCAAAATGTTAAGCAACTTGCTAAATGTGTTAGATTTATCAATTCCTTAAAAACAGTTTATGTTTGGGGCTCCTGGTTGGCTCAGTCAGTAAAGTTACTCTTCATCTTGGGGTTGTGAGTTTGAGCCCCACGTTGGGTGTAGAGATTACCTAAAAAACAAACAAACAGGGACACCTGGCCAGCAGCTCAGTTGGTTAAACGTTTGCCCTTGGCTCAGGTAATGATCCCAGCGTCCTGGGATGGAGTTCCCCTCCCCCCCAGCCCACACCAACTTGCTCAGCAGGGAGCCTGCTTCTCCATCTCCCTCTACCTGCCACTCCTCCTGCTTGTGTGCTCTATGACAAATAAATAAGTAAATCTTAAACAAACAAACAGGGACACCTGGGTGGCTCAGTCAGTTAAGTGTCCAACACTTGGTCTCAGTTTAGGTCTTAATCTAGGTTCAGGCCCCCCTACATTGTGCTCTGCGCTGGGCATGGAACCTTCTTAAAAAACAAGCAAATGAACCAATGAACAGTTTTGGTTTGTTTTTTTTAAGATTTCATTTATTTATTTTAGAGAGAGAGCATGAGTGAGGAGGGGCAGCGGGAAAGGGAGAACGAATCTGAAGCAGACTCCCACTGAGCACAGAGCCCAAGGTGGGGAGTGAAGGGGGCTCATGAGATCCCACGACCAACCGAACAACCATGAGATCGTGACCTGACCAGAAGCCAAGAGTTCAATGCTCAAATGACTGAGCCACCCAGGCACCCCAACGGTCCATGTTTTTTTTAAATCCACTCTGACAATAGTGGTCTGTACTCAATATAATTGTCCTACCTCCAAAACACATCCTGAATCCAATCACATCTTCCTCTTACAGCCCACCAGCACAGTCTCAGCCACAAGCACCTCTTGCTCAAACTAAAGTTACATGACCACTTTAGTCATGTAACTTGTCTCTCCATGGCCACTCTTGCCCCTGCACCCAACAATCTAATTTCACATAATAAATCACATCATTACCTTCACTTCTTAAAACTCTCCATGGCTTCCTTCCTATCCCATTTTATTTTTATTTTATTTCATTTTTTTTAAGATTTTATTTATTTGACAGATCACAAGTAGGCAGAGAGGCAGGCAGAGAGAAGAAGGGAAGCAGGCTCCCCGCTGAGCAGAGACCAGGATGCGGGGCTCGATCCCAGAATCCTGGGATCATGACCTGAGCCGATGGCAGAGGCTTAACCCACTGAGCCACCCAGGCGCCCCACATCCCATTTTAAATGAAATCTAGGGGCACCTGGGAGGCACCTTAGTCTAAACCAACATCATCTCTTGACCATATTAGGGCATCTCCTCCTCTTCTGCCCTACTGCAATCCATTTTCCACTACAGCAAGAGAGATCTTCTTTAAACACAATTTGAATCATGTCACATCCCTGTTCAGAACCCATTGCACTTAGGATAAAATTTAAACAAAACTAAACCAAAAAATCCTACCACTGCCAAAGAGGCCTGGCATGAATGAACTGGTCCCCTCCACATCTCCAGTTCAAACTTATGTCCTTCACTCGACACTCTCCATCATGCTGGCTTTCTTTCTATTTCTCTAATTTGACAAAATTTTTCTTGGTTTGAAGCCTTAGAATGGGATATCTTCTGTCTGAGAAGTTCTTCTCTGCTACTGTTTGCTTTGACCAACTTGTATTCACACCTCAAGTCTGAACTAAAACATTACTTCTCAAAGAGTTCTTCCCTGGCTTTTCAATCCAAATCAGCTCCCTTTGTTATATATCTCCTAACACCTGTACATTTCCAAAAATAACTGGTTTGGTAGTTGTCTTAATATGACTCCCCCACTAGACTAGAAGCTTAGTGAGAATGGGAACCATATCTGACTCTCTGCTTTATTCTCTGGCCCATAGTAAGCACTTCCTAAATATTTTTAGAATGAAAGAACAAGCAGGCAGTGAGAGGCATAACCTGTGGCATAGATAGAAGCAGATTTAAAGCAATATAATAACTTATCTTGCCCAATCTTAGTCATTCATCATGGAAGAGCATCTGTCTTCCATCTGCCTCCATTCACTATTCTCTGATAGTTTAAAATCTAAATGAAGATTGGAAGCCGAGTGATTAAGATGTGTATATTCTGGGAAGACCCTGAAAGATCTTTTGCTCATAAAAGGCAAGTTATGCAGTATGGAAAAAACAAAAGTTCTTGTAGGATAAAAGGATATCAAACCTGAATGAACGCTGGGCCCACTTCTCCTGATCCACACGAGGGGCTAGTCCAGATTTTCCAGCCCACAGGACATTGTCACAGGCGAAGTACAAGGCTCGATTGAGGTGACTAACGGTGATGCAGAATCGCAGGACAACATCTGATAAGTGCACAGCTCGTTTGGCTGACTCAAGAGCATCCGCTGAGTTACCCAGGCGTAGAACTTGTGGAGATTAGTAAGGAGAAGCAAGGATTTGGAAATAGAGACAGAGAGTGAGACACAGAGAAAGAGGAAGCAAGAAAGTGAAAGTCGAGAAGTGATAGAAACAATAATTACAATTTTTTTTTTAAGAAGAGAAACAGCTCAAAAATTTTTTTTCTTCAAATTTTAATTTGTGTTTCAGTTTGGTTTTCTCCAACTTGCCCTTTGTGTTTCAGTTTGGTTTTCTACAACTTGTCCTTCACTAGTTTCTTACCCCTGCTCTCTTATCTCAACCAAGAGGCATGCAGAGGATAAGTGCAGACCTAAATAAGGGGTAAGAACTGGCAGAGAAGGTCAAGAACAGGAAGGAAGGGCTAAGGGAGAAGCTGGGGACGGAGGAAGTGTTGGAGTAATAAAGCAAAAGCATGGTTACTTACGCTTTCTTCCTAGGCTCAGGTGACCCTCCAGTTGTCGAATTTGCTTCTGTAACTCCGGACTGGCCCCATGTTTCTGAAGTGCATGGCCAAGAAGGGAGCAGGCATACTGGGCGGCCCTGGAGAAGAGGCCAGGCAAGGTAAGGTGGAGACATCCCTAAGCTACCTCTCAAAAATGTCTTCCAAAAGGAAAGTACTGACTTCCCCTTTTCCCCATTTGCGAACATTCCCCTTCCTTCTCTTTATGCCCATTTCTTACCGTTTCTCCTTCATGCCAGGGGAAGGGAAAAGCGTAAGGATAAAAAGCAGCCTAGAAAAGGAGTTGGGGGCATTATTTGGAGTTGAGAAAATAAGAGATTTGACAATGATGAAGTCTGAAGTAGACTGTGAAGGCACCAGGGGGGTCGGCCCATCATGAGCACATCAGGGTGAGTATATACCTGACATATAAGGGAGTGGGGGACAGGTGGAGAGATTATTCTTCAGAGTAGGTTAACTAGGAGGTTTCAGCCCTCTAGCTGAATCGAAACCGGAAGACAAGGAGGAGGCAGAGGAGTTCCCGGATGACAACAGGGTGAGGGGACAAGGGAACTTAGAGCCACTCAGCCCTGGGGGGCAGAGTCCCGCTATCCACCGCGGGGCGAATGCTCCTCACGCCACCACCGCCCAGTGAGTAAAGTGTAGGTCTTATGTGGACATGGCCACCCTTAGCGGCCTCCCCGCTGGGCCACTCGTGCCTCAGTTTCCCCATCTTTCCGGTGAGCAAAAAACGAATCATCTCCTCACGGCCCGCTCAAATCAGTGCCTGGCGGTCCGTCCGGGCCCCCGTAGCCCGAGCTGACCCTTTTTGACCCCCGTAGTATGAACGGACCTCGCCTCACGAGGATCCTCCTCTGTCCCCACCCCCATTCCTATTCGGGCCGCACCTACACAGCCGCTCCCGGGCCTGGCTCTGAGCACTGAAGCGAACCCAGGCGTCCATGACAGCGGCAGCCCCAGCTCCGCAACCCCGCTCCCGCCCCACTTCCCGCCCCTAGTCACGCCTCCTGGACAATCAACGGTGTCTCGCGAGGGACAAACATCGCTAGAAAAGAAAGCGAAGGGGACGGGCCTCGGAATCTAGATCAAGAAGCGTGTGTCTCTGGACCAATACCGGCGTGTTTTTTGGTGTGTCTCCATCACAGCATACCCTTATCGGATGGCCACTATTTCCTAAGCACGCCTCCGGCGGTACATTCCTCTTTAAATATTCAGGACCGGGGCGGGGCTTGCAGTAGGGGCGGGGCGAAAAGGCACAGCAGTATCTCGCCTGCGAGGCTGGGTTGGGGTTGTCCCCGGGGTGCTCCCAAACACCCCTAACACACACACAAACACACACGCACACATGCGCTGCGGCCGAACCCAGGGCTGTAGGGGCTAAAGAAGTCTATGGAAGTAGAAGCCAGCACCAGATCCCTGTTCCCTGCGGGACCCTGGCAGTTGGGCAGGTGACCTCCAGGACACAGATGGAGAGTCTCCAGAGACAGAGGCTTTAATGGACGAAACTCTCAATAACCAGCTTCAGATCCTAATCAGGAGGAGGGCGAAGAATCAGTGCACGAAGCTCACCTCTTCATATTTACACTTCATCATCCCACCCCTTTCCCTTCCAGGTCACCATGTCTGCAGGCAATGGCACCCCTCGGGGGTTAGAGGAGGAGGAGGAGGTCTGGGCGGGATCAGGAGTAGAGGTAGAGGGCTCAGAGCTGCCCACCTTCTCAGCTGCAGCCAAGCTCCGAGTGGGAGTGACTATTGTGCTATTCATTTCTTCAGCTGGAGGGAACTTGGCTGTCCTGTGGTCAGTGACTCGGCCACAACCCAGCCGACTCTGTCCCTCCCCTGTACGACGACTCTTTGCCCACTTAGCAGCTGCTGACTTACTAGTCACTTTTGTGGTTATGCCTCTAGATGCCATCTGGAATATCACTGTTCAGTGGCTGGCCGGGGACATCGCATGTCGGACACTCATGTTCCTGAAACTAATGGCCATGTATGCTGCAGCTTTCCTGCCTGTGGTCATTGGACATGACCGAAAGGGAGCCGTACTCCACCTGCTTGGACCCCGCCCAGCTGGAAGGAAACTTCTAGGGACAGCCTGGGGACTTAGTTTCCTGCTTGCCTTGCCCCAGGTGAGTGACTTGTTGGGACCCAAGGCTAGAGGTGACAAGAATCTGGGTAAACAACATGAGCGCTTGGAGTCAAGCGGTGTGCTTGACCATGGTCACCCACTAATCCTCAGAGGGGAGCCTCTGCTGTTTTGCAAATTAAGATCACAGCATGTTAATCTGTATCTCCATTAAGAGCCTTTGTCTTCAAAGTAGTACCCTATCTATGCCTCTTCCCTTAGCTTTGTTTCCCTATGCTTGGCTTTCATCTCTTTGCATCCTCCCAGCTTTTTTAGCAGATTGTTGCAGAAAACTGTAGGGATGAAACATGTGTGTGGGTCTATAAAGAAGATAGTGAAGTCAGGGGCTTTGGTTAAAACTCTGCGGTAGTCACTCATCCACTCAAAAAATAATGTACATCACCCCTAGACACACTCTAATGCTCTATCAAGGACTGAGCAGTGAAGAGCTGCATTCAGGAAACTCAGACTAGAGCAGAAGGCATATTAGTATGTAATTATAATACAGTATGCAGTCAAGCATTATACTAAAGGTGACAATAGAAGCTAAAAGAACAATGAGGATGTCTGACGCACTCTTGGACAGTCAGGGAAAACTTCTCAAAGACATTACAACTGATTTTTTATTTTATTAAAATAGGAGAGGCTTTAGACAAGTTAAAGCAGGAGGAATGCTGGGGAGGGTGGAAGGTAGAGGAATTCAAAGTGGTTGTAGCTAAAGTTGAGGGCTAGAAAATGGGTGAGTTGGGACGCCTGGGTGGCTCAGTTGGTTAAGCGGCTGCCTTCGGCTTAGGTCATGATCCCAGCGTCCTGGGATCGAGTCCCACATCGGGCTCCTTGCTTGGCGGGGAGCCTGCTTCTCCCTCTGCCTCTGCCTGCCTCTCTGTCTGCCTGTGCTTGCTCACTCTCTCTCCCTCTGTCTCTGGCAAATAAATAAATAAAATCTTTAAAAAAAAAAAAAAAGAAAAAAAAAAAAGAAAAAAAAAAGAAAATGGGTGAGTAATGAGCCTGGATGGGAAGGAAGAGCCAGGTTCCAGATATTAAGCTTGTACTTTTTCCTGAGGACAGTGGAGAGAGACTAAGGTAAAAGGTAGAAAGTGACATATCAGATTTGTATTTTTTTACTCTAGCTTTATCGTGAAAACTGGAAAGAAAACAGAGCATCCGAACTTGAGTACCAGTTATCACATATTATGTATTGATAATGAACTAGAAATATAGAAAAGAAGGAAATATGAAGCAATTCCTTTAAGACCAAAAATCAAAACCACATCACCCTCTGGGGGAAGGAGTAGAGCAGCATCTTGGGAGACCAGGACTAGGATTTTCTACCTAGAAGGGGCTCTGGAATAATGCATTATAGAATCAGATTTAAAATTTGATCCCTAAATCCTCAAATATTAGAAATAGAACTACCAAAAGTTAGTCTGACTATAGTTCTAAGGCAAAAAATAACGTTTCCAACAATGTTGCAAGCAGGAACCTCTGCTACCCAAAGCTTTAAAAAGAAGCATTGCTGCCTCAGTGCAAAAGGTATTAAAGTTGTTTATATGAAGCAAATTTTAGATGTGGACTGGGAGGTAGAAGCCTGTTTCTGTTGCATTTTTTTGTTTTTTCTGAGTCTAAGCTCTACTACTAACTAGCTGTATGACTTTGGCTAAATCACTTGAAACCTATTGGCCACAAGATATTGGATAGGAGTTTCATCCTTTGTTACATTCTGACAACTGTAATCTCCATTTGCTTCAATGGCAAACTGATAACATTATGATACATGTGTAAAAGATGGTATTTTTGGTTCCAAATTAGCATCCTCTTGTATAAATTCTGCATTACCGTATGTTCTATTTAAAATATTAATCCTACCTTCCAGGACTAATATGTCAATAAAAAACCCTCTTCTTAAGTGTGGTGTTAGTGTGGTGAGGGAGTACTGGAAAAGTCAGAAATTATCTTTGAAGGCTCAAGTTTCTAAGTATCACAAGTGGTTGAAAGGAAGCTTTATATAATAGGTGGTAAACTGCATATAATAGGGGGAAGGAAAGGCAGAAGTACAGACCAAACTCTAAGTCCAGAAGCCTTGCTTATTTTTAAACCCCTTTTCACAATCTATCAGATGTATCTAGGGACAGTGCAAAACAAAACCAACCAACCAAAAACCCTACAAATATATGGACTCAAGATGGGAAGGGGAAAAACCATTCCCCGGCTAGCTCAGAGTAAGCTGATCTTAACCCCAAGCCATTCAGTTGTGTCTGTGGCTGATACTATTCACCTTTCCTAAAAGTTCCTCATTGCTGAAATCACTTTCCCAAATGCCTTATATCTGGGAATCCAAGACCACTAAGCTTGCCTTTTATCAAACTAATAGTGACTCAGTCTGCCTTATCTGAACCAAGGTATTAACCCTGAAGCTCTTAACTGAAAAATACTCTTTAGGATTCAAACCAAAAACTCAGCAATTTACCAAAAAGGGGGAGGGGCAGCCAACAGCATTTGGAAAATGTTAAATTTTATTACTTAACATTGTTTCACTGTTATAATTATTGTACATAAGACTATCACTAAAGGTCACTTCACAGAGTGGCTGCAAAATGGCCTGAAATTTTAGCAGCACCCATTTATACAAAATTTCTTTTTCCACAGAATTAGACACATCAAAAAAAAAAAAAACAAAAAACACTTCAGCTAAAAATGTTGGTGAGGTGGTAGAAATTTTACGAAGTGCAATGTTAGAACAGTACTTGTAAAGGCAAGATTCTTTAAATCCCGGGATTTAACAAACTTGATTAGCTCTGTAGCCTAAAGGGAAAACGGAATCTCAAGTTTTTAACCTTTTAAATATGGCACTATAGATGAACTCAGCACTACCCAGCTCTGCAGAGAATTAAGGATGAACTGGGAAAGTACGACTAGTGAGAAGGATGAAGGAGGACCACTTCTAATAGTCCTCAAACTCCACTCCAGCTGTTCCTGTTCCACACCGTCCGCCGAGCTGGCCCAGTCCCCTTCACTCAGTGTGTCACCAAAGGCAGCTTCAAGGCTCGATGGCAAGAAATCACCTATAACCTCTTCACCTTCTGCCTCTTTCTGCTGCCACAGACTGTCATGACCATCTGCTATAGCCGCATTGTCCTCAGTGTATCTAGTCTCCAGACAAAGAAGGGGAACCATGGTGAGACTCCAATCCCCAGGCCCTAACCCATACCCTCAGAACTATTGCCTCTAGCCTCATTTACTGATCTGATAGTTTTCTAGCAAACCAGAAGTGACATTGTAACCATCCCTCTAGCATCTGATGCTGCAAGTATTTTCTAAATGCCTTCAATTCTAACCAGCCTCTAGCCACCCTTCATTGTTGAGTTAGCTGGGCAAGGATTAAGGAGAAAGGTGGTCAATATTTAGTCTTAGATACCATCAGGTCTCCAGGTAGTCTCAGTAGCTTCCTAACACCATACCCCAATCAAAACCTTTCCTCCAGCATGTCTGTCATAATCCCTGGGGGAGAAGGGGGGAGCATTTAGTCCCAATCTGGGAAGGGAAGAGGATGTGTAACATTACCTCCTATTTGCTACATTCTCTTCCTTATATCAGGAGAACTCCAGCTCATCATCCCTGCCTGTTCAGCCTACACTCAATTCAGAAGCTGAATGGTTCTGAATTTGAGTATGTTTTCTAAATTCCCAGCCCCTGCCGGTAAATTTGCCCTCCGTCGCTCCTTAGACAATCGCTCCCGTGTTCGTCTGCGGGCCTTGCGACTGGCCCTACTCGTCTTGGTGACTTTCATCCTCTGCTGGACACCTTATTACCTGCTGGGGCTGTGGTACTGGTTCTCTCCCACCATGCTAACCGAAGTCCCCCCAAGCCTCAGCCACATCCTTTTCCTTTTTGGCCTCCTCAATGCTCCTCTGGATCCTCTCCTCTATGGGGCCTTTACCCTTGGCTGCCGAAGAAGGCAAGAAGAAGTCAGTACAGACTCTTCCAGGGAAAAAGGTTCTGAGAGAATGCCCCAACAGGATATTCAAGCCCTTAGACAGCTGCAAGTACAAACAAATATGGCAGCAGGAAGGACAGGAGAAACAAAAGAGACATTCCTATAACATCCATCTGCATGGTACAGAGTATATAGGAACAAAACAATTATGCTTTAATATCACAAGGACACATCACTTCCACCCCTGCTCTCTTAGCTTCCAAGAAAAAGTACTGAGCAGTGTCTCTACTTTGATCCTAGCTAAGACTTGAGACTATATTTAATGTAGAAATTCACACAGAATTGAGGCCCTAGAAGCATCTTCACAGTGACCTATACTGCCTTACTGTAAATAGTGCTTCGGAACTTGCAATGTTAGAAGAGGAAAATAATTTTAAATGTACAAAACAAAAATGGGACATTTATTCGTAACTCAAAAAAAAAAAAAAAAAAAAAAAAACCAAACCCACTAAGCAAGTAGGGTGAGAGATTAAATATAAACATGGTGAGTTCCATCCCAGCCCTATTTCTCCAAGGCTGCATGGTCAAACAGAATCTCTGGAGAGAACATCTGGACAACAGAGGACCTGTCAGCGCCGCCTCCGGTCTGGACTCCTGCTGCGTCTTCGGCCACCTCTAGGGAAAAGGAAGGGCCCATCAGAGAACATAATACAACGTCCTTATTCTGTTTTGCTTATGACTCTTCACCAAGATTTTCCCCTCTCCACTTTACCTCCTCTTGCCCTTAGGTGGACCCCGAACAAAACACCAGTCCACACTGATCGGCTGTCCCATCAAATCCTGGCCATTGAGTCCCTCCATAGCAGCCTGGGCCTCCTTGTATGTTTCATACTCAACTAGAGTATACCCCTGGGACAAGAGAAAAGACAGAGATCAAAACCCTCATATTCCACCAAACATCACCTAAGCATCTTCTTCCTCAAATCTAAACTCATACCCAAATACAAAATTCTGTACCTTTTAAACAACAAATATACCTCATATATCCTTATTGTATATACAAAATGCTTCCATCTCTTTGCTATGTCTGACAAAATCAATTTTCAATCTCATTTTATTTCAACTTTGCTCTTGGCCAATCACAGCAAACATGGGAGAATTATCAATGCTGTCTAAAGGTTATGGGGGAGAGAAGCAATAGGGTATCACTTAGGATACCTTCAGGTATCCTGTACGCCTGTCCAGATTGAGGTGGATGTTTTTTATTTCCCCATACTCTGCAAATTTGTCATGGATGTCTTCTTCAGTGGCTTCCTCATGGACTCCAGTGACAAACAGAATCCAGCCTTCAACAGCTGTTGGGGAAGGGAGGGAGGTTTGAGCACAAGAGAAAAACTTCAAACAAGATCACAAAGAGTGGAGTAAGAGGGGATTCCTGAGATTGGTTAAGGTATATCCGACCCCATTCCTACTGGACTTTATTTCATTGGTCCATAATTCACTACAAACACAGATCCCTACAGGCTCCATTTTACTTACAGCGTTGTGGTCCAGGTTCATCACCATCCTGCTCCACGCTGTCATAATCCTCACGCATCCGCGCTCGAGACCCTTCTTCTATAGGGAACATACAAGAGATCACCAGAAACCCATTCTCCCACTGTTCCCCATGAGTCTGAACGGGGACTCCAAAACTCGTATCTGTCGCCATTCTAGACCCATTTTCCCCACACTCACCGGAGCCAAAGCCGCGGCCCTTCCGTTTCTTCGCCTTTTCTTTTAGTTTGTGGATGCTCTCTGGAGCCCCAGAAGTAAAAGAATGAGTAACAAAAATAACGGGTATTTGTACCAATAGTCTCTTTAGAGACAGATCTGAAAGCAGCCCCACACCACCTTCAGTCCCATTCCCTTCCCGGTCCCGCCCCCATTCCTCCCGAAGGGGGCGCACTCTCTAATCCAACCGAAACCCGGTTCCCCGACTCCCATCCTCCCTGCCGGGAAAGGGAATTATTTTCCTACTAACTCCCTTCTCTCGCACCTTCCCCGCTTCCCGCAGCCGCCTCCACTGTCCTCACCGTCCCCATCCTCATCCATGGCGAAATCCTCGCCCCCAGCCTCATGAAGATCCAGCACGTCCGCCATCTTGCCTGCCTTCTTACTCTCGCCCTTGCCGCTCAGGCACTAGGCACCTCGGGAAACTGTCGCGGAGGGGAAAGGTCGCTGGTTAAGTTGCCCAATCAAAAGCTAATTCTGAGTCCCGCCCCCGGCGCGGTGAAAATACGCAAATGAAGGCGGGCCTAGTTCGGGAAGATGACGGAAGTGTTCCTGTAGCCATCTTGAGTAGGTGGTGACCTGAATGGAACAGCGCTCTACGGGACAGCTAGTGGGTAGGTGTAGGCAACGGTCTCCTACTGATTAGGGCAGCCGAGGAGAAATACTACTGACAGCGAGGCACTGCCTAATTTATTAGAAGATTGTTTTCCATCTCCTTGGACTCCATACTAGGAAATGGAACTTGAAGAATGTCTTTCGCTCTAAAAAATTCTAGACCCATACGCTGTTCTGAGGAGTAGCTGGACCTGTGATGTAACATTTTTAAAAAATAGTTCAGTCAGCAATGGTGGCTCAAAAAGCTGCTTCTGGTTCGTGCAGCACCGAATGTCTCTCTCAAGGAAACTAACAGACCTGGTTGTCCCTGAACTAGGATTGGTGAGACAGGTATAAGCTGCTGCTGCAGCTTTTTTTTTTTTTTTTCTTCTTCTTTTAAGATAAACTCTCAAACTCTTCCCACTTTAAGGACCTATTTTATATTTTTAGTCAGAGGCTTCCATTGAGGTTAAACAATAACTTTGTTGTTTAACCCTTAAACAGTCCCTGCTCCCCTTCACCCAGGGGACTTAAAAACAAGTCCCGGAAACCAGCTCCAGGTAACAAAGCCCAAGTACAAGGGTGGGTCAGGCCAGGTGGAGGTATTGAATCAGTGGGGGCGCATACTGTCTCCTAGCTACCTAGGTGATGGGCTAGTTTCCATGGCTACTGTGGGGTGCATTGTAATTCAGTTAGCCACCTGTGTGTGGCCAGGCCCAACCACATGGCCTTTGCTCTATAAAAGTTTAGTCTGGAAAGGAAGGAGGGGTTGTCCTCTGTAAGGGGCGTCCCTGACCTGTCTGTTTGATGGTCAGTCTGATTCTTGATGCTTGGCGTGAAATAAAGCTTTGCTTGACCTTTGCTTTGTATCAGTCTCGCTCCTTTAATCACAGACCTATTATTGGGGTACCCATTTTGGGGGGGACCTAACACCCACCACCTCCGGAAATTAAGGGGGAAAAAATCATAGCTGTAAACAAAATAGGGACTTTAGCATCTTCGGGAATGGTGCAGGTATTTCATGTTAAAAACCTAGGAGTTTTTTGCCTAGGAGGCCAAACCCATATTGCCCCCAAATTCTGCAATCCTGATGTAGGCCTTCAACGATAGTGGACTGCACATTCACTTACTTATTAATTTTTTAATCAAACAGTTATAATGTGTATATCTAATAAGAGAAGGTGCTGGCAATAGAGGGAAAAATAATTACATTATTAACAATCATTTTATCTATATTATGAGAGTGATAATTGCTGTCATAAAATTGTTATGGCAGTATAAAGCAAGTTTATAATAGGACTGGGAATAAGAAGGCTTCCATTTGAACTGGGCCTTTTAGACTGGGTAGTTTTCCAGGCGAAGCACTTGTACTGAGACTAAGAGACACTAACCCATTCACCACGGTAGGTAGTGTGATCTTTGTAAAAATCAGCTGGTCACATCCCTACCAAAAACCTTTCCTTATTTTTGCACTTGGAATAAAATTCAAACACCACCTGCTCTGCCTCTTTACAACAACTTCCATCACCAAATTCCCTCTCATTAAGCTCTTCCTATATTTTCCCTCAATTATGTTGTCTCCTTTCCCATCTCAGGACTTCTAGAACTTCCTGTTCCTGATGCTCTTGCTCCAGCTCTTCACATGGCTCATTCAGCCTCATCCTTTAGGTCTCCCCAAAATACTAACAGAATCGAAGGGTTCTCTATTATCTGTCACTGTGTTTATTTCCTTCACAGAGCTTAAATGCTGATCTAATTAACCTTGTTTACTTTCTATCTTGTTTATTGTTGATTTCCCATTAGAGTGTAATCCTTATGGCAGACACTCTTATTTATGATATCCTTAACAGTTTAGACCAGTGTCTGGCTCACAGACATTTGATACTTATTGAAGGAACAGATCCCAGAATGGCAAGAAATTCTGTTTGCCTGATGCTGTGTGGTTAGGAGATAAAGCTGAAAGTACAGGTTGGGGCCAAAATGTATGCCATGCTAAGAATTTTGGAATTCTATCTTGTAGGCAGTAATTTCTCAACTTCAAGTATTTGAGTATTCATGATTTTTCTCAATCACAGATAGTCCCCCATGCTGTTCCTTGATTAGTATTTTTCCTTAAGTAGACTGACTTGTTAATTAAGTAGACTGACTTGTTTATACTGAGTTTAAATATCACTGGCATAAATGTAAAATCTGTATTTTTTTCTATGACAGTTTCAGATTAGACTATAACTAAATAAAAATGAAAAATGTGGGTGTCTGGGTGGCTAAGTCAGTTAAGCGTCTGCCTTTCAGGCTCCCTGCATAGCAGGGAGTCTGCTTCTCCCTCTGCCCCTACCTCCTACTGGTGATCTCTCATGCTTTCTCTCTCTCTCAAATAAAAAAATAAATAAATTTTTAAAAAATTTTAAAATTAAAAATATTTGCCCATCTACCACCTAAAATTGTCTCAATACCAAGGGTTCACACATGAAACTTTGGGGAATGCTGCTAAAGACAAAGATAGCTAAGTGATGGTTTAACCAAGTTAGTGGTACAGTACTAAGTATTTTAGAAACAAATCTAGCAATAGTGTGGAGGATGTAAAGAATGAAGACGGAGGCTAGTTAAGAAGCTACTGCAGGGGCGCCTGGGTGGCTCAGTGGGTTAAGCCGCTGCCTTCGGCTCAGGTCATGCCTTCGGCTCAGGTCATGATCTTGGAGTCCTGGGATCGAGCCCCGCATCGGGCTCTCTGCTCAGCAGGGAGCCTGCTTCCTCCTCTCTCTCTGCCTGCCTCTCTGCCTGCTTGTGATCTCTCTGTCAAATAAATAAATAAAATCTTTAAAAAAAAAAAAAAAAAAGAAGCTACTGCAGTGCTCCAGCCCAGAAATGATAAATTACTGAAAGGCAGTGGATATGGACAAGACAGATTAAGAAGTTTATGTAGGGAGTGCCTGGGTGGCTCAGCCAGTTAAGTGTCTGGCTCAGGTCATGATCTCAGGGTCCTGGGATTGGGCCCTGGGTCAGGCTCTGCACTTGGCAGGAAGTCTGCTTGAGGATTCTCTCTCTCTCCCTTTGCTCCTCACCCTGCTCGCATTCTCTCTCTTTTAAATAAATAAATAAATCTTTTTCTTTCTTTTTTTTAGTTTATATAGGAGGTAAACTCAATAGTGACTGATTAGATCATGGTAGGGAAAAGTCAAGTATGGACCTAAGATTCTAGCTTAGATAGACAGGTAGATAACAATCCTAATAACAGATTTGGGGAGGCAAAGAGGAGCATGTGTGGAAATAGCTTTTATTTTGAATATGAGTTCAAAGAGCTTGTGTCATAAATTCAGGTAGTGATGTCCAGTGTATGGAAATGCATATGTAAAAGCTGGAAAGGGTGAAAGAAATAGATTTGAGAATGGTGTGTATTATAGAGTTGAAGTCACCATGGTGGGTGAGATTGTCAGCGGAAATGGGTAGAGATTGAGAAGAAAGGATCAGTGACAAAATCTGGGTTCCTCAAATGTCTGGAGAAGGGAAGTTAGAATGCCTTCCCCCAGCAGTACAATCTTATTTCTACCATCCAAAAAATACTAATCAAAATTCTGTTTTAGTATACTTGTAAAAGAATGGGTCATTTTAGAGCTTCTCTGATACATAGGTCTCAAGAAAGAGTCAATGTGGAGTGCTTGGGTGGCTCAGTTGTTAACTGTCTGCCTTCAGCTCAGGTCATGATCCCAGGGTCCTGGGATCAAGCCCCATATCGAACCCACATCGGGCTCCCTGCTCAGCAGGAAGCCTGCTTCTCCCTCTCCCACTCTCCAGCTGGTGTTCCCTCTCTTGCTGTATCTCTCTCTGTCAAGTAAATAAATACAATCTTAAAAAAAAAAAAGAGTCAATGTAGCTCACTAGACAAAAATCTATTTTTAATTGTATAAAATTATACATATAAAATACATAGAAACTACTAAAAAGATAAGTAAATTCTTGTAACAATGAAAATGACAGATCAGGGAACAATTTTTCCTCAAGTTCTTTGGGATCTTATGGTTGTTATTTGAGAAAAATAATCAATCCAGGAGGTGCAAGAAGAAATTCTTCCCAAAACTCACACCACTTCACGCTTTCCAGAGAAAGGAGCATAGGAAAAATGAGGGTTTAGGATTTCTGGATTATAAATATGAATAAAATCTGAACAGACATACCTATTATTTAATGTAGGAGCCTCTATTCCGACCGTATTAGTGCTCCGTGGTGTATAGAGATGGGGCTTGGAGAATTCAAAGAGATCCCTTTCAAACACTAAAACAGTTGCTAGACTCCTTACCACTGATCCCATATGAACTAGTCACCAAGATGATTTCGAAGGCCAAAAAGCTGACTTTCATCTTATCCCTATCTGGTCCAAAAGAGCAAATTGTGGCCTATTTCCTAACCTATTTCTAAAAACAAAGTGTATCATCATTAAATGGAAATTCCAATTGCAGAAACATGAAACTTCCCAAGCACATTTTAGAAAGTGCACTGAACTATAATACAATATAAAGGAGATTACAGAAACAAGGGGAAGTGTGTCTTTGAGAGACCTACAAAAAATTCTCCCAGCTGTACTCCCTATCATTTCTCTCCTATTTACCCAGGACAGGAACAGGGGTTGGGGGGCACCAGGAGAGGGAGTCTTAAAAACACAAATATTTGATCATTGAGCCTCTTTGCCCTCCTGCAGTCTCCCAAGGTTCCAATTAGGAAGTGCCATAATGCTAGGCTCCTTTTCCTGATTGACTCACGCTCTAATAATCAACATGGAAGAAGAAGAAAGAAAAGAGAGAAAACAACTGAATCCATGGACATCTAAGGTAGCAAATAGCAGCAACTTTGAGGGAGAGAGAGGAACATGGCCCTCGCCAAACAGGACAGCTGTTTCCAAAGAGTGAAATGATGGGAGGAGTGGGAGTAGGGAAATGTTTTCCCTCTACCAATTTCAGCAGGCAGGAAGGTCTAAATACTGGACTCAGCTAAGCTGGGTGAGCAGGGGAGAAGGAGAGAAACGGGAATACTTGAAGATAAGCAGCTTCAACACTGACCCTTTCCGGAGAAAGCTCATCTGGAAAGCTCGATGACCAGCTTGATATGGTATCTATGCCCCAGAAGTAATTTAGGTGATAAACACCTATGGGTTGTGTTTATAATTCCTCTCCTCTTTCTGGGAAGTTTCTCAGGAATGGTTTTAACAATAAGACACCAGTCTCAAAGTGAAGTACCACTTGAAGGCAGAAAAGGAGTAAGGTGGTGGTGGTCGGGTGGGGGGAGTCTAGGCTAGGAAATATCTAGTTGCTGGAGGAACAACTCTATCAAGTAGGCTCAGCTCAAGATAAACCAAAGCCAAAAGCTTCATACTCATACCCTGTCTGGAATCCAAGAGAAAGGAATGAGAGTGAGGGTGGGGCACATAATCCTTATTCAAGCTCCCTGTCATATTATAAGAACACTTTGTCAATCATCTTGTGCTATTGAAATGACTACACAGAGTTACTGGAAGGGTAAAAGCCAACAAGCTCTGAAGACAGCCTCCTCTTCTTACAAAGTGGAGTGGTGATGTTTCAAATGAAACGACATCCAAAAACCAGAAGAAAAGGGATCTCTCAGCAAATAGGAATCCAAGTGTAGAATTTATACATATACATATATATATCTATATTTTAAAGTATAAAACTGAGAAAGTATGTACAGAAATCAACTAAGTCTTAGAAAAGACATTATTAAAAAAAAAGGGCCGAGAGAGGACAGGGAGTATGTGAGTGGACACCTAACAGTTGGAAGAATGCATATTGCCCAACTGCCCAGCAGCCAGCAGGAGAATATCCTTCTTCTCCTTGTGGAAGCGCAGCTCCTTGCCTGCCAGCCGGGCTTCATCCAGCTCCCGCTCAGTAGAGGCCAGCTCTCTAGACAGTGCCCCTGGCACACTCTGCTCCCGGCTCACCCAGTCCAATGCCATTTGGTGGCGAATATCATCATCCAAAGCCCGGTGTGAATAATGAGCCAACACTTCCTGGAAGGGGAAAGGAATATGAAGATCACTGACGATGTCAGGGTTCACACCACATTGGCCCAACAGGACTAGGAACTCTTTTTTTTTTTCTTTTTTAAGATTTTATTTATTTATTTGACAGAGAGAGAGAGAAAGATCACAAGTAGCAGCAGGCAGAGAGGGGGAAGCAGGCTCCCTGCTGAGCAGAGAGCCCAATCTGGGGCTCAATTCCAGGATCCTGAGAACATGACCTGAGCTGAAGGCAGAGGCTTAATCCACTAAGCCACCCAGGCGCCCCAGGACTAGGAACTCTTAACCTTGGAGTCCTAACTGAAGTTCGCACCGAAGTCCTCTAAGGAGATTCTTAAGGCAACTGCCTGGTGGAAGAAGCAAGTTCAGCAAAAGAATCACAGCTAAGATCTAAATTACAAAGATGATAGGAATGAAGAGGGCCCTCTAAGGGAGACTTTCAGTATTCACAACCTGGTAACTATAGGCCTGCTTATTTCTAACAGCCCCCTCAAAATAGTTCTTCTGCCACACTCCTTGCACTTACCTATAGAACCTCTTACCTGCCGAGAGCACTGTCTTTCCCTCATGGCCTTAAGGCTGCCATTCCAGTGCAGCAGCTGAAAAACTGTCATTAGTTCCTGGGGGAAGAAGATATGAAGCGTCAGGACAGTGATTTTATATGGGGAGTTTGCATTAGAATTACATGCGAAACCTCTTACAAAATGTATTTTTGTAAACATCTCATACCATCTCTGATACGCCCTTTGGGAAAGGAAGGTCTTTATATTTTGAAAAATATTCTAATCCTCTTTCCCTTCCCTTTCAACTGAGTATCAGTGACTTAGGGATTAGTATCTATCCGCAGGTTGATCTGTGTCACCAGAGTCAGAGAAGTACATGGAAAAGTACCTGGAACTCCAACATTGACTTGCCCTTATTGGATTCCAGCATGAATCGGAAAGCACCAATCCCTGTATTTGGGTTGTCAGCTTCCTCCCTGTTGCCCTGTAACAGAGGAAAGGAAAAGACAAATAGATTTTCAATCAGGATTATCGCCTCAAGCAGCACTGTCCAGGGGAACTATAATGCAAGCCCCAACCTAATTTAAAATTTCCTAGGGGCACCTGGGTGGCGCAGTGAGTTGAACGTCTGACTCTTGGTTTAGGCTTGGGTCGAGATCTCAGGGTTGTGGGATCCATCTGTGTAGGGCTCTGCGCTCAGCACAGCATGCTTGGGTTTCTCTCTTCCTCTCCTTCTGCCCCCCCAACCCCCTGCGAGCATTTGTAAGTTCTCTCTCTAAATAAAAAAATAAATCTTAAAAAAAAAATTCCTAGTTGCCACATTAAACACGTAAAACTAATGTTAAGAGCATGTTTTATTTAAGCTAATATATTCAAAATACTATCTTAAACTATAATTAGCATAAAACTTTTTTTTTTAAGATTTCATTTATTATTTGACAGACAGAGATCACAAGTAGGCAGAGAGGCAGGCAGAGAGAGAGAGGAGGAAGCAGGCTCCCCGCTGAGCAGAGAGCCTGATGCGGGGCTCAATCCCAGGACCCTGGGATCATGACCTGAGCTGAAGACACAGGCTTTAACACACTGAGCCACCCAGGCACCCCAGCATAAAACTTTTTAATGAAATATTTTTACATTCTTTGTCTTATACTAAGATTTCAAAATCTGATGTCTCTTTCATGCTTACAGGACATCTCAATTCACACTAGCCACATATCAAGTGCTAAAAAGCTACATGGTGGCTGATGGCTATTCTGGTCACCACAGACCTAGAGGACTCCAAAGTCATCACACATACTAACTCAGGTGACAGAGGCCAATCTGATTTTTCCTATCTTACAAAGAGGGAACACTGGACAGAGAGAAGAACCCTGATTTAGTCAAAATAACAGAGTGAGCTCAGCATACAGGATTGGACTAGCCTAAAGGGTAACTGGGCAAATGCATTTTCAAGGGAAACAGTAGGAGCCATCAGCATGGTAAATTCTGGGTAGCAGTTTGGCCTCCTGGACATTTGCCTCTTGTGTCTTATTGGTAACATGACCCTGTAAGGGTACAACTAAGATACATTGTCCTGTGCAAAAAACAATACAGTACAGAAGTTAAGAACATGGACTGGATCTCCTACTAGTTGAGAAGCCTTGGTGAAATCATTCATTTAACTTCTCTGTTCCTCTGTGTCCTCATCTGTAAAACAGGAATAATCACAGATCCATCTCCTAAGACTGTTTTGGGAATTAAATTAAAAAATTACTGGGGTGCCCAGGTGGCTCAGTCCGTTAAGTGTCTGCCTTTAGCTCAGGTCATGGTCCCAGGGTCCTGGGATCGAACCCCACATCAGGCTCCCTGCTCAGCAGGGAACCTGCTTCTCTCTCTCCCTCTGCCCATCTCTGTTGCTTGTGCTCTCTCCCTCAAGTAAATAAGTATCTTTTAAAAAATAAAAAATTAAAATTTTTTAAGAAGGGATACATGTGGTCTTAAAACTCCAATTATATAAAATGTGGTACATTGTTACATTAGGCTGGGTATCCAGTTACACAATCCAAATACATTCTGGTACTGGCTCTGGTTTTGTGCTGTTTGGTGGTGGTTTAACATTATTATTATTTTTTTAAGATTTTATTTATTTATTTGACAGAGATCACAAGTATGCAGAGAGGCAGACAGAAAGGCAGGCAGTGGGGTGGGGGGTAGAGCAGGCTCCCTGCTGAGCAGAGAACCTGATGCAGGTCTAGATCCCAGGACCCTGAGATCATGACCTGAGCCGAAGGCAGAGGCTTAACCCACTGAGCCACTCAGGCACCCCGTGGTTTAACATTATTAGAGATAATTCCAAACCTGGGCATTGTCTGGGACTTCCAAAATAAGGGCATGTCCTGGTTTATTGATGGCCTTTTGTCAACCTGATCCAGGAAAATAAAGCCAGGAGACTACTGGGAACACAAGTACCCAACTTTCTCTTCCTGCTTCCTGAGAAGTTGCCTGCTCTTTCTAGCTCATTCTACATGATCATTCCTGCCCTACACCTAAGATTCTACTCTTTTTGAGAAATGGGACTAGGTAGAGGTCAGGAGCCAATCAAGTTATATCCAAATCCAAATTCAGTTCATTATGGGGTACTTTTCATGGGGGGTTACTATATATGTACTACATATAAAATAATTCAATGCACTCAGTAAGTATATCATAAGTGCTAGCTTATTATTTGTTTTCACTCTGCTAGGGTCAACAAGAAGTCAAAACTACATAGGATCAACCCATACTGTTTTGTGGCTCATGATAAACAACACGCCAACATATAGTTAACCTTCATGGCAAAGCAAAGATCACAAAATTTGGATTTAAAAATGAAAAGCTAGAGGGAGGGAAGAAAAAGGTAATCTTCACTATTAGCATTTATGGCCCTGATGCAAGCAACCAGTTTCATTTTTCCTGTAATATTCAATATGATGCCTTATTCAGTACCTCCAGAATTTTCCATGGTACAGTACATAGAAAGTAATGATCACCTCTGTACAACCAACTGGGGTATACAGAAGAGGCTGCTAGCAGAGAAGGCCATCTGCCCTTGGCCTTTCTCAGTCCCTTGAAAGCAGAGGCGCTCAGTATTATGGCACAACAGAAACCTATTCGAAGTACACCAAAGTGGCATGACCCACAAGTTGTGCCACAAGTTGACCCACAAGATCTTCCTCCTGTCACACTTCTACATCTAACATGGCTATAAATGAACCCGATTTATTCAATACACATTTAATCACAGAATACTTCATACATGGTAGGAACATTAGAATATTATTGCAAAGAAATTAGAGTTAATTTAATTCAACCTATTCATTTTACAAATGAAGAAACTCAGACCTACAGAGGCTGGGTGATTTGTCAAGACATACAGTCTCCAAGTCAGGACTTTAAAAGAATAAAGGCTGAAAGCAAAGAAATGTGAACATCACCTTTTACCCATGGCTAATACCAAATCAATGTTACTTGGGATATGGCAATTCTACTGGGAAATTAATGAGAAATCTATCAAGTTCTCAATTTTGAGGGGTTAATCAAATAGAAATAATGGCAGGAATAATACTAATTTATACTGCCTAAATGCTTTGTAGTAGACATTGCCGATGACATCTATTTCCTTCTTCCCTACTACAGAATCTTAATCTTGTTCCACTACCTACCCATCTCCCATGCATCTCTCTCAGGGAAGAATGATTTTATCCTCTAATTCCACTGGGTAAATCCTAACCCTTTTTGCTTGTAATTGGTTTTAAGGTGGGAATTTTGGCCATTGGGAGGTAGGAGAGAGGTCTGCTGGAGGGTTTCTGGGCCAGAGGGTTTCTGGGAAGAGACTCCTTACTACTGAAGAGATACTAGAAGTTTCAGAGCACCTGGCTGGCTCATTTGGTAGAGCATGTGACTCTTGAATCCCAAGGTCCTGAGTTCAAACCCCACATTGGGTTTGGTGTGGAGCCTACTTTAAAAAAATAAAGAGGGGGTGCCTGGGTGGCTGAGTGGGTTAAAGCCTCTGCCTTTGGCTCAGGTCATGATCTCAGGATCCTGGGATCGAGCCCCACATGGGGCTCTCTCTCTTATTTATTTGACAGACAGAGATCACAAGTAGACAGAGAGGCAGGCTCCCCCTCCTCTCTCTGCCTGCCTCTCTGTCTACTTGTGATCTCTGTCTGTCAAATAAATAAATAAAATCTTTAAAAAGGTGATATAAAATTTTAAAAAAATAAAGAGAAAGAAAGAGAGGAAAGAAAGAAAAATGGTCTCTTTCCATCTCTAACTGTAGTTATGTCTGTTTTAATGTCTGAAATTCTGTAGCTGTCCTCCATCCTAAGGGAAGCCAGCCCAAGGACAAAGCCAATATCTAGAGGATGGCTGAGAGGAGAGATGGAAAGAATTTAGGCCAGTAAATGATGACATTCACATTCTTGATCCATGGAATCAACCAGCCCTGAAATCTTTACTTCTGAACTTCCTATCACGTAAGAGAATAAATTTTCTTTCTTGATTTATTCCCCTAAGTCAGTTTGAAGTGAGATTTTTCTATTACTTGCGACCAAAGGCATCTAAACAAGTAACATACGCTAAGTGCTTGAATATATGCTCTTCTATCCAATAATCCTATGGGATAGGTATAATTGTTACAGATGAGGAAATTGAGATTTAGATTAAGTAACTTACTTGAAGTCACATAACTAGTAGAACCATAATTTCAAAATGATGAACCCTTGCTTTCTATAACCCAAACTAATGTTTCATTGTATAATACATTAGGTGACTTAATAAATGTACTGTGATAAATGTAAAGTGATAAATGTACTTTCCTAATTTTTTTAAAATATTTTATTTATTTATTTGACAGAGAGAGATCACAAGTAGACACAGAGGCAGGCAGAGAGAGAGAGAGAGAGAGAAGCAGGCTCCCCGCTGAGCAGAGAGCCCGATGCGGGACTCGATCCCAGGACCCTGAGATCATGACCCGAGCCGAAGGCAGCGGCTTAACCCACTGAGCCACCCAGGCGCCCCTGTACTTTCCTAATTTTAATTGAATTTGATTAATATAAAAATTGTTTTTATTCCCTGTAGATACTGCTGACTGGGGCAAAGAGAAATGGGAGAAAATCATATAGGTCCTGGGTAACAGAGGGAAGCCAATTTATGATTTAAAGTGTTCAACAGGGGTGCCTGGGTGGCTCAGTTGTTAAGCGTCTGTCTTCAGCGCAGGTCATAATTCCGGGGTCCTGGGTCCTGGAATTGAGCCCCACAATGGGCTCCAGGCTCCCTGCCGAGCCTCCTTCTCCCACTCCCCCTGCTCGTGTACCTGCTCTCATTGTCTCTCTCTCTCTGTCAAATAAATAAATAAATCTTTAAAAAAAATAAAATAAAGTGTTCAACACTAATAAATACATGAACAGATAATCAAAGTGGTTTAGTACATGTAATTACATCTTAAATTCAAAGAGAACAGAAACAGAGAATTTGTCTAACTTCATCACCCTATCAGTGAACTTGTGGAAAGGAAGAAAGAAGGCAGCATTCACATCTAAGATGTACTCCTGAGTTAGAAAATTCTAAGTCCAATTGGGCTCCAGTCGTGGCTCTATCACTTCCTAGCTACATCCCTTCGGGCAAAATTGCACTTCCATATTTTTAGTTTCCTCATCTGTAAAATAGGGGTAAAAACAGTTCATATACCTCAGCTGTTATTGTGATGATAAAATGAAATAAAGTACATATAAATCCCCTGGAATCATCCCTGGCACAAAGTAAATACTCAATTAGGATTAGCTATGGTTATCATTATCATCATCACTTGAAAGAATAGACATCCTTTTTGAGGGGAGTAAATAAATTATCCACCCCATTCCTAGAAAGGAAAAAAGGAAATATGACACTATATTATAAAGTGTTCTTTATTAATAGATGAACTAAGGGAGACAAGTGGCAATAAGAACAGGCATATAAAAAAAAAAGAATAACAACAACAACAAAAAAACAGGGGTGCCTATGTGGCTCAGTCAGTTAAGCGTCCGACTCTGGACCTCAGCTCAAGTTTGTATCTCAGGGTCAAGAGTTCAAACCCACACTGGGCTCCATGCTAGGCATGAAGACTTCATAAGCAAACAAACAAACAAAACAAACATTGGAAGAAGACAGGAGTAATTTTTTTTTTAAGATTTTATTTGTTTATTTGACAGAGAGAGAGATCACAAGTAGGCAGAGGCAGGCAGGGCATTGGGGGTGGGGGGGAGAGCAGGCTCCCTGCTGAGCAGAGAGCCCAATTCCGGCTTGATCCCAGGACCCTGAGATCATGACCTGAGCTGAAGGCCGAGGCTTAACCCACTGAACCACCCAGGCGCCCCAGGGAGTAAGTTCTTACACCAAAATTGGGAAAAGTAGAATTCAAGCTCAGTTTTTATTTTGGATTATCTCTAAAATTCCATAGATCTTGAATTAAAGGTTTCCAGATACCAAAGAGACATAATGAAAGCAGAAAAATAGCAACAAAAACATAAACATACACATAGAATCAGTGACTGAGACATAGGGAACATATAATACACAAGAGCGATAGAGAATAAACAGAAGGAGGTACAGACAGGAAAGAAAAGAATTGTTGCTCTGTTTTCCAGTGATTTACAAGACTTCCCAACCAGCCAGTTTTTCCAACCCCCACTCTCCTTCCTTTCAACTCCCAGTAACTTACATTGAAAGACGCCAGAGCTTCAGAGACACTCTTCTCAATGAACTCATCAGTAATTCTTCGGGAAGGATGTTCATTAAACACAGAGTTCATCAGTGCAATCTTTGCAGCACTCCGCCGGGCCTCAGCTTTTGTAGGGCAAAACTAGGGAGAGCAGAGAAAGAGAAAACATGTCCATGCGTATATCTAAGAGAGCAGAAGGAATGGTGGGAGGGGAAACACTGGGAAAGAAGAGGCTGGGACAGTCTTCGGATAAATCAGTTCATTCAGCACAACCTCCAAAGTTTGTATTGTAAAATGGTTGAGGCATTTGGAAACATAATTTTGATTCAACATCCTGAAGTCATTAAGGAACTGGAGACGGCGATAGCTCATACCAAATTGAATGCAGAATGAGGAAGGCTGCTGAAGTCAGCACATAACCACTGGATATAAAAAATATCCCTGTTTAAACTGTCGACAGAATTCATTACTCAAAAGCCAGATTCTGCCCAGCCCGTTCAAAATCTCTATCTTGTTCTCCTGTTCTGTGCACAGGCAAGATTTGTCTTCATGCCTCTAGATACCCTAAGAGTAGAACAAATCTGTGTCTAGGTTGCTTCTGCAGAGAAGAACTCTAGTCTCTACCAGAAGCACCCATCTGGGGTTCTTGGACTTTGCTTTTAGCTTCAAGCCGGCATTTCCCCCAGTAATGCCGTGAGTCAATGAGCTATCCTTGAACAGAGTCCAAGATCTGAAGGAATTTATAGTCTTTTTTTTTCCCCAGTCTTTCCTTCCCCCAAGGGGAAGGAAAGCTGACCTGAACAAACCAAGAAAAAATTAAAAGTTAATTCATGTTTTTTACGTTGTATCCAACATGGGTATCATAGAACAAGTCTGATTTTCAGAAGTCTTAAATCACTCAACCTTAAATCCTCAGGCACTATAACATTCCTTTATAATTCATCATCATCATCACTGGCAGCCTCAAAGTCCTCTGTGGCCTCTATCATTTATGATTAGGGTTAGAGGAAAGGAAGGAAGTAATGTTACAGTTTTTAAAAGTCGATCAGTGTATGTTCACTAATTAGCTACCCTCAGTATCGATAACTCCCAATTTCTTTGAGCTGACAGGTCTCTCAGAATATGGTAGTTGGTGCATTAACCTTAAGTCATCTTCTTCAATTTCTCTGTTCACTAGCCTGTCTCTCTACTCACTAGCCTGCTGTTCATTCTACAGTGTAGTGCTATTCCTGAAAAGTCATCCACGAAGAAAACCACCAGGAGAAATTTCACCTGCCAAAATGGACATAAGAGGTATAAGCTAAAAGAAGCCAAGATAGATAATTCTATTCTTTGTGGGGGGGACAGAAATCAAATTACTATGATGGTCCAGTTATGGACATCACCATAAAATTATCAGATCCTTATTCAGTAATAAGATGACCTGAGAGAAGGAAGATCTTATTCTCTAGAAGAGAAAGTATAAACATTAGTCATCATGAGCATATATTTATTTCTCTGAAATGGCTGGGCCTCTGAGGGAAAAAATTTAGTCACTGTATTTGAAATGAAGTCTCTTTAGGACTTTTCTGTTTGAGGCAGGAGCTGAACCACAATGGCCCTCATTCATGCCATGGATTTATTAAGTGCCTACTCTTTGCTGGGTGCTGAGTTGGTAGTAAGGATTTAAAATTGAACAAGAAAGAAGACAGATACTATCTCTGCCTCCACCAAGCATAATCCACTAGGTGAGATAATCAATTATGATATGTTGTGATAAGTGACATGATAAGGGAAGTTCAAGGGGCTCTGGAAGCACATAGCAGGGGTTATAACTTTGACAAAGGGTTATACAAACCATAAAACACAACAAAATGTCTATCAGATATCTCCTCTAAATTTCTATTCAGACTCTAAGTTGACATTTCAGAAGGCTACCTTCCTATGGGTGATGTCAAAGAATCTTTGATTGACAATATTCACACTAGTCAAATTTCTTTTCCTTTCTTTTGTCATTATGTTCAGTTAGCCAGCACACAGTACATCATTAGTTATTCAGTGTTCAACGATTCAAAAATGTGGAACACTTTACGAATTTGCATGTTATCCTTGTACAAGGGCCATGCTAATCTTCTCTGTATCGTTCCAGTTGCAGTATATGTGCTGCCGAAGTGAGCCCTCTTCTTTTTTTTAAATAAAAACAATCCCACAGCATTTATTGTGCTCTGGTAATAACTTAAAGGTAACCAAAACAATACAAACAAATGTTTTAGAACTACTCCCAACAAGCGACCTCTAAAAAAACAAACTACATGGTCTTCTCGAAAATTTCTCACTTCACTGATCATTTCTAGTTTGGAGACACCTTGGAGCAGGGTAATATTATCTCCTTTTAACATGTTCTGACCCAGTTGTTTTCTTGACTTTGTTCTAAAACGAATCTCTTTGGCATCCTCTAATACAAGGTTCATGTACTCATCAAAACCAGTGATACAGCCCTCAATCCGCATGTTCGCTTGCTTATGAAGCCAGATCTGAATTAGAGATCTATTTTGCAAATATCTGAAGATGAGGATGATGGACTGCACCATCACCTTCTGCAACTTCTTGGCCCTGGCCACAGTACGTCACGGTGGAAGTCAACAAAGACTGCTAGTCAAATTTCTTATTATCCTATAACAGCAACCACTGTTCATCATCCTATATCACAGTTCTTTCACAGAACTGTAGAGTGCTAGCACTAGAAAGATTTTAAAAATAATCTAACTTATCTCCTTCTTGTTATAGATGGGCAAACTGAGGCCCAGAGAATTTACCTGACTTGCCCTCCTGGCAGTGAGGAAAATAAGAATTTGGATCTTCTCTTAGATGAGTACTATCTCCACCATACATAGTCCCTCCCCTTTGACCTCTTAAAGAACTGAAACATTGCTTTCTTTTAGTAATTGCCTATGAAGAAACCCTGGGGGCAAGGAATACTATTCTGTGTTCTCAAATCGAGATGGTAGGAAGATGGATGGCCAGATTAGAACATGGGCTAGGTGCTGGTAGTCTGATACACAGAGAAAGGGCCTATTCATAAGGGATCCGATTGAAAGTGGACGTGGTTTTTTGGAGGCTGGAAGAGAAGCTACCGAGGTTCTTTTGTGGCTAAATGAACCTCAGAGGCTTACCAGAATGATCTGCCCAGAACTGGTTCAGGTGCTCAAATATGTGATTTCAGACACCAAAAAATGGCCAAAGTGATGGAGAAAACCACTACTAGCAGCCAAGCATTTATCTTTGCTACTGCCTGCTTGCAACTCTTACCTGGAAACTCCCAAAGCAGCTTCCCCCAGGCAGAGTGACATAGCAGACGTAAGGAGGACTGTTGGAGGGAACCATCTCATAAACCACCAGAGCCCCATTCTTCAAGTCTGCCCCACGGGACTGCTTCATCTGCCAGAATTCCTGAAGTGCCTCCACCACATTCACTACAAAAAGAGAAGCAGTTAAGTTCAGCAATGAGTGGTTCTACGTTTCAAGACAGTATCTGCCAGCTGTATGTATATCAAGAGTCTAACCTGCCTTAGCTCCTTATCACCACTTAAAAGCATTTAAATTAATAAACCTAGACTCTGATTAAGGTATTTGCATAGCAAGACCAGTATATGCCTGGCCTCCCTCCCCATCTCGCTGGTTCACATTTCGATTAGTCCTAAGCACCAAAGCAGAATAACTAAAATATTGGAGGCAGAGTTTCCAGGTCAGCAGACCATTATCCCTGCCTGATGAAGTGCCATTAGATCATTCCACAGTTGGTCAGGTGGCCTAGAATAATAATCACCAGCACAATGAGAAGTGCATTTACCGAACTCTTCCTGTGTGTTGTGCCCCCATTTTACAGATGAGTGAAATGAGACACAGGCAAGTTAAATAACTTGCCCAAGGATGTAACAGCTAGGGGTGCCTGGGTGGCTCAGTCAGTTAAGTGGTTGCCTTAGGCTTGGGTCATGATTCTAGGGTCCAGGGATCCAGGCCCCCCCCCCGCCCCCCCCATGCATTGGCGGGCAGGGGAGGAATCCCTGCTCAGCGGGGAGCCTGCTTTTCCCTCTGCCTCTGCCTCTGCCTCTTCCCCCAACTCAGTCTCTCTCTCTTTCTCTCATTCTCAAACAAATAAATAATTTTTTTTGAAAAAAAGGATGTAACAGCTAGAAAGTAGCAGAGTAAGAATTCAAATCCAGTCTATCTTGGTTCCAGAGTCAATGTTCCTAACCTTTGTGCAATACTGACACTCAAAGAAATGTGGCCCTTTTAGCCATCACAGGTCCATGCTTCTGGTGAGCAAACCCATAGCCAGATTCCTTTCCCATCCTGGAATATTATACATTTTGTGTATATATATACTATACTGTGTGTGTGTGTGAGAGAGAGAGAGAGAGAGAGAGAGAAAGAGAGAGAGCAAGAGCATGAATTTCTCTTCTGAGGATTTCCCTAGGTAAAAGTGATTTTTGGAGGAACACTCCTTCACAGGTCTCTTATGCTCCTTTCCATCTTGCTGGGTATGCCAAGATTTTAAGGACTTGGTTGCTCTTTCCTTGGGCCATTTCTCAGGACTGTGTTTGCAGCAAGAAACCTGAAGGATGAGGTAATGTCTTCCTCTGGGACAAAGAACAAGCCTGCTTACTCCCTACTAAGACATGGCAAGTTCCCCAAACTCAGTGTTTGTTCTTCTGTAATGCAACACGTGGCCTACAGGAGCACGCACCTGAACCCTTCGCATCAGATGTGGGAGGCAAGGGGAGCTGATGCAAACAAATCTGATGTTTATGCTACCTGCTGTACTGTGAGTAATTAAGTCCTCTGTCTCTGACCCAGAAGTCTCTTGACTTCCGCCACCATCTGTCAAACAGTAATCTGCTAATATATGAGGGTAAAATCAATCTCAAAACTCAAAACCAGACTCAAAATACTGTATTCCAGAACAGTCCCCTCCTCCCCCAATACTTGGGCTCAATAATTGCACAATTATGTATTGAGTACCTACTCTGTGCTAGACTACTTGCCGGATGCTAGGCGACAATAGTGAGCAAAACCATATCCTGTTCCGTCTCCTTATGCAATTTACAGTCTAAAGAGGGAGAGAGATTAACCAGAGACCCTCAAACAAATGAAAAACCGCAACCTTGATAAGCACTATAAGGGAGTTTGGTAGATGATGGGAAATGTCATGGAGGCATCTGACCTCGTTGAGAAGATCAAAGCAAGCTACACTGACAAAGTGATATTGAAGTACAGATATGAGTATGAATTCACTAGGCAAAAAGGTGAGAGAATAGAGCTCTGAACAGAAGGAACAACATACCCAAAGGCTCTGTAGCAGCAGAGAAGATGGCAAATAAAGGGACAAGTGTGGCTCGAAAAGAGAGAGTGAGGGCAAGTGTAATGCAAGTGAGACTGCAAAAGTTAGCAGGGACCAGACCAAAGTGAACCTTGCAAGCCTCATCAGAACACTGGCTTTATCTTAAGAGCAGCGGGAAGCCATTGAAGGGTTTAGGCTGAAATCAGTTTTCCTTCGGAAAGGATCACTTTGACTGCAGGGTTCCAAACATTTCAAGTGGCTTTAACAAGAGCCTCATCATAATAAATGATCACATGCATTCTCCCATATCCCCCAACATGGCCGCTCTCTACTCGTAGTTACAAGGACTTATTCATTCTTTTATAGTGTGTTAGTTTAGGTCTGCCAAGGAGAAGACACCAAGATGGGACAGACAAGCAAGAGATTTATTGTGGAGGAAGTAGGAGACGGCAGAGGCTTCGGATGATGTTGAAGGTATGACACCTGTAGAAGAGGCTGTGGGAAGGAATGAGGTCTGGATGTGAGAATCTCAGTTGGCAGCGTAGTTCCAAGAAAGGTTTGGCCAGGCCAGTGGGAAGCCCCCAAGCCAAAAGAAATCCACATATCACCAGGATGTGCGTGAGTTATTGTCCCTGCTAGGCCTTGTCACTGATTGGAGGGGGAGGGCAGCCACAGGATGTGTGGCCTCAGTGCACACGAGGTGATGGACACAGAGAGGACAGCAGCTTAAGGCTGTCAGTTATGCCCCTGCAGCAGGAGATATGAATAGCACATTTTCATGGCTGCCAAACACACATTAGGCAGAAATGTGAGCACATAATATGTCCCTAGCTCTATTCTGAGCATTCAAGATGCAGAGATGAATAATACACCTTGCCGGCCAATGAGGCATCCAGAATCTTGTTGCCAGCAACAACCATTAGCTCACCTGCTCTGCAACTGAAGCAAGCACTCCTTGCTTCAGCCGCGGTGTGAAAGGCGCACAAGCTCTTTCCTAACACCCTGTATCTGACTTCTTACAGTGTTCATTCTTCCATTAAAAGGCAGCATGAAAAGGAAACTCTGTCTTTCCCACCCTTAGTTTTGGCAGGGGCTCTTCAAAGGTCACTGGGCCCAGAAAGCTTAGCCATCTTTTTGTCCTTTCCACTGAGATCTTTTCAGCCCCAGTTCCCTCTTTGAGACAATTTAGCACAATGCACTGGGTGACAGTTTTCCTGACATGCACATAACAGGGAGAATATTGAAATAAAGGGAAAGGGGAGGAAACCACTGCAACCGGGAAGGTCCTATTAAAAAGCCTATATCCAGTCTATTGCCAGTTAAATTTCTCTTGGCTCACAGCACAGGACTATTTTTTAATGATTACTCAAAGCCAAAGGAAATGGGGAGTCTTGTTTCAGAAATGGATGAAATGGGAAATTGGGCAGAATGATCAGGAGAAGAGCAATTAATTGTGATCCTCATTTGAAACTGCTCACAGACTCATTGATCTTTAGAGCTGACAGGGATTTCAGAGATCATCTGAACTCAGGCTACAAAAGGGGAAGTGACCTGCTTGAGGTCACCTGCTGTGGCAGAGCTAGGGACTGAATTCAGACATCCTGATGCCAGGGTTCTTTCCAATTTGGGATTCTTAACCCAGGGTCCAAGATCAAGTCCATGACTGAACTTCATGGGAGTTCACAAGCCCCCTAAAACCCACAATGAAATCATGTGTATATGTTCTTTCACAGTTCTGGAGGCCAGAAGTCCAGAAGTAATGATGGACCAAAATCAAGGGGTCAGCAGGTCTGTGTCTGTAGTACAGACACATCTGACAACTACAATTGCTTTTTAGAAGTAACTGGAGATGCTGGGCTAAAAGAGAATGTGCCCCTGATGGCCCAGTGCATAGTCTTATTTGAAGGGAGGGATGACAAGATGACTGTGACTTATGACAAGGACTATGGGAGGCTGAAAAATGCCCCCTGCTAAGATGTCCATGCCCTAATCCTTAAAACTGTGAATGTTACCTTAGGTAGCAAAAACTTTGCAGATGTGATTAAGGATCTTGGGATGGGGACTCCAGAACTGTGAAAGAATAAATTTCTGTTGTGGTAAGCCCCCCCGCCCCAAATTTGCAATAATTTGTTAGAGCAGCTACAGGAAACTAATATAGGGTCTAATCCAACATCCCCCAAAATGGAAATATTCAGACTATCAATTTAGCCCCACAATCACTTGTACATAAAGAACTTGTCTGTGATTCCAATGAAAAGGAACAATAACTAAACAGAAAATACTACACAAGGTCCATTTGTTCAACCTAGGGAAGCAGCTGGGCAGAACTTCCAATCATGTAGCCATACTGTGATATAAAGGGAGAACAATAATTCTGAAATGATGCGCTTGAAGAGGGCAATGCAGAAGTTACAGGGTAAGGAAAGTGACTGCCAGTTGTCAAACATTAGAAGGGGACTACATGTCACGTGCAAAAAGGGGCAAAGGAAATGCGAATGCTACCAATACCTCTCACCTACAGTTTTCAAAGGGTTTCCAAAAGCATAATAATAATAGCAACCACTCACTGAGTACCAACTATGTGCTCATTATCTCATTTAATCCACACAAAACTAAACTATCAAGGTAAGTATTATAATACCCATTTTGCAAAAAGTGAACAAGAAGACACCTGGCAGACTCATTCAGCAGGACATGCAACTCTTGATTTCGGAATTGTGAGTTTGAGCCCGATGTTGGGTGTAGAGATTACTTGACAATAAAATCTTAAACAACAAAAAACAAACAAAAAAAAAGTGAACAAATTAAGGAACAGGCCATGGTGGCTGGACCAGGATTTTAGAACCAATGTTTGTTTGCTTCAAAGCTGACCCTCTGTCAATTGCCCTATCTTGCCTTACTGCACCATTAACCCTCACACATACTTGTGGACTGTGAGTTCCATGAAGATAGGGACGGAGTATCTGTCTTGTTCACAACTGCATCTGGTGATCAATAAGTACTTGTTGAATGAATGAAGTAGATGAGGCCTAGAGAGATTAAGCGATTTATCCACAATTACACAGCCACTGTTTCACGGGGTGAGGTACTCTGATTTCAAACTCTATACACTACAAGCTAATTAAGATCCTACAGCATACTGGGGTGCCTGGGTGGCTCAGGGGGTCAAAGCCTCTGCCTTCGGCTCAGGTCATGATTTCAGGGTCCTGGGATCGAGCCCTGCATCGAGCCCCGCATCGGGCTCTCTGCTCAGTGGGGAGCCTGCTTCCCTTCCTCTCTCTGCCTACTTGTGATCTCTGCCTGTCAAATAAATAAATAAAATCTTAAAAAAAAAAAAAAGATCTTACAGCGTACTGAGCTAGGTGTGTGTCTTGGGTGGAGACTGGGGTGTGTGTTTTGAGGGGGAGATATAGGACAAACAAGTGAAATAATAGAATAGTTTCATTTTTGTGTTTTCAAAATAAATGCTGAGGTCCTATACGGATGCAGGTAAATCTAAAGGCAGAAAAGGTAAATTTGAAGCAGTCAGAAAGAAGGTGAAGGATGTGAATTGCAGAAGATACAGTAAAGCACTGCTGGATCAGATAAAGGTCTGGGCAAAGATCAAAGTAAATTATACTCAGGGGAATAGTGCCAGCCCCCAAATACCAGGCCATCAGTCACAAGGGTACATGGGTACATGCCAATGGCAGTTTTGCCCATTAATTGAAGCAGAATAAGCAATTCCATGTGGTGAAGGACTTCTGAGCCAAATCGGCAGAGATTCTGCTTGTCTGAAGCTGAACTATCTGCCAAATTCTCCCAAAGTACTGGCGGGACACCCAGACTGGAAATGAGAAACTCAGAAATAATGGGGAGTGCGGTGGGAGGTAGGGAGGTTGGAGGAAGGCATCACCACAGAGTCTGAAGCCTGACTGATTGCTCTTTGTCAGTAAAATCCCCTTGCTCCTTCATCCTGTCTAAGGAAATGAAAAAGGTTTTACAGGACACTCAGTTTAGATGCCAAACCAGAGGCTCTCTAGGTAACACAGACATGAAAAATGGTTCATTCCTCTACAATTCTAATAAACGCCTGTAAGTTTCTAAGAGGAATGTTTCGTGAGGATGACTGCTCCTATGCCCAGAGGAAAAGACCTTCCCTTGGTCTCAACTTAAAAAGACTGGAAGCAGCAGGACCATAGCTGATGACAGTTCCATCACGAAGCCCTGTTAAATCTAGGAATTTAACTAGACAAATAATGATATTCCTTCGTGATGAATTTCAGAATCACATGCATTTGCATTCCAAGCACCTAGCAGAGTGCCAGCCCCATGGTAGCAGTTCAAAATGTTGAAGAACAAAAGGAAAGTAATGGGAAACGTATCATTGGGCACATCTAACAAATGGAGCTAAAAAAAAATCTGTTTTCATAGGAATCTTTGTGTTTACACTGTTTGGATTGAAGAATGGGAGAAAATGAGACCTGTTCTTTCCAAGAAAAGATGAACCAACAAATCTGAGGCGATTCTCATCATTTATAGAAGGTACCCATTATGTGTCAGCTGTAATATCTCATTTAATCCCCCTTGTAACCCTTGAGGAAACTGAAGTGTGGTGAAGTTGTCACTTCCCCAAAAACATAGCTGGCAAGTGACAGAGATTTAATCTGGGATTTAATTCACATTTGTCTGACTCCAAAACCCGCATATGCTCTTTTCACTACAGTTTCATAGGAGGGGGGAAAAAAAGTCACTGCTGTCCATTGAGAAGGCCTTACAACCTTTCTCTGTATTATTGTCTTACTAGAAAGTTAGAGATATAGTCACTTTCAGCTCAGGCAGGATTTAAGAAGCAGAAAGAAGTGATGTCTCAGAAATGCCAGACCTACATTTTGAATCCCACACCCCTCACTGTATTGTGTTCCTTGTTACACTATAAATCTGGAGCTCAAATGCAGGAAAATCTGCACTAATTAAACATAAACAACAAAGAAAACCGTCACATTCCCCTTCTCAGAAACCCTAGAAATTAGGCATATGTAAAATGAAGGTTTCTAATGGAAATAGGGTTTCTGCCTGGCTCATTTCCACAGAATTTAACATTGAGAGAGCCAAGGCCTAGGATTTATCCTCAGTTCCTGGGCAAGGGCCAGGAAAACAGAGCCAGACAGGCAGAGAGGCCAAAGTTGTGAGGCTCCATACTAAAAAGGACACCAAAGTGAGATACTAAGTCATAGGAAGCTGGTGTGGGCTCAGTAGTATGGTTCCAGATTCAAAAGCACAATTATAAGTGACTTGTGAAGGCATCACCTAACTCCCCAGCAAATCCGAAGTTGCACTGGAAATTTCAGAGTCAGGATAAGTAAGAAAATAATTCAAAAGTCAAGATTAAGGAGGCGGATGGGCACCTGACTGGCTCAGTGTGTGGAGCATCTGATTCTTGATCCCGGGGTTGTAAATCTGAGTCCCATATTAGGAGCAGAGATCACTTAAGAAAATAAAAATCTTAAAAAAAAAAAAAAAAGATTAAGGAGGTGGAATAAGTTAATAGGGGAGCCCAGGAATTGCCAAAATCACAACAGAAAGATTGAGAGGGTATGGATGAGAAATGTCTTAAAGCTGACATAAAGGATAGGATCCTACACAATGGGGACTGGTCCTCAAAGGCAAAGGGATGTTAAGCTACAGGAAGAATTCCATTTCTGAAGGAGAAAGGGTGGGAAGAAAAGATGGCTGTATTTGTAAAAAGGGGTCCCTGGAGAATATATTAGCAATATAGTATTAACTCAATAAAGGGGAGTGGGTGAGACGTGTGTATGAGTGTGTGCCGGTGTGTGTGTGTGTGTGTGTGTGTGCGCGCGCGCGCGCGCGCGTGTGCCTCTGTGTGTGTGTGTGTGTAGCCCAGAAGGAAACTCCCCAAAAGGAAATGCATGTGAGGGCTCTGCGCCAGAAAAAGCGATCCAGAGGACTATGGGAGCAAGGCTCCTTTACAGACGGTGTCCCGCAGGAGGCCAGACCCGCAGACTCACCTCGGCCATAGCCCTGCGTGTGCTTGGCGAAGCTCCTCACCACGGCCTCCACGGCCTCCCGCAGCACCGCCGGGCTGCCGGCAGCGCCCGGGGGCAGCGGCAGCCCAGGGGCCCCGGCTAGGAGCAGGGGCGGCGGGGGCGGTGCAGGGGGCGGCGGTGCGGGCGGGGGCCCTGCTGGGGGTGTGGCGGTGGTAACCGCCGCCCCAGTCACTCCGGGCCGAAGCGCTCGCAGAGTACCCCTCCCGCTGGTGCCCACTCCAGGCTGCAGTCGCTGTGCTCGCATCGTCTCCATCTCGGCCGCCAGTGGAGTAGCGGCCCGGAGCCTGCCAGCCTGGCGAGCTAACGGTCCCAGCCACCCCCTCCAGCGAGCGCCCAGGGACTGAGGCGGTGCCGGGGCCCAGCCGTCAGTCAAGAGGGGGCGGGGACGAGCCCGGTTCTATGCCAATCACCAGAGACTGGGCGGGAACTGGAGGGCTCCAGCTCTGCCATAGGCAAATCATTGAGGAGGGCGGAGGTTCTGGGCAACCAATTGCAAAGAGAAAAAGCGATACTCTTTATAAGGGAGAAGCTTATCTTGGGCGCTTCTTCCGAGTCCTGCGGGGAGTACTGGAAAGCAAGCCAGACCCCTGGAACGAAGCTTGCCGTGGGGCGGGCGGGGAGGGGCGTACTGAAGGCGGGGGGAGTCCTGGATGTCAGGCTGAGGAGAATTGTAGACAGAGTAAGAGGATTTTTAGGGATCATTTGTCTGACGACTTCATTTCATGGATGGAGATGAGGAAATAGATAAGTTACGGGAGTTGTCCAAGATCACATGCAATGGGCGGTGGAGCTAAAACAAGGAAAGAATACATTTAATGACCATATGCTTACTATATGTCGGGCACTGCGCAGTATACTTTAGTGCATTGTCTTATTTAATAATCACAACGACTAGATTTTATTACTTTACAGATAAGGAAATGGACACTAAGAGAGGCTAGATAAATTGCTCAAAATTAAAGCTAGGAGGTGGCAAAGAGGGGTTCAGACATAGGTCTTTTGATTCCCAATATTTTGATCTTTTCGTTATATCACACATCGTTAGGTAATTTTCTGATTTTACCTACTCTGATTGGGGGAAATCAAGAGAAAGAGTGGAATGGGCTGCTCCCTTACCTCCCATTAGAGTGAGGAATAATAAGAATATATGCAGAAAGCAGAAAACTGAGAAGTCTAGGGGCAGATTAAGACAGTTACCCTGTCGATAACTTGTTAGGCTGGGTTCTTCAGATTACTCTTGTACACACATACACACACAGATACATACTACACATCCTTTGTCAGTTAACCATCATGCCATTCTTACCTAGGTGAGGTTTTACTACTTTTCTCTCTCTCCTTTTCCTCCCTCTGCAGTGGCTCAGGATGGGGAAAGAAAAGTCAGAAGTAGGAAAAAAAACAAAAACAAAAACGGGGGCACCTGGCTGGCTCAGTCAGAAAAGCATGCTACTCATGATCTCAGGGTTGTGAGTTTGAGCCCCACTTTGTGTGTAGAGCTCACATAACTAAAAATGTTTTTTAAGGGGCTCCTGGGTGGCTCAGTGGGTTAAAGCCTCTGCCTTCAGCTCAGGTCATGATCCCAGGGTTCTGGGATCACCCGCATGGGGCTCTCTGCCTCCACCTCTCTCTCTCTGCCTGCCTCTCTGCCTACTTGTGATCTCTGTCTGTCAAATAAATAAATAAAATCTTTTTTAAATTTATTTTAAATAAAAAAATAAAAAGAAGTAGAAAAAAATGGGGTGCCTGGGTGGCTCAGTGGGTTAAGCCTCTGTCTTCGGCTCAGGTCATGATCTCAGGGTCCTGGAATCAAGCCCCACATTGGGCTCTCTGCTCAGCGGGGAGCCTGTTCCCCCCACCACTCTCTGCCTGCCTCTCTGCCTACTTGTGATCTCTTGTCTGTCAAATGGGGAAAAAAAAAAAAAAAGAAGTGGAAAAAAATGGATGAAATTCACCTGATGAGATGAAAATTAGAACCCCCAGGAATAACTAGGAATGGTCATGAAATAAGAAGCTTGAAAGAGGGTCAGTCGATCTACTGGGATATATCTGTTGGTGGTGGGAGGTAATTTGTGTAGGAGGTACTTTTGTAGAAATCTTAAGTTAAAGAATTTAAGGATGGACATAGGGGAGATTGAGTGAACTGAAAGCCTGTCAAATGCCTTAAAACCTTCAGGACACAGGACACTTGTCTTTTCTTCTGCAACCACAGTTGGTCAGTTGGTCTCCTGCAAGGAAGTGGCTGGAACCTCTAAGTATCCCCTAGATCATTAAAGCTATAGTTAGCATCACCCTCCCTCCCCATTCCTCATTCCCCAAACCCTCAGGCAGAAGTGACAAACCAAAGACTTCTGAACACATTTATTTGATATGTCAAGTGGAGAGAGGAGTGATTTAGGGTTACTCCCCACTTCTACCTGTGGGGGTGTTCATAAGCTCAGACAGAAGAGCAGCATAGAGCCCATGACCCACTCCTTGGGAAAATGAGACAACCTGCTGTGTTGGTTGGGGGAGGAAGGTGGGAATAAAAAGCAGGAAGTTGAGAAGTAAAGCTGAGAGCCAGAAGGGTAGCAGCAGAACTGAGGCTGAGGATTGCTGCAGGAAAATCCCAAGGAGGGTGAAGAAGATATCCTGAAAAGTGGTTAGAGCTGGAAGCAGGGTGTGAACAAGGAGCCAGGCCTGGAGAGAGAAGCAAGACCTACACAACGGGATGGGATATCCAGGAAGAGGGTAGATGTGCAAAGTCATGAACGGGCTGTTGCAGGGCATAACATGGAAAGCAGGGGACTGCCTCTGCAAAAGGGCAAAGAGATTGGAGACTATCCATAAGTAGGGTTTTCCTACTGCTTCTGAACGAATGCAAGTGACTTTGGGACCCACTTGGGGCCCTAGCACAAGTGGCCCTGTGTGTGCCATTTCTATGGCTGGGTACACAAGTATTCCCATATGCATGTGAAGTGACCAGGACATGAATGCATGTGTCTATATGCCCAATAAAGAGAGTACTTACCCTTCCCTGCGAATAAGAGTACTGTGCTTGTGGACACTTTTTTTACTCATGTGTGCGTGCACCGTGCCCAGCAGCACATGCAAAAGACCCCTATGTCCGTGGTGTGTGTGTGAGCTGGTTCTCCCACCTGTCCCATCAAGGTCCTGATCCCTACGCTCCTTGGTTCCTCTCACTCGTCTCAGCGCCCTGGCTCCCCTGGCCCGCCTAGACTCTGGAAGCCCCCTAGCAGGCGGATCTGCTCAGTCTGCATTGAGTGGCGCCTCACCAACTTGCGTTTGGTCCTAGGAGAGCCTGGCGCCCCCGCCTGGGGAGGGGCGGGCAGCGAAGGCGCCCGACCTCCGGGCTGGGGGCGAATGTCGGGGATGGGAGGGTGGGGGCTGACGTTGAGCGGAGGCAGGAAACCAGGCCGCGTTTGCGCGATGTGGTCCAGGAGCAACGTCCCCGAGCCCCTCCGCTCCAGCAGCCCGGGACTCCGCCTCCGTCCGCTCAGCGGAGATACAGCCCCCGGCAGACTCTCCTGAGACTGGCGCGGGGAGGGAGCCGAGCCGGCTGGAGGGAGGGTCAGCGGGGAGGCGCTGTATCGGCGGCGCTCCAGGGACAAGCGGCTGCACTCCGGCGAGTCGGGGCAAATATTTCCGGGGGTATCGAGCTCCACCGGCTCCATGCGGCTCAGTTTCTGCCTCAGCCCTGAAGGCGGACCAGACTCCTGAGCTTCAGGCGCAGTGTTTCGGCGAGAGAGAGGACCCCCACCCGTCACTTTCTCCGCCCACGGGGGCGGATCCTCCGGACCTTCAGTGCTGTGACGCCTGGAAAGACGGGGTCGACTGGTCAGAGTCAGGCCGTTGAATTCCGCGGTCAGGCGCTCGATCCCCGGCCTCCCTTCCGTGGGTGGGACCGGTTGAGGAGGGGCCACTAGGCCCCAGGGCTCGGAGTTGAGCCTTTTGAGAGGTTTTGGAGGGTGACGGGGTGGTTTGGGGAGCGGCTCAGAAGGGGAGGAGTCATCAGGGGGCTTAGGAAGAGGGAATTCGAATACGTCCCGCTTCTCCTCTTCTTCCTGAGCGCGAGGGGACAGCAACCCCCGTCCTCCTCCTCCTCCTCCTCCTCCTGCTCCTTCTCCTTCACCTCCCCCTCCTCCTCCTCCTCCTGCAGTCTGCAGTTGGATTTCTGAAGGCGACGTGCAGACCCCGGGGCTAGGAGGAGCGGGAGCAGGGTCCTCCACCCCCGGGGACGGTGGGGAATTGAGATACTGCCGTGTCTTCTTGGTTCCCGAGGGCGAGGTGTCGGTGGTGATGATGATGACCTCGGTGCCCTTGGCCTTACAGGCGTCCAGCAGCGTGGCAAGGGTCTCGCGGTCCCCACGGTCCAGGGCATGAACAAGCGCCGAGGCGCCCGCGTGATCTCGCACAGAGGGGTCTGCACCGTGGGCAAGGAGCAGCGAGGCCACCGCGGCGCCCCCACCCCCGGCGCAAGCGTGCATCAGCGCGGTGCGCCCCAGGCGGTCTGCGATGTTGGGGTCTGCACCTTGCTCCAGGAGGTAGCGAACCATGCGCGCCTTGTTCTGGGGGTCGTCGTAACGGGCCCGACAGGCCGCCATTAGTGCAGTCTCCCCCTGGGCATCACCCTCATTCACGTAGGCGCCTCCCTCCAGAAGCAAACGGGCCAAGCGTAGCTTACCCTGACCCACGGCCCGAAGAAGAGCGTGGCCCTCGGTGTGCAGCATAGCTGCGGCAGGGGCGAGAGCACCAATGGAGCCGGGACTGGGGCCCGCCGAGGATGTCTAGGGGCGTGGGGGTGGTGGCTGGCGGAGGCCTGAGGGCTCAGTGGCGAAGTCAATCCCTGCGAGAAAGAGAGAGATCTTATTGACGGATTCAGGCAAGGAAACTGAGGCACCGGTGGAAGGAGACGGCGTGGGGAGATCTCCACGGCACTAGTACTTCCTCTAACTCATGCCTTTGAGCCGCCCCGGCCCCCCAGCGCATGCCTGAGAAGGTGGGAAGGGTGCACCCGCATTGAAGGACGAGCGCGCGTGCAAATGCGTACGTGCACGCGCAAGGATACCGCAACCCCACCCTCACCCCACGGCTTATCAGACCTTTCCAGCATCCCCCTTTTCTTATCCGCACTTGGAATACCCCTTTCTAGGATGCTGAACGCCACCCACCCACACACATGCACCCATACATTCACACACATAATTCCCATTCCTAACCTCTTTTAGGTTGCCACAGCCCCAAAAATTGAATGGGGGGAGGGAAGCAGCTTGCGTTTGGGACCTAAAACGGGTGGGGGAGAATTGGGGGGTTTCTTTTGCCCCTGCTATGTTCCCCATCACTCCTTGCTCTTTCCCTCCCAGGCTGTGCGCCCAAATAGATACCTGAATTTCCGCAGGATCTCCGCCGGGCCAGGACTGAGGCCAGGGCCATGGGGCAGCCTGGGTGGCGGAGCTGGGTTCCCGGGGGCCCACATGGCGTGGGGAGGGGCACTCGGATTCCCTTGGTGTCAGTATCTGCGCCCGGGCACCGAATCCTGGTCCCTCCTCCCGGTGCGCCCCGGGCAAGGCGCCGGCTCGGGAGGAGAGAAGCTGGGGGGGGGGGGGGGCGGAGCTCTGCCTTGCTATTTATAGCCTAGTCTCTGCTGGTGGGGGCGTTGGGCACCAAACCGTTCCCCCACCCATGCACACATAAAGCCTCAAACCCTAGAGGCTCCAATCCTGACTTCTCTTGCTCAGCCGACCTCCCCTCAGCCCCAACAAACCTAAATGTTTCTTAGGAGACTCCTCCGCGACTCAAACTGGGACCATCCCAATTCTTCGCTGAGCAGAGCCCCATTCTCCGCGATAGGTGTGTTTATGCGCGCCTATGCGCCCACTCTGACCTGCCACACACAGCAAATGGCACACTGTGCAGAGGCGGAGAAAGGCGATTGAGATCCACAGCCGGAGTCCATACTGCGCAGAGAGAAGCAAGAGATCTGGCTGCCTTCTTGTAGTTTACATGTCAGGGAGAACTGGAGCCAGGCACAGTGGTACATCCTCACTCCACCTCCGCCCAAACGGAACACACAGCACACGTAAACTTGAACCTCAGATCCCTTGTACAGACCTCAGATAAGTATGAGGAGAGTGGATATACTGGGTCATTTTTAGCTACACCAGGGAGCATTCCCAGATGCCTTCCTCCCCATATTCTTGGAGCGTGAGAGGGAGAGAGAAAAGGGGCAGAGAGAAGAGCGAACCTTGTAATACATCCCTTTCTCATTGCATCTCTTTACACTCAGTCTTGCTTAGACTCATTATTTTTCCAGGTTGCTTGAGGGTCTCTGTCCAATTGCTCCTTAAGTCTTCTCTCTGCCTATTTGTCGCAATCGTAATCGGTCTCTCGGCTGCCTGTCTCTGCCTCTCCTTGCCACCTGCCCTGTCTCCATGGTTACCATGCTTCCATCTGCATATTTTAGGAAGGAGTTTGTGTCCAGCTGGAAGGCATGAGGGGAAGTGGAAGATGAGGAAAAAATCCCAAGGATTTGGAAAACTCACCTGATATAATTCAGACTGGAAGCCACCAGACACAAGATACTAAAAATAGTGTTTCTGGAGAAGGAGGGGGAGAAATATTGCAGGGAAGCTACCCATTTGCACCAGCTACATTTGTTGGACACCAGCTGTATGCTAAGTACTTCACATGCGTTATTTCCAATCCTCAGAACAATCTTGTAAGATAGGCATCTCCTTGTTATCTCTTGTTATAGATGAAGAAACTGAGACTTACTAAAGTTAAGCAAGTTCTCCAAAGCCTCACAGCTTTGTTTCTGTCCTTTTCCAAAGACTGGGCACTTGCCACTACACCTGTAGCCTTCCAAGTCCAGAGGCTTCACTCCCAGGGCCATTTTCTCAGACATGTGGGACAGTCTTGACTGACTCCTAGGTTTTATCACCACTCTGAATTATTTTCTCTCTCCATTTCTGGGGTTGTTTTTGTGGTGTGTGTGTGTGTGTGTGTGTGTGTGTGTATGTGTGTGTGTATGAAAGTAGGATTCCTCTCCACCACCACCTCCCATCCACCCCCACCACCAAGGCCTAGGAAGAACTGAAAGGCAAGCGAAAATGCAGGAAACACTGGGCTCCTGTCCTGCCCCAACTCTGGTTCTCTGATTCCTAATCCTTCCTTCCCCAAACTTTCCTCCCAACTTCTCATAGACATGGCAGCAACCCACAAAGAGGGGGAAAATAGAAAAGAGGTATTCATTGGTGGTGCTGGAGGGAAGCCGTGTAGGATTAGAGGGAAGGTTGGAGTAATGGAGGGGCCAGGCTGTGAAGCCCGAGTCACAAAAAGACTGATCCTAACGAACAACCGTTTCATTTTTCTGTGGGAGCTTCCTCAACAGAGTCCCTCGGTGAGATCTAAGTGTCAGGTTCCGTCTGCGGACTCTCGCTAGCCAGCAGATCCCCCATCTGAGATGAGGTCGGAAAAAACCGACCCCTGGTTGATTTTGCAGCCCCATCTTCCTTCGCGCCGCCGGCGGCTTCCCAAGCCCGGGTTCAGGTTGAACTCTCCCCCTCCCTACGTTTCGTAGGCTTCAAGTGGGCGGATCTCCCTCCTGGTCTTCTCCTAGATTGGCCGGGAGAACTCACCAATGGGGAGCTCTGAGAGGCGGACCTACAGCGCCACCAGCTAGAGGAAGACCAGCAAATTTCAAGTTGGCTGCGACGTGGGCTCCGCGTGGGGGAGGGGCAGCAGGTAAGGCTCGGTCCGGGTGGCCCTGACCTGGTTCTGTCCCACATCTCCCGAACTAGTTCACCAGGGCCAAGCTGCGAAATAGACAACGCTTTCCCGCAGCCTGTTGGATCTAGCCCCCTCTAGTTTCCTACTCTTCTTTCCCTTTCTCTCCAGGGCTCCCATTGCTGGACTGATTATATACCAGAAAACTGCAGTTTTTCTTTTCGTGCATAGAGGAGAGAGATTAAAGCACAAAGTGAGGAATGCTCACTCTTGTATCTCTGACTCTTTGCTGTGGCATCAGCCTCCCTGGAATCTATTCCTGTTATTCCCTTGTCTAAGAGTCTGACAAACTCCTGTTATCCATCAGGACTTAGTTGAAATATTACCTCCTACCTGTAGCTTTCCTGGACTACATTCTCCTCCTCCTCCTCCTCCTTCTCCTCCTCCTCCTCCTCCTCCTCCTCCTCCTCCTCCTCCAACCCCTCCTCCTCCTCCTCCTTCTTCTTCTTCTCCTTCTCCTTCTTCTTTTTCTTCTTTTTTTTTCCCCTAAAGAATTAACCGTTCCCCAGTCTGACGATAGTGTTTTATGCATATCTCCGTTAGAGCCCTTAGTGGGCTCTCTAATGTTTCTGTTCTGAGAATATAAGGTTTTGTAAGCAGGTTCTTGTACTAATAGCAAGTGCCCAATAAAGGTTAATTGAATCGAATGGATTGGGAAAGCAGAATGTAAACTCCTAACGTAATTGGGGAACAAGTAATAAAAGACAAAATACAACACAATATCTAATTAAGATATCTTAAATTAGTGGCTTGTAATATAATTGCTCCCACAGTCAAGAAAAGGGAGAAAGCTAGGAGGAGTGGGACGGTAAGGGGAGACTTGATGAATCACAAGGTCTTAAGTTTGGAAGAGCTCTCAGAAATCATGTATTCATTCATTCAACAGATATTTATTGAGCACCTACTATATGCCAGACATATGCTAGACAATGGGGATCACAGTGAATCCTCTACTTTAGATGTGCATCCTTCCTCTGATAAACTGTATTCAGTAAATTGTTATCCAGCTTCTGTTTTAAAGAGGACTCCCTCTCTCACTTCGCAGGTCATTCCATTTTTGGATATTTGTTCCTCAGTTAATATCCAACAAATATTCTAGACAAATATATAGCTCAACGTAATGCATTCCTCACTTTCATTGTAAAAGAGAGGGACCTGTCCTGATTAAGAACATGGATTTGAATTCCAGTAGTATTCTTAAAAATAAAGAAAACCATCCCTTATGGTTTCTGATAAAAGAAGTAATATACATTTATTCTAGAAAATTTGGGAATACATTAAGGTGTAAATCAAAATGCCTATTGTTCTAGAATACTTGGAAATACATAAAGGTATAAGTCAAAATGCTTATTATTTAATGACCATGATCTAGTGATAACGATTATTATTACTTTAATATTTATCCTTTCAATTTCTTTTCTGCATACATATATATGTATATACGTGTGTGTGTATGTTACATAAAACAGGCTATACAACAAATACAATTTTATATCATGTTTTTCTCCATTTTATACTGTGAACATTTTTTTCCTTTTATTTTTTTTTAAAGATTTTATTTTTATTTATTTGAAACAGAGAGAGAGAGATCACAAGTATGCAGAGAGGCAGGCATAGAGAAAGAGAGGAGAAAGCAGGCTCCCCGCAGAGCAGAGAGCCCGATGCGGGCCTCGATCCCAGGACCCTGAGATCATGACCTGAGCCAAAGGCAGAGGCTTAACCCACTGAGCCACCCAGGCACCCATCTTTTTTCCTTTTAAATATTACTTGAAGTCATTTTTCTTTCTATATAATAGTCTAAAATGGATATTCGATTTTTTTTGACCATTCATTGTTCATTGGACCATTTAGGTTATTTCAGAAGTTTTGATCCCATGGATAGCTCTATAATGACCATCCTTGTATTTACAAATCTGATTATATATATGATGATTTCTTTGGGACAGATTTTTTTAAGTAGGGTTATTGGATTAAGGATATGAACATTTAAGAGGCTGTCGATTCAAATGACCAAATTGCTCCCCTGACAGACTGTGTATAAACACAATCCTTCCAATCAGGTATAAGAAGGTCCATGTCAAAAAAACTGGCAGCCTGACTATTTATTAAGTCTTTGTCAATTTGATAGGTGAAGAGTGGTTTTATTAACCATTCTTCTGTCAATTACCTATTCATGTCCTTTGCACATTTTTCTATTGGTATGATTTTTTTTCATTTGGATTTCCATGAGTTCATATAGTTCATATAGAACTATAGTTCATATAGTACTCATTTCCATGAGTGTGTGTGTATATATATATATATATATATATATATATATATATGGTTAACTCCTTGTCATATTAATGATAAATATAGCAAATCCTAAATATTAGAGTGCTCTAGGCCTCAGTCTCTGGATCTCTTCTTTTCTCTGTTCACATCTACCCCATTCGGCATTCCACCCAGTCTCATCGCTTGAAATATTTGTTATTGGTAACTCTATGAGAATGTAAGCTCCATTTCAAGTCCACGGGCATAGCAGTTTTTGTTTGTTTTGCTCACTGCTATATCCCTAGCACTTGGAATAGTGCCTGGCATATAGCAAGCACTTAGTGAATATTTGTTGACTGAATTAAGATGGTATTATTATTATTATTATTGTTCCCATTTGTAGATGAGGAAACAGGTTTAGAGATATTAAATTAATTGCTGGAGGTTGTGTAGCTGGAAATGACAGAACTGGAATTCAAATCCCTGTTCTTAACCACTACATGTACTGCCTTTCTGGAATTTGATGTAGTGGGTTTTCTGTATGTTTTGTTGAAACCTGCTTAATAATTTCCACCAGAATACAGTTACTACAGTGAGTATCATGTATATGAGATGTTGTTGGGAGAAGGAGAGTACAAGGATGACCTCTAGGGAGGGTTGACTATAAGGAAAAGCAGTTTGGGTCCAGATTATAGAATAACCTAAATATCCCCAAGAAGTTAGACTCAATCACAATCTTAAATAGAAGAGACACACTGTAGCTTCCTGACCTGAGTTTGGTAGAGATGGGCAGTTTATAGTTTTCCAATCACAAGTATATTGCCTCAGTTAAGTAAAAATATTGTCTTCCTTTTACCCCATATCCTTGGGGGTCACTTGGTTAGTGTCTAGAAATAGAGTTTGATTTGTCTAACCTCAAAGCTCACAAACTTTTCTTGACTCCTTACTGCTTTGCAGTCAAACCAGCTCCCATCCCCACTGCTAGAACTGTGTATGTCAGGTGGAAAGAAACCTAAACCATTGGTTAGAGTGTCCTTCCCTTGAAAGGACCTGAAGACATGCTCACAAATTCATTCTCCTTCTCTAGTGTTTATGAGACATCCGTTCTCCCCTAATATGCTCTCTCTCTTTTTTTTTTTAAGATTTTATGTATTTATTTGACAGGCAGAGAGAGAGAGAGAGAGAGAGCACAAGCAGGGGGAGTGGCAGGCAGCCAGGCAGAGGGAGAGGGAGAAATAGGCTTCCCGATGAGCAAGAAGCACCATGTGGGGCTTGATCCTGAAGGCAGCCATTTAACTGACTGAGCCACCCAGGTGCCCCTTAATATGCTCTTTCAATCAAATCACAGTTTAATCTATTAACTGACAGCCATTTTTCCTCACATTTTTTGCTGAGCCTAAAACTTTCCAAATTCCTCAGACACACATTTTCCACCCTCTCCTTCCTGCTACATATTATTAATCTCATCTACTATTCTGTTGCTATATTCCTAAATTATTTCTCTTATTAAAAAAGCAATATTCAGGGGTGCCTGGGTGGCTCAGTGGGTTAAGCCTCTGCCGTCGGCTCGGGTCATGATCTCAAGGAATGGAGCCCCGTATCCCTCTCTCTGCTTAGCAGGGAGCCTGCTTCCTCCTCTCTCTCTCTGCTTGCCTCTCTGCCTACTTGTGATCTCTGTCAAATAAATAAATAAAATCTTAAAAAAAAATAAAATAAAAAATTAAAAAACAATATTCAGTATAGAAAACAAACTTTAAAATATACATAACCCCCCCTAAAAAAAGCCCCACAAATCCCATTACCTCAGATTAGCCAGTATTAATTTTTGGTGTGTATCCTTCAAGAACAACTTTTTTTTTTCATCATAAATGTATATGTATATATAAAAATTGTATATGTGTGTGTTTGACAAAATAGATAACCTTATACATATTTCTAAATCTTTTTTTTTTTCACCAACTAGGGCATTTTTGTTGAGCCGTATATTTCTTGTTTAGAGTATTTGTTGGATATTAATTGAAGAACAAATACCCCAAAATAGAATAACTTGTGAAGTGAGATAAGCAATCCTCTTACTAAAGATGGGTAAATAGAAACTATATAACAATTTACTTAAAAAAAAATTTACTAAATATGGTCTATCAGGGGAAGTCTACATATCTAGAGTAGAGGATTCACTCTGATCCCCGTTGTCTAGCACTGTGTCTGGCATATAGTAAATGCTCAGTAATTATTTGTTGAATAAATGAATACATGATTTCTGGGAGCTCTTCCAAATTTGAGACTTTGTGATTCATTAAGCCTCATTTCACCATCCCATTCTTCCTAGATTTCTCCCTTCTCCCATCTTATTAAGGGTATATACCCTTACTAGCAACATAATTTAACATTGTTGATGTTGACCTGGTCACCAGACTGAAGTAGTGTTTGTCCACGTTCTCCACTATAGAGTTACTCTCCCCTTTCCTAAGCTGAATTAGACAAAATTCCCTATATATAGTCTACACTTAGGGAGTGGAAAGTTATACTCCCCTCTTCAGGGTAGAGTCTATATAATTTATTCAGAATTCTACGTGAGAAGTTTGTCTTTTCTCCCCCATGTATTAACTTACTTAATCATTTATTTATATCAGTGTAGACTCATGGATATTTGTTTTATACTTTGGGGTTATAAGCTAATACTACTTTATTTTATTGCTCAAATTCTTCCAACTTTGGTCATTGGGAGCTCTTTCAGTTGACTCTTAGGCCCTTTTGAAATAGCCCCACCAATGTATGTATGTGTGTTGTTGTTTTGAGTACTTCTTTTCTTTCTGGCACTAGAAGATGCTCCCGGCTCCCCTTATATATTTTCTGCCCAAGCCCTAGAATCAGCCATTTTTCTAAAAAGATGTTCCTTTTGCTGGAAAACGGTATTGGAAACCAAGATCTGAGTGCTAGGTGTGCTCTTTGTCACTGGAATATCATTTCTTGCAAGTTTCATTTTCATTTGGTAACTTTACCTTCTAACCTATCTGCCTCTGACTCACCCCTCAAAATCGATAACAAGAAGCAGAGTTCAGTAGCCAAGGGTCTAATCACTTACGCACTTTTTAACTTTTACTTGAGAAAGAGAGAGAGAGTAAGGGAGGGTGCAGAGGGAGAGAGGGAATCCAAACAGACTCCCCACTGAGCAAGGAGCCAATGCAGGGCTCCATCTCATGACCCTGAGATCATGACCGTGAGTTCATGACCTGAGCTGAAATCAAGTCGGACGCTTAACCTACTGAGTCATCAGGCACCCCCACTTTCCCATTTGTTCTACAGTTACACTATATTGCAATTATCTATCCTGTGGGACCATGTCTCATCCATGTCTGTACTTCCGAAAATATCCTGCCTGGTACAGTGCAGCCTACCCCATCAAAATATGTTGAATTACACTGGCTATTTGGGTCCTAAGGAGAAAAGATTGAGTATCTTGTACCTCTCTGGCTTCCCATGATTCTACTATACTTTTCATTTTGTTTTTGTCTTTATCAGGTTTTTCTCACTGGATCACTGAATACCCAGGCCCCCTCCACCATGGCCAGTCGGGGTGGGGGCCGGGGTCGTGGCCGGGGCCAGCTGACCTTCAACATGGAGGCTGTGGGCATTGGGAAGGGGGATGCTCTGCCCCCACCCACCCTGCAGCCTTCTCCACTTTTCCCTGTGAGTATCTTCTCCCCTTGTGTGCCCCTGGCTGACTGTATATGAGCCTGGATTCCTCATGGGCCAGCATAAAACTCAGCTTGCCCCCTCCTGTCTCTATGCTTTCAACTCACATGGGATGTTGTCCAGGCAAAGTAGTTTCTTATACCCCCAGCTCCCCATCTTTCAAAATGCTGTGTTGTTCCCCCCATTTTTCTCTGGTTTTTTTGGTCAGTGGGAACATTGGATTGAATTGGGAGGAGAGACCATTCTAGGTTTGTACTCTAGTGTTTGTTTTGTTTTCCCTGAACTGACCACTGCCCCTGCTTCCTTAGCCCTTGGAATTCCGCCCAGTGCCTCTGCCCGCAGGAGAGGAAGGGGAGTATGTCCTGGCACTGAAGCAGGAGCTACGAGGGGCCATGAGGCAGCTCCCCTACTTCATCCGGCCAGCTGTCCCGAAGAGAGGTCAGTTGGAATGCTAGCATCATGTTCTGAATGCCTTTCATGAGTAGTGCCCTGTACACAGCACCACTGGGGGGCCAGAGAGGCCAGAAGAGCCACAGGAAGCTGACTGTTTAGCTGGGGAGATCATAACAATTACCCCTGTATTTGAAATTTATCCATGGTTTGTTCTGAGTCTCATGACAGTCTCACGACAGTAGGAGATTAAGCATCACTGTGCTCATTTCATAGGTATAAAGGGAATATATCAACATGGTTGACAGGTTGGATATTACAGGCATCAAACAATCAGAAAGGAGGCTGATGCTGGGTGTGTGAGAAGCCCTCCTAAGGTTAGCAGGATTCTGGAGAGGTCAGGGAGACCAGGAGGGACCAGAGAAAGGGAGTCATTTGGGAGGCTTGGGATAGTGGATATTTACCAGCTGGTGTGGAAGTGCAGTGTTTGAGGGTACTGATAAACAGTGCTTTCCAGCGAAAGCCTTAGAAGCTGAAGCTCAGAGGGATGAAAGACTTGCCTGGTAGCCACCCCCCACCCCCACCCATTAACTTCACAAAGAGTCCAGAGAAGACTGAAACCCTGATCTCTTGCTCTTTAGTATCCCTTCCTTTCCATAACTCTCAACATGGCTGTGCCTTTGGGTTAAGGGAGATGATATTATAATTTGGGGTGACCAAGGGACAAGGTAGAAGAATGTTGAAGGTCCTCATGAAAGCTGACCCCCTGGGTTCTGGGTTTGGGGTGAAGGAACAGACAATGCCTGAGTATCGAGTGGGCTGGGCCCTCAGGAACAACCCTGTTCTAGGGCTCTGAAAGGATAAAACTTTGACCCTTGGCCTCTGACCCCTCAGATGTGGAGCGTTACTCAGATAAATACCAGATGTCTGGGCCGATTGACAATGCCATCGACTGGAACCCTGGTAGGTGGTGGGCCCTTTCATTTACTGCCCTTTTTTAAATCCTCAAGATGCCACAAGCCACCAACCTGTCCACCTTTCTCAGCCCACCCCCCACTCTATTCAGTATTTACAAACTGGAGCCCAAGATGTGTTCCAAAACACTCTCTGACTCTACATGGAAACCTATTAAATAGCCCCGCTTTCTGGAGGTTTCCAAGACACAGTTTTGTTCTAAGTAACTATGACCCAGCTAACCCCTTCCTTCCTCACCATTATTCTGTCTCTTACCTCTCCTTTTAAAACCAGTTATTCATAGGAGACCCCAGGCAGGGTCTTATTGACGTTTACATTCCCACTGTTCCCAGATTGGCGACGTTTACCCCGGGAGCTAAAGATCCGAGTGCGGAAGCTACAAAAGGAACGTGAGTGTATCTGGGAAAAGGAGGCAGGAGAGACATTTCCTTCACCAGCTGGAGGGCCCCGGAGGCAGTTGGTGGTCTTGCCTGCCCTTCCAGTTCCAACCCACTCCACCCACTATTGTAGCTGGATGCCATGGTGGCCACATGAGGGCAGCAGAGTGACATCATCTCTGGGAGAGGGTGGGGTAGAAAGCTAATAAGGAAGTTTGCTCTCTGATGGTTCGTTCACCTTTTGATTCCTTGACCAGGGACCACCATCCTAATCCCCAAGAGACCCCTTAAGAACACAGAAGATAAGGAAGAAACAATACAGAAACTAGAGGTAAGGGGAAATGTGCATAGAGACCACTTGGACCCTGGACTCATTGCCTGTCCTTTGGCCTCTGTGTGCTTCTCTCTTTCCCTTCTCTGAGCTGAGTCTGAGTTTCTCCTTCTGCTCATCTCCACATAAGACCCTGGAGAAAAAGGAGGAAGAAGTGACTTCAGAGGAAGATGAGGAGAAAGAAGAAGAAGAAGAGAAGGAAGAGGAAGAAGAAGAGGAGTATGATGAAGAAGAACATGAAGAGGTGAAGGGGCTCTCCTTCCACCCTCAGTCCCCGTGTCTTCCTCATCAGCTGTGGGGGTCTCGACTCCATCCACCAGCGATGTTTTCTCTAGAGGGTTGGAGAGCCAAAGGAGATGTGCCCCAGAGGATTGTGCCCTCCACTTCATGTGTCCCTAGGGTCTTCTCAAGAGCAAACTGCAGCCAGAAGGGACTTCCCAGGCCCGGGATGGTTTCGTGGGGAGGGGAGTGGAGGGGCCTGACACACCGGGAGGAAGGAAAAGGCCGAAAGCAAGCCTGACTTGGATTTCTATTTGTTCTGTTTCAGGAAACTGATTACATCATGTCATATTTTGACAATGGAGAGGACTTTGGGGGTGACAGTGATGACAATATGGATGAGGCTATATACTGAAAAAGGACCCTGAACAGCACCCTGGGCCTTTGGATCTTTTTTTTATTTAAGATACAGAGAGTAACTGTCCCTATTATTTGGTTTTTGGACAGGCAGATCATTTGCTAAGAGCCCAGTTGAACTGTTTGGCCCTGGGGATAGGAATGGACAATGCTGACAGCTAGCTTTCTTTTGTACCCTTCCCCCCTGCCTTCCGTGTATCACCTCTGATAGCTTGGGCAAAGGGCAAAGGACCAATGGCTTAACTGTATGGAAGAAAGAAAGGAGGGTCAAAGAAACACTGGTGTCGCTGGAGCCGAGACAGCTGAACGTATGTTCCCACCCACTTTCTTATAGTGAAAGATAATTGGGGATGTGTGCAATTAGGAGGAATAAGACCAGCTTTATATTTTTAAATAAAATGTTTTCATCCGTCTCTCTGTTCAGGGTAAGGCCTGGTGGGAGAGGCCTGGAGGAAAGAAGGGAGTGCCTAGCTGGGCCATTCTTTCCTTACGCATCAGAGTCCACTGTGACACAATGGGGGTCACAGCCTTCCTGTCCTTTATTCCTCACCTCCCACTCCATTGGTGGGACACATACTCCCAATCTAGCCCTGCCAGGGAACAGTCAGGAACTCATCGAGGAGGCGCGCAGAGAGAGTAGTAGAGAACAGCCCTTTCCCTGAAGCTGGCATCTGAGCATCTGGTCCTTGGGCCATGGGACGCCTGGGGATTGTCTCTTTTCACATGTGTTCACAGGGACATGGGCCCTCTCTTTCCCACACTTGACCTTGATCTTAGCCTTGTTTACAAGGAAAGATTGCAGCTATTTTTGCGAGAGAGAGTCAAGAAAGCCAGGTGCAGGGAGGGAGTGGGGAGGAGGTGCTGATTCTTCGTCATCGCACACCCTTTTCCAGGCCCCTGGGGACCCCACATTGAAAGCTAGGTCTGTGCAAAGGGATCCCCCATTCTCCACTTCCGGAAGCTGCTTTGTGGCTGAGTTGCAGTTTCTCTTTTGATTCTTCCTTTGTGGAATTTAGTTAGCCTTTCTTACTCCTTTCTTGGAGTAGAGGGGGTGGGCGGTATTGCTTTACAGGAAGTAAAGAGGGTGGGGAGGAGGGGAGTGACTTAGGGACACTCACAGCTCGGAGAGATGCTTTCTCGCCCACACAGCTCTCCCTGGGGTGAGGTCACTTCCCTAGGCTCTGATTGGCTTCCCATGAAGCCCTCGATGAGCTGATTGGTTTCAGCCACTTGCCATGCAACGGTCACGGGCGAGGTGCGTGTCCAGAATAGGGACTGAATAAGGAGGCAGGCACAGATAGCTGGCATGCTGTCATAGCGACCCTACTAAACATTTGAAAGTTATAAAGAGGGGATGGAAGAGAACCTTCAAGAAATTCTCCAGCCATCTTCAGGCATAGTGACTGGCAATCTCCTGTTAGGTATTTCTGACCCTGTTGTAAAAAATGAATAGGGGCTGTGACTCCGTTGAGGGAAAGCACCTTGAAAGCCTGGTTTGTCTGTGGTAATTGGTATTAAGGTAGAGGCAGCCAAGAGAACAGAGAAAGAAGCAGGAATAGAAAGAGAACATTCCAGAGTTATTAAGCAATTTGTGGTGACTGTTCTGTTTCCTTTTCTAGCTCTCCAAGGTGTTAGGTGAGTAGAATGGTGGGGGAGGGGCCGTGGGACCTGTCACTGGGGTTTCCCATGGTCACACTTAAGCCTGTAATTGTGGCTGTGGAGAAATCAGCAAGAAACAAATGTGAAAGACACTGAAAAATCTTTTGCCTCCTGTCCCCCTCTCTCACATATACCAGTCCTAACCTGATAAACTGTATCTGTGTTTATGTTGGGGGCATAGCCATCCCCCCAGATCCCACCTATTGCCAGCCTAGGACTTTAAAAGAGTAGAAGCAAAGAAGACTCTGGACAAAAGTGAGCAGAGGAGGACCGGGACACAATCCTCCCCCACCACTCTATACATACATCTTTTCCCATGAAATGGGAGAAAGGAGGGCAAAGGTTAGAGTGATCACTTGGGTTTGGTTGCACTGCCTCAAAAACAAAGCGTCAGAAAGATCAGACCATTCTTGGATTCTTTCCTATCTGGCGTCCTGCCACTCCTGGCAGGTGACCTTGCTGAACAAAGCCAGAGACACGAGATCTAGCAGCTTCCCCAGATTCCAGAACTGTTCCAGGCAGAGTTAGACTGTTTCCATTGACCTCTCCCCTACTTTCCATAGGTTCCATCAGGCAGGCTGAGGCTGAAACCTAAGGTCTAGTAACCAGTCACGACTGTTTATTTCTCTGGAGGACCAGCTGAGAAGTTAGAGGTTGAGGATCCGTCTGCAGACATTTAGAGAGGACCCACAATGTGCTTGCTCAGCCCTCTGCTACCTGCCTGCTTATGTTGAACAGATTGCTCCCACACCCATAGCCAGGCCCATGCTGGCCTCAGGCAGGGTGGGTTCTCTGGCAAGAATCCTACCCTTCCCTGCTCTTCTGTTCCATCCTAGTAGCTCCTAGTGCCCTCCCATGTTGGGCAGGAAGCTTGAGAGTGGGGTCTGCAAACTTCAAAGGGACTCCAGTGGTTTGAAGGACAGCTGAATGGAAAACCTGGATGCAACATGTTACTCAGAAAATTGGAAACCCAAGAAAATTGGAAGGTCAGCGATCAGGTGGATAGGGTGCCCATGGCTTAGTGAGGAAAAAGCAATTATTTCCAATTCATTTTTATTGCTGCGCAAACTTTGAAAGGAAGGAAGGGTGGCCTGTAGGCATGGGCTGGTTAAGAACTAATCCAAAAGGAAAGTCTGCCATCTCCACTGAGCAAAGCACTAGTTATGGTCTGATGTTTATGGAGTTACGGATTATGGAATTTCACCACCCCACAGCCTTGTGCCCTGGGAATAATCACGACAAGGCTTCAAGCCTCAAATGAGACAGAATTTGGATTAGCGATCCACTAAGAACACTTCAGGCTGATGTTGATCCACCTGCAAGAGTCTAAATGGTTTTGAGAACAAAGGTTAGACGTGTCCAGCTTTTCCTGAACTCATTCCATCCCCTGGATTTCCCCACCTATTTTCAGCCTGGGCAAGCTAAAGATACCTCAGGCATGCAGCCAGTCCTTTCCAAGAAACAGCCTCAGCCCTGGTAGGTAGCAGGAGGATCAGCAATTCTATCAACTATTCAGGGAGAGGACAACCCCTGCATCACAGGTCAAGGTCACAATCTGCAGGTCAGGACTCACATCAAGCAGTGTGGAGAAATTTCTGACTGAGGAAGGGACTGGTGGGGCAGGGCTTCTTCATCTCCCCAGACATATTATGTCTGGCCAGAGGACAGGGAAGAGATGTGAGCTAGACAAGAATAGCTCAGTTAGCTAACCGAGTCAGACCAGTGGTGACCCCTTCGCCGTTGACCTTTCCCCTACTGAGCCTCACTATCTCCTCAAGGTCATTTGGGATCAGAAAGCTGAAAATAAGAAGTTCCAGTATCACCTCAGAAAGGCCTTTGCTTTATCTCCAGCAACTTAGTTTGCTGTTTTGCATCCTAAAGGGAAGGGAAGTTCCCCCCGGGGCACCCTAATGGGACACAGTGGGAAGACAGTGATCCAGCCCTAACTGCAGGACCTGAGAGGCTAAGGCCCAAGACTTTTAAGACCTTTTTAGGGTCCAAGGATTCCTCAGACACAGATCTGACAAACACAGGGAGAGGCTATGTCGCCACGACCTTTGGGTCTGAGACTGTTCCCCATTCTTAAACCCCTCCTACTCCCTGGATCCTCAGCTGTGAGATGGCTTCCCAAAACTTGGACTCCTGCCTCTCCCTGAATCTTCCCCATCCTGTGATTCCATTTCTCTTGGTACACAATGGTCAATGGGAAATATCCAATTCCTGTCTTTGACATTCTTTGTTACATTCAGGGCAGAATTGAAAGTACTGGAATAGGAGGGAGATTAGTTATACCTGTCTTTGCCTTACCAAAGAGGGTGGGGGTAATAAACTCACCCAAGTCAGGAACACAGATCTGGAGTATTTCCTATCTTGGGGAGAGAAGAGATGAAATCCCATTTGGACAGGGAAAGGAACCCTGGTACTCATCCTCCTGCTCTTGTATGGCGGAAGATGTAGCCATTCTGGAAAGAAGATTCCCTCATATAAGGAGATCAAGGCAACTCTTTCACTTCATTTTTCTGAGTCAGGGGAAGTAAGAGGAAGTGAAACAAAGATGGGCTTAGTGGGAGAAAGGGCAAATGCTGACCAGCCCTTTTCTCAGCCCTCTGCTTCCTGTCTCCAAGCCTCTCTCCTGGCCCCTAGACAATCTTTCCCGTCTGACCATACTTGGCTGCTCTTAGCCCCTCACCTCTCCCTTACTTGGCCTGGCTCCTGTTTTGAGACTTGTTTTTCACCCTGAGCCACCATTCCAACACCTGTCCAGAGATATCAGAGATGTCTACAAATTTCCCAGGAGCTGGCCTGGGCCAGGTCAGGAGGTATGACTTAGGGCCAGAAAGAGCTTATCACTCACTCATTCTTATTGTCTTTCATATTCTTTTCCTCTTGTTGATGCTCTCTCCGTGTCTTTTTTTCCATGTCTCTCTTTGCCTTGTGTCTTTAGCACTGTGGTGCCTAACTTGGGTTATTTATGGGTGATGTAGTGAGGAATATTTGGAGTTGCAGACAGTATATCTTCAAGTGTTTCAATTTAACTTTTAGGATCTGGTGGAGGAAGATAAAATTATTTTTATGCTACACCACACAAATGTACTGTGTGGTATAAATCAAAATTTGCCCTTTTTAAACATAAAATAGGTACTTCAACAGCATTTTTGGCTTCTGACAGGTGACTTTGGAGTGTTCCAGAAGCCCCAAGGGAAAATGGTTCATTCTCCCTAATCTTAGGGGTCCCTCAGAGGAAATATTTGAGAAGCTCTCCTTAGAGGAAACAACTTAAGACAAACCTAAACACCAGACAGGAGTCAGGCAGACATACAGGGGTGAAGCTGGGGAGTGTGATATAACAAGTAGTGATAGAAGTGAGCAAACGAGAGCCTGCCTGGTCCCTTCAGCTCTTGCGGGTGGACGCCATGAAGGAATGTGGGCTGCTTGTTACCAAATATAATTGCTTTTTAAGAGGAGCCAGAACAGTAGCTTTTGGTGAAATATGATTTTTTTAATCTTTACCACCCATTCAAATTTTTAGGAAGAAATTGTACTGGTTTCTAAACATCTGCAAGCTCATTGCACCAATGGCCCCCTGGTTTGTAGGCCCTGATCTCAACTAATATTTCCTCAATTTTCCAAAGCTGTATGAGACTCATCTGAGCTTTCAAGATCTCAAATTCTATTCCCAAAAGTTGAGGGCAGTGAGGTGCGTGAGGTTGCAAGTAAATTTGGAGCTCTCCTACAGGATAGCTTGAAGAGCTAGGACTGAAGAGAAGCCTCTGGGTACCACTGACGGGCTTCTTTCTCCAAGAAAAGCAAAGCAGGCTTTGGCCACAATCCTACCACCCTTTCCTTGATCTACAGAGATATGGAGCTAAAAACATCTTGGGGACTTGAACAGAAAGCAAGGTCTCCTTAGAATGGGAAGGTAAGACAGGCATGAAAAACTAGAAATGGAGTGAAATGGGAGAACAGGAGACAAAAGCAGGATTCACTGTGAATCTGGGTAGATGAAGGAGGAAGTCAGAATTTAGATATGTGAAGTGGAGAAGGAGGGTCTTTAGCCACAGAACCGTATAAGGGAAACATAATTCTCATGCCCCTGACCTCCACCTCCCCTCCCAACAACTGAAATCCTTCCTCTCTCCATCTGTCCAGAAAGTTAAAAATATCGAAGCTGGGCACCCAGCCCTGCCAGGACATTTCCAAGAACCCGTTTACCGACCCCTTGATTGACTTAGAGAGCTAATTAGCAGCTCCATCATACCAAAAAAGAATGAGAATGGACCTTGCTTGACATCCTAGGACTCAAGGCACATGAGAGCCACAATCCAGGACCCATGCTCTTTCTGCCTCCTCCTCCTCCCATCACTCCCATTGCTTGGAGATGACCAACCAACTGGGAGTCAGAAAAATCCCAGCCTTCAGAGCCGGTTCATTCTTTTCTCCTTACGGAACAAAGGGCCCAGGAAAGAATACAGCAGGGTCAAGCCAAGGGAAAGTTCAAGACAGGACAGAAATAGATGAAATAGGCTAAACTGGGCCTCAACAGAGGGCTCACCTCCACTGGGTTTGTGCCACTCAGTGTAGTCCACCTCAGGAAAAAACTCGATTACATTCAAATAAGGAGTCTGAGAGTTCTTCATCGTGTCACATTGTTTGCCCAGGACTCTCTGTTCCCCAGTTTATGACTTTAAATGGTGGGAAACTTTCTCCTGAAGTTGTCTACTAAAAAGTTAAGAAAGCTCAATTAATTTCCAGAAAGTGATAGGGTTAATCCAGAGGCCTATGAGGCTCTCTGGAATTGTGAGAGAGAAAACTCTAGGACTTACTGCGCTATACTGTGCAATGCTGGCAGTGTTCAGAGGGCCTGTCCTGGTCTGAAGATGGGAGTTCCAACCTCTCCCCTACCACGATTAACTCCAGGCTGAGTCTGCGGCCATACATAGACCTCTTCTCAGAATGTTTTGTTCCCTTAACACAGGAAGGGAATCAAGAGGAGTGAAGAGAGAATGGCCTTACTTCTGCTAGGTCACAAAGGAGGGACCATTTTGGAGACATGCCTGGAACTGAACTAATCAGGGTGGTGGAGGATATGCCTCCTCTTTATTTTAGATAACAAGCACTTGTTTGCCATTGTTCTAACACTTCACATTTATTTTTAAAACCCCATCAACAGTCTTCTGAGGTAGGTATTATTGTTGTCCCCCATTTCACAGATATCAAACGGTAGCTCCAGAAATCTTAAACAAGTTGTCCAAGCTTGAACGGCTTGTTAAATGGTGGAATTAGGATTGGGGTTCAGATAGTTTGACTCCACACTGTATTATTTCTCCTAAATGGTATAGGGAGGCTAATCTCTGAACTTTTTCTAGGCTGTAGACTCACCTGTTGGGCCAGGACCTACAGTCCTGGGTCTGCAGTCCCTTTGCAGGGTGGTTTTCAACTTAGGAAATGGAAGTGAATGAGGGTAAGAATAGAGAATGGGACAAAAATGTCTGCTCTTCTAGTACAGAACTGTTGAGGTCAGGGTGCTTAGGACAGGGGTTCCAGCCATTGGAGGGTCAGTAAAATATTTTCATTGTCTCCCTTATGAATTCCATCACCTAGACGTAGATAGTCCAAGGAAAATGCTAGGGAGGGTGGTCTATAGGCTGTTGAGGGAACTGAGCAAAGGACACTCCTTCACCCCACTCCATACCTTTCAGTTCCTGCGTGATTGTTTTTGTTGACCAGGTGTTCGGACAGATCTTTCCACGCTTTCCCTCCCAGAGGCTTGACCCAAATCACACCCTTGTGTTTTCAGTCTGCTCAGAGGTATCGAGGCAGCCAAGGACCCTGGCTGTGGAAGTACCTGCACTTTTTTGTTAATTTTACTTTTTCTAGTTTTCTCCCTTTAAATTGTTTTCTTGCTCTCTTCTCTCAGATCTTTGTATACCAGATTGGACCTAATGAATAAATGATACTAAGAACTGGATCTCCTCTAATGGCTGTACATGTAGGTTTTGGCTCTTTAAAAGTTAAAAAGCATGTGAGAAGAGCACGGGAAAGGTTGGCCCCAAATCTACCCAGTTGCAGTTAAAGGAGCCTATATACAGAAAATGTCCTGAGGTAAGGTAGAAGTTGTGTGTAAAAGACAAAAGGAAGTCTGAGTGGAGCCTTTGGTGGTCTAGGGGAAGGGTGAGTTTCCTCTGAGAGAATAGCTTCCTTCCTTCTCATATTTTGCTACACTGTTCAGTATTGTCATTTAATACTAGTCACACACAGAGCTAATTAAATTTAATTAAACAAAAATAAAAATTTAGTTCATCAGTCACACCACCACGTTTGAGCTCAATTGCCAGTGGCTACTGATTTAGTAAACATAGCAAACATTTCTATCATCACAGAAAGTTCTATTGGACAGTGCTGAATTTGAGGTATTTTGGTAACAAGAGGAGATGCATGTGCTGTGGCTGCTAAAGAATCAGATCTCTAGCAGAACTTAGGTGTAAGTTATCTACCCTCTCCCTGCTATCCTCTTCTCCTATCTTGTCACATTAGTCAGCCATTTACTCCAACAGGCAGGCTTTCTCTCTCTCTCTCTCTCTCTCTCTCTTGCCCTCTGGCCTGCTCTTGTCCTTGCTCCACCCCTCCAGTCCCTGGAAAACAAGCTGCGCAAAAAACTTTCCATCAACTTTGACCTAGTTTCCTGGTCAAATTCAGCGAAGGGAGGAGGAGCCACCAAACTCTCTTCATACAGGTAAGAAAAGGAGGCCGCAGAGGTAGTCTTAAAGGAGAGAGTCACCAGGACTACAGGAAGCTAGAGCCAGACACCTTGGGAAGGAGAAACTAAGAGCCAAGAGAGGAGAGCTCCTAAGATTGAAAGACAGATAAAGACTGAAGTGGGAAAGAATCTTTTCAATCTAACTTTCTCCTCAATTCACATTGATTTTATGAACTTCAGGAGTCTGAGATTTGGAATTACTGCGTGGAAGTCCACAGAAAAGTCAACCCCCAAATCCCCAGTTAAAGGCCTGGATTAACTGTCTGCAAAAGTTTAAATAAGCCAGAAACCAGAAAGTGCATTAACCTTCGAAGTCTCAGGGTTGCTCATCCTCATCACCCCTTTCAGAATAATAAAAATCATTTCAATTAGAGGGGGACTTGTGGTATCCATTTATTGTTCTCATCCTATAAAGAAGAAATAGGTACTGCAGAAGCCTATCCTAAGGGATGAGGGTGGGGTTAAATATTCAGCAAACATTTACTGAGTTACGATAATGTGGTTCTTTGATAGAAACTGCAATAGGAACAGAAGAGATTGTAGCTGCCTTCAACGAATACTCACACATCTAAATCCTTCAGTCCTAAATAATTATCATCTTATGTCTTACTGTATATAAACCAGGTTTAGCTGAGAAGAAACCCTAGGATGAAACCAAATTATAAAACAGGTAATCATAACCTTTCCTTTAAAACCCCCTCTCCAATCTTAGTTCTGTGTATCTCAAGTGCTCATTTTATTTTCAAAAGATCTTTTTAATTAACCTCTATACCCAAGAAGGGGCTCACGCACACAACCCTGAGATCAAGAGTCACATGCTCTCCTGACTGAACCACTCAGGTGCCCAAAGAGCTCATCTTTTAAAGACTCATGCACTCCAAAATTGAAGGTGTTTCCTCATGAGTATCTACAGTTGTGAAAAACTAGTCTATACCACCAGAATATCCCACCACAGTTCTTTAGTTAATTGGAATTAAAACTAAATGTAGCTCACATTCCTTCCCTTTTCATCCCAACCCCCACTCTGACTATAATCTTTAGGGCCCAATCACATAGGTAGTGTTTTCCCCACAAGATATCCAAAACCAGGAACAGTGAAGTACAGGCAAAGCTCCCTCAGGCGTACTTAGAAATAGCTTCAACACCATCTCACAGACAAGAAAACCATTTCTGTCATTAAAAAACTTTTATTTTTATTTTTTTGTTTTTTACAAAGAATACCCCCAACTGGGGTGAAAATATATCTGGTTAAGTACAAAATATAGTTTTTATCATACAAAAAGATAAACAGTTAAAAAAACAAAAAAAAAATGAAACCACCTTCAGCCCACATACTTTCTCAGTAAAGGATGGAGCTCAGTGCTCTGACACAGGACAGTGAACAAAGTGCTAAGGCTAAGGGTGACTGACCAAGCGCCAGGGGCTGCAGTGAGAGAGGACTGTTGATATCCCTGCCTCCTAAACACTGGGCAGAAAGGGAGCCCTGGGGGTTTTGGTGAAGACCTGCCCTCTTGTTTCTCATGGCAATGTCTGGAAGCTCTGATCACAGTATCAGGGGCATCTTGATCTAGAGTTCCTTCTCAAGTGTGGAGAAGTCACAGTGGCCAAGGCTGATAGCAGCAACCCTTCTCACAGAATTATTAGAGTGTCAGAATGACAGAATTCTGTACACTGGGACAAAGTCTCAAAAGTGAGGGATAACATGATATATATATTTTTTTGTCACTGTGCTTACCCCTAGAAACATAGTAGACCAGTTTTAGCTTACATTTGAGATCAGGGGGAACAAAAAAAAGAAACACCCAAAATTTGACAGGAACTAAAGTGCTAAGAATTATCACCTCAGAATCCATTCCAAGGAGTCACATAAGAAAAACACATTCTCCTGCATGAAAACATTTGCCAACAGGAGAACACAGTGCAATAGGCTCTAAAAATGGCTTTTAAGACCTTTGGTGGGGCATAGTTACAACTGCTTTAAGCCAGATAGAAGTACATTCTAAGCAAAGACAACCTTAGAGCCTTTTCTCTTTAATTCACCTGGGAATTTCTCTCCTAAGTTCAAACCAAATCAGCTCTGGAAGGTTTATGCTTTGTTTTTTCTCTCTATAAGTGTAAAAACAAAGGGCAACACCTATTTTAAAAACCTTCTTGTCCCAAATTTTTGGCCATGATATTTTCCTTTTTGTTTTCCTCGTTTGCTAAATTGGCTCTGCTCCACATAACACAAAAGTTCAAGATACATAATCCTCTCCAAAAAACCTGGGGAAGACCATGTCAGGAGGCCATTTCTGCCCCTTCTTCAAAAACTACTAAAATGCCTCAGTTTTTAAGAGCTGAGAAAACGGGATGGGCCTGAGTTTTTCTAGTGTGTTTTTAAACCCATCCAGCAAACACTCCCATATCACAACATCTCACTGCCTGAGTACGTGTGCGCACCATTTAAGGCCCAGGAGATTGCCTGCTGATCACCTCCTACATTGTGGAATCAGAGGCTGGGGTGGACCCATATTCCACTGTAGAGACTCTTGAGTCTCTGAAAAATTAAGAGTCCAGGAAGAGAGGTGAAAGAAACAAGTTAAGTACAGCTGCTTCTTTTCTTCCACATGTTCACTGCACATTGTTGTTGAGGATGCAGGGATCCACCTGGGGGAGGCAGGGCGAGAAGAAAAAGAAACGACCAGTTTAGTTTGGGTAAGAACGAAAAGAACCACCCAGTTTAGCAATCTCTCCCACTCAACTTCCTATAGAAGGCTTAGGACAAACGCAGCGGTAAAATGACAATTCTCACCTCAGTATAAGTAGGTGGTGGCATGAACTTGAACTCGGGAGCATACATAAAAATAGGGCTGTCTTGGGAACCATCTGTGTCATCTAGCAGAGGAGTGGTGGGGCTCTCCAATCGGTGATCTTCAGGAATGATATCCATATAGCAAGGAGGAGCTGGAAAAAACATAGGCATAAGAAATCTGCCCATGAAATACCTGACCATCACAATTTCACAAACCCAAGCAGGCCAAAGAAGAAAAGACATTAGGTCTGGCTCACCTTCTGGAGTATCAGGGATGTTGAGATCTACCCAACTCATTTCAGAGCTGGTCCGACTGGCCATGCTGGATGTCCGGCTGCTCAGACCTGACCTGCTACCAATTACGAGGGGCAGATCAAGGATGACCTTCTTGGAGCCAGGGACACTAACATAGATCTACAAAGGAAAATGGTAGTTCATTAGACTAGAACTCAGGAGAAACCACTGCTATTTTGAAAGATGAACAATTTCTCTGACTCCACTCACTCACCAGTAAGGAGTATTCAACTCGAAGGATGTTGCAGCCCAGGATAGAAGGCCTGATCTTCTGCACACGAAGACTCTTGCCACGCCATGATGCACAGGTTCCTGAGATGATATGATTGCCTCTGACTGATGACAACTTCTGTGTCAGCACCTTGGTTTGGCCATTTGCAAGGTAAGTGTGGCGGGCTACTATGGCAGCTTTGGGAACCACGATTCGGGAAGATGTATTCTCGAAGTCAGCATGAATAGAAATCTCATCACCTAATAATGAGAAAGATGAAAACTTATTAGCTGATGCTTAGTACAATTAATGGCTTTTATTCCATTCTCTATCCCCTGATCTCATTCCCAAAACCACAGTTTCAGTTTCATTAGTCTACCATTTTAAATTCAAGGTTTTTACCTTCACAGAATCCTTTTCTGTCAATTCGGGCAGAGACAGACACTTGTCCATCCGGAATGAACATGCAGGAAACTTTCTTCTCCTTTTTAGCAGACACAGGGGCCTATATTCAAGAGGAGTAAAATAAGGCCTTTTGAGAATTTCTAGAGATCCTTCTCTGCTTTTTCCTTTCCACTCCTTACTGAGAATAGGCAACTTTCTCTCCCATCCCTGAGGTGTTTCAATCTGATGCCCAAGACTCTTGACTTATCATCCCTAAAACCTAAAGAAGAGAATTTTGAAATGAATCTCACCATTAAATCAGGAGTATTGACATCTACTAAATCCATCACTTCGAAGATTTTCTTTGTCTCTTGAGTTGGCTGGCTGGGGCGATCAAGAAAAGCCTTCACCCAGTAGTTTACACACCCATATTTTCCTTTGAAGGATGTTCCCAAAGGCCTGTGTCAAGAAAAAAGAAGCATAATCCAAAAGTCCTCTCCACCAAGAGTAAATGATCAAAGATGGGGACAATTTTTAGGCATTAAAAAAGTCCAAAGATGTATTTAGCAGACACCTACCCCTGAGGAAGCTCAAAGCCGAACTTGTACTCGTATTTGTTTCCAGGTCTCATGATCACCATCTCATTCTCACCTAAGAGTAAGAAAAAAAGAGTAGCCCATCAGGTTTCCTGTTACACTTAAAATGCATCTGTGTGATAAGGAATTCTTGGGCAGCATGCACGCCTATTGTAGCTCCCCTATTTTCACCCCTTATATTCTTAAAAGGAAAGATTCTGATGCATTGTGTTGGACAAAAAGTTACAAAGCCCTGCAATGATGAAAGGCTCAACCAGGACAGAGAAGCTACCATCCCCTCAAACAGAAAACAAGAATTAACTTCTTTTCAGGAAACCTTTTAACAGCTTAAGGTAACAAACATCCCTCAGGATCACCTTCAGAACACAACACTAAGAAATTCTAGAAACCACCCCTTTTGAGGACAGAATCTGCAAGTTAAAACTAAAAAAGGAAGCAACACGAAATTCAAGCTGCTCAACCTGAGCAACTTCGAATATTTAGCATAAGCTCCAATCATTCGTTTCAACTACCCTCTGGAATGTACTTTCAGCCGGCCACTCACCTGTTGGCTGGTCTTCCAGGAGGAGGGTGTCTTCGTAGCGCAGGTACTCAGAAGTCTGCTTGCACTGCTGGGATCCCTGCATCCACAGGACTTTGGCGACTCCGCATGCCAGGATCCTGACAGCTTTAACTCGAGTGACTTCGCACACCTCCACTATCACCCTGCCAGCCACTTTCTCCCCACTGCCGTACACCTTTTCAGGGTCGTTAAAGACCACCTCAAAAGATTTGATCTTCTTGAACATCACCATGATTGGGCTGGATTGCCTTAACAATTATAAACAGGGGAGGGAAAAAATCCGAAATTTCCAAATCCACAAACCCCTCTGGAATAAATTATTTCACTCTTCAACTCTCCCCTAAGCTTTCAAAAAGATGTCAGAAAAACGTAAGCTGTAGATTATGCCAAGGGAGCCCCAGGGAAAAAAAAAAAAAATCAACTTTCCTTTCTATCCTCCAAACAGCTGGAAGATCGCTCTGGATCTTGGCGAAGCAGTTCACCCGTCTGGGTCAGAGAAGAAAAAAGGCTACTTGCAAGTAGGAGCCGGAAACTGCTTTATATAGTAGCGCAGGCGAGCAGGGCCACGCGAGCGCGGGTCCGGAGGCTCGTGCTGCCCTCGTGCACAGCCCCCCCATTGGCTGCCCGGTCCTTGTTTACCAGGAGCCCAACCAATCAGCGAGGTCGCAGCGGCGCGTGGACACGGTGTGCTCCTGGCGGGGAAAATGGTTGTTGTGCACCACCGCGTCGCAGGGAGGAGGGGGCCAAGGGGCTGCGCAGCGGCTTCCCTCCGGCCCGAAGGAAGCGGGGGGCCTCGCCGACCCTAAGGTTTATCGCGGGTTAGTGGCGTCGGAGGGCGGGTGCAGATGCTTCTGGACTGGGAGCAGGGTTTGAGGCAAAAAGAAAATGTGCTTAGGTGGGTATTTCGCGCCTAGCCTTAGCCAGCGCAATTAATTTAGAGGCGACCGTTTATTGCCGGCTTGCAAGTCGCAAGTCCTGTGAAAAATAATCCCATAACTCCAAGAATACTTCAGAATTGGGGCGGAGGCCAGGGAGCTCTGGCGTTACTGTTCAGGAGGATCCCTTTTGTCCTTCTGCCCCGCGTCTTTGTCCAACCCCCAAACTACTGTGAAAGAAAGAACTTGTGACAGATTGTAAACCTCTCTTCAGTCCTCAGTGGACAGTGAGTATGGGGGGGGGGGGGCGTGCTGTTCAGCCTTCTCTCCCCCTTTCTAGTCCGTCAGAGCTCGGGGCCGCGCGCCTGTGCTGTTCTCACCGCCTGTACCCTCTATTCTGTTTTCTCTGTTCTCTGGAACGGAAATAGGGCGTGTTCATATCCTGTTGCTTATCCACTCATCTCTTCAGTTTCTACCTGCAAAGTTGGGGAACACTTTGTTATGTTCCCCCAGTTACCTATTACTCTTCAGTAAGGTGTGTACTTTGAGCTCTATTCTCTCTCTCCCTCCCTCCGTGCTTCTTCAGGAAAGGAAAGAAAAGGAGAAGAGATGCTTCACTCTTTCCATTTTGCTTCTGAGTTGTTTGTGTTCTTTCTCATCCTCATCACCTCTGCGACCCACTAAATCAAAGGCACATCCCTAAATCTGTTACCCATACTCCTCACAGCCTAGTTAAAAGTTCTCTTGTTTATAACCAATATGTCAGTGGAGAGATGGCTGTATTCCTTTTTGAAGGAAGAGCTTCCCTATCTTTTAAAAGTGTTTTTCTAAGCCCTTTAGAAATCCCGGTGAAGAAAGAAGACAGAAGGGTCACTAGGACACTATAAGTTTAAGCTAAAAGATACCCTGACTTCTCACTCTGCTGTTATTTGGCCGTGAGGATTTCCCCCAACCTAGCCATAAGATACCTTAAGGAGCTATCTCATGATAAATTATTCATAAATGCAATAAGAAAAACTTGCAGAGATACAGAGATTTCCACCCCCGCCCTGCACCTTGTCTTTGAATCCTGGGCCTCTCCTGTTTCTGTGTTGAGGTATCAGGAGATTTTCATCCCTATCTCTCTCTCTCTCTCTCTTTTTTTTTTTTTTTTTTGTGCTGGAAAGAGGAAGACAGTGTTTCCAGGATTGAGATGAGGAAGTATATAAGAAGCATTAAGATATACAGCAATCTTATTCTCAGCAAAAAGGCGGCTATCCATTGCTATTAAGAATCCTTCTTCCTTCCTCATACACCATAACTGAGTTGACACCCTAAGGCTAACAAGTTAGAACTCAGCCCCACTATTAAGCAAGCTTAAGACTCAGACATCAAAACTCTGTTGGAAAACACACCCACTATCAACCCCCAGGAACAAAAAGGGGAACGTGTTGATCCTTAGGGTGTGTGAGTTTGAGGTGGCACCCTGTTTTAGAAACCTAGTCAACAAGGCTTGAGTTGTTTTTTAGTGGGTCAGCAATATTGATTGAATTATCAGGAGCAGGCAGGGTAGGACTCTCGCCAAAGTAATTTTAAAAATTCAGAACTGTGGCTTTGGGGAGAACTTCCTTTTTTTTTTTTCTTCTTTTTTTTTTGAGATTTTATTTATTTGAGAGAGCAAGGGAGAGAAAGAGCATGAGTAGAGAGGAGAGAGGGGGGGAGCAGCAGATGCCCCACTGATCAGGGAGCCTGATGCAGGAATCAATCCTAGGACCCTAGGATCATGACCTGAGCCGCAGGCAGACTGAGCCACCCAGGCACTCCGAGAACTTTCATTTTGATGGGTATGAAAGTGGACATGAATACAAAACAGCAAAATGTTTACAAAGAAATAGATGAATCCGGGGTGCCTGGCTGGCTGCATTGGTGGAGCACGCAAATCTTTACCTCTGGGTTGTTAAGTTCGAGCCCCACATTGGGTTTAGAGATTACATTAAAAAAAAAAAAAAAAGATATGAGTCAATATTGTTAAACAGTGTGTGATATGTAGCTACATAATTTTTGAGAGGAAAGAAGGAGAGGTGAATAGAAATAGATCAGGGTGGTAGTGATTCTGGACATCTTAGAGAAAAAGAGATGCTGATATTTGTTTATTTGGGCACATATATGAAGGGCCAAATTTTTTGAGCTTTTTAAAATCAAGCAATTCTCTCTTGCAATAAATTCCTCTCTGGCTCAGGGTTTTTTTCTTTCCCATTTTGCAGAACTCAGTACAGACCACTTGTTTGCTCTGTGCTATGTCTGGATTCCCTTAAATGCCAAAAAACTATTTAGCTTTGGCAGTAAGCAGCTGCTTACCAGGCCCCTGGCCAAGGCATGTTCTGAAATGAAGCCCTCTTGGACAGAGTTGTTTACGACCTTTCACCTTATAACCTGGTATTGACATAAAAATTTGCTCCCTGATTCTTCTTTTTCGGTTCCTGAATCAAAGGAAGAAAAAATCGTGTAAGTTCCTGTCCTGAGAACAGGGTACAAACACTTGCAGAATGCCGGGGCTGGGGGTGGGAGGGGTCCAGGAGGGACAGCCTAGCCAGGTTAAGTCAAGGAGTTTTCAAGCGAGATCGTCTTTACCTGTGCCTTCCCCACCCTCTTCAATCTCTGCGCCAATAAAAATCAAAAGGTGATAGTTCGTTTTACTGGAGTTGGTTAAGTAAAGCCAAAGCTTTCAGGGAGAGAAATGCCCTCACTACTCTGTTACCAGTCAGAGTTAGAGCTGGTTGTGTTTCTTTCCTTAGCTTCTGGTCTGATAAGCAAATTAACCCCTTTGTCACCTCCACCCTGTGAACTTCCCTTTACTCTAACCTATCAGCCTTTCCCATTTTCCCCGTAGACAATGTTAGTTTAGAGGCAACTAAAAGTAGAAAGAAGTATGGAATTCCAGACTGCTCAACTGTTGTGTATGCCTCTGAGTCATTAATAATATTCAAAGTGACTTTTTTTTCATTTATTGAGCACCTATAATGGACCAAGTCCTTAATATAATTATTTCAATAACATTTTATTTATAAATGAATCTGTCATCTGTATGTTCCAGAAAGGATTTAAGGTAGATTATTTCATTGAATTCTCACAATAACCCTGTGACTCAGGGTTGATTAAGTCAGACTCAGAGGATTAAGTAATTTGCCTGAGGTCATAGATTTTGTTAATAGAGCAAGATCTTGAACCCAGGTTTGTCTGGACTGAAGTATGAAGTCTTTCTAATGTGTTGTCCTGTCTCTCATAACACATTGTATCTTATTTGATCCTTGCTATAAAGGATAAGGATTCAGGGCAAGACTCACAAAATTTTAGAGTCAAAGCAGACTCTACCAGTCTTCAAACGACAACCACCACCACCCCACAAAAGACAGACAGACACACACACACACACACACACACACACCCCTAGGACATACAGCTGGTAACCGGTGGGGCCATTCTCCAAATCCAGGATCCTTAACACTTAATATAAAGCTCTTGTCTCTAGGATGCTTTGCAAGCGTTCTTGTTTTTTAAATTTAGGTTTAATTATTAAAAACACCTTATCTGGAAGCCCACACTTCGTGTTTATTGGAGTCTGTTTTTCTATCATGTGGAGGAAAGAATGGACATCTAGGAGTTGCCCAACTTCAGGGAGAGATGGGGAGAGAAGGTAAATTCATTTGTTCAGAACTACTGTAGACTCATTTAGATACTTCTTAAAATTGCCTTATTATATAAGAAATGTAGTTCCCTTCTCATGCTATTACTCCTCTGTTTTCTTTCCTGTACTATTATATTTCTTAAGAGAATAACTTATACAGGCTTTCTGCATTGACTAAATTTGTCTCTTTGTAGTCTGGCTTCTGCCACCACTGAAATGGTTTTCTTCAAGGTTTCCAGAGGAAACCAGAATGCTTTTTTGGCCTTATTCCCTTTGGCTTCTATATAGTTTGAAATTGACATCTTTTTAAAATGTAGACATTCATCTTGAGTTTTGGACTTTCTCCTTTTCTGGCAATTTTTTATTTCTCTGCTCCCAAAAGCTTTTCTCGAGGACTTGTCCTTGGCCCTCTCCCTTTCTTCCTTTAAGCTTTGCTCTTCAGTTTGCCCATCTGTACATCACTTATGTAAAATTTTTACTATATCTTTAGCCTGTTTCCAAAGCTTCAGCTAGCATAGCAAATTCAACTTGTCCAGTATAGAATTCATAATCTTCCCCCTGTGTTCAAACTCAGTTCTTCCCTTTGTTTCTTTTAATGGAACCATTATACATCCCCTAATTATCAAGGCTTAAAATCCAGGAACTGCTTTTGATTCCATCCTATCTATATGACATTCCCCACATTCAATCAATTGCCAAATGCTGTGGAGGCCATCTTTCTAGGGTTTCTAGAATTTACTTCTTATTTATTATTCCACTGCCAGCACTCTGATTCATGTCCTTGTTACTTTTGCCTAGATTATTTTAATACCTGTAACTGACCTTTCTGCTATAATCAATAGACCATAATCAGATTAATCTAACAAAATTGAACTCCTCTCTGTTCCTGTGATGCTCCAAAACCCATTGATTACTAAATCAAATCCAAATGTTTCAACCTAGCCTTTAAAGTCTTCACAAATTGGCCTTAACCAAACTTTCCAGTCCCATTTGCCTCTGCTTCCTCATCTATGTACCCTATACCTCAGCCAAACCTGAGTACTCAGTGTTCCCCAAATACATCCTTCTCTGCCTTTATGTCTTTGGTTATGCTTTTCTCTTTACCTGGAATGCCTAACCTTCCTCCCCCATCTCTGCATTTTGAAATCCTACCCACTCTTTTGTTGACAGCCAAATGACTTTCCTCTATGAAACCTTTCTTGATTCCCAGGCCTCTCATCTTTCACCTTGCCATCAAGTAGAATTTCACTCTTTTAAATGCTCCGTGACACAAATGTTACTTATATTTCTTATATTTCTTCTTTTCTCTCCTGGACAATGAATTCCTAGAGAGTCTTTTTTTTTTTTTTTTTTAATCTTTGTATTCTTTATAGCATCTTGCAGAGTACATTTCATAGGTTAAATATATTATTAAATATAAATTGAATTGGTAGGTTGGGGTGTGTCTATAGAATAGAATGTGCCACTAATCAGAACCTAGTATTGTTTCTTACCAGTATAAGACTTTAAATTTCAACCTCACTTCCTTCTGCTGTACTAGAACATATGCAACCAGTCCTTTCCTCAAAGCCTATGGCCCAGTAGTGTATCAGAGCAAGGGTGGTAAGTCAGTGAGAGGCGATGATTTGTTTTTCTGAGGGGAAAATTGGACTATGTTGATATTTATAAACATGAGAGATTTGGGACATTGTGTGCTTAGCCCAACTTCCTCTTTTCTGAGAATTTTTTTCTTACACAATTCAGTAATCCATTTGCTCAGCCCTGCCACCTAGTGGGTGGACTAATGTATTGTCAAGATCCTTAGTCCAATAATTGTCTCAAATGCATCGAAGATTTTCTGAGACCTGAAACCCTGAATGACAAAGATGATTCTTTGATTGTGAGAAGAAGGAGCAGAGGAAAGAATATGATATTCATGCCTGAGAGGAAGAAACTATATATTAAGCCAGTTTTCTGTTTTTTACCCAGACTAACATTTAACAATACGTTCTTTGTTTTAGCATTTTATAGTGTATATAGAGCTATTTATACATGTGCATTATTAAGCAATTTCATTAACATTTGATTCTAACTAAATAGGCAGGTAGATATTTTGCAGAAGAGAATATTGTGATTCAGAGAGTTCAACTGACTTGCCTAAGGTCACACATCTAGGATAAAATTCATCTGACTTATGGCTTAAAATCTAAGTAGTCCATCTCTGCTCCTTAAACAAAGAAAATTAATCTCCTTTGTAAAGATTGATTTCTACTAGCATATTTAATTGCCACCTTCTTTGTATTCCTACAGTATGTTGGACATACTTTTAAATATTATGAATATTGATCATTTATCTTATAATTATCTGTGTTTCTTCCCACCTAAACCAAGTTCCCCGAAGTTAAGAACCATGTTTGTCTTATGGCCTGGCATAATTTAGGTGATTCAAAAATTCTAAAGAAGGGTCAAAATCAATCAGTAGGATTATTTTAGCCTGATCAGCTAATGTGTAGATAGATAGCCCCTCCCATGACTCGTCCTTCTTGTTCTTGTCTGTTCTCCATCACTACATCTCGAGGCTGTAGGCTTGTCTGTGGTAGGTGCAGGGCTGTATTCTCCACACAGAGAATACCACAGCAGAATATTTTCTGTTTTTGATGCTATAGTTTTAGCAAAGGGACTTTCAATTCTTGGCCAGGGTGAGGTGGGCTGGGAGGGCAGGATGAAGAAGCTGACTGATTTTTTAAAAATCTGACCACTCATTTCTCAGAGGTAGGAGTTGGAGAAAAGTGCTGTATCAAAGGCTGATTACATAAAGATATGGTATATGCATACAATGGAATGTTACTCAGCATTAAAGAAATGAGATCTTGCCATCAGTGACAACATGGATGGACCTATAGAGTATTATGTTAAGTGAAATAAGTCAGAAAGAGAAAGATAGATACCATATGATTCCACTTATATGTGGAATCTAAAAACAAAATGAATGAACAAACCAAAAGAAATAGACCCTTTTTAAATACAGAGAACAAACTGATGATTACCAGAGGGGAGGGGATGAGGGTGGGCAAAATGCGTGAAGTGGAGTGGGAGGTACAGCCTTCCAGTTACAGAATGAGTAAGTCATGGGGATGAAAAGTACAGCCTAAGGAATATAGTAAATGATATTATAATAGTGTTGCATGGTGACAGATGGTGACTACCCTTGTGGTGAGCATAGCACTAAACTGTAAACTTGTCTAATCACTATGTTGTACACCTGAAACTAATTAACATTGTGTCAACTATATAGTTTTTAATATATATATGTATTATATATATATGTATTATATATTATATATGCATTATTATATATAATATATATATGTATTATATATATATATATAAAAAATATAGGTTCTTTTATATTTGGTTCTTTGAACCAAGAGCAGATAATGATTCCAAAATCATTAGCCCTGTAGTGAAGGTAAATTCCAGTTATCCTGCCTGATTTCTCTTTCACTTTCTGAAAGCCCACCTTCCATTCACATGCAAGTTTTATCTCAGGAAACATATGTAATATATTTCTTCCTGTTGGGAAGGATGATGAATAATTTGGTTTGGGAGTAGGCAGAAAAATTGAGGAAGGCCTTTTATTTTCTAATGCTTTGCCTTCTCTCCTTTCCTTTACGCTGGAGCAGTTTCCTGGCACTGATTTTGGGAACCATAATTACTGCAGCACGGAAATTATCTCTATTTCCTTGAGAAGAAGTGTGGGGAGGAATTTGCCATAAAGCACACAAAGTGGGTGAAGTGGGTTGGGAGTTATTGGGTAGACCTAAGAAGTGTGTGAGGTGGCCACAAGTTTGATAATTAAGGGGAAAAGCTCAGGACTGGCCAAAGTGGGAATGTCTTCCCTTTTAAAAAAATCAAAATAATGTTGCTTAAAATCACATATTTAGGGATTACACAAAAAACACCAGTTCTAATGCCCTCCTACTGAGACATTCATTAGAGTCTCTTCCAATTCAGTTAGCTTTTTTATCTGGCATTCACTTCCTATTTCTAGGTGAAGTGTTTCTCCTTTGACTTCTTAATTTAGAAATAGTAGACATAGATTTTACTTTTTTGTTATAGTAATTGAAATGTCAGCTTTCACATCATGTTGTATATCTGCCTTCTCTTTCCTTTTACCTCATTCTCCTAATAATTATAGCACAGTTTGGGCTGTATCAATAGTTAGTGTTTACATTAATGTCGCTGTGTAAATAATATCCACTGTGGAGCCAACTAATATATTTTCATTGTTCCATTTCTTGAACAACCCTTTGTTGTGAGGTTATATGTAATAATTTATTTAAACAATTTATTTAACTCTGCCACTACCTCCAATTTATTCCTGAAATGCCTATTCCATCAAATATTTATTAGAATTTTCTCTCAAATGACCAACATACCTAATAATCTAAGAAATCACATTTCCTTTTCTGGGAGACTTGCCCCAGCCCCAGTGAGTAATTCTTTTTAGTCACCATCGCCATCTACTGACCATTGGTGGAATTGAAACACAGAATTATGAGGTGCGGGGCTGATTTTTTTTTTTTTTTAAAGATTTTATTTATTTATTTGACAGAGAGATCACAAGTAGATGGAGAGGCAGGCAGAGAGAGAGAGAGAGAGGGAAGCAGGCTCCTTGCTGAGCAGAGAGCCCGATGCGGGACTCGATCCCAGGACCCTGAGATCATGACCTGAGCCGAAGGCAGCAGCTTAACCCACTGAGCCACTCAGGCGCCCAGGGCTGATGTTTTTAAGCCAGAAAATGTGCTTTCTATGGTATTTGACCTTTGGAATAACAATCTGGAGGAAGGAATATGTCCTTGTGGTAGGAGTAGAAAAGAGAATATAAAATCATGAAATACTCCCTCTCCCTTGCCCCGTCATCCTCTTCTTTTCTGTGTTTTCCTAGAACAAGTCTGTTCTAATATACCTTATGATGCTGTGGTCATTCTAAGCCTTTGTCAGATTAACCAAAGGAAAAGGGAAAGATGGGCTACCTGTTTGTTTGTTTGTTTGTTTTTAATTTTAGCTTTATTAGGTATACTTGATGTAAGATGAACTACACATATTTAAAGTGTATAATTTCATGGGTTCAGGGGTGCCTGGGAGACTGATGGTTAGGTGTCTGCCTTCATATCTGGTCATGATCCCAGGGTCCTGGGATGGAGCCCTGCATCCGGCTCCCTAATCAGGGGGGACCCTGCATCGTCTTCTCCCTCTGCCTGCTGCTCTGTCTGCCTGTGCTCGCTCGCTCTCTTTCTCTCTCTCATTCTCTGTCAAATAAATAAAATCTTAAACAAAATATATAATTTCATGGGTTCTAACATATGTATACCCATGAAATTGCTGCCACAATCAAGTTAATGAACATGTTACTTCCCATATTTCCTCCTGCCCCTTAGTAAGCCATCCCTCCCTCCTTTCACCCATTCCTAAGCAACCATTGATCTCCTTTCTGTCCCTATATATTAGTTTACATTTTCTAAAACTTTATAAAAATGGAAACAACCAATATGTACTCTTTTTTGTTGTAGTTTGGCTCCTTTTGTTTGCATAATTATTTTGAGATTCATCATGTTATGTGCATTTGTAGTTTATTTCATTTTATTGCTGACTGATATTCTGTTGTCTATGGATTTATCACAACTGGTAAATTGTGATAAAATTTATCTCAAATGACCAACATACTAATAATCTAAGAAATCAGATTTCATCTGTTGGTGGATATTTGGGTTGTTTCCAATTTTTTTGGTTATTTCAGAGAAAACTATAATGAATGTTTGTGCATATGTCTTTGTGCTGACACACATTATCATTTCCCTTGGGTCACTACTTAGAAGTGGGATGTTTAGATCATATGGTAGGTATATGCTTAATTCTAATTTAGAGAAACTGCCAAACCATTTGTACAAACTAGTTGTAGCATTTTACATTTCCACCAGTAGGTTGTGAGAGCTCCACTTCTTCCAACACTTGATATGGTCAGTCTTTTTAATGTTAGCCATTGTAGTGGTTGTGTAGTGTCTTCTCATTGTGACTAATTTGGTTTGCATTTCCCTAATGACTAATAATGTTGACCATCTTTTCATGTGTTTATTTTGAGCTACCCATTTTTTTTAAAAGATTTTATTTTACTCATTTATTTGACAGACAGAGATCACAAGTAGGCAGAGAGGCAGGCAGAGAGAGAGGAAGGGAAGCAGGCTCCCTGCTGAGCAGAGCGCCCAATGTGGGGCTCAATCCCAGGACCCTGGGATCATGACCTGAGCTGAAGGCAGAGGCCTTAACCCACTGAGCCACTCAGGCACCCCTGAGCTACCCATTTTTAAATAAACACTCCACTGGTACTAGGGCTAACCTTAAGTTTGGGCAAAAGAAACAGTGTTACATGACAGGTACCATAGAAAAATCTCATTCATCAGTTGGCCATGAAATTCTTAACTGACTTGATATTCCCACATCTGAGGGATAAAGTTACTCTTTTGAGTTCAGAGAACCAATTTAAAGAGCAGTTAAGAAGGAAGTCACTTGTGTGGAGGCAGCCACACAAGCTGCACTCCTTGCCCACCTCCACAACCAGAATCTTCAATGGCTCTGTTTCCTTGACAACACAGTGTAGTGATGAAGAGTTAAGGCTCTGGAGCCCAATCACCTGGGTTCAACAGTTATTGTCAATTACTGAATTAATTACTGTTCAGTCATTTACATGCTATGTGATTGCGGGCAAGTTGCTTAATCTTGCTGTACCTCAATTTCCTTATATAAAAGTGAAGATGACACTATTACCTTCCTTAGAGAGTTGTGAAAATTAAATGAGTTAATATGTTAAAAATGTTTAGAACATTACCTGGTAATATTAAGCTCTCAGTAAATGTTAGCTATTAATTTAAATTCCTTGGACTCACTTTCAAGGTCCCTCATAATTTGGCCTCTGCCCATCTTCTATTCCATTCCTTCCTATCTACTTCATTTGAGTTTTGCTGGTTTCCTCATTGAAGAATGAATTTATGCACAACTCCAGACTGTCTTCATTGCCCTGGAAGGCCCTTAACAATTCAAATCCTTCCCAGTCTTCAAAGATCACTTCAAATCCCATCCCTTCTATTGCCTCTTATTATTTCTTTAATTCTCATCAATTATCTTCCATTATTTCATGTGTCATCTATCTTCCATCAACTAATTCCCATTTGAATTCATTGCATCACAGAATTTAGGGATAACTGCACACTCATCACTCCTCCATGTCAATCAGTTTTGTTTCCCTAGTAGCCTGTAAACATCCCAAGGGCAGAAATAGTATCTGATACTTCTGAGCCCTTTTTCGATGGAGTAAATATGTCGTCTTTACTCCCATTTCAAGCATCTGTAAAGAGATTCGACAAAGGCAGCAGAATAGGATGTGAAGAATTCATAGCTTTAATAACAGATTATGTAGGGGTGGGGATGCTAGCTGCTTTCCTATCCATGCCATGCTCCAAAGGTAGAGTTTCCCTTCTCCTAAGATCCAGACAAGCCCTGTTTCATTTCTGAGCCAGAAAGAGCACATCTTACCGACTTATTTATCAGATAGACTCCATCCTTAATCATTTCCTCCTCTTTCCATATTCCAAGAGAAAATATTGTTGGATTTTTACATCTCTCATAGGTAATGTTCATGTCTTCCTCTTTCAATTCTTTCATCTTAAAAGTCTCAACCCTTAAGTTTTCTACTGGTCATCAAGACCCCTATAACCTCTAAGTTTGTTGGTGTGATTTCAGGAGTAGATGAACTAGAACAATCGTTTATCATAACTGGGACTGGGAAAATGGACAAAGAGCCCCTACAGAAGTCTAGATTATAGAAGCTTTGCCCAGAATCCTTACTCTGTGATCATTTCAGTCCTGGACTACAACCTTATCTGACTCTGGTTAAATGTCATTATTTCATGTGTCTTCTAGTTCCCTCTGTTTCCTTCAGGGATTCTTCATGTTCTTCCCTGCCTGTCTCTATCCCCTGATCATTTCAAACCAGTCATGGGGTTGCTGGCCAAGTTACTGAATGCAAAGCCACAGAAGAAGGAGCCCAGATAGTGGGGTCAGGAGGGTTCCTGAGGAAAGAGTAACTCCGGCGTCTGAGGGGAAGAGATGCAGCTTTTCTAAGTCTGGCAGGAAAGCTCGGGCATCCTCCAAAGCTGCCTGAGCTGCCACCGTGAAGTTGGGGTCACCAGAGATCAAAACATCAAAGACACAAGAATGGAAGTAAGCATCTTCTACGGGCAGCCCTTCCTTGCACAGCTGTTTGGCCGAATCAATGGTTATAGCTCCACGACGACTGCGTTCTGAGCGAGAGAGTCGCTGACTTGGGGGACACCCCCCAACACAGAGCTGCAGGTCCTGCTCAGCAGAGAAGGCCCTGGCCACATCCTCTGCTACCTTGATGGAGAAGGAGAGCTGCCCAGCTGTCTGCCGAATGATTATAGTTGTGCCGATATAGGCAGCTCGGATCTCCACGTGATTCCCAGGATTAGCAGTTTGAATGGACAAACTAGAGCCCCCAGGTCGGTCACCTCCATTGATAGAACCATCTTCGAAGGCTGCTGGAAGATTGTCCACCTCAGCCTGGTAGACCTTCTGATCAATGCATTCCTGCATGTTCTTAAATATAATGGTGAGCTGTGAGGGCAAGAGGGAAAACAGTTCATTTGGGGCTCAGTACTTTGTCCCCTTACCACCAGCGGGCTCACACACAGTCAGGGATCTGATCTGGGCCTCCAGAGTGGTCTTGTCTCACTCTGAACTCTTTGTACTCTAGTATTGCCCAGCGGTCCCTTCAACCCCTCCCTCTCCTTTTTGGTCTCAATCTCAGCAACTCACAGGAAAAAGAAAAGTTTCCCTTCTGTAACTCCTCAACCTAGGACTCCTCAGCTTTCCCCTCAACTTTCTTTTATGTTTTCTGCATTTGAGTGAAATTCCCAGGGAGGGAAAGTGACTTAAGGAGCAAGTGTTGGTGGGAGGGAGTGGCGGGAGATGTTGGAGAAGTGGAGGAGGAGGAAAGGGAATGGCAGCGTTGCCGTGGAACAGTGAAGATGGGAGGGAGTGGTACCGTGGGGCGACCATGAGAGGGTTTGGAGGAGCTGCTGAGTCCCTGACCTTCCGGGTGGCGGTGGCGTTGGCCCCGGATGCCACTGGGGAGCTGGTGGCCTGGACAAAAAGGAAGTCATTATCCAGCAGGGGCCAAGCTCCTTGGACACGGCAGGTGTGAAAGTGGTGGTGGAAGCTGCGCACGTGGGGGTCCCCAAAGGAGGCGCAATGCAGGAAGCCCGGGGGACGACCATGCAGCCGGGAAAACTGGCCTTCATAGTCACAGGGGTCCGGGGCTGGGGGGCCGGAGGAGCGGACAGGGCCGGAGCCTGGAAGGGCGGGGCCGCGGGGCGGGGGAGGGGCCGTGGGGCCCTGGCGGGAGCAGTTGTGCTGGATCATCAGATCTTCGATGCCGTGCACCGCCGAATGGAAGGCCAGGTCCCCGCGGCAGGTGCGGGCGGTGCGCCGAGTACAGAGAGCGTAGGAGCGGAGGGCTCGACAGAGGCCACCGGAGCCTGCGCCACCCCGGCTCCCTGCTCCGGCTCCTGCTCCTCCTCCTCGAAGTGCTCCCGGTGAACCCCCACCTCTAAGGCTCAGGGTGGATGATACATACTCAGCATTGCAACGGAGGATCTTGCATTGAGAATGAGCTGAGGACAAAGGGAGAGGATTGTGAGAAGGCTCCTAGATCCCGGCTCAACTTTCCCAAGTCTGATGGAGGGGGTGGATTTCAGCTGCTCCTAAAACCCAACTGAGCCCGAGTTCCAGTCCTATCCCGGGTCCCCAGCCCCCAGCTCCCTAGTTCCTGTGTTCGCTGGGTCTTGATGAAAATGTGTAAGCCCGATAGATCTCTTCTTCCTCTAGATGAAGCGCTTTTCCAGTGCCCTTCCCCAAGGCGAATGGGAAATAAAATATATCTGTTTGAGAGTTGGGAGAGTGATTGGAACTCCCCAGCACCCATCCCTTCTCCTCACACATGCTCACCGGCCCACCCTTGCACAGCAGAGGACCCTCGGTTCCCCAGCCCTTCCCTAGCCCTTCCTTACCATGTCCACAGAGGAGCAGCAGGAGGGTGAGAGTGCTTAGAGTTGGGGGGCTGCCATGGGGGGACCAGCCTGGATTCCCCATACCTGTCCGGCCAGGTCCCCCCAGGCTCCGGCTCTTTCCAGCTGATGACCCTCCTACCTAGTAAATTTTGACCGGACCTCCTGTAAGGGACTGAAAAAAGAAATTTGGCTGGGCATGGGGAGAGAGAAGAGTTGAAAATCATTCAGGATGATGTGAAGAGAATTTGGGAAGATCAGGAAAAGGATGAGTGGTCAGGAGTTGGGGAGGATAGGGTTTCCCAAACGAAGTGTGGCTGTTAAGCCTCTGTGCCCTGCTCTTGTGGCCACTTATGCAATACCCTGAGGTGGGGGTGGAAGGAAAGTTGACTGGACTGGCGGGGGGTGGGGGGACATGGGCAGAGTCCACTGTATTGCCCCATCCTGAACTACCAAACAACAGAAATATCAAAAAAGGAGGAATCATGTGGATGGATCAGACCCTAGTCATCTCAGTGGGCTCCTCAATAAGATTAGGATCTGAAAATACTTCAGAAACATACCTCTTATTTGCCCTTCCCCGTCCAGAGGGGATACCCTCCGGGGATCATTCATTTCTCTTCCTTCTTTGTGTCAGAATTTTTTGCAAGGAGTGAGGGTGGAATACCCGTTCCCTCTCTAGAACATCAGTATTCAAAGGGAAAGGGACCCATCTCATTAATCTGCTAGAGAACTAAGAGTATAATCCCTCTCTCTTAAGGAGTAACGGCACGCAAACCAAGCATGCAAATCAATATTTGTGCTGAGTCAACAGTTTTTTGTTTTTTTTTTTTTCCCAAATCTGACTGAAGAACCACTCTTTTCATCTTCCTTTTGCAAATTCAGAAGTTCTCAATCTTTTGATGAGGACAGGCCTTGGGGAGGGCCTAAGCCCCTCTTGCCAAACTCCCATTTCTTGGGGTTAAGATACGAGTGGAGTCAGAATCATGCAGGAGGGAGAATAAGGTGGCAAGACTAGAGTGTGGGGATAAACAATTTACAAGGAGTAGCCCCACCCTTGGAAGCCCGATGTGAAGGGCACCGCTGAGTACAAGCAGGGTGGAAGGGTACCAATGACTAATCATCTGAGGCTAAATCTGGTCTTGGTGAGAAAACCACAGAATAGGGGATATGCAAAACTCCTAAACCTTCATCAGAAGTCTGAGGCAACAGGGTAAGGAGAAGCCTAAAATGGCCAGAGGAGAGATGGAAGATTAAACTTCAAGAGGCCAGTGGCCAGCAACCAGAAATAAGACAGGAGAAATGGAGATGGGGCACCTTGGTATGAAAGAGATCCTAGCTTTTGTACAAGAGACATTCAAGAAGGTGTCATAATTTTCTGAAAATCTAACTTCATTCCAAAAGTTACTAAAGGAATTGCAATTTCATTTTGACTTACTGTTTCCAGAGGTCAAACATTACTCTGATATCCAATTCTCCAGCCATGACTGCCTACTCTGTCGGTCAGCTCCAGCCAGGGGATCCCCCGTCTCTTTCTCCATGTCTCCCCCAGGTTCCCACACCGGCTGCAATCTCACTGAGGTCAGGGAACCGGAGAAGTTTTGGCGTGGGGGGAAGGGGGAGTAAATGGCTGGCCAGAGTACTGGACAGCTGAGCGGGGGAGGGAGATGGCTACTGAGTTGACTGTTTTAAAAATAGCTAAGTCCAAAATTCCAGGAAGGTTAGTTGGGGGTAGGGTATGGGTGAGGGGAGTGGGGAGGGTAGGAGGATTAGAAAGAATATGGAGTATAGGGTGCCAAGTGGGGAAGGGGAGGCAGAAATATCATAGGCAAGTCAGATATCCACTTCCAGGTTATGTGACTAGTCACTGCCTACTCCAGGCAGCCCTCCAGCATTCTCAGTAAAAAACTCCCAGCCTTTAAAAACTAGAGTAGGTAATTACATACCTTTCTTTCACCACCCTCACCCCTGCTATATTGAATACTGCATTTAGTTTCTACTGAACACATCTAAGAGGTAGCTGACTTCAAATAAGGTCCATAGCAGAGGTAGTTCACAGCCCCTCCCTCATCTTTGTAGAGTATTTCAGAAGGACTAAAAAAGCCAGCTGTCCAGAGAAGAAATCTGAGCTCTGAGTTGCTTAGGAGGAGGGTTTGTTTCAGTCTACCAGCCCAGATCCTTGCAGCTGTTTATCCCTCTACCTCATCCATTTCATTCCCTTAGTTTATACAGCCATTCCTCTTCCCTCCCTCTCACCAACTCACACCAAAATATAAGCTTCTGCATTGTTAGAGAAGGAGGCTAACAGCAGAGGTGAAGAAGGAATAGAGACAGAGTTTTTTAAAGGTTACTCATCCACAGGGGAAGGGGACTTGGAGAGAGAAACTGAGGAAAAAAGAGATTCAGAAAGATGCTTTTGTAGAGTAACAATCTTGTGACCTTTTAAGATATTGCAACCAAGGGATTTAGCCATGTCGTATTTTTGCAGCCATAGGCATCTGGGATCATCATCTCTTATACTTGCCAAGTGAAGTGACTACAAAGGCTGATTCCAAATAATGTCACTAAGGCATTTGATTAATTGGCTTTGCATTTAATTCAGAATCTAGAGGTCTACACAGTATTATTCTCTTCATTATCCGTTTATTTCTGAAAAATTTAGATTTCTCTCAACCACATGAGTCCATAGCATAAGGATTTTATTACAAAAATGTAAAATGCCAACCAAACTATTCAAATGACTTTAAAACACAGTAATTTGACTAGGAAGCTCCTTTGAAAGGAGCCCCTTAGAGAAATGGCTGATTTCAGGTATGGGTCAGGAATTGCTCAAGATAAGCAAAGAAGCCTTTAAAAACTATTAGAACTGTATCAAAAGGACTCAGAGCAACTAGAATAGTTTATACTGGCTAATTTAAGTGTCAAAATGGATACTATTTGCATATTTGATATTTCAACTATCATCTTTGTATCAAATATACTTAAGTCTATGAGTTTGCTGCAATACTTAAAAACACAGACTCATTATTGGAGAGCGCTAGGGGATCAACTCATTATTTTGAAAACTGTTAATAATTGGAAAGAATCAAACATTTATCTTATCTTTCCTGTGGGAATTCAAGAGGAGGGGGAAATTTCTCTTTATAGAAGTTTTCCAGCAGATAAATGAAGAAGGAATGGCATAATTAGAAAATCAACATTTATAACTCCTAATACATTAATGTGTCTAGGTGATGATCAACAATGGCTACTATCCATCATGAAGGGAGAAACAAAGATTGTGTCCTCCTGATCACAGGTGGATTATAAATTCCACCTATTGAAGCAGGCATGCAAAAAAGCCCTTTCAGTCTGAATCTGATCTAGTGTAGAGCTAACTACTAATTTACAGGAAATACAGGAGACATCAAATGACAACACAGAGGCACAAATCCAGATTGTGAGAATACTCTACAGGACAAAATGACTTGGATTGTTCAACAAATTCAAGAAAAAGAAAAAGAAGAAAATGGAGAGGGAACTTAGGCATTAATAGAGACTTAAGAGACATCAAACAGTTGCAGAGTATGGATTTTATTGGATTCTAATTCAAGAAAACAAACAAAAATTATGAGATAGTTGGGGAAATTTGAGTGCTAATGAACAATTCGTGAATTCTTAATGATTTATAAAGTTAGTGTGATAAGTGGTACTTCTTAAAAAGCAAGAGCTTATCTATCTTGGAATATTTGCAGATGAAATGATATGATAGCTGGAATGCTTATAGGCATTCAATCTTACAGAAGATTGAAACATGCACTGATAATTGTTCAAACTCGGTGATAGATAACTCAGGTATTCATTACCCTAGGATCTTTTTGTAAATGTTTGAAATTTTCATAACAAAATTTTAAAGTCAGAAATTATCTGTGAGCCCTTTGTGTGTGTGTATGTGTATGTGTGTTTGAGTATGTGTGTTTAATCATCATCCTTGTCAAAACCTATCTACCAAACGCCGCCCAGAACAAATTTATAGTCAACAAAGTTGAGTTTACAGAGAGAGGGACCTCTGACTTGTGAATGGACCCCTTTGTTTCACTTGCAACAGAAGAGTGATTTAAAAATGGGTGATGTTGAGAAGGGCAAGAAGATTTTTGTTCAGAATTGTGCCCTAGTGCCATACTGTGGAAAAGGGAGGCAAGCACAAAACTGGGCCAAAGCTCCATGGTTTTTCTGGGCAAAAGATAAACCAAGGGCCTGACTTGTTTTATGCAGATGCCAACAAGAACAAAGGCATCACCTGGGGAGAGGAGACACTGATGAGTATTTGGAGAACCCCAAGAAGTACCTCCCTGGAATAAAAATGATCTCCACTGGCATTAAGCAGATGAGGGGAAGAGCAGACTTGATAGCTTTTCTCAAAAAAGGTACTAAGGAGTACCACTGCCTTATTTACTACAAAACAAAAATATCAGATCCACCTGGACAAGGGTACTCATCATAGTGGAAATAGTTTAATTATTGTTGAATATCTGTTGGTGCCACATGCTATGCTGAGTGATCTGGTGATAGCATTTCTAATCCTCACAACAACCCTGAAAGGCAAATTTTATCCCCATTTTATAGGAACCGAAGTGCTTGAAGAGACCATCTTGTCTCAGGTTGCCTAATTCAAGTCCAGATTTATCTGCCCCAGAAGTCAATATTCTTTGCATTATAGCTTTTTCTATAGGCTCCCAGGTGGCTGAATTTAGATGGAGAAAAGGGGAAAAAAAAAACAAAAGATACAGATTTAGGCAGGATGCGAGAGAAGGTAGACCAGAGAAAACAGTCCCGAGATCTTCAAGTTAGAACACTGGCTCAGAGAATGAGTCCACCACTGAGGGTAAGAAGAGAGATGGCTGGCAACCAGCTTTTATATACCCAAGGAGTTAAACAAAATTCTAATATAGTTCAACACGTTTGAACTAACCCTCTAACTTCTACCAGTATGTTGAAAACATAGAAGATCATCATTGGATAGCCTCTTTTATTTCGTGTCAAATGAAAGAAACAACAAGGAAATGATACTTTTTCAAAATTAATTTCAGATAAACTCAGTGATGGTCATTAGGTCATTAATTGTTGTGGTAGAAGGGCCTATTTGAGAAGTTCACCATTTAAGGAAAGTTTGACTTTTTTTGGCAGCTTGATATGTTTCCTTTTAAGAGGCGGTGAGAATGCTATAACTCATTTTCTTTCTCTTTTGGTTTTAACTGTTTTGAAGTTCAGAGGAAAATATAATCTAGTTATAGTATTTATATACACTTGGGTTTTTGTTATTTTTTTTTCTATAGCTTTTGAATTTTCTATCTTTATGCTAGTTTTTGTTATATTTGTTTTGGTTGCATGTGAGGTGTTGCTTACATTTTTGCAACTCTCTTTAAACTTCTTGTGGATAAATTAAAGTTAAAATGAAAACAAATCAAATATTTTTGGAAGTGTGAATTTAAATTAAAGTTAAATAAAAAGGCGTCATTTTTCATAGCTTGGAATTTTACCCATTTGGAACTATTCCGTAAAGATAGACTCTTTACTTTGTACCACCTTTACCTACACATTTGGTGTTTTTATCATTTCCTGGAAAGGTGAAGAAAGCAGTGCTTGCCCTTCCCTGCATTAAGAAGAGAGTTCCAAAAATAAAATGCTTCTAAAATCAAAGACTGCTAATGCAGTAAAAGATGGGTTTCTTTTGGTTGAATTTATTAGGGTGTTAGCAGTATGGGATTATTTGGGATTGAGAGTTTACAAATCGGTGGTTCTTACTTTGGAGGATCACAAACTCCTTTTGAAAATCTAATAAGAGATATTAGCCCTGTCCTCAGAAAAATGTTCAAATATGTGCCTTGACCTTTTAACTACAATTTCTTGAGGGTACATATACCTCCTGCAAGGGGTCTAGAATAGACATGACTCCTCTTCACTGCAAAAGCCCTCAATCCTGGCCACCAGACCACCAAGGAGCTACCTCTTTACTATGGATAGTGGAGAGAGCAAGGCAGACACTTCAGTAAGGCTCTCAATACCCAGCTCAAAGCAGTAATGGAACCATGGGCAGATTCTGCTCTTCCCACTCTAAGAGTGTTTCCCTGTGGCTTTGAAGCAATTCTATTCTGGCCATCAAGTAGTTCTGAAAAATATCTGAGTTGCTATAGCCCTTACAGATTAAGTTTTGTTTATTTGGTTTATATTAATTTCTATCTTGAGGTCTTACAGAGGGGGAAAATCTCTATTAACTCTTTGGATAAGAACTCAGTTCTGTCATGTTGCCATAAAATATTTTTATGCTTTATTTTCCCCCACCTTCAGGTGAAGAATTAGGCACACTATTAAAAAGACTTTATTTTTTATAGTGGCCTTGATTATGTTCGTGGCTCCTGGCCTCCTGGGAGCTACAGATCTTCTAACAACTGAAAAAAAAAAAGGATTAGTCTCCTGAATGAGAAGGTGAATGTGCATAACTGGTGAGGGTAGAACAAAGGCAGTGAGAGTAATGAGAGAGAGAGATTAGGGTTCAGGTGTGGTGGAACATAATAAGGTGTGTCATGGGGATCTTTTTTCTTTTTTTAGCCCATCCCCTGCCCATCTCCCCTCCAGCAGCCTTCAGTTTTTTTCTCTATAGTTAAGGGTCTCTTAGGTTTGCCCCTCTCTCTTTTTTTTGCCCCTTCCCCTTTGTTCGTGTGTTTTGTTTCTTACATTCCACATATGAGTGAAATTGTATGGTATTTATCTTTCTCTGACTAATTATTTCACTTAGCATAATACACCCAAACTCCAGTCATGTTGTTGCAGATGGCAAGATTTCATTCTTTTTGAGGACTGAATAAATATTTCATTATAGTATGTATTTTATATGTATATAGTATGTGTGTATGTATTATATATAACACATATTCCATTATATATTCCATTATATAGAATATGTATTATATATACACATATTATGTACATATAATATATACATTATACACACACACACACCCCACATCTTTATCTGTTCATCAGTCAATGGACATTTGAGCTCTTTCTGTAATATGGCTATCGTTGATAGTGCTGCTATTAGCATCAGGGTGCATGTGCCCCTTCAAATCAGTATTTTTTTGTCCTTTGGGTAACTATCTAGTAGCAATTGCTGGGTCATAGGGTAGTTCTATTTTAAAATTTTTGAGGAACCTCCATACTGTTTTCCAGAGTGGCTGCACCAATTTGCACCAACAGTGTAAGAGGATTCCCCTTTCTCTAAGTCCTTGACAACATCTATTGTTCCTGTGTTGTTAATTTTAGCCATTCTGACAGGTGTGAGGTAGTATCTCATCATGGTTTTGATTTCTGTTTCCCTGATGATGAGTGATGTTGAGCATCTTTTCATGTGTCTGTTGGCCATCTGGATGTCTTCTTCGGGAAAATGTCTATTCATGTTGTCTGCCCATTTCTTTTTTTTTTTTTTTTAAGATTTTATTTATTTATTTGACAGACAGAGATCACAAGTAGGCAGAGAGGCAGGCAGAGAAAGAGGGAGAAGAAGGCTCCCTGCCGAGCAGAGAGCCCGATGTGGGCTCGATCCCAGGACCCTGAAATCATGACCTGAGCCGAAGGCAGAGGCTTAATCCACTGAGCCACCCAGGCACCCCTGTCTGCCCATTTCTTAACTGGATTGTTTTATAGATGTTGAGTTTGATAAGTTCTTTATAGATTTTAGATACTAACCCTTTATCAGATATATCTTTAGCAAATATATGCTCCCATTCCATAGGCTGCCTTTTAGTTTTGTTGACTGTTTCCTTCACTATGCAGAAGTCTTTATCTTTTTTTTTAAGATTTTATTTATTTATTTGAGAGAGAGAGAGAGAGAGAGAGCACAAGCGACAGAGAGCACAAGTGGGGAGGAGAGGGAGAAGTAGGCTCCCCGCTGAGCAGGGAGCCTGATGGGGGACTCCATCCCAGGATTCCTGGATCATGACCTGAGCTGAAGGCAGACACCTAACCGACTGAGCTACCCAGGCGCCCCAGAAGTTTTTTTGTTTGTTTTGTTTTGTTTTTATTTATTTGACAGAGAGAGAGATCACAGTAGGCAGGCAGAGAAAGAGGGGGAAACAGGCTCTCCGCTGAGCAGAGAGCCTGATGTGGGGCTCGACCCCAGGAGCCTGAGATCATGACCTGAGCCGAAGGCAGAGGCCTAACCCACTGAGCCACCCAGGCGCCCCGCCCCAGAAGTTTTTAATCTTGATAAAGTCCCAATAGTTCATTTTTGCTTTTGTTTCCCTTGCCTCCAGAGACGTGTCTAGCAAGAATTGCTGAGGCCGAGGTCAAAGAGGTTACTGCCTGTGTTCTCCTCTAGGATTTTGATGATTTCTGTCTCACATTTAGAGCTCTCATCCATTTGGAGTTTATTTTTTGTGTATGGTGTAAGAAAGTGGTCCAGTTTCATTCTTTCGCATGTTGCTCTCCAGTTTTCCTAACACCATTTGTTGAAAAGACTCTTTTTTTCCTGCTTTGTCAATGATTAGCTGACCATAGAGTTGTGCATCCATTTCTGGGTTTTCTATTCTGCTCCATTGGTCTATGTGTCTGTTTTTGTACGGTACCATACTGTCTTGGTGACTACAGCTTTGTAATAGAGCTTGAAGTCCGGCATTGTGATGCCACCAGTTTTGCTTTTCTTTATTTGGTTACTTGGGATCTTTTATGGTTCTATACAAGTTTTAGGAGTGTATTATCCTCTGTGAAAACGTGTCATGGGAATCTTGGGTATAAAGTAACCCAAATCTTTTAGGCTTCCTTGCCTGCAGTTCTTCTCAGTGCGAGCTCTATGAACATTAGAGAAGGGACAATTCTTTGTTTTGTGGAACTGTCCTGCCTAGTACAGGACAGTAAGCATTCTTGTCTCCCCTCTCCTGCTAAGTGTCACTTGCATCCAGTTGCCACTTGCAACCCAGTCACTGTAAATTTTTAAATACCCCTGCATATTTCCAAAGCCCCACTCCTACCCCAAAGATACCACCATGGTTGAGGAAACCTTCTAGATATTCTCAATCCCAAGTGGTTTCACACTACCATGACCTAAACTGGATAAACTGGATTACTGAAAGCGTTTTTACATTATGGATCATCCTTGCTTTGGAAACAGGTTTGGGGTGTGTGTATGTGTAGCTCAAGGACACGACCTTCCCAGTACTCTCATATAAGAGAGACGGTTGATTCCTTTTACTTCACATTCTTGGTTTCTCTCTGGAGCCTCCCAAGCTTGGGGACACACAAATTTAACCCTCAGCCCCTTTCCCTGTAGATTTGGATCTCAAAGCCATGCTCCCAGAGCTGTAGGGATTTCCTACACCCCAGTCTAAACAGAGCAGCTCTGGTTTGAGCTGTTTTACATTTTGGGATTTGGGGCATGCTTTCATTAAGAAAAAAAGAGTTCTATTGCTTAAGTGGATTGAAAAGCCAACAGATTATATGTTTCTAAGTATCTCTTTTGGTTCCAAGTCTTTATAATTACGGCTGTTCCCCAGTCCCATCGTTTGAGCAGAACTTGGAAATTGAGTGGGCTCCAGAGACATTTATACTGTTAAATCACACAGCAGGATATCTCCTCCATGTCAGACATTTTAGGCCTCTTGGGTATAGATTATTGCAAATTAGCAGAGCTCATGAGATACTTCAAGGTGAGTTTTCAGTCTGTGAATTACTACTCCTTTGGGTCTACTTGCTGGATTTTTAGTTTTACAGAGGTGATATTCACCTGGACTGTTCCTCAAAAGGACTTTGGGTATTTTGAATGATTCCTGGACTCCAAACATACACAAACTCCTCTGTTTACCAAAGAGCTTTTGGCATACTTAGATGATGTCATTAAAACAAATCGAACTGGTAGAAGAATTTGTCATGAGAGGCAATTGATAATTAGGGTTAATGATTGATGCCTTATGTTTTTTTGTTTTTTTGTTTTTGTCCCCGGACATTTATTGCTAATCAGGTGAAGATTTCTCAGTTATTTAGGCCTGGACTTCAGCCACTCCTGTATCAGGAATAATGTCTGTCCTTGTCACCAAATGTTAGATTTTATCTCCTTCCTTTGTTCCATCTTAGATTTGTACTGTATTAATCAGCCAAAACTAACTTGGATCCTGGTGCCAACCCAAGGAACTTTCTCAGCTAGTTGAGAATTCAAGTGTTGATGGAGCACTTAAAATTTGCTAGAAATATTTGATAGAATGAAGGTCTTCTAGGAGATTATACAGTTTTGCCGTGGAGATGAATATACACAGATGAAAAATAACAGTCTAATGCAAAGTAAATGTAATACCGCACTTAATGGAAAAGTGTATATTCAGTGCCTGAAGCAGCAGCTCTTAACTTTGGCTGCATGTTATAATCATCTGAGGAGGTTGAAAAAATTCTGATGTTCAGAGAATACCCCAAACCAATTAAATCAGAACTTCTGGGGGTGGAACACAACTGCCAGGGTATTCTTGTTGTTAATACTCCCTGTGCAATTTCGCGTGTGGCTGAAGTTGAGAACCACTAGTCTAAAGGGATGATGAAGACAAGAAAGTCTGTGTAGACAGGAATTTCTGTGGGCAGTAGGAAGAGTTGAGATTGATGCCATCTGGCATTGTGTGGGAAAATCTGATGTCACAAAGGGGCTAGGAGATCCTATGGATCTTATGAGTATATTTTATTTATTTGTCAGAGAGAGAGAGAGAGAGCACAAGCAAGGGGAGTGGGAAGCAGAGGGAGACCCAGGCTCCCTGCTGAGCAAAGAATCCTATGTGGGACTCCATCCCAGTACTGTGGGATCATGACCTGAGCCAGAGGCAGACACTTAACCGACTGAGCCACCCAGGTGTCCCAATCCTATGGATCTTAAAGCTCCAAGTAAAAGACAATCTCAAACAATTTGGAGAGGAGCTATGAATTCTACTGCAAGCTTTGCTACTGGTGTGCAGCAGAGTTCCCAGAGTTTCTTCACTCCCTCTGGTGAAATTAATTGCATTTTGTCTCATTCAGTTCTAGTTTTGTTTGTGTGTAAAATCTTTCTACTCTTTAGTTACTTTGTTGTTTCTCTATAAAATTTTTAATTGTAGTAAAATACACATACTATAAAATTTACTATCTTAACCATTTTAAAGTCTACAGTCCGGTAGTTTTAAGTATATTCACATTGTGCAATGAAATCTCCAGAACTCTTTATCTTGCAAAACTGAAACTCTGTACTCATTAAATGTAAACTTTTCCTTTTGAGGTAATTATAGCTTTATATGCAATTGTAATGATACAGAGAGATCCCATGTACCCTTTACACAGTTTCTCCCGATGGTAACCCCCTGGGAAATGTGGAGGCCAAGAAAAACAAGACTGTACCTACCTTGAGTCTAGCCCTGACATAAGTACAGCCATCTTGACAAAGCAAAAGCTGGCACCTTGCACCCCCTCTCCACCCGCTCCCCTCCCCTCGGTAGTATGTGTGAACAAATAGTTAACTTGCAGAATCACAATCCTGCAAGACAGGAGTCTCCCTCAGTTTACAAATGTCCCAGTGCTAAATCTCACTAACAAGGACACTTGATAGGAGGAATGTGACATTCCACCAAGAAACTCCCAACTGTCTTCATGTTAGTGCCTCACTAGAGGGAAAAACGGCCTTGGCTTGATAATAACCAGGCCTCCAATATCCTGACAGTCTTCTTTACCCTGATAGCCCTTCTGAATATCCCCTTGTCCTCACCCACCTCTGAGTCCACACCTACTCTGCCTTTAAAAACTCTGACTGTAGTCTGGTTCAGGGTCCAAGTCCCGACTCTGCTGTGTCGGGGATACTTGGGCCCAAGCTTAAGCTTGTCAAATAAACCCTTGTGTGATTGTATCGATGTTGGCTCCTTGGTGGTCTCTCAGATGCGAAAACTCAGGCATAACAGGAAGCTATAGTGTGATACTGCAATCACCCCCAGAAGTAACCTCAAAATAGGTTACTCTATCACAAGGATCCCTCATGTTGCCATGCCTACTTCCCTCCCATCTCCATCCCTACCTTAAAATTAGTAAAAGCTCATCTTCTCCATTTCTATAATTTTTGTCATTTTAAGAATGCTATATAGGGGCAACTGGGTGGCTCAGTTGTTAAGCATCTGCCTTCAACTCAGGTCATGATCCCGGGGTCTTGGGATCAAGTCCTGTATCAGGCTCCCTGGAATCTGCTTCTCCCTCTCCTGCTCCCCCAACTTGTGTTCCCTCTCTTGCTATCTCTGTCAAATAAATAAATAAAGTCTTAAAAAAAAAGAAGAAGAATGTTATATAAACAACCATATAGTGTGTAACCTTTCAGGATTAGCTTTTTTTTTTTTTTTTCAAGATTTTATTTGTTTGACAGAGATCACAAGTAGGCAGAGAGAGGGGAGAAAGCAGGCTCCCTGCTGAGCAGAGAGCCACCCCTTTAGGATGTTTTTTGTTTAATAAACTGCCAAACTGTTTTCCAGGGTGACTTGCACCATTTTACATTCCCAAAAGCAATGGATGAGTAATCCAGTTTCTCTGCATTTTCTGCATTCTCACCAACATTTGATAGTCATTTTTTTTTTAAATTTTAGCCATTCTGATAGGTATGTAGTGGTATCTAATTGTGATTTCAATTTGTATTTCCGTAGTGGCTAATAATGTTGGACATCTTTCACGAGCTTATTTGCTCTCTGTATATCCTCTTTGGTGAAATGTCCCTTCATGTCTTTTGACATTTTCTCATCAGACTGGGTTTTTTTACTGTTGAGTTTGAGAGTTTTTTAATATATTCTAGGTAATGGTCCTCTGTTGTGTATGTGGTTTACAAACATTTCCTCCCAATCACTGCTTGTCTTTTCATCCTCATAGCAGGGTCTTTTGAAAAAAAAAAAAAAAAAAGTATTTAATTTTGATGAAGTCTAATTTATCAGTTTTTCCCTTTTATGGATCATGCTTCTGGTGTCAAATCTTTGACTAGCCCTAGCTCATGAAGAGCTTTTTTTTCTTCCTAAAAGTTCTACACTTCACATTTAAGTTGTTGATCCACTTTGAGTTAGTTCTTATATAAGGTGTGAAACTAAAGTTGAGAGATTTTTTTGTTTGTTTTTGGGTTTTTTGGCCAATGGGTGTCCAATTTCTTCAGCAAAGTATACTGAAAAAGCTATTCTTTCTTCATTTAATTGCTTCTGTACCTTTGTAAAAAAAAAAAAGTCAGTTTGGCATATTTGTTTGGGTCTATTGCTGGGTTCTTTATTCTGTTTCATTGGTCTGTACATTTATTCTTCTGCCAATACCACACCATCCTGACACTGTAGTCTTATTATAAGTCTTAAAAATGAGTAAGCTGATTCTTCCCAGTTAATTTTTTTTTCAAAACTTTCTTTAATTTATCTTTTAAAAAATGTTTCTATTAACATATGTATTATTTGCCCCAGGGGCACAGGTCTGTGAATCATCAGTCTTACACAATTCACAGCACTCACCATAGCTCATACCCTCCCTACTGTCCATAACCCAGCCACCTTATCCCTCCCACCCCATCCCACTTAATTCTTCTTTTTCAAACTTCATTTTACATAATCATTCTAGCTCCTTTGCCTTTCCACTTAGCTTTTAGAATAATTTTGTCTATATCCACAAAAAATCTTGCTAGGATTTCTCCTTCACTGTTTTTTTTTATTGTATAAATACACATATAACAAAGTTCACAATTTTAATCATTCCAAAGTGTACAGTTCAGTAGCATATAATACATTCAAAATGTTTTGCAGCAGTCACCACTATCAAGTTCCAGAATGTTTTCATCTCCCCAAAAAAGAAACTCTGTATCCATTATTCAGTCATTCCCCAACATCCGGCAATGACCAGTCTGCTTCCTGTCTCTATGGATTTGCCTGTTCTGGACATTTCATATAAATGGAGTCATACAATATGTGATCTTTTGTGTCTGGTTTCTTTCTTTTAGCATAACGTTTTCAAGGTGCATCCATACTGTAGCTGGTATCAGTACCTCATTCCTTCTTATGTCCAAACAATAAGCCATTGTATTTATATACCATAGTTGTTTATCTGTGACTTTATTGATTGACATTTATTGATTGACATTTGGGTGGTTTCTACTTTGGCTACTGTTAATAGCATGCTGCTATGAATGTGCATGTATAGGATTTCTTTTGAGTATCTCTTTTCAGTGCTTTGTGGTATAATGTACCTAGGAGTGGAATTATTGGGTCATATATACTATGTTTAACTTTCTGAGGAACTGCCAAACTGTTTTCCACAGCAGCTGAAACATTTTACATTCCCACCAGCAAAGTGTAAGTGTTCCAATTTCTCCTCATCCTCATCAGTACTTGTTATTTTCCATAATTGTAGCCAGCCCCAAAGTGTGAAATGGTATCTTATTGAGTTATAGGCTTGCATTTCCCTAATGACCAATGACATTGAGAATCTTTTCATACGCTTGCTGGTTGTTCTAAGTATCTTCTTTGGAGATGTTCTATTCATTTGCTCATTTGAAAATTGGGTTGTTTGTCTTTTTGTTGTTGAAATGTATTCCCTTTACTCTTGAAGGGTATTTTCTCTGGATATAGGAATCTCGGTGGACAATCTTTTCTTTCAGTGTTTGAAAAATTTTGTGCTCCTTCTTCTGGACTCCACGATTTCCAATGAGAAATCTGCCATTGTTTTTCCCCTACAAGTAAGGTGTCATTTTTCACTGCTTTTCAATATTTTTTGTTTTTAGCTTTCAGTAGTTTGACTATGATGTGTTCTGGCATGACTTGGTTTGGGTTTATCCTCTTTGGGGTTTGCTCAGCTTCTTGAACACATAGGTTTTATCCCTCTGCCAAACTTGAGGAATTTCCAGCCACTATTTCTTTTCGTACTTTTTTCAGTCCTGTTCTTTTTTTCTTCTCCTCCTAGAAATCCAATGATATCATAGATCTGTTGTTATAATCGCACAAGTCCCTGAGACTCTGTTTTTGTTGTTGTTGTTGTTGTTATCTGTTGTCCATGTTGAGTATTTTTTATTGTTCTGTCTTCTAGTTCACAGATTCTTTCCACTGCCCCCTCCATTCTGCTGTTGAACCCATCCACGGAGATGGTTTGGTTTAGTTTGGTTATTGTATTTTTTAGTTCTAAAATTTCCATTTAGCTGTTGTTGTCATCATCATCATTGTTGTTGTTGTTCTTCTTTTATTTTTTTCTTTTTTTTAGTTCTTCTTTTTCTTTTTCTATTTCTTTGCTTCTATGTCTTTGCTGAAACTTAATTTCTCTACTGGGACTTTCTAATTTTTTCGTTTGTTTCAAGCGAAACATTGTAATTGCTTGTTGAAACATTTTTATGATAACTGCTTTAAAATCTTTTTTTTTTTAAAGATTTTATTTATTTATTTGACAGAGAGAGATCACAAGCAGGCAGAGAGGCAAGCAGAGAGAGAGAGAGAGGAGGAAGTAGGCTCCCCGCAGAGCAGAGAGACCGATGTGGGGCTCAATCCCAGGACCCTGGGATCATGACCTGAGCCAAAGGCAGAGGCTTTAACCCACTGAGCTAACCAGGCACCCCATGCTTTAAAATCTTTGTCAGAGAATTCTAGTATCTAGGTGTGGTCTGTTTTCATTCAGTTGAAGATCTTTCTCATTGGTATGATGAGTGCTATTTTTATTAAAACCTGGACATTTTGAACTCTGGATCCTATTTAAAACTTCTTAGTTGGCTTTCTCCGCTACTACTGTGGCAGAGGAAGTAAATGGGAGTGTCTTATTACAGCCAAGTAGGTGTAGGCTTCCAGTTTCCCCATTCAGCCTCCTCTGATACCTGAGGAGTGGGGCTTCTCATTACTGCTTAGGTGAGGGCAGGGGTTTTTCAGCTGCCCATTAGGCTTCCACTGATACCAACCTGCCTGGGAGAAGTAGGAAGGCCTTTTTACTCCTTCCCACGTGGTCTCCACTGATAGTAGGGATGGGGTGGGGGTCACCTTGATATCACTGGGTGTTGGTGAAAGTGCTCTTTATCACATCTCCTCTAGAACTAATCCAGCAGAGAAGAGAAGGAACACCTCCTAAAAGGCCTGGTGAAGGTGGATGTCTAGGCATCCCATTCAACCATTACTAGTGTGTGTTGGAGTGAGCAACAGTTCTTTCTCTGGTGTTTGGCTGGAGTGGAGTGTTATTATCTACAAGTCTTCTATTTTGCTAGGCTGCCTCTTTCCTGGTCCTTTGGCTAGAAAGAACAGGCTTGCTTTTGTTTTGTTTTGTTTTTTCCTTTGGCTGTCCCCACTGGCATTTCCAGGTTGCTGGCTTCTTCAGCACCACATCTGGGATTTGTGAGACAAAAAGAAAACCCCAGGAAATCACCAATGTGTGGCTCCTTAGCTTCTTTAGGCCCCTAGCTGGTCTGCCTCCTTTTCTCCACCTTTTCAAGTCTCTTATGTTTGTTTTATGTGCAGTGTCCAAGCTTTTTAGTTGTATTAGCAGGAGGAATAGGGAAAAGTACAACTACTCAATCTTCCCTGATCCATATTCTTTTATTCACTTGTTTATTTGGTTTTCCATTTGATTGTGAGCTTTTTTTAAAAAAGTTTATTTAATTAATCTCTATACCCAATGTGGACCTCAAACTCAATAACCCCAAGATCAAGAATTGCATGCTCTTCTGACTGAACTAGCTAAGTGCCCCCTGATTATGAGCTCATTAAGTATATTTTGTGACTTCAATGCCTAGTCTGGCATATGATCTACAAATGTATGGAAAAAGGAAAAAAGAAAATAGAAGATGGAGTGAAGTGAAGGAATTGCACTCCTCCCCCATCTTCCCTTAGGTGTGTGATGCCAGAAGAGGAGGAGGCTTAATCCTGTCCTGAATGATGAGGCCTCTCCTGGTATTTTGATGTTGAGAAGGGTGACTAGCTCCCAGAACTTGTACTTTCTTTCCTAGGTTCTCATGTGTTGCCAAAAATTACCAGCAGGTGACAGAAAAATAGATGACAATGGACTGTTATTGACTGAATATAAGGTTGATTTCCTCTGATATAGAGAAATAAATTCTACTATCCTACCCACCCCCGGAACAATTCCAAAATGCTGAAAGTTAGTTACTTTTTTTCCATCCTTGGGGTACAGATTGTTGTTCAGTGGGAAGAGAGCTGGAGTAAAAAGAAATGGCCTCTGTTAGTCTCCATGGTGACATGTGACAATGGGATTACTGGTTTTTGTGAAAATAAACATCTGGCATTTAGTAACAAATTTCTGGCATTTAAACCCACAAGAAGGTGGAGATTGGAAGTCAGGAGGATGAATACTTAAACAATATTTTAACATTGATACTTTAAAAGCAAAGCAGAACATAAAACCCCACAAATTCCCCATGTCCTACCATCCATTCTTCTGTTAGGCCCTGCTGATATGCACACATCATTAGTGATTCAATATTTAAATTCACTTTTTCATTCATTATCGAAATTATTTTTTGATGTTAATGTGGAGGGAGATTGCTTTTAAAAATTTCGGTTTGAACTCCTGTCAAAGTTAGTAACACTGGGATCTTCTGATAAAAAAAAAAAAAAAAAAAAAAGCCTGAGTGGAGGCTTTTGATTGTTTCATTCTTGTTTTTCTCAATTTTTTGTTTTAAAAATTTTTACAAAAAACTCGAAAGAATAAAATAATGAGCACTCAATTACCCCTCACGTAGATTCATTGTCAATATTTTGTTACATTTGCTTTCTTTTTTCTCATATAGTCAAAAAAATTTAATTTGCATACACTGGTGGGTATGGTTTTAAATGTTCCTTCAGTGGAAGCATGCACCCCATTTCTTTTTTCCTTCTTACTCCCACTCTCCTTTCTTCATATTAAAAAATTTAAAAGCTCCATACCCCTGCCTTTCTCTTAGTCTCCCACCAGAGTTAAGCTCAGGTCCTGCTGACCACCAAGGACCGGTAGGCCCAGTGACTTTCACGTGACTGCAGTATTTGTTTTGGCCAGCAGAATTTGGTCTAAGTTCAAAGACGAAAAAAAGCTGCAATAGGATCAATATCTCCGAGCGTTGGTCACACGACGACCTTTATATTTCTTAAGGAAAAGTTTCGGTTCACCTGGGCAAAGCTGCAGCTAAAGGTCGTTACTTTTCTCCTGATCACAGTTCAGGAAATCAGGGCAACTACGTGAAGCTGAGAGCTTCTTTTCTGTCTCCGTCTCCTCCTATTTATCTCTGGTCTTGGGGACTGTGATCGTGCATTTCTGATCATCCCTCAGCTCTGGGAGCCAGGCTTCCGGGTTCTTCCGCGGGTTTACTAACTTCAAAAAAGAAACGCGAAGGAGTCAATTCCACCTGACGAAGGCTCAGTTTTCAGGAATCTCAAAACCCAAGGCAGTTGGAACGATATACAGAATTTAGGTAGAAACGTACACTCAGAATCATATAATTTCTACCAGAATGTCTTTCCAACCTCCCTGGTGGTCTAGTGGTTAGGATTCGGCGCTCTCACCGCCGCGGCCCGGGTTCGATTCCCGGTCAGGGAATGGTTGTTTTTTAAATTTTTTAAAATTATTCCACAGAATCCTTTTTATGATTAACATTGTTTCTCCTAGTCAGTTCCCCGACTCGCCAAAGCTGAAATACAGGAAATGCAGAGATATACAAAGTAAAAATTGTTCTCCGACCTATTAACTGTTGATGTCCAGTTTAAAAAAAAAACAGAATTGGAATTATGCTATTCATACTATTTTATTTCCAGCTATTTTTAAAGTTAATATATTTCCAACACTTGTCAATGGAAATAAACTCTCTTCACTAACATGGTATTTTCTTTCAATTTAATTTAGTTCTCAAAAGGGTAGTGTATTTATTTACATGGTTTAGGATTCAAATATGCAAAGGCTATAACTGACAAACTTAATTTTAATCTCTGCCATATATTTTCCCTCTAAGAAGGCATGAAATGTTACATTTCATATCTTATGCAAACAAGTACATGCACACATACTTATATATTTAAATATACTCGCCCTTGCACAAATGATAGCAATCTATACACTTTTTTTTGGTACGCTTTGCCTTTTTTACTTAACAATGCATTTTAGAAATATATTAAATTATACATCAAGTTTAGACATGAAGAGTTTCCTCATTCTTCCTTATGTCACATAGTATTCTACTGTATTGAATTGACCATAATTAATTGAACCAACTTCTTTTCGATGGACAATTAGGTCATTTCTAATCCTTTGCTACTACAAACAATGCCCCCATAAACAATCTACCTTAATGTATTTACCTTAATGCATTTGCCCTATGAAAGTACTCTGAAATGCCTAATAACTTCATCAGGGGAGCCTTAACTTCCTAACTGGATTTGACACACCTCCTTCAAACCACAATTGAAAAAATCAGAATTGATTTTTAAAACCTGTGAATCAATAAGAAACTACTATAGAATTTTTAATATAACCATAGGAGAAATCATAGAGCGCTGTCTTGTCTGGCTTGGTGTTAGAAATCTCTCTTAATATGAATGTTAGATAAAGAATAGTGTGACCAGAACTGGATAGTTACTCCTCATAGGGAAAACAATCGAAAGTCGAAAGGGGTCAGCGTTGGTGGTATAGTGGTGAGCATAGCTGCCTTCCAAGCAGTTGACCCGGGTTCGATTCCCGGCCAACGCAATATTCCTTCAAGTTTTCTCCCCTGAAATTTTTAAATAGTTCAACTCGGTAAACCATCAGGGAAGGAAAGCGTTTTGAGACTCTCAGTTCCGTGGTGAATCTGTCTTAAAAGAGACCCTCTGGGGTTTTTGTAGCTGCAACCCTGAGCCAAACCCATGTGCTGGGTTCCGGCGCTGGCCTCGCACCAGTATATAACTATCCTTTTGGGGTCTTTAGGGAATTTTTTCGGGGGGGTCTGAAATAGAGGCTGCTCGGATTTGATTTTCTAAATCCTCGGATGCGGCTCTGGTTTACTGAGGAATCAGAATAAGGACGTCAGTACAAATCCCGCAGTTCCCGGAGAGACCCCTGTCACTTGGAACGGTGTCTAGCAAGAAGAAACGTAAAAGAGGGCATTCGACCAGCTCCGCTTCTGTCCGGGCTCCACCGCTCCAGGGACAGAAACCTCAATTCCAGGGTACAAGCTGGAAATGGAAGGGAGAGAAGCGGCATGAGGAGGAGCGATCCGCGATGGTCCCCCGCCGCCCGCTGTGATGCTGGCGCCTGCAGGCGGGATTTAGCCCAGAACCAGATTCAGAGGTCAAGACTTCGAGGTTGTGGAGTGGAAATGTTTGTTTGGTGTTTTGATTGCTGCAGATCACTTAAACGGGGCGAATAAAACGGCAGCAGAGAGCACGCATTCCTATTCCAAAAGGCATAAAATAAAAGCCCGTTGCGTCGCCTGGCGGGTGGCGCGCCGTGATCGTATAGTGGTTAGTACTCTGCGTTGTGGCCGCAGCAACCTCGGTTCGAATCCGAGTCACGGCATCTGATGTGTCCTAGTCGGCCTCTTTTTCCATTCTTGGTTTTTTTTTTTTTTTTTCCAATTAATAAAGTCGTTTAAAGGGCATGAAAAAAGCTTAATTCTCTCTTCGTTCCAAGCTCCTCGTAGAAGTGCTGTCCTCAAACTGGGTGAATTGTTTCTGTTCAACTCCTTACCCCGCTCGGCCCCGCTAAAGCAAACAACCTAAGCGGCTCTGACACTCGCGCACTTCAGGGCGGTCTGGGGAGCATCGGAGCTGCCACCAAGGCTGCAAAGGTGAGAACCCTTTGCTTCTGACTCTGGAACTCACCGCCTGTACCGTACATTGGAGAAATGAAAGTTGGGAGAGTGGAATGAAATCCCCTGGGGTTCTGACTCCCATCTGACTTGAAATCTCGCTAGGACGTTTACGCGTAACAAATAGGGTCTTTTACTTAAGCCACACAAAATTTTAGTATTTAAATGTGTGCCCCCAGTGACACGTCCCTCAGCCACGCTTCCTCCCACCACCGTGGTCGTCACGGTTTAGGAAGAGAAGGAAACATGGGGCGCCTGGATGGCTCAGTGGGTTAAGCCTCTGCCTTCAGGAAAAGAAGGAAGCAGGGACTGGAGCACCAAGGTCCCGGGAGAGCAAGTCCTCAGGCCCCCTGGCTGTTTGCGACTCTCATCCGGGTTCCCTCGCGCTCTTTAGTCTCCTCCTCAGCAGTTCCGCAAGCCAGACACCGTGCTATCAAAATGATCCGATCCACGCTGACTTTGCGGAAACATGGAGGTTTTAGGACTCCGGATTCCCCGTTCTCTGGAAGGCTGCCTGGCCCCACGCAGTCCTCGCCACTCTCTCGGAGCCCCGGTCGTAGTAGTAAAAAGCTACTATTATGTTCACAATCCCGAGATCTCTTTCACTGTCACTAGTGTGTATCTAGACAATACAGTCTGTCTCTTGAAAGAAATGATACCTCTAAGAGAAACCCTAAGTTGACAGCGCCCGGCTAGCTCAGTCGGTAGAGCATGAGACTCTTAATCTCAGGGTCGTGGGTTCGAGCCCCACGTTGGGCGCGCGGTTGTTTTTCTCCTGAGTTTCTAGGAAATCCTCTCTAGGCAACCAACAATTGTGAATTTGTAATTAGCCACTGCGGCCACTTTTGTTTTAAACATCGGTAACAACTTCCAGAATATCTTCTATTCGCTCCAAATTGAACACAAATTAATCCGAACCGGGGACCCTGGTCTTTGAGACCAAGGGTCCCTGACCTACCAACTGAGGGGCGGGAGGAGCTTCTCCCGGGTGGAAGGTGACACTAGTCGGGGCAGCTCCGAGTCCTGATCCGCGGGGCCCCCCTCCGCCCTACCGCGACTCTGCTCCACGGAGAAGACGCCTTAGGACCAGACGGGACCGGATGGAAACACTCTCTTCTGCTTGGTGGGGTTTTTTGAAGGACTTCTTAGCTAGTTAAAATGTTCTTCGCTAGGTGGCAAGGAACATGTTTTTGCTTTTCAGGTTTTGAAGCGTTCATCAGCCGCAAACGGCTGTAAAATACAACTCATTTACTAAGATCCCGGAGGCGGAGTGGAAAGGAGAGTGCCCTGGAAAAGGATCTGGGGAGGCGGAGCAGGGACTGTGAGGAGCCGCAGACGGGCAGGCGTGGGCGGGGCGTGGGCGAGGCGCAGGCGCGAGCTTGTAGGCGGGGAGTCCCCAGACGCACTCCGCTGGATGCGTGGGGCGGGGTGGGGGCGGCCTGCTGCACTGCGCCCACCGGCTTTGAGGTAGTTATTGATCCAATGGAGAACTTGATTCTGCTTGGGGAAAGCCTGAACTTGTTTGCGCTATATTTGTCCCGTCCAAGTCTCCTTTCAGTGTTGGAATGGGTGGTCTGGCTTAAGTTTTCAAGGCGAGTGGCAGCCAAGTTTGGCACAGGTCTAGAGGCTTCTCCTCAAGGGCGAGGACACTTAACTCCCTATGCAAATCGTCCGCCTCCCTTCCCTAAGGATCCTTTTTTTTTTTTTTTAAGTTTGTAAATATGCTTCAGCCTCCCACCAACCCTCTCCGAGATGATCAATACATTAGGCCAGTTATTCTCAAAGTGTAGTGCCAGGACAAACATGAGCTTCACCTGGAAACTTGCGAGATATGGAGATTCTCAAGCCCTACCTCAGACCTGCGGAATCAGAAACCATGTGCTGGCCCAAAAACCTGTGACTTAAGTTCTGTAGGTGATTTAGGTAAATTGTTCAGGAACCACTGCCTCAGGACCTCCTTCCCTGTCAACCAAGATATACTATGTTCTTGGCTGGGAGACTCAATGTCACAAAGGTAACATCTCTCCTTAATTTGCTGTCTGAAGTTAACATGGTTTTCATAAGAATATCGAAACATTTTTTAGAATTCAAAGTGGACAATATAATTTTAAAGTTTAAATGGAAAAGTAACAAGCAGAAATACTCAGGGAGGGGCGCCTGGGTGGCTCAGTTGTTAAGCATCTGCCTTTGGCTCAGGTCATGATCTTGGGGTCCTGGGATCCAACCCAACTTCTGGAGCCCTGCTGGGTGGGGAGCCTGCTTCTCCCTCTCCTGCTCCCCCTGCTTGTGTTCTCTCTCTTGCTGGCTCTATCAAATAATTAAATAAAATCTCAAAAATAAAGAAACGAAATACTCGAAGATCTTTTTCAAGGAAATTATTTCTTTTAAGGAGAGCAATAGGAAGGACCAATCCTATGAAAAATTGTAGTAATTAAGAATATAGTAAGATATGCATGAGTCAACAGTAATAAATGGCACAAGAATCTGGATATATACCAAAATACACAAAGAAATGTAACACATTAGAAAGAGGGTCTTGAACCAGTAATTCTAATGAGCAGTTTTGAATAAATAGGTGTCAAGGGAAAAATAATGGTCAGTGAATACCATGCTCTTTACATAAGGGTAAATCCTAAATCAATCAAAGATTTAAATAACAATAAAGAGGAACATAAAAGTTCTTGTGGAAATATGAAACAATTATTATCTTGGTGTGTATGTGAAAAAAGGTGTTCTACAACATAAACTCTCAAGTCATGAGAGAAAGTATCAATGAATCTGACTAGGTGAATCAAGTGATATCTGGCTAAGTCAAGTCCAAACACAACAAATTTGAGAAAATATTTGCAATTCACATTGTGTTAAAAATCCTCCATTTTAAGTTCGTGCTTTGGTGGTTAATGTCCTCCTCACTGCCCTAATTGTGAACTCACACCCCAAAAGAGCTGAAACCCCTTGATAACAAACCCAACACCTACATTCACAGAACACACATATATACAAAAGGCTAATTTCCCTAATATTTACTGAACTACAAACCAACAAGAAATAAGCCAACAACCGTCCCCAAATAGCAAACATATAAAGAATAGAAAATACACATTTCTATTGCTCATAAGGAAAGATAGTCAACATTCAAGGTTGCTATTGACGAAAGCAATGCAATTTGAAACAACACTGAATTAACACTTTTTACCTATAAGAAATGCTGTAATTTTTTAAAGTTTAGCATGTTGGAGAGGTTAAATATGAAAGGGTAAGTTGGTCCAAGTTCTATAGGGTGCCCTTTTAACAACACCTATCAATAATCAAATAAACTTTTTATTTACTTTTTTTATTCTTTTTAAAGATTTTATTTATTCATTTGACAGAGAGAGATCACAAGCAGGCAGAGAGGCAGGCAGGGAGAGAGGATGAAGCAGGCCCCTGGCCAAGCAGAGAGCCGGATGCAGGGCTCGATCCCAGGACCCAGGATCATGACCTGAGCTGAAGGCAGAGGCTTTAACCCACTGAGCCACCCAGGCGCCCCTACATATTAATCTTATCTATAAAATACCCTCACAAGAACATCTAGATGATGTTTGACCAAATTATCTGGGTACCATGGCCTAGCCAAGCTGACACATCAAATTAATCATCACAGTTGGGAAGACAGGGAAGTGGGA